>NC_044321.2:65532727-66146591 GCF_007474595.2 Lynx canadensis | reverse complement strand
CACCAGCCAAGCCCATGGACCCCTAAAACTCCAGTCTTTTGAGCCCACTGGTTGCAAAAACTCATGAAAATCAGCTCCTCTCATTTACCCAGCCAATGTTTTGGGACAAGTGTTCTCCTTGTGTGTATCTCTGCACTCTCCACTCTCTCTCACCTTTCTCCTTGATCCTGGCTCCCTTCCCAACACAGCATCCACAATCCATTTTTCCCCCAAACAAAATCTCTGTACTTCCTACCTTCCTCAATTTGGCCTCTTCTTTCTCTCTAGTGGTTCAATTTGTTCTATGAGTCCTCAGGTCGATTTCTTGGGTATTTAAAATGATTTGATTGTTATCTAGCTGTGTTCAAGGAATGAGAGAAGCCTAAGGTCTTATTACTATGCTACCATCTTAGCTTCCTTCTCCAGAATTATATTTTATTTTATCTGTTCAAGATCTTCACCTTTTTCTGAATATGAACTTCATTTCATCACGTTCAGTTTTTTTCATTCTACTAAAATCATCCAAGGGGCGCCTGGGTGGCGCAGTCGGTTAAGCGTCCGACATCAGCCAGGTCACGATCTCGCGGTCCGTGAGTTCGAGCCCCGCGTCGGGCTCTGGGCTGATGGCTCGGAGCCTGGAGCCTGTTTCCGATTCTGTGTCTCCCTCTCTCTCTGCCCCTCCCCCGTTCATGCTCTGTCTCTCTCTGTCCCAAAAATAAATAAAAAACGTTGAAAAAAAAATTTAAAATCATCCAAGAAGGGGAATGTTTCTTGCTGTGTGTTTGCTCATGCTTTCTCTTGGGACTGAAATGCTCCATCCTTTCTCTCTATTCAAATAATACTGATTTCTGTGTCCTCCAGGAAATACATCTTCATTTAGTCTAGCTTACCTTACATATTATTTTACGTAAGTGGCAGGTTTTTATCACATAAATAAGTACTTGGTTTCACACTGAATTGCATTATGATTTCATTCTTCCACAAGTGTAAGATATTTTCCTTGGGTTGTTTGTTCTGTAAGCTTCTTGAGTGGAGAAACTATACATTGACTTGCTATGTCAGTGTAGTATACCAGAAAGAAAATGATTTTGGAGTCATAACAAAACTCTAATTCTGACCTCTTCACTTATTTACTATGTGATAAGCTAGGTAATTAATCTGAGCCCAATTTCCTCTAAATTACAGTGAGTAATCATAGTAATTACTTGATGGCATTGCCATTAGTATTAAGAGAGAATGCATGTAGACTACTTAGCCCAATATTTGTCCCATACAAAATTGTCAATAGTATATAGTGTAGTGGTAAAGGTATAATCTTTATATCTACACTACCCAATTCAGTGGCTGCTAGCTACATGTGGCAATTTCAATTTAAGTTAATATTAAATAAACTCTTATTCCTCAGTTATAACAGCTATATTCTAAGTGCATAATAGCCACATTTGGCTATTGGATGTCATGTTGAACATGGATACATAAGTCTTCCATCACCACAAATAGTTCTAGAGGACAGTATTACCCTGAAAGCTAACAGTCCTGGGTTTTCAACCTGTCTTTATTATCTAGTTTTATGATTTTGAGCAAATAAATACAGAAAAAACTCTAAGCCACTATTTCCACATTTGTAAAATGAAGTTGATTATCATCTGTAAGGATTATTTTGGAGAACCTTAGCTTATTGCCTGGAATGTAACACATACTCAAAAGCATGAAACCATTATTTTTATCATAAATTTCCTTTCCTTTCCTGTATCAAATATATGACAGTAAGACGTATACATGGTAATTTCATAAATACATTTTAATTGAAATGTTATCAAAGAAATATAGTACTCCTGGCAAGAATTTAACGCAAGGCAGACAAACTATTAGTTGTCTGTTATTGATCAATTCCATGAAGTTTACAGAAGCATTCATTTAGACACTATATACTCTCTCAAATCAAGTCAGTTTTGAATATGGCCAAAAAAAAGTTACCTCAACTGTAACCCTAAATTTAACCTCTAAACCCTAACCCTAATTCCTACCCCCAACCTTAAAACTAACCTTCTGGAGAGATCTCTAAACTACAAAATGCCAGCCACATACTCTAACCCTAACCCTTAAAAAAGTTACCTCAAAACATGTTACCTCAAGGTTATTTTTAGACAAAAAGTGAGCCAGAAATGGAGCATATATCCAATGAATCCAAATTATTGATACATCTAATCATCCAGAACGTATTTACTAAAACTTTTATGTGTGTATGTATGCATGTATGTGTTGTTTTGAATTTTACTAAATTTGCAAAAGTAACTGTCCCTTCACTGCACTACCATTTATGTGGATAGGTTTTTGTTCAAGTTTTTAATTTTAAAAGTTGTCTTACACATGTTGGAAATTCTTTAGTTTTATTTTGTTTTCCTGTCACAGACTTGCAAGTTGGCAGATCCCAAAGTCTATAGCTGTATTTGTCTAACTTGCAAATATCATCCTGTGTCACAGACCTGATTATTAACCTGATTTTATATACAATTTCCTTTGCCACTTTGGAAGTTTCCATTGTATAGTTACCCTTTATTGCTAGGGGAAGCATTATATTAACTTTTTCATATTAAAAAAAACTGTCATCTATATCCTTCCTTTGAAAAATTATTGCTTTTAATCTTCTCATTGATTATATAAAATTTTATGGTTCATAAAAGTTTCCTGTAAATATTTGTAGAAAAGAAAATAGACAACACAAAGGACAGTTTTTTAAAATATTTTAGATAAATATTTTAACTGCATTGCCTGTTTCACTGCATTCATACCATTGAATTTTTTCTATTTTCTTTGATTTAAATAGTAATAATAATATTGGTTAGAATTTCAACAAGAAAATGAATGGCATAATATGCTCAAAATTATTTAATCATAATTTATTATTCTCTGTTCTAGTTTTCTTTTTTTATTAGCTTTCTCTCTAAAAATGTAGGCAAATAAGATGATTTATACCAAAGCTGACCTTTCACAAACATCCAACCTGAAAATTAACATCGTTTCATTAATGCTGTAGATTACAAGCCACAACATTTTGCATAGATTTAATTTAGTAGTAATCAGAAGATATTTCCATTAATAATTATAAATTGTAAGGTAGGATGCATACCATTGTGAAGAAAAAATTTGAAGTGGCAACCCAAGCATTCCCAAATGTAATTAAGAAAATTAGACTATTTGAATTACACAAAAATAATAAGTTTTGCACAGCAAAGAAAACCATCAACAAAACAAAACAACTTACTGAATGGGAGAAGTCATTTCCAATGATGTATTGATAAGGGGTAAATATCCAAAATATATAAATAATTTATACAACTGAACACCAAAAACCCCACAAATAATTCAACTAAAATGAGCACAAGACATAGAGACTTTTTCAAATAAGATATACAGATGTCCTACAGATATATGAAAAAATACTCAGCATCACTAATCATGAATGAAACGCAATCAAAACCAAAATGAGATATCACCTCAAAACGTCAGAATAGCTAAAATCAAAAATACAAGATGGGTGCCTGAGTGGCTCAGTCAGTTAAGCTCTTGATCTGTTGAGTCTTGATCTCAGCTTAGGTCATGATCTCAAAGTTTGTGAGTTCGAGACCCATATTGGATTCTGTGCTGACAGTGCAGAGCCTGCTTGGAATTCTGGAATTCTCTCTCTCTGCCCGTACCCCATTTGTACTCTTCTCTCTCTCTCTTTCTGTCTTTCTCAAAATAAACTGAAAAAAAAAAAGAATCCCACTCATATGTGGAATTTAAATAACAAAACAAGTGAGCAAAGAAAAGAGAGATACACAGAGAGAGAGAGACAGAGACACAGGTAAAGAGAGAGAGCGATTGATAAACCAAGGAATGGACTCTTAACTATAGAGAAGAAACTAATGGTTACCAGGGAGGAGGGGGGAGGATTGAGGAAAATAGAAGATGGAGATTAAAGTGTACATTTATCATGATGAATAAAATAAAATAAAAAGATAAAAAAATAAAATAAGGTGAATCCACTTAAGAAAATATATAGTTGTGCAATGACTTAATGAATAAATGAACAATGAAAATAGCCATAACATTTATGGAGTTATTTTTTTTTCTTTTTCAAGTTTATATTAAATTTGAGTTTGTTAACACATAGTATAATATTAGTTTCAGATATAAAATTTAGGGATTCATCACTTACATACAATACCCAGTGCTCATCACAAGTGCCCTCCTCAATACCAATCACATATTTAATCCATCCCTCCACCCACCTAGCCTCCAGAAACCTTCAGTTTGTAGTCTATAATTAAAAGTCTGTTTCATGGTTTATACTATAATACTGCCCATTATTATCATCTATTTATTTCTTAAGTTCCACATATGAATGAAATCATGTGGTATTTGTCCTTTTCTGACTGAATTACTTTACTTATACATTCTAGCTACATCCACATTGTTGCAAGTGGCAACATTTCATTTTATATGGCTGAGTAATATTCCATATTTTGTATATATAACTTCTCTTTTATCCATTCATCAGTCGATGGACATTTGGGTTCTTTCCATAATTTGACTATTGTTGATAATGCTGCTATAAACATTGGGGAACATGAATCCTTTCAAGTCAGTATTTTTGTATCCCTTGGGTAAATACCTAGTAGCACAATTGCTCAGTTGTAGGGTAGTTCTATTTTAAACTCCAGATTTGCCTTCCTACCAACAATGTAGGAGTGTTACCCTTTCTCCACATTCTCACCAACATCTGTTGTCTCCTGTGATGTTAATTTTACCCATTCTAACTGGTGTGAACTGATGTCTCCTGAGGCAAGGGAAACAAAAGCAAAAGTAAACTATTGTGACTTCATCAACATAGAAACCTTCTGAACAGTCAAGGAAACAAAGAACAAAACTAAAAGTCAACCTTAGGAATGGGTGAAGATAGCTTCAAATGTCATACCTGATAAAGAGTATAAAAATAAGCAAAGAACTTATAAAATTCAGCACCCAAAGCCAAATAATCCTGTTAAAAGTGGTTACAAGACGTGGATAGATATCTTTCCAAAGAAGGTATAAAATGGCTAACAGACACATGAAAAGATGCTCAACATCACTTATCATCAGGGAAATGAGTTATCATTTACAGAGTTCTTGTTATTTGGTAAGAACTATCTAAAGTAGTTTATAGTCTCCTTACAAATCTTCCTTTCTCAGGAAGGAAGCAGCTCCTTAGAAAACAGCACCTTTTTCTCAACAAGATACTAGCAAATAGAATTCAACAGCATAAAAAAAGAATTATTCACCATGATCAAGTGGGATTTATTCCTGGGATGCAGGGCTGGTTCAACATTCACTAATCAATCAATATGATACATCACATTAAAAAAAAAGATAAGAACCATATGATTCTGACAATTGATGCAGAAAAAGCATTTGACAAAATTCAGCACCTGTTCTTAATAAAAACCCTCGAGAAAGTTGGGATAGAAGTAACATACTTAAACATCATTAAAGCCATTTATGAAAAAAACACAGATAATATCATCTTCAATGGGGAAAAACTGAGAGCTTTCCTCCTGAGATCAGGAACACGACAGGGATGCCCACTCTCACTTCTGTTGTTTCACATAGTGTTGGAAGTTCTAGCATCAGCAATCAGACAACAAAAGGAAATCAAATGCATCAAAATTGACAGAGATGAAACCAAGCTTTCACTTTTTGCAGATGATATTATACTATACATGGAAACCCCGATAGATGCCACCAAAAGTCTGCTAGAACTGATACATGAATTCAGCAAAGTCACAGGATACAAAATTAATGTACAGAAATCAGTTGCAATCTTATACATTAATAATGAAGCAACAGAAAGACAAATAAAGAAACTGATCCCATTCACAATTCCACCAAGAAGCATAAAATACCTAGGAATCAACCTAAACAAAGATGTAAAAGATCTATATGCTGAAAACTATAGAAAGATTATGAAGGAAATTGAAGAAGATACAAAGAAATGGAAAAAACATTCCATGCTCATGGATTGGAAGAATAAATATTGATAAAATGTCAATACTACCCAAAGCTAACTACACATTCAATGAAATACCAATCAAAATTCCAGCAACATTCTTCTGAAAGCTAGAACAAGCAATCCTAAAATTTGTATGGAAACACAAAACATCCCGAATAGCCAAAGGAATTTTGAAGAAGAAGACCAAAGCAGAAGGCTTCACAATCCCAGCCTTTAGCCTCTACTACAAAGCTGTAATCATCAAGACAGCATGGTATTGGCACAAAAACAGACACATAGACCAATGGAATAGAATAGAGACTCCAGAATTGGACCCACAAATGTATGGCCAATTAATCTTTGACAGAGCAGGAAAGAATATCCAATGGAAAAAAGACAGTCTCTTTAACAAATGGTGCTGGGAGAAGTGGACAGCAACATACAGAAGAATGAAACTAGACCACTTTCTTACACCATTCACAAAAACAAACTCAAAATGGATGTAGGACCTGAATGTGAGACAAGAAACCATCAAAACCCTAGAGGAGAAAGCAGGAAAAGACCTCCCTGACCTCAGCCGTAGCAATTTCTTACTTGACAAATCACCAAAGGCAAGGGAATTAAAAGCAAAAATGAACTATTGGGACCTCATGAAGATAAAAAGCTTCTGCACTGCAAAGGAAATAATCAACAAAAGTAAAAGGCAACCGACGGAATAGGAAAAGATATTTGCAAATGACATATCGGACAAAGGGCTAGTATCCAAAATCTATAAAGAACACATCAAACTCCACACCCCCAAAAAAACAAATAATCCAGTGAAGAAATGGGCAGAAAACATGAATAGACACTTCTCTAAAGAAGACATCCAGGTGGCCAACAGGCACATGAAAAGGTGTTCAACGACACTCCTCATCAAGGAAGTACAAATCAAAACCACACTGAGATATCACCTCATGCCAGAGTGGCTAAAATGAACAAATCAGGAGACCATAGATGCTGGCGAGGATGTGGAGAAATGGGAACATTCTTGCACTGCTGGTGGGAATGCAAACTGGTGCAGCCACTCTGGAAAACAGTATGGAGGTTCCTCAAAAAAAAAGTCTACCCTATGACCCAGCAATAGCACTGTTAGGAATATATCCAAGGGATACAGGAGTGCTGATGCATAGGGTAACTTGTACCCCAATGTTTATAGCAGCACTTTCAACAATAGCCAAATTATGGAAAGAGCCTAAATGTCCACCAAGTGATGAATGGATCAAGAAATTGTGGTTTATATGCACAATGGAATACTACATGGCAATGAGAAAGAATGAAATATGGCCTTTTGTGGCAATGTGGATGGAGCCGGAGAGTGACGTTTTCACGCTTATGTGGATCCTGAGAAACTTTACAGAAGACCATGGGGGAGGGGAAGGAAAAAAAAAAGAGACGAGGGAGCCAACCCCTCAGTTTCTTAAAAACTGAGAATAAACTGAGGGTTGATGGGGGGATGGGAGGGAGGGGAAAGTAGGTGATGGGCATTGAGGAGGGCACCTGTTGGGATGAGCACTGTGTGTTGTATGGAAACAAATTTGACAATACATTTCGTATGAAAGAAAAAAGAAAGAAAGAAGGAAAGAAAGAAAGAAAGAAGAAAGAAAGAAAGGAAGAAAGACATTTAAAAAAAAAGAAAACAGCACTTTTATTCACCTAGTTGTTCAGGTCTGAATTCTGGTGATCCTTCTTGATATCTCTCTTCCAAATTTTTGTACCTCATCCACCAGTAGTTACTCTTGATTTTACTGCTAATCCACATATATCTATATAAATCCATCTCTTCTCCATTGTCAAGGTCACTAATAGAAAAATCCTAATTTATTACTTCCTGAACTGTGAATCATTTGACTAATCATTTTACTATTTCACTACTTTCTTTTTCAATCTATTCTTCAAAAGGAAAATAAAAAAAAACAATTAAGATATACATTTAGATATACCACTGTCTTGTTTAAAGCATGTATCATTACATTATAAAGTCCTTAATATGGCTAATAAGACTCTCTGGATCAAGTAACCTTTGAATATATTTCTGACCTCGTTTTCAATCTTTTCTTCATTAAGTATGCTTTTGACCTTATGTGATTTTCTGGAATAATCAAATTATTTTTCTGCTTCAGTGTTCACAAATACAATTATCTGCCTCTGTTTTAAAAACTTTAAATATTCAATTGATACTTATATTTCTGATTTAAACTTAAGTATAACTTCTTCAAAATAACTTCTCTTATATAAATTAACTGCCCCAATTTTTACACATCTCCTCATACTCTCATCACACATCTCCTTTTTTCATATTCAATAAATTTAATTTACATTTATATTTTATTTTGGGATATTTGTTTAAAGTCTCTCTCCTCTAAAAGGTAAGCCCTATGAGAACAACTCTGTGTGTTTTGTATATCAATGTTCACAGTGTATCTGACAAATAGTAGGTCCTCAAAACAATTTATTAAATAAACTATTTCCTATACATTTACAAAATAGATAACATTATTATAATTGTACAGGTGAGGAAACTGAGAAAATCATAGAAACTAATATTTTTAAAGGTATATAGCTAATGAGAACTTTTAAAGCACTTTGTATTAAAAATAATATAGTAATAAAGTAATAATCTAAAATAGCTGATAATATAGAACAGGGAATTTTTATTTGTTTTTCTAATTAATGTCCATAGAAACTATGTTGTTATCTAAAACAGACTTCTGGTGCACCTGGGTGGCTCAGTCAGTTAAGTGTCTGATCCTTGATTTTGGCTTTGGTTATGATCTCATGGTTTGTGAGATGGAGCCCCACATGGGGCTCTGTGGTGACAGCGTGAAGTCTGCTAAGGTTTCTCTCTCTCCCCCTCTTTTTGCCCCTCCCCCGCTTTCTTGCTCTCTCTTTATCAAAATAAATAAATTAACTTTAAGAAAAAATGAAACAGACTTTTACTTTATTTGTGTTAACAACAGCCAGACGGGGGGAAAAAGGTACACAGAAATGTCTAAAAAAGAGGCGAAAGACCAAAGAGTGCCCCAATAGAATGCTTATCATCACAATGGATTGTCAAATTAATAAGAGCTAACATGTATTCAACTCTTTCATTTACTCATACAGCTGTCACATAAATCCTGTGAGCTATGTATTGTTTTATTAACCATTTTAAATATAAACAGTTTGGGACAGAGAGAGATTGAGTGACTTGTCCCGAGTTCCAAATATAAGTGTTAGAGCTGGAATTTGAAATTAGGCACTCTAAAATGTTTTTCATGCAAATCTATAAGGTTACTCACATATCTCAGGTTAGACTATCATCTCAGCAAAGAGTAATATATCTTAATAAAATTTGCCAAACCACGGGTAAACATTTGGCAGAGCCAGGATCCTATTTATTTTTATTTTCGTCCTTACATTCCTTTCCTAGCTTATGGTAAAGTGATTTGTATTTAGTAGGTAATAAATAGCTATTGTTAAATAAATATTCTCATGTATTAATTAACATCTCTTATGGTGTTTGTATAACCAAAGACCATTAATAGTAAGTTTTAATTATATTTAACATTTCCTTCCATGAAATGTGCTATAAAATAAAATAACAAAGTTCTTTATCTTTAACTGCGCATGTAAGCTTTATGCATTTTTCTGTATATATTATTTATTTCACAGTGGCAATATGGAAAAAGATGAAATAATAATCCAGTTCAAACTTTTTACTTTATAATAAGGGAGAAATATAATTGTTATCATATAGACAGAGAGCATTTCTTCAGCCCATACACTGAGATACCTGAAACATATCTTCACAACTAGTATTTATTTCTCTTTATAACTATTATCCTCATTAGATAGATGAGAAACTGAGGCCTAAAGAAGAAATAAAAAGTTAGTAGTTATGTACAAGAAAGAATAAACACAATCCACTCTGTTTTTCCTACTGAATGTGACTACAAATCCAGAAAGAATTCATGGAGTAGGTCTCTGAAGACTGAAAGTAAATGCTAGCAGTTGGACGGTGAATGAAAAAAAAAATTGACTTGAGATACTACTTTTTTCCATTCCTCTCATTTGGTATCTCCCAACTTGGATTGAAAAAGTCTAAAACTTAGAACTGTGACATAAATAATTCTAACATAAATACAATATTTTTGGTTCATTAGGCAAGAAATGGAAACTCCATGCATCATAGAGTAGTAGAAATTCATTACCTTAATTGTTTATTATTCTGTTCTCTTGTGCCCAAATTTCTAGAAAATTCCCGGTTTTAAGTGGTATTGATAGCAGCAGTGGTGGACCAGTTGCATTAAATTCCAGCATTAAGGATCTTGAGATATTCCATAAGGCCAAAGGGACTGTGATTCCAAGCATGTGTGGAAAATTCCTATTTAATTTTTTTTCTCACTCAAAGCTTGCCTTCAAAGACAGATGCAGTTATCACAGGTGTGCAGCATGTTGGGGGATATTGAATCTCTTAATCAATAGCCAAAGAAAAAAGAGGAGATATAACTAAAACCTATAAAGTGCCAGGAAATTATGGAAAGAAGAGCTTGATAAAGTGATCCCCAAAATTAATTTATAATCTAACGTATTCAAATCCAAGATAACTATGCAAGACTCTTTTTTTTATTTTTTATATATATGAAATTTATTGACAAATTGGTTTCCATACAACACCCAGTGCTCATCCCAAAAGGTGCCCTCCTCAATACCCATCACCCACCCTCCCCTCCCTCCCACCCCAAGACTCTTATTCAAAACAAAACATTAAAGCTATAGGAACTGAACTACAAAATATACCCATTCATGTTCCAGATTTGCTGCTGAGTTGGGCAGATAATGGAATAGATATGAATAGGTAATAAAGTGTGTGAAAACTGAACTGACATTAAAACCACATCCCAGAGAAAGAAAGTAGATACTTGAAGCTTACACCTAACCAAATTAATACCTTACTAAAAAATTAAAAAATAAAATATATACTTTACAGTATTTTAGCATTACTCAGAGTAACAACATAATATAAAAAATGTCAAATATATAACAAAAATTATGGAAAATAAATAATCATTAAAATCTCAAAATCTGAAAAATGAAAACTCAAAAGACAGCAATTACTTTGACAAGGATTGCATTGATTTTGTAGATTGCTTTGGCAAGTATAGACATCATTCTTCATAGAGTTAGAAAACACAATGCTAAAATTGTTAAGAACCAGAAAAGACCCCAAATAGCCAAAGTAATATTGAAAAAGAAAACCAGGGGTGCCTGGGTGGCTCAGCTGGTGAAGTGTCCGACTTCGGCTCAGGTCATTATCTCACGGGTCGTGAGTTCAAGCCCTGCATCGGGCTCTGCACTGACAAGCTCAGAGCCTGGAGCCTGCCTTGGAATCTGTGTCTCCCTCTCTCTCTGCCCCCGCCCACCAACTCACACTCTGTCTCTCTCTCAAAAAAAATAAATAAATAAACATTAAAAAGAAAAAGAAAAAGAAAACCAAAGCTGGAGGCATCACAATTTCGGACGTCAAGCTGTATTACAAAGCTGTAATCATCAAGACAGTATGGTACTGGCACAAAAACAGACACAAGTCAATGGAACAGAATAAACAACCCAGAAATGGACCCACAACTGCACGGTCAACTCATCTTTGACAAAGCAGGAAAGAATATCTAATGGAAAAAAGACAGTCTCTTCAGCAAATTGTGTTAGGAAAACTGGATAGTGGCATGCAGAAGAATTAAACCATGCAAAAAAAAAATTCAAAATGGATAAAAGACCTAAATGTGAGACAGAAAACCATCAAAATCCTGAAGGCAAACACAGGTGGCAATTTCTTTGACATCACAGATATAAGCTTCTTACTAAATATGACTCCTGAGGCAAGGGAAACAAAAGTAAAAAAAAAAAGAAATTATTGGAACTTCAGCAAAATAAAAAGTTTCTGTACAGTGAAGGAAACCATCAACAAAACTAAAAGGCAACTTATGGAATGGGAGAAGATATTTGCAAATGACATATTGGGTAAAGTCTTAGTATCCAAAATCTATAAACAACTTACCAAACTCAACAACCCAAAACAATCCAGGAAAGAAATAGGCAGAAGACATGAATAAACATTTTTCCAAAGAGGACATTCAGATGGTTAAATGACACACGAAAAGATGCTCAACATCAGTCATCATCAGGGAAATACAAATCACCACAATGAGATACAACCTCACACCTGTCAGAATGGCTAAAATTAACAACTCAGGAAACAACAGATGTTGGCAAGGTTACAGAGAAAAGGGAACACTTGTGCACTGTTGGTGGGAATACAAAGGGGAGCAGCAGCTCTGGAAAACAGTATGTAGGTTCCTCAAAAAATTAAAAATAGAACTACCCCATGACCCAGCAAATGTGTTACTGGGTGTTCATCCAAAGGATACAAAAATACGGATTCAAAGGCACGCATGTATCACAATGTTTATAGCAGCACTATGAACAATAGCCAAATTATGGAAAGAGCCCAGATGACCACTGACTGATGAATAGATAAAGATGTGGTATGTATACACACAATGGAATATTACTTGGTGATCAAAAAGAATGAAATCTTGCCATTTGCAACAACGTGGGTGGAACTAGAGTGTATTATAATAAGGGAAATAAGTCAGAGAAAGACAAATATAAATGATTTCACTCATGTGGAATTTAAGAAACAAAACAGATGAACATAGGGTAAGAGAAGGAAAAATAAGTATAAAACAGAGAGGGAGGCAAACCATAAGTGACTCATAAATACAGAGAAAAAACAGGATTGCTGCAGGGGAGGTGGGTGGCTTATGGGCTAAATGGGTAAAGCATTAAGGCACTTATTGGGATGAGCACTGGGTGTTATATATAAGTGATGAATCACTGAGTTCTACTCCTAAAACCAATACTACATGGTATGTTAACTAACTTGAATTTAACAATTTTTAAAGATACATTAATTACAAGTTGCCAAAATATTAGGTTTATTGTACAAATAATTCAAAGCAGCTATTAGAATCATGCTCTCAGGAGAGTGAAGTGAAACACATACCCTTATGTTTGTAACAGCATCGTTTACAATAGCCAAGATAATGAAGCAGCTCGAATGTCCATCAATTGATAAAATGGATAAGGAAGATGTGATATACATACATACATACACAGATACATACTCAACCATTTAAAAGAATGAAGTTTGCCATTTGCAATGACATGGCTAGAGTGTATAACTTAGAGTGAAATAAGTCAGCCAGAGAAGGACAAATATATGCTTTCACCAACATGTGGTGTTAAGAAACAAAACAAAGAAACAAAGGGAAAAAATGAAAGAGAGAGAGAGAGAGACAGAGAGACCGAGAGACAGAGAGAGAGAGAGAGAGAGAGAGATGCAATGCAAGAAACAGCCTATTAATTATAAAGAACAATATGGTAGTTACCAGACAGGAAGTAGGTAGATGGATGGGTGAAGTAAGTGATGAGAACTAAGGAGTCCACTTGTCATGATGACTAATTTAATGCTGTATGTTAACAAACTGGAATTAAAATAAAAAATAAATAATATAAAAACACAGATTGAAAGTAAAGGAATAAAGAAAAGTATATCTTGCTGATACTAATCAAAGAAAAGTAGGAATTCCTACATTGATTTCAGAGAAGCATAAAACAATGTTAAGAAGATGAGTTCCTCAAGAATACATAGCAATTTTAAACATGGATGACCTAATAAATTTGGGTCAAAATTCATGAAGCAAAATCTTATAGAACTGAAAGGGAAAGTAGACATATCAACTAATTTAGTTGATGGCTACCATAGCCATTTTCCAGTTATTAACAGACCCAGTAGGCAGAAAATTGGTAAGAAATAATAAAACTGAATAGTTAATCAAATTAGATGTAATTGATATCTGGTGAACCAACATAAGCAGAATGCATATATTTCTTCAGCTGACAGGGAATATTCACCAAAATAGACCATATTTTGGGACATAAAATACCATTTAATAAATTTAGAAGAATACAAGCCATACAAATTAGATTCTTTTTTTTTTTTAATTTTTTTTTCAACGTTTATTTATTTTTGGGACAGAGAGAGACAGAGCATGAACAGGGGAGGGGCAGAGAGAGAGGGAGACACAGAATCGGAAGCAGGCTCCAGGCTCTGGGCCATCATCAGCCCAGAGCCCGACGCGGGGCTCGAACTCACGGACCGCGAGATCGTGACCTGGCTGAAGTCGGACGCTTAACCGACTGCGCCACCCAGGCGCCCCCATACAAATTAGATTCTCATACCATAGTAGAATTAAACTAAAAACCAATAACAGCAATAGCTGGAAAATTCCAAAGTACTTGGAGACTAAACCACACACTTTTAAATAACACATGGGTCAAAGAGAAGTCTCAAAAAGTACTTTAAATTTTCTTGAATGAAATGAAAATTAAAATATAAGTTATCAAAATTAGTGGAATTCAGCAAAATCAGGGCTTAGAGAAAAATATCTAGTGTTGAATGGACATATCAGAAAATAAGAAAGATGTAAAATCAATAATCCGTTTCAACCTTAGGAAACCAGGAAAAGAAGATGCTATTAAATGAACAGTTCATAAGAAAAAAATAATAGAAATGAAAGCACAATCAATAAAACTAAAAACAGGAAATCAATAAGGAATATCAATAAAACATGAAACTGTTTATTTGAAAAGACAAAAAAATCAATGAGGCTGCAGCCAGGGTAACTAAGAAAAAAGAGAAAAGACACAAATTATATCAAAAATTAAACAGTGACATCGTTACAGATTTGTTGAACATCAAAGGGATGAAGGGATTCTAAGAACAACTCTATGCACACAAATCTGGTAAACTAGATAAAATGGAACAATTTCTTTAAAGGTAAAGTATGCCAAAATCAAACAAGAAAAAGATAATATGAATAGGCCTATACATTGAATAAATTAAATTAATAATTAATAATCTTCCACAATGGAAAGCACCAGACTCAGTTAAGTTCACTGGTGAATTCTACCAAGCATTTCATAAATAAATTATGCCAATTCTATACAATACCTTTGAAAACATAGAATCGGATTTAATACTTCCTGACTCATTTTATGAGAACAGCATTACTCTAATATCAAAACCATAAAACATTACAATAAAAAAAAAAACTGCAGGCTAATATCTCCCACGAAAGTAGCAGCTAAAATCCTCAGCAAAATATTAGAAAATCAAAGTATCAAAGTATACAAATGATTATATCACACAATAAAGTGATATTCTTACAGTATGCAAGGCTGGTTCAACACTTAAAAATCAATTATTAAATGTATCACATCAAAAGACTAAGATTTAAAAAATATTCATATTGATAGATGCAGAAAAAGTATTTAAAAAATCCAACATCCATTCATGGTAAGGACTTTCAACAAACTAGGAAAAGACAGAATGATGATTATTTCCATAAAAAAAAATTCAAAGAATCGATACAAAACTCCTGGAACTATAAAGTCATTACAAAATGTTTCAAGATATCAGATTAATATTTAAAGGTCCATCATTTTCCTTTATACCAGTTATGAACAAATGGAACATTTGCCTTAAAATAAAAATCAACTTGCTTTTACATATACAGCCCCAAACCTCTATAAGGCCAGACAATTTTACCTTTTTCTCAGCCACAAGCTTTGCTATACCTCAGAACAAGCATATGTCATACTCCTAATGTTGTGGCTTGTTCTAGTCTCAAATATTCAGACCACCCCTGGAATATTATTCCCTGGAAAACCTGTTATGGAGAGGCTGAGGACAGGGGTCCTAGAGAACTTATTGAAACAAAATATTCTAATAAAACCATATCCTTTGGCCAGCCTAGTAGGGAGGATATTTTTTTAAAAGATGAAGGCTTGTCTGGCCCTATAATTTCTGCACATAAAGGGAAATTAGGGGCGCCTGAGTGTCTCAGTCGGTTGAGTGTCCAACTTTGGCTCAGGTCATGAGCTCATGGCTCCTGAGTTCAAGCCCTGTATAGGGTTTTGTGCTGACAGCTCAGAAACTGGAGCCTACTTCGGATTCTGTGCCCCCCTCTCTCTCTGCCCCTCCCTCACTCATGCTCTCTCTCCGCCTCTCAAAAATAAACAAATGTAATAATTTTTTTTAAAGGGAAATTAATAGGACCTTGACTTGTTAATCTTTGTAAGCTAGGTCTTCCCTTCTTCACTCTTACTCATTTGGCCATGGTCAAATTTGTGTAAAACAACATGTTAACCTAACTAGGGCCTCCCTGTACAATAACCAATTTACATGGACCATTATTTGCATCCATTCTCCTTACATTCTCTTTGCTACCTCCACCTTACAGATCTGACAACTAGGAAATTATAATACCTCTCCTTCTCAGGCCTGGTTTATGTCCTGCGTAAGTAATGATAACATCACCCAATTAAATATCTCTTCTTTGTTAGTAGCGTGTCTCAGCCTAGATTCCTGTTAATAGGTCTGAGCCCTATATACATCCATCAGGACTAGACGCACTTTGCAAGTTTATTCTACACTGGCAGTCTGCTGCAAGACAAAAGAGATTTGTTGGCCTCTTAACAATGGACATCTTAACAACAGTAGGTGTTATAGCCTCCGCCACTGTAGCTGGAATCAGCCTGTATCATACTATCCACACAGCTCATGTCCTTAATAAGTTTATGGTCAACACTACCAAAGAACTTGTAAGCAAAACTTCTATTGATAGACAAGTTTTGGCCCACCTCAAAGCTCTTGAGGCTGCAGTGAAATTTATTGGAAAGTAACAGGAGGCCTTGTTCCTCCACTCTAGACTGCCCTGTGACTCTAACTACCAGCATATCTGCATGACTGGCATTCCTCATAATCATTCCCAAGCTTGGCATGCTGTCCAGACACATTTTTGCAGTGTATTTTCTTCCCACCTCTCTGACGATATAGAAGATTTAGATATGACATTGTGCCAACAGCTACAATATGCAGAAGATCAGCTTAAAAATGAATGGGCTGATTCCTGAGAAATGTGGCATGACCTCTTTTCTCACTTATGGCTAGCACCCATCACAAATTCTGGATAACTTTGGGAAGCAGAATGCTTTTACTGTGTCTCTTTTTATGTCATTGCAGATTCACCCTCCAAGCCATCCAAAAGCAAAAAAAGGACCAGGAGCTCATCATGACGGTCCTTGAACACAAAGCTAAAAGAACCAAGAAAAACAAAAAGGGGGAATTGTGGGGGATAAGCTTAGGAGTCCCCCAGGCTTACACCAATGGGTTAACAAGGCATAAAGAAATACAAAGCCACAAAATGCTCACACCCAAGTTTGGATAAACCAGATTGGCACTCCAAGAATAGGGGGTGCAAAGGCACCCCGAGAATAGGGAGGTCCAAAGGTGCCAGGAATAGGGAGGTGGGAAGGCCCCCAATATAGACAGAGGGTGCAAAGCCCCCAGAATAGGGAGGAAGAGACAAAGGCCTAAAATAGGAATGGCACAAAGGTGCTCAATACATAGGTATATGAAATAAACAAGATTAGATAATCAGGGTGGAAGCACCCCCAATTTAGTACTATAGCAGAAAAGCCGCTTACATAGGAGAATAGGGCCAGGTTAGGTAAACTGGTGAATTGGAATATGGACTGCTGCACTGTAAGCAAAGCATCCCAGAGCAGAGATGGTAAACAAAAGAAAAGGTGCTTTGTCAACCCTGAGATTACTTCCGCTATCTGTCTCATCCCCTAGGCTAGCTAAGATAAACAGAGGTGCTGCCTCATGTCCACTGTAAATGACCTTCCTCCTGACTGCCTGGCAGCTGGATTTTATTTTGTATTAACCCAACCCCTAACTCCAAATATCCTCAAGACCCCCTTTCCCTCACATCCACAAGTTAATGTTCACAGATTCATTGTCCCTTTATGCACATCCATTGCCATGTTTGTAAGCCTTCTTATCCTAATAAAAATGGGGCAAGAACCCTTTTTCAGGGCTCTTGTCTTTTCCTGGACATTAGCCTCACTTTCAATCCTGTGTCCTGCTCTTTTGCTAGACAAAAGAGAACTTTAGACATAGAGTCTATGACACAGATTATAGCAGAGTAGGAGGACCCCAAGCTCACCCCATCCCACATTTATGTCTAGATATCACTCATATCCAAATCAATAGGCCAGAGAGTAAAACAGACAGTGGCAGAACAAACTCCACAATTAAATGTAGAGAAGAAGTCACATCTGAGAGGTTAGGAAGGACAGAAATGGTCGTGGGGAGTTGCCCACAAGAGGGAGACATCTATAGGTATGGAGATGGGAAAGCACCAGGGAGCCCCCAGAGGTAAAATTAATCCCCATTATATCTTCTTTTGAAAAGCAGAGGGCTGAATTCTGTAACTTTGTACAAGCAACAGGACTTGAAGCCTGGGACTTTAAAAGTCACCTGAGTCAGCATTTGGCAAGTCAGGAGGGCAAGTGATAGCTGAGTCCCTGTCCTTAAACAGATAACAGCCCAAGGAGAGGCAACATAGGGCCTGCATAAAACAGGATGGAGATCTGTTTGTATAGATTTCAGAGCCTGATGGAGGACTTCTCCAGAAAGAAAGGACTTGGCAAAGGCCATTTTCCTCCTCCACCCTCCCAACATAAACACAGAACAATTTGCAGGAGATGGTGATGCACAGACACTTGCTAACTAACCTCTTAGCAGTGTGCCCTGCCCTCAAGTTCTGAGGACTTGCCCATTCCAAGCTTGCTGGCCTGGGTCCTGGGCTCAGCACAAAATGTTTAATGCTGTGCACACCCTTGGTGGCCATCCAGCTTTGGGGGATCCAGCCCAGGGCTAGTGGCTCAGTTCAAATTTTGTTAAAGTGCCTCTGTCCTCTGCACCCAGCCTCTATATGCAGACATCACATGCCACACTCAACCACCATGCATATGTAGCCACCATACCAACTGTGTGTCATGCCCCCAGCCACTGCCACTAACATGTTCTGTGCCTCTGGCTGTCCTTGAACTTTTGGGAGATCCAGCTTAATCTCAGTGCAAATTTTGCTAAAACTGCTACCCATCACCCAAGCCTTCCTGGGGTCACACCCCCTCAGAGCTGGCCTGCCTTGGTCTCAGGAATACCACCTAGAGTATGCAGAATATCAGCACAGAAGTCTGGACTTAAAGTAAAAGCTACTTAGACACAATAGCAGCATGTAAACAACACACTTAGGAGACTCCCCTGAAATACCAGGTTCTAGTGATCAGGGGACACTGCACTGCAGGGCAGTATAGGACCTCTTCTCCATAAAGCCACTACTTTATTTTTTTTTAAAGTTTATTTATTTGTTTTGAGAAAGAGAGTGGGTGGAGGGGCAGAGAGAGAGAGAGAGAGAGAGAGAGAGAGAGAATCCCAAGCAGGCTCCACACTGTCAGTATAGAATTTGATGCGGGGCTCAGACTCACAAACCACAAGATCATGACCTGAGTTGAAATCAAGAGTCAGACGCTTAACTGACTGAACAACACAGGTGCCTCAGTTACTACTTTAAAAAGGAAAGGATGTAGCTGGTTTTCCTAAAACACAGAAATAGACACAAAGAGGTGAACAAACTGAGGAGACAGAAGAATTTGTCCCAAATAAAACATGACAAAATCACAACAGGAGATCTAAGCAAAACAGATAAGTAGTATGCCTGATAGATATTTTAAGGTAATGATCATAAAGATATTCACTGTAATTCAGAAATAGGTAGAGGACTTCAGTGAGACCCTGCACAAATAAATAATAACAGCACAGATGAAAAACTCAATAAATGCAATTAAAAATACAATACAAGGAATAAACAATAGGCTACAGAAAGCAGAGGAACAGATGCATGACCTGGAAGGTAGAATAATGAAAATGAATGAAGCTGAATAGATGAGAGACAGATAAATACTACATAATGAGAATACACTTAGAGAACTGAGTCACTCCATCAAATGTAATAGTATTTAGATTATAAAGATCCCAGAAGAAGAAGATAGAAAAAGGCAGATCAGAAAATGTATTTCAAGAAATAATACCTAAAATCTTCCCAAATCTGAGGAGGGAAACAGATCCACATTCAGGAATAACAGATTGGCTAACAAATTCAACCCAAGGATGTCTGCAGCAAGAGACATAGAGATTAAAATGGCAATAAACTGATAAAGACAGAATTTTAAAGGTTGCAAGGAAAAGAAGGCAGTTACATACAAAGAAAATGCCATAAGGCTCTCAGCTGAATTTCAGCAGAAATTTGTGGACTTAGAAGGTAGTGTCACAATATATTTGAACAGCTGAAAAGGAAAAATCTGTGGCCAAAAATACTTTATACACCCAGGATATCATTCAGAATAGAAGGAGAGATTTAAAAGTCTATCAGACAAACAAAAAATATAGGTGTTTATGACCACTAAACCAGCCCTAAAAGAAATATTAAAGGGGATATTTTGAGTGGAAAGAAAAGACCATAAGTGAGAGTGTGAAAAGTAGGAAACACAAAACCAGTAAAAATAAGTATTTCTATAAAAATCAGTCAATGTATTCATAAAATAAAACTAAGTAAAATATAATACCAAATGTTTGCAACGTGGTGGGGAGAACAATGAGTTCAAAATTAACAGGTCACCATCTTAATATACACAACTCTATGAAAAGATGTTACATATAAATTGAGGTAATCACAAATGAAAAAAAATTAAAAACTACACAAAAAATGAAGATTAAGAAAAGAAATAAATTAAGTGTAAGGTATCCAAGTACATCACAATAGAAAACCAACAAACCATGAAAGAGAGGAAGGGAAGAAAGGATCAGAAAATAGCTACAAATGCAACCACAAAAGGGGCACCTGAGTGATTCAGTTGGTTAAGCGTCTGACTTTGGCTCAGGTCATGATCTCATGGTTCGTGAGTTTGAACCCTGTGTCAGGCTCTATGCTAAGAGCTCAAAGCCTGGAGCCTGCTTCAGATACTGTGTCTCACACTTTCTCTTCTCTTCCCCCACTCCTGCTCTTCCTCTCCATATCTCTCTCTAAACAATAAAGAAACATTTAAAACAAATAAATTAACATTTTAAAAAATAAATTAAAACAGCAACCACAAAACAAGTAATACAATGACAATAAATACATATCTATCAATAATTATTTTAAATAAAAATGGAAAAAATTCTCTAGTCAAAAGACATAGTCTACCAGAATGGATAAAAACCAAACAAACAAGCAAACAAACAAACAAACAAAAATTAAGACCCATCCATATGCCATCTACAAGAGATTAATTTCAGACATAAAGTCACCTGCATATTGAAATTGAGGGGATAGAGAAACACTTAGCATGGGAGTGAATCTCAGGAGAAATCCAGAGTAACAATACTTATCTTAAATGAAATAGACTTTAAAACAAAGTTTATAAAAAGAGACAGACATACACTATAATAATAAAGAGGACAATCCAACAAGAAGAACTAACAATTGTAAATATCTACCTAACATGGAAGCAACCAAATGCATAAAAATTAAACCAAATATAAAGGAACTTGGCAATTTTAACACACCACTTACATCAATGGACATATCATCCAAACTAAACAATTAAACAGTGACTTTGAATGACACACCGGCCAGATGGATTTAACAAATATATTCAGAACATTCTATCCTAAAACAGCATAATACACATTCTTTTCAACTGCAAATGGAACATTCTCCAGAATAGATCACATTAGGTCACAAAACAAGCCTCAAATAATTCAAGAAAATTGAAGTCATGTCATGCAACTATTCTGACTACATTGCTATGAAACTAGAAATAATCCATAAGAAAAATCTGGAAATACCACAAATACATGGAGGTTAAATAACATCCCACTAAACAATGAATGGGTCAACTAAGAAATGAAAGAAGGTATCAAAAAGTACATGGAAATATACCTCAACATAATAATGGCCATACATGAAAAACCCACAGCTAACATCATCTTTAATGAAGAAAACTGGGAATTTTTTGGCTACCATTGGGAAAAAGATACAGATATCCACTCTTACTCCTTTTATTCAACATAGTACTGGAAGTCCTAGCCACAGCAATCAGACAACAAAAAGAAATGAAAGGAATCCAAATCAGTAAGGAAGAAATAAAACTTCCACTATTTATAGATGGCATGATACTGAGAAAAGAATATCTAATCGGAAAAAGATAGTCTCTTCAACAAATCATGTTGGGAAAACTGGCCAGCAACATGCAAAAGAATGAAAGAAGACAACTTTCTTACACCATACACAAAAATAAATTCAACATGGATTAAGGACCTAAATGTGAGACCAAAAACCATAAAAATCCTAGAGGGGAAGACAGGCAGTATCTTTCCTCATATTAGCCATTGCAACTTCTTTCTCTGGAGACAAAGGAAACAATAGTAAATATAAACTATTGGGATATCATCAAAATAAAAGAGCTTCTGCACAGCAAAGGAAATAATCAACAAAACTAAAAGGCAACCTATGGCATGGGGAAAGAGAATTGCTTGTGATATACCTGTTAAATAGTTATTATCCAGAATATATAAATAACTTCCAGAACTCAACACCTCAGAACCAAATAATCAAATTAAAAATGGGAAGAAGACAAGAATAGACATGTTTTCCAAAGAATACATCCAGATGGCCAACAGACACATGAAAAGATGCTCAACATCACTCATCATCAGGGAAATACAAATCAAAACTACAATGAGATATCACCTGACACCAGTCAGAGTAGCTAAAATCCACAACACAAGAAACAACAGGTATTGGCAAGGATGTGGAGAAAGAGAAGCCCTCTTACACTATTGGTGGGAATGTAAAGTGTTGCAGCCACTCTGGAAAACACTATAGAAGTTCCTCAAAAAGTTAAAAATAGAACTACCCTATGATCCAACAATTGCACTACTATTTGCCCAAAGAATATAAAAATACTAATTCAAAGGGGTACCTGCACTCTGATGTTTATAGCAGCATTATCTATAATACTCAAATTATGGAAACAGTCCAATTTTCCATTTACCGATGAGTGCATAATGAAGAAGTTGTGTGTGTGTGTATGTGTACACACACACAATGGAATATAACTCAGCCATAAGAAAGGAAATCTTGCCATTTGCATTGACATTGGTGGAGCTAGAGAGGATAATTTTAAGTGAAATAAGTCAATCAGAGAAAGATAAATTCCACATGATTTCACTCATATGTTCAATTTAAGAAACAAAACAAAAGAACAAAGTGAAAGAATAAAAGAGAGAGAGAGAGCAATCCAAGAAACAGTCTCTTAACTATAGAGAACAAACTGGTCATTAGCATAGGGGTGTTGGGTAGGTGGATGGGTTAAATAAGTAATGGGAATTAAGGAGTGCACTTGTGATGATCACTGGATGTTGTATGGTAGTGTTGAATCACTGTATTGTACACCTGAAAATAACATTTCACTGTATGCTAACTAAAAGAAATTTGAATAAAAACTTAAAAAATAAACTGTGCGGGTGTGAACAATTCCAAAGCCATTTTATAAAATCAGAATTATCCTGATACCAAAGTCAAGCAAAGAAACTATAAGCAAATTAAACTACAAACCAATATCCCTAATTATTATTGCTGCGGAAATCTTGAAAAAATATCAGCAAACTGAATTCAACAGCACATTAAAAGGATCGTACATGACCAAGTGACATTTATTTCTAGAATGCAAGAATGTTTCAAATTACTAAATTCAATCAGTGTGATATGCCACATTAATGTAATGAATAAGAGCAACCACATGACCATCTCAATTGATTCAGAAAAACTTACAAGATTCAACATTATTTCATGATAAAAGCAACAAACCCCAAGCAGAAGGAATCTATCTCAAAATTATAAAGGCCATTTTTGAAAATCCCACAGCTGACATTGCATTCAATAATGACTGAATTAAAGATTTTCCTCTAATTTTGATAACAAGACAAGTTTGCATATGTTTTCCTTTTATATTCAACATAGTATTATAACGCCTACCCAGGCCAATTAGGTAAGAAAAATAAACATATCCAAATTGGAAATTAATAAGTAAAATTATCTGTTTTTAGAAGGAAAAATACTATGTACAAAATTCTCAGTATTTCATATATATCTATTAGAGCTAAAAAATTCATAAAATTTGCTGGATATATATTCAACACTTAAAATTAGTTGAATTTCTATATACTAACAATGACCAATTTGAAAAGTAAATAAAATATAATACCATTTCAATAACATAAAAATTAGAAAAAAATTTAGGAATAAAACTAACAAAGAGGTGAAAGCCTTGCACTCTGAAAACTACAAAACACTGATCATATAAATTATAAAATACAAAAATAAGTGGAGTAACATTCTGTGTTCACAGATTGGGACATGTAATATTGTTAAGATGTTTGTAATACACAAAGTGATCTACAGATCCAGCACAATCCCTATCAAAATTCTAAAACATTCCTTTGCAAAAGTAAAAAATAATCATCCAACAGCTGATAAGGAATGTCAAGAAATACTGAATAGCCAAAACAGGTTTGAAGAATAAAATTGAATATGAAGGGCTCACACTTCCTGATTTAAAAATATATTAAAAAGCTACCTTAATATAATAATTTTGGTTTTGGCATAAAGACAAACAAATAGATCAATGGAATAGAGTACAGAACACAGAAATAAAGCCTTAAATAAAGTCAAATGTTTTTTTTGACAAGTGTTCCAAGACATTTTCAAATTTTGAAAACCTGGTTATCTTCAAGCAAAATAGTGAAGTTGGGTCGTTATCTTAATTTTTTAGAAAAGTGAGCTCAAAATGAATTGAAAATCTAAATGTAAGCCCTAAAACTAGAAAAATTTTAGAATTGAGCATATGGGGAAAGCTTAAACACATAGAACTTGGCAATGATTTATTGGATATAACAGCACAGCAACAAATGCAAAAATAGACAAATGGGGCTACATTAAATTTAAAAAAATCATTGTTTATCAAGGAACACAATCAACAGAGTAATAAAACAACTTATGGAAGATAACATATTTATAAATCATGAATTTAAATAGGGATTAATATCCAGAGTATAATGACAACTCAACAAGGAAATAACATGATTTTAAAATGGGTAAAAGACTTGAATAGGCATTTTCCCAAAGACTATAGACAAATGTCCAACACACATATAATAAGTTACTCAATATCACTAATCATTAGACAAATTTAAATCAAAACCATATTGTTATACTATTTCACATCTATTGGTGGTATTGTAAAATACTGTAACCACTATGGAAAACAGCATGGAGGTTCTTGAATAAATTCAAAATAGAACTACTATGTGATCCAGCAATCCCACATCTGGGTATATATTCAAAAGAACTAAAAGAAGGATATTGAAGAGATATTTGTATACTCAGGTTCGCAGCAACAATATTTACAATGTCCAAAAATTAAAACCACTCAAATGCCCATTGATGTTTAAATAAATAAATAAAATGTCATATAATGATGGGACACCTGGGTGGCTCAGTCAGTTAAGCATACAACTCTTTATTTTGGCTCATATCATGATCTTACAGTTTGTGAAGTTGAGCCCTGCATTAGGCTCTGTGTTCACATCATGGAACGTGCTTGGGATTCTCTCTCCCTCTCTCTCTCTGCCCTCATCCTCACACACACACACACACACTCTCAAAATAAATAAATGAAAATTAAAAAAAATGTCTTATATGCAGACAATGAAATACTACTCAGCCTTAAAATGAAGGAAATCCTGTCATATACTACAACATGGATGACCTTTGGGGAAATCATGCTAAATGAAATAAGCTGATCACAAAAGTCAAGTACTATATAATTCTACTTATATAATGTACATGAAGAATTCAAATTCATACAAATAGTTATCAGGAGCAGGGTGCAGAGAAAAATGGGGACTTGTTTCATAGGTATAGAATTCCCACTTTGCAAGCTGAAAAAAAAACATTTTGGAGATGTTTCACTACAACATGAATATACTTAACAATACTGAATTGTACAATTACACTTATAAATGGTTAAGATGGT
This sequence comes from Lynx canadensis, assembly GCF_007474595.2. Lineage (NCBI taxonomy): Eukaryota > Metazoa > Chordata > Mammalia > Carnivora > Felidae > Lynx > Lynx canadensis. Next base: position 66,120,466 of record NC_044321.2, on the reverse strand, counting down.
AAATTTTGTTATGAGTTATTTACCATAACAATAAAAATTTAGTGAGATTCCTGTCATGCTTGACTACTAGAGACTAAACTTTATAAAATATTTTAATTTTTGTTCTATTCTATTTGATCTACTCTATTTCTCAGACCCCGTGTGCATTTTTTACCTACATACTGACATTTAGAATCTTATGGAACATGGCATCTTTCTGTTGGGTACTTCTCTGTGTACTGTTCTTATGGTATAAAACACCATGGATATATCAGGTTAGAGGGATTTATAGAAAGAATAGATTTTAGAAATACTCAGTTACAATTACTTTATTTGAACATATGAATAAACTGGGGACCAAAGGAGGGGAGTGAATCATAAAGGGACACACAATCAATTAGAGGTAGAGCTAGAATTGGAATACAGATCTCCTAACACCAAATTCTATTCTTAGGACTCTAGTAGCCTAAATTCTGTCCCCCACACCCCAAAAAAATGTTAACATCCTAATTCTCACAACATGTGAATGTTACTTTATTTGAAAAAAAAATATTTGCAGACGTAATTGAATTAAGTATCCTGAGATGAGGGGTTAATTTTAGATTGTCTAGGTTTTCCTTATACACAATTATATGTGTCTTTATAAGATTCACACATAGGAGAAGACTCAGATACACAGAAGAGAGTGTTATGTGAAGACAGAAGCAGAGATTGGAGTATATAGCTACAAGCCAAGGAACATCAATGATTGTCAGAAACTAGGAGAGAGGTAAATGACAAATTATTCCTTGTAGTCTCAGAGTGAATGCAGTTCTGCTGTTTATTTGGACTTCTATTCTCAAGAACTGGTAAAGAATACATTACTGTTGTCTTAGGTCACGGCATTTGTTGTAAGTGATTGTGGCAGCCAATGGAAATTAATATATGGATACACAACATGTTATAGACCCACATAGTAGAGATTTAGCCATTTATTAGATATATAGAAAAAATATATAAATATATTTTTAATTCCCAGAAAATGTTCCCCAGACTCTTCATATTTTTATTTATTTATTTTTAAAGCTTTTTCATTTATTTTGAGAGAGAGAGGGGGAAGACAGAGAGATGGAGAAAAAGAGGGAGAGAGAGAGAGAAGGAGAGAGACCACTTGGGCAGGGAGGGGCAGAGAGAGGGTGAGAGAGAATCCCAAGCAGGCTCCACACTGATGGTGCAGAGTCTGATGTGAGGCTCGAGTCCATGAACTGTGATATCATGACCTGAGCTGAGGTCAAGAGCTGGACACTTAACCGACCGAGCCACCCAGGCACCCCTCTTCATGCTTTTTAAAAAAGCAATGCAATCTTTTCTAGAAACCCTCCAGGAATTTTCTTTCAGATTCCATCATCTATAGATGAATAATATAGTATTCCACCAACAAATTCCCGGTAACTAGAATGAGTCTAATATGATTGGTTTATACTAATAAGTATTTATTAAACAGACATTAGCAAAAAATTAGGATTTTTCTAACAAAAATAAAGAGAAATTGTGTACTTGATATAAAGTATCTGAATCAAGTATCCTATTGAATATACTGGAAGGAAGGAAGGAAGGAAGGAAGGAAGGAAGGAAGGACAAAGTTGTTTTTTTTTTTAATTAAAAGTATTCCTAATAATGACAGAAATCAGGAATGATCCTTTTTAGGGATTAAATGATTATGCTAAATGAAATTAGAGAAAGACAAAAATCATATGATTTCACTCATATGAGTACCTTAAGAGACAAAACAGATGAACATAAGGGAAGGGAAACAAAAATAACATAAAAAGAGAGAGGGGGACAAAACAGAAGAGACTCATAAATATGGAGAACAAACTGAGGGTTGCTGGAGGGGTTGTGGGAGGGGGGATGGGCTAAATGGGTAAGGTGAATTAAGGAATCTACTCCTGAAATCATTGTTTCACTATAGGGTAACCAATTTGGATGTAAATTTTAAAGAAATAAAAAAAATTAAAAAAAAATAAAATTTTGTGCTCCCACACAATAATGGGTTAAAATAGACTTTAAATTTTGTCTACCCCATAGGTTCCCAAACCTGACTGATCAGTAATATTATCTGTGAAGGATGTGAAAAATAAAGATTTTGGAGCTTGTCTGTAGATTATCTGAAGTAAAATCTCCTGGAGTGGGTCACAGTTATCTGCATTTTTAAATATACTAGGTTGTTCCACTTATCTACTAAGTTTGGTTCAGTTTCTAGCTTTTTTCCAAGTGAAAATACATGAGAAAGTGAGTAGTCCTTGTTTGCTCAGCATATACAAACAAAATGTATGAAAGAATATTAAAAGGAGGAAAATAGATTGCAATTTAATTCCAATTTTTGAATTAAAAATGAGTAATTATATGAATCTCCTTGTTAAATCATTTTTTGCCTTTCTTGCATGTATATTCTTCCTAAGAAGTTATGATATTTTATTTTTCTGGTGAAGTAACCAAAGTGTGAGCATTATTGATTGGTATTCATTCTTACTTTATTTTGGTAATCTGAGGGCTACAAGAGGTTAATTTGCCACATAACGTCAACCTACTCCATCAATGGGTACTACAATCTAGAGCTGACATGACCTCAAATGCCTAGTCTAAATGACAAAATCAATATACAACGTTTGAATTTTTTTACTGTGGAATTTGCTCAAAGATTTTCATTCTTCAAGCTCCAAAGAAGGTACAGTTCACATGTTCAAAGAGTGAAAACCATCTCCAGATCATCTACATCATCATTAATATCTTTGTACCTCTGTAACCAGGCTTTATAGATAAATAGGATCTGTTTTTTCCTTTTTTAAATTTTTAATTTTTTAAGTTTTTTTAAATTTTATTTTAAAAAATGGTTATTTATTTGAGAGAGAGAGAGAGTGAGAGAGAATGAACAGGGAGGGGCAGAGAAAGAGAAGACACAGAATCTAAAGCAGGCTCCAGGCTCTGAGCTGTCAGCACAGAGTTGGATGTGGGGCTGGAACTCATGATGTATGAGATCTTGACTCAAACTGAAGTTAGATGCTTAACTGAGCCACCTAGGTGCCCCAAATGTTTGTTTCTGAGAGAGAGAGAGACAGACAGGCATAATGGGAGCAGGGCAGGAGCAGAAAGAGAGGGAGACACAGAATCTGAAACAGGCTCCAGGCTCTGAGCTGTCAGCAACAGAGCCTTACATGGAGCTCAAACACACAAACTGTGAGATCATGACCCAAATTAAAGTTGGATGCTTAATACACTGAGCTACCCAGGCACCCCAGGATCTTGTGTTTCTATTGATTGCATTTTTACAAACTTCTCAACTCTCTTGAAAGTACTGTGCTCTAGAAAATGGGTGAGAGGTGAGGCAAGATACAGCTAAGTCCTTCTTATAGTTTACTAATATTTATTTTTGTATTCTGAAAAAAAAACATGTTTTATCATATGCTACATTTTAGAATGTGGAATGAAAGAATTATCCATTCTAAAAAATGTATAATTATATTTCAAGTTTCCCAAATGCATTAAAATCACAATTTTGAAGATATGGATCTTGACATTGATTTTTTTGTTGTTTTTGTTAACCATATTGGATCTGGAAGCTTTTCGCCAGAATAATTGTTTATTGAAAAAAAAATTCTAACCAGCCTAAAACTGAAATAATATGGGTCTTATATTATTGGTCTTCACTAAACATTCAAATGGGAGGTTGCATCCAAAGAACAGTATAATGAAAGTCATGTACTACAATAAACAGAAAAAAAATATATAAGCTATGTTTTAATGTACTACAATAAACATAAATATATATATACATATATACTTTATATATACATTATACTTTATCTAAATGCATTTTATAAACACAGCTTATATATATATATATATATATATACATGTATATATATATATGTGTGTGTGTGTGTATATATATATATATATATATAAGCAGTGTTTATAAAATGCATTTATATAAAGTAAATTTTTAATGAAAACTTGTATTATGCAACATGTTCCATTATTGATCAGGACTCTTGATTGCACATAACAGAAACTCCAACTAGCTCTATTTTGAAAATTTCTAGGCAACCAACCTGCTTGCCATAGCTAATGTCATATATCCTTTTACAGCAATGATTATTACCATAGAAAAGGGTGTGTAGGAATGTGGCACCCCTCATTTGAGTTGCAAATTTAAAAGATTTAATGAATATATCCCACTCAAACAGTCTCCTTTAATGTTTCTTGTAAAGCTCATTTAGTTGTCCCAAACTCCTTTAGTTTTGCATTGCCTGGGAAACTTTTTATCTTTCCTTCTATCCTGAATGAGAGCTTTGCTGTATGAAGTATTCTTGGCTGCCTATTTTTCCCATTCAGCATTTTCAATATACCATGCCTCTCCCTTCTGGTCTGCCAGTTTTCTGTGGAAAGATCTTCTGATAAACTAATTTATTTTCACATGTAGGTGAGAGATTTCTTTTCCCTTCCTGCTTTCAGGATTCTTTCCTCATCTCTGTATCTTGCAAATTTTACTACGGTATATCTTGGTGTTGGCTGACGTTCATTGATTTTGTTGGGAGTTAGTTCTATGTCCATTCTGAAATTTGATATCTGTTTCCTTCCCCAGATCAAGAAAGTTTTCAGCTATAATTTGCTCAAATAAGCCTTCTATCTCCTTTCCCCTGTCTTCTTCTTCTGGGACTCCTATGATATGAATATTATTACATTTTATGGAGTTACTGAGTTCCTTAAGTCTACATTCATGATTCAATATTTTTCTTCCCCTCCTCTTTCCAGCTGCATTATTTTCCAAAATTTTATCTTCTGTATCACTTATTCATTTCTCTGCTTCTTCCATCCTTCTGGTTATTACAACAGTCAGTTTTGCACCTCAGTTATAGAAGGTTTTATTTCGGTCTGACTAGTTTTTATGTCTTTTATCTCTGTTGTAAGGGTCTTTCTGGTTTCTTCTATGCTTTTCAAAATATGAGGTAGTATCCTTATGATTATTTTTTAAGTTATTTTTCAGGCCTGTTACATATATCTATTTTGATTGGCTCCCTGGCTGTGACCTCCTCTTGTTCTTTCTTTTGAGATGAATTCTTCTGTCTTGGTATTTTGTCTAGGTCTCTGTCTTTTGTGTATTAGGAAAGCCTGTGCCTTGTTCTGCTTCCACTACAGCTGAAGCTTTGCAGCACTCTGTGATCAGTAGACCTGGTGCATTAAGAGGGTTTGTTCTGGCCTTTTGGGGGTGAGGCCAGCTGTTGCTCTGGCTCTCAATCATACTCACCTTTGTAAAACAAAGGCGCCTGCAAATACGGGGTTGGACAAGGCCTCCTGTAAGTGGCTAAAGCGTCTACTGTATGTACTGTGCTGTTTGCTTAAATCCATCTGTTCTAAGGGGTGAAAAATAGCATCAGCTTACTCTTTTCTCTGGAGAGGGGAGTTTACACCCACTGGTGTTCAACAAACCCTCAAAGATGAGTGAGCAATCTGCCCTCTTGTGTCTCAGGCCTCTATCAGATCCCTGCCTTCATCCTGTCTGTGTCAAAACTGCTTGCCTCGCAGTACTGTGCTCCTGTGTTTCACCTCAGGGGACCAGGCTGGGTTTCAAAACTCCAAATTTTAGAGACCTGGCATGGTGATGACCCACACTGATCCTCTGGGGGAGAGGCTTACCAGACTGTGACTTGTATTGGTTTGTCCCAGAAAAACAGTCCACAAATGTGCAGGGCTTTGGAGTTTATGGTAAAGTGTAACAAAAGCCCACATCCTGGTTAGCTGCCCTCAGCAGTTCTCTGTTCACGTGCTAATGAATGGGGCAGCTTACAGGTCCCCAGTGGCTCTTTTGTCCCCCAAGAAGCAGTGTTGTCTCTCCCAAATGCACTTTAAGGGGAATTGTCTTTTCCAGTGTGACCCAGGGCATCCTCAGAGCACATTGTCCACCCCCAGGCCTCTGTCCTGCTTTTCTACAGGAGTACCACCATGCATGCTAGAATTGACCCTGGGGATGGCATGGACTTCTAAAACTTCAGACTTTCAGCTCTGCAGCTTGTCAAAACTTGAGATAATCAGCCCTTCTTGTTTTCCCACTCAGTGGTTTTGGGGAAGTATTTTTTCTTGTGCAATCTCCTGCATGCTGCTTTCTCTCTCTCTCTCTCTCTCTCTCTCTCTCACACACACACACACACACACACACACACACTCTGTCTCTCTCTCTTTCCCTCCTTCTGGACTGCAGCATCCACAATTCTTTCCTCCCCCAGATCATGTCTCTGCACCTCCTACCTCCCATGATGTGGCCTTTTTTCTCCCTCTAGTTGTGCAGTTTGTCATTAGCCCTCAGACTGATTTACTGAGTGTTCAGAATAATTTGATAGTTATCTAGCTGTGTTCAAGGGATGAGACAGGTATAAGGTCCTCCTACAATTCCACCATCTTAATCCCAAAGATTTAAAGAATCTAAACAAGAGATTTTGTGTGAGAATGCTTGCTGTTCCTAGAAGAATTGAGAGATGGTGGATAAACAGGTGTCTATTGTTTTGCTCTCTGCTGAACATTTTTTGAGAATTTTTCAGAACAGTTACTTTGCTAGATGCTTAATAATTTGAGGCAGAATATAAAGAACATATGTGTTCCATGCCTTGTAGGAGGTGACGTTCTAATAATAGAAAAATGTTGCAATTAAAATTTATTTGATTATGGGTGGCACACAATGTTACATTAGTTTCAGGTGTACAACACAGTGATTCAAGGCCTATGTAAATACATATACTTACAACAAATATAGCTACCATCTGTCACCATACAACACTGTTACAATATTATTTATTATATTCCCTATGTTATGCCTTTTATTCTCATGATTTATTCCTTCTATAACTGGAAGCTTGTATCTCCCACTGTCTTTCACCGATTTCGCCCATCCGTCCACCCTCATTCCCTTTAGCCACCATCAGTTTGTTCTGTATTTACAGGTCTGATTCTGCTCTTTACTTGTTTATGAATTTGTTTTTTTAACATTCCACATATGAATGAAATCATATAGTAATTTTTTCGATCTCAGTTATTTCACTTAGTATAACATCTTTTAGGTCCATTCACATTGTTGCAAATGGCAAGTTTCATTATTTAATGGACATATAATATTTCAGTGTGTGCATGTGTGTGTGTGTGTGTGTTTGTGTGTGAAAACATATTTATCAACTTATCTATAAATGGACTTTTAGGTTTCTCCCATATCTTGGCTATTGTGAATAATGTTGCAATAAACATAAGGGTGTATATATATTTTCAAATTAGTATTTTTGTTTTATTTGGGTAAATGCCCAGTAGTGGAAATAATGGATGATACGGTATTTTTATTTTTATTTTTTTAGGAACTTCCATAATGTTTTCCACAGTGGTTGTACCAATTTACATTTCCACCAACAGTGCACATGAGTTATTTATTTTTCTCCACATCCTCGCCAGCACTTGTTATTTCTTGCCTTTTTGATGATAGCCATTCTGACAGGAGTAAAGTGATATCTCATTGTGGTTTTGATTTGCATTTCCCCAGTGATTAGTGATGTTGAGAATCTTCATTTATCTGTTGATCACCGTCTTTATTCTTTTGCTTTTAAAATAGGCTTATAAGTTCATTTACTTATGGTTTCTGTATGTCTTTTTTAAACATGTTATAGTTTTCTTTATGTGTTTCTTGTGATTTTTTTGTTAAGATTTTTCTAAACATTTCATATTCTATGGTTGTTACCCTAATTGGGATACTTTTACCCTCATAATTTATAGCTAGTTAATGGATAGAAAATGCTGTGAACCTAGTTTCTCATTGTTAGAGTAAGTGGTTATATATAAACAAGGGAAAAACTAGGATGACCGATGTGATACTGGGGATTAGAGCTAAGGACATCAGTACAAAATCATGTTTAACACAATATAGATACAAATGGGTATATATAAATATATTTATAAATGTTTGTACATAGTTGAGTTAGTGTACATATTAATATCTATTTCCTTTGTCAATTGATGAATAGATGCAATGACTCCCCAGAGACAAGAAGCACATCCAAAGTCATTTTTTTAAAATCATTATGAAATGAAAAGAACCAGCGTTCCTTGGATAAATAGCTGGTTTAGAGGCTAGATTATGGAATATGTCATATGAACGTGGAGCATCTTTCATAGCTAAAAAGTTACAATGCACTAACATAAACCCCACAACAATGGGTATATATCAAATGACTGAAAGAGCTTCCAATGACTAAATCTGGAACAGTTTGAGCAACAAAATTAGTTAAATAATAATAATGTAAAGTTTTACTTTATACCCTTAAGTATAAATATTGATGAGCCCATGTTGATGTAAATAAATAAAGCAAAATTGACAAAGTCCCCATGTCAGAAAAATACAAATCAAAACTACAATGAACTACCTCCTCAAACATGACATAAGGGCTAAAATTAATAGCACAGGAAATAGATATTGGTGAGGATCAGAGAAAGGGGAACCTTACACTCTTGGTGGGAATGCAAACTGGTGCAACCACTCTGGAAAACAGTATAGAATTTCCTCAAATTGTGAAAAATAGAAGTACCCTAGGATCCAGCAATTGCACTACTAGGCATTTACCCAAAGGATGCCGAAAAGCCAATTAAAAAAAGATACATACACTTCTATGTTTAAAGCATCATCATCAACAATATCCAAATTATGGAAATAACCCAAATGTCCATCGACTGATGAATGGACAAAGAAGATGTGGTGTGTGTGTGTGTGTGTGTGTGTGTATGTGTTTATAAAAGAATATTACTCAGCCATCAGAAAGAATGAAATCTTACCATTTGCAATGATGTGAATAGAGCTAGAGTGTATTATGCTAAGTGAAACAACTCAGTCAGAGAAAGTCAAATATCATGATTTCACTCATATGTGGAATACAAGAAACAAAATAGATGAACATAAGGGAAGAAATAAAAAGGAGATGGGGCAAACCATAAAAGACTCTTGACTATACAGAACAAAATGAGGGTTAATGTAAAGGAGATGGGTGGGGAATGGGCTAAATGGGTGATAGGTTTTAAGGAAGGCATTTGTTGTAATGAACACTGGGTGTCACATGTAAGTGATAAATCACTTAATTCTACTCCTGAAACCAATATTGTACTAACTAGAATGTTATAAACACTTGAAACAAAAAAAGAGAAAAGTTTCAAAAAATATTACAGATATTCCACCCTTAAGGAGCAATACTCCACACTCCTTAAATGTAAATTTCACATAATGACTTCCTTCCAAATGGTGCAGAACATAAATGCCAAATAATAACTTCTTAAGTAATGAATAAATATGAAAAAAATATCTCAATCAAGTGGTTAAAATTAACATGAAGAGCAATAAGTTATGTTGATAGTGTGGACCTTGATATGATGTAATGGAAATGGCACTTTATCTCTTACCTCCCCACAAAAATCATAACACTAATTTAATCATAACAAAAACCCCAGTTGAAAGACACTACAAAATGCCCTAATGGTTCTCAAATCAATAACATAAAAAAAAAACAGGGAAAGTCTGAGGAATTACCACAGCCAAAAGATGCTAATAAGACATGACTACTAAATGTAGTAACCTGAATGGGACCCTATAACAGAAAAATAATATTAGGTCAAAAGCAAGGCAGTCTGAATAAGGTAGATCTTAGTTAATGATAATGTACCAATATTGGGTGATTAACTGTGACAAATAAACCAAACTAATGTAAAATGTCAATAATATAGTATGCTAGCAAAGTAACTGGATGTAAGTTATACGGGAACTCAGTATTGTCTTCACAACTATTCTGCAAAGCTAAAAATTTTCTAAAATAAAAATCTTATTAACTAATAGTTGTTAAAATGGGTATATTTGTCTTGATATTGACCATAATGCAAATGACTTAGGTATTTCTTTATTGCAGGTTATATGCACTTTTGGTTTCAAATAGACTGTCTTTATAATGATTAAAACATTTATTGAATTGTATGTACTGCTTTTGTAATGTGGTTATTTTGTTTTAGGAATAGATGTTGAAATTTCCATATGCATTCTCTAAAACCATCATAATGGTAATGGATATTTGTGAATATAGGAGAATATAAACATATTGAGATTCTTTTAGCTATTGTGGTTTATGTTGATAAGAATCTTTTAATTTATAACATATCTGCAAGCTACCTTATTGAGAGAGGAACTTTAATATTGTCCAAATAAAGGTATTGAACAATTTTGTGTGTGGAGTGATTATTGTTAAGTGCTTTTATATGTCTACCTTTTAATTCTGAGACGACATGTACAAGCACAAAACAGTTCATTTTAATTAAAGGCTGGGGTTAGAGTCATTTCTAATTATATATGTTCATATATAATTGAGATACAATTTATGTGACATAAAATTTCACCTTTTTAAAGGGTACAATTCATTGATTTTTATTACATTAATAAAGTTATGCATCCATAATGTCTACCTAAATCTAGAGTATTTTTCACTCCAGAAAAAAGCCCCATGTACACTTCCCACTGCTCCCAAAGCCTGCTTATCACTAACCTAATTTCTATTTCTATGAATTTACTATTCTGAACATTTCCAGGAAAATGGGATAATAACAACATGCTGCCTTTTGTGACTGACTTTTTCACTTCCTAATGTTTATGAGGTCCATTCATGAAGTAACATGTATCAGCATTTCTTTTTTAGGGCTGAATTTTCATGGCATGGATATACCACATGTTGTTTGTCAATCCTTCAGTTAATGGACTTTTCTATTATCTCCACTTATGGGCCTATTAATGATAATAATACTATGAACACTTTTGTACAAGGTTTTGTGTGAACAAATGTTTTTAATTTTCTTGGATATGTTCCTAGGAGTATAACTCAGTTAATATGCTAACTACATCTTTATCTATTTGAGGACCTTCCAGTTTTCCAAAGTGACTGCACAATTTTATATTTCCAAAACCAATTCACAAGGGTTCAAATTTACTCACATCCTTGATAACATGTGTGATTGTGTATCTTTTTATTATAGCCACATTAGTGTGTGTGGAGTGGTATCACATCGTGGTTTTGATTTGCATTTCCTGATGACTACTGGTATTGACATCTTTTCATATGAATTTTGGTTATTTGTATCTCTTCTGGAGGAAGTGCTACTTAAATCTTTTCTCCATTTTTCATTGGGTTGTGTGTATTTTTGTTGTTGCATTGCAAGAATTCAATATGTATACTGAATACTAGACCACTTTTAGTCATATGGTTTGCAAATATTATCTCCCTTTCTGTTGATTGTTTTAGTACTTTCCTTCTGGAAGTGGTTCTTCTCTTCTATAGAATATTAATTATTGAAATTTTCTTTTTAAAATTTAGAGTAATGTCTTTTTATTTAGAATGGACTAGTGTTACATTGAAACAGTTTAGTTTAATTAAATACAGATACATCAAAATTTCATATAAGCTGATAATGTCTATTATATTTCCCACTACTACACACCTTAAAGAGAAATAGATTTATGCCTGCCAAACAACATTCTAGAATGATCATTCTCCCAGGAGGCACAGTGGTCCCATAGTTCCATATCAAGTAGGAAAAATTTCAGAGTGAAGTTGATAGTAAACATGGTGGAATTTCACCTCTACAAATCAGAGTGGAAGATGCTAGATGATAAGAGAATGCCATGGAATTTATTTCTATATCTTCCTAAAATACAGCCTATCGCAAAATAAATATTTGCTGAATCAAATGTTTATCCACTTCCAGGTATAGTAGCATAGCTCAATTTCTGACAGTCAGTAAAAGCTTAGCAAATGTTGATTAAATTTAAGTATTTACAAATAAAGTGTTTGAACCCAAGACAATGAACATGAAAAGTGTCATTTCCTTCCTTTTCTTTTCAGATGAACCTCGTGCCTTATTTTTAGCATATTTTCTGACAATTTTCTTGCTCAAATCACAAATAATATGAAAAAGAAATATATGTTCAGAATTATACATTGGAATTGCATTTTGTGTGTGGACCCAATCATCTCTAAATTGACAATAATAGAGCTAAATAAGTAGTAGTAGTTAATATTATTCAAAATATAGTAAATTCTTTATTAAGAGGCACGAGACTTTATTAAATTTCCCGAGGCACGAGACTTATTAAACTGCCCTTCTGCACATCCTCAGTATAATTGATCGATATTCATAATTTTGACATTTCAAAAGCATTCTGAAATACTGAATCATTGTTATATATGGCAAATCTATATTAGCAAGAGTAGTTGGTCATACATAACATTTCATTCCCAATCATGTCAGATTGCATAGGGTTACATGTGTTTCAATAACTAAATATTAATTGAGGGCCCCTAGATGCACTCGCTTTTGTAGAAGATTATAAAATTTATTTATTTATTTTGAGAGGGGGAGAGAGAGAGAGAGAGAGCAAACAGGATCTGTGCTCGGAGTGCAGGCCTTGATCCCATGAACCGTGAGATCATGACCAGATCAAAATCAGCTGCTTAACTGAGCCACCTCGGTGCTCGTGGAAACTTTAATGTATTTTGTGTCAGAAGTAACTTTACACAGAGCAAAGGGAAATGATTTAGTTTTGTATCTTGGTATAAAATCTGTATCACAGCCAAGCCTGGGGACCTCTGAATCTCTAGTCTTTGAGACCTACTGGTTGCAAAAAGTCATGAAAATCGTCCCTCTACTTTTCCCAGCCAATGGTTTTGGAAAAGTGTTCTCTTTGTGCTTATCCTTGTGTACTCCACTCCCTCTTCCCTTTTTCTGCAACCAAGGCTCCCTGCCTTCTGCAGTACCTGTGATCCATTTCTCCCCCAACCACATGTCCACACTTCCTTCCTTTCTTGAAGTGGCCTCTTCTCTCCCTCTAGTTGTGCAGTTTGTCCTATCAGTCATAAGGTTGATTTCTTCAGTATTAAAAATGATTTGATATTTATCTAGTTGTTTTCAAAGGATAAGGCAGAACTAGGGTCCTCCTACTATGCTGCCATCTTAGCTCTCCTATCTGAAATGCTAAAATCTTATGAGAATAACTCATATTACATTAAATATCTTACAAAACACATGTTAAACCCTTTGGGCCAGATATTTTTGTAATGGAAATTATTGTTTTTATTTTTTTTAATTTAAAGATTATATATTGTATAATACTTAATTCCTCCACTGGGGCCTAAGGAAGGATACCATAAATAAAAACATTAATATTTATTTATTTAGGCAAACACATAAAACACATTTATGTTGGCTCATGCAAGATTTTACTTTTCCACAGTTATTAAAAACAGAAAAACAGAAACAAAACTTCTATTTTCAATGATTTTTGTATTTTGGAATTGAGAATAAAGTGTTGAATACTTGTACATAGTTTAATAACAAAGATGTCCTTGAAATCCTTACCAATTACAAACAGAAAAAAAGTAAGTGATCTTATTGATGCCACACTGCAAGTAGTTTTATTAAAGAGTAGAATTAAATAATTAATTACAAACCTCACAGGGTTTTATCCCACAGAGGAAAAACCAGTCTTCAGAATGCTTCATCTCACATCCAGTTTTGATACTCAAAAATGTTTGAAAGTTGTCACTTTTCCTTACAACAACAAACAAATGGACAAACTGAAATGTATCAGCATTCCTTGAATCATTAGACAGTTGAGATCATAGGGAAAACCACCACGTTGACATTAAGAGATGGAAGTATTCCAGAGATATACAGCAATTGAAATGTTCTTATCTCAAGCATAAGCCACTGTTGCTATAAACTGGTAAGAACACTTAAACAATAATGTTGATAAATGACTGGAAGTTAAATATGGAGTAGCTTGAGAGTGAGAAACTACCGGTATAGCAGTTTTAAGAAGATACCTTTTGTGAGATTTTTTTTTCCTAGAAAGTTCACCAGGTTTACATGGTGAGAAAACAAAAAACAACACCTCAAAGACTTGGCAGTGAAAAAAGAGGAGTAACAATTTTAAACACATCCAGGGATTTAGCCATAACAAAAGCTTACTCTTAGAGAAGAATGAATTTTGCTAAGGCACAATACTAAAACATTATCTCAAGTGGGATTCAGGGAATTACTCACAACTGAAATCTCTTCCAGTTTTCAGTAACATCTAAGGGAATAAGGAAGCAAGTTAACAGGGTTAGGGCTTCAAAAAAATATATTGAAAATTCTGTAGCCAGGAGATGGAGGAGAAGTGGATGAAAATTGATAACACTGAGGATAGACATAAGTATTTCTGAAAGCCAAAGCACCAATGCAAACATTCACTAAAATACTGACACTTAACCTGAAGGTTATAGAATGCTCCTTTTAGCTTACATTATTACCACCCAAGACAGCTTGATTATAGTTATAGTGAAGCATTGCTAAAAGAGATGCAAGAAAGTCACCCTTTATGAGGCACTATATATAGGGGCACTTAGGTGGCTCAGTCGGCTGAGCGACTGACTTTGGCTCTGGTCATGATCTCGCGGTCTGTGAGTTCGAGCCCCATGTCGGGCTCTGTGCTGACAGTTCAGAGCCTGGAGCCTGCTTCAGATTCTGTGTCTCCCTCTCTCTCTGCCCCTCCCCCACTCATGCTCTGTCTCTCTCTCTCTCTCTGTCAAAAATAAATAAACATTAAAAAAATTATGAGGCCCTGCATATAGAAACCTCAGAGGTAAGAAGGAAGACACAAACAAGAATACTAAAAGAATTTGTAGCTTCTTGTACTGACTGCCACAAGAAAAATTAAACACAACTAAAACCTTAACCAGATTAACATAATATCTCACACTAAAGGCCTGTGAACCTCAGTTCTTTTTATCTGATACATCATGTCCTGCTTTCAGCAAAACATTACAAGACATACTAAAAGACAAAAAACAAAACAAACAATTATCTGTCAAACTTTAATTAGAGTAAACATTAGAACAAGATTTGTATATACTACAGATATAGGAATGATCACAAATTAATAACTATATTAACATGCTATAGGCATTAATGGAAAAAGTAAACAACATGCAAGAAAAGATGGTTAGTAGCAGCAGAAAGATGAAATCTCTAAGAAAAAATCAAAAGTAAATGTTGTAAATAAAATTATTGTAATGAAATAAAGAATGTTTTAAATATATATAACCTTCCAAAACTGAATTAGAAAAAATAAAAAAAAAATAAACAGACCAATTACTAGCAAGGAAATGGAATCAGTAATCAAAAACAACCCAACGAATAAAAATCCAAGACCAGATGGCTTCACAGGTAAATTCTACCAAATACTTAAAGAAGTGTTAACACCTACTCTTCTGAAATTCTCAAATTTCTTCTAAAAAAAAATAGAAGAGGAAGAAAAGATTCCAATACATCCCACGAGGCAAAAATTACCCTTATACCAAAACCAGCTAAAGACACATACTGAAACACACACACACACACGCACACACACAAAACAAAGAAAATAACAGGTCAGTATTTCTGATGAATATAAATGCAAAAATCCTTAACAAAATATTAGCAGAACCCAACAATACATTAAAAAATTAATCACAATCAGGTAGGATTTATTCATGAAATGCAAGGTAGTTTAATATTTGTAAATCAATCATCATGATACAACACAATGGGAAAACAAATAAAAATCATATGATTATCTCAATGGATGCAGAAAAACATTTGACAAAATACAGTATCCATCTATAATAAAAACTCTCAACAAAATAGGTTTAGAGGGAACATACCTCAACATAATAAAAGTCATATATTAACAGACCCACAGTTGACATCATACTTGGTGGTGAAAATAGACAGCCTTTCCCCTAGGATCAGATACAAGGCAAAGATATCCACTCTCACTATTTTAATTCAACATAATACTGGAAGCCTTAGCCACAATGATCAGACAAGGAAAATAAATAAAAAGAATCTTAATTAGTAAGAAATAAGTAAAACATCCACTACTTGCAGATGATATGATATCTGTATAGAAAACCCTAAGGTTTCCATCAAAATACTACTAGAACTGGTAAATGAATTCAATAAAATAACAGGATACAAAATTAATGTGCAGGAATCTCTTGAATTTCTTACAATAATGATGAAGTGGCAGAAATAGAAATTAAGAAAACTATCCCATTTACATTTGTACCTAAAATAATAAAATACCTAGGAATAAATTTAATCAAGGAAGTTAAAGACTTGGACTATAAACTATAAAATACTGATAAATTAACTTGAAGACAGCACGAACAAATGAAAACATAACCCATGGTCATAGATTGGAAGAACCAATAATGTTAAAATATCCATACTACACAAAGCAACTTACAAATTTAATACAATCCCTATCAAAATACCAACAACATTTTTGACAGAACTAAAACAAATTCTAAAATTTGTATGAAACCAAAAATACCCAAACAGAAAAATTAGTCTAGAGAAATAATAACAAAGCTGGAGGTAACACAATCCCAATCCCAAGATATACTACAAAGCTGTAATAATCAAGTATGGTGCAGGCACAAAATAGACACATAGATCACTGTAACAGAATAGAGAACCCTGATATAAACCCATGCTTATATAGTCAAAATAGAGATCCCTGATATAAATCCATGCTTATAGAATCAGTTTATGTACCAAAAGGAGACAAGAATATACAGCAGGGAAAACACGGTTTATTCAATTAATAGTGTTTGGAAAACTGGAAAGCGACGTGCAAAAGAATGAAACCAGACCAGCTTTAAACACCATGCAAAACAATAAACTCAAAAATTAAGTAAAGACCTAAAAGTTAGAGCTGAAATCATAAAACACTTAGAAGAAAACATAGGTCATAATTTCTTTGATATTGGCCTTGGAAACATTTTTTTCTAGATATGTCTTCTCAGACAAGGTAAACTGAAATGAAAATAAACTATTTGGAACCACAGCAAAATAAAAAGCTTTTGCACAGTGAGAAAATCCATTAACAAAACAAAAAGGCAACTTACTAAGTGGGAAGATATATCTGCAAATTATATATCTGATGAGAGGTTAATATCCAAAATATATAAATAAATTAAACAAATCCACTCCAAAGAAACAAGTAATCTGATTTAAAAATAGGCAGAGGAACTGAGTAGATGTTTTTTCTGAAGAAGACATAAAGATGATCAATGTCACTATCAGAAAATACAAATCAAAAATGCAATGAGGTATCACCTCACACTTGTCAGAATGGCTGAAATCAAAAGCAAGAGAAATAGTAAGTGCTGACAAGGAAGTGGACAAAAAGGAACCTTCATGCACTATTGGTAGGAATGCAAGTTTGTACAGCCACTGTGGAAAAAGTAAGCAGTTTCTCAAAAACTGTAAAGTAGAATTAGCATATGATCCAATAGTTCACTAGTGAGTATTTACCCAAAGAAAATGAAAATATTAATTTAAAAACTTATGTTTACCACTTTGTTTATTGAAGCATTATTTACAATAGCCAGGACATGGAAACAACCCCAGTATCCATCCATAGATGGGTAGATAAAGAGGTGGTATATAGATAAATGGAATATTACTCATCCATTAAAATAATGAAATATTGTTATTTTCAATAATGTGGATAAATTTAGAAGGTATACTAATTGAAATAAGTCAGAAAAAGATGAATACCATATGATTTTTTTCATCTGTAGAATTTAAGGAACAAACAAAGAAAAAAAACAAGCAAAGAAAAAAGAGACAAATACACACACACAAAGGCTAGTAAATACTGAGGGGAAAAAAAATGGTGAATACCAGAGGGGAATGGGGTTAGGGATGGGTGAAATAGATAAATGTGATTAATGGTTTTAATAAAAAAATAATAACTTAATAAAAATTAAAAACAAAACAAAATATCTAGAACTGTGGTAATATCATAAATGATGTAATATATACATAAAACAAATAGCAAAAGAAGGAATAGAGAAAGAAACAGAAGAAATATTTGAAGAAATATTAACTGAAAGAATTTTCCTAAAATGATAACACAAAACGAACCATAGGTCCAAAAAGCTCAGAGAACACCAAGCTGCTTAATTACTCAGAACCAACACCGTGGTATATCACATTTAAACTGTAGAAAATTAAAAAAAAAAAAACTTGAAAGAAACCAGAATATTAAGAACATTAGCTATAAACCTATAAGAATAAAGATTGTATTGAACTTTTCTTCAGAAATCATGCAAGGAAAAACAGAGGAGAATGAAATCTATAAAATCTTATAATAAAAAAAATGTACCAACATTATGGAATGAAGAAGTCACAGAAATAAAAGGCATAGAATATAGAATATAGTTATATTGTAATAATGTTGTATGGTGACAGAAGGTAGGTACAACTGTGATGAGCATAGCATGATGTATAGAGATGTTGAGTCCCTATGTTGTACAACTGAAAATAATGTAACACTGTGTGTCAACAATCCTCAAATTAAAAAAAAATAAAGAAAATCATGAATTCTTTATATAGGAAATAATCCTTCAAAAGTAAAAAAAAAGGAAGTAAATATTTTCTGAGACAATAAAAATTGAGAAAATTTGCCACCAGGGGACCTGTTTGTCAAGAATTATTAACATAAGTTCTATAGGGAGAGTGATGGAAGATGGCAGCATAAGAGGACGCTGGGCTCACGTTGTCCTGCTGATCACTTAGATTCCACCCACATCTGCCTAAATCACCCAGAAAACAACCAGAAGACTAGCAGAACGGAACTTCTGGAGCCAAGCTTAGACAAGAGGCCCATGGAAGATGGTAGAAAGGGTGGAGAGGCGGTGCATGAAACACGGACTGGCTGGAGGGAGCCAGGGCAATGGAGGGGCAGCCCACCCAGCAAGGCAGAGCCCCTGAAGTCTGGTTTGCAAAAGCGGAGAGGCCAGACTGCATGAGTTCTGACAGCCAGCAGAACTTAACATCTGGAATGTTGTAAGTTAACAGCTCTTCTCAGAGAGCTGGAGGGCAAAAGGACATTAGGAGGGAGAGGTGGTGAGCCCTAGAAGACAGAGCTCAGCTAGACAGGGAACAAACGAGCTGGCAAGCACCATCTCCCTTTCCCATCCCCCAGCCGAAATCCCAAAGGGAACCAGTTCCTGTTACCGAACTTGCTTGTACCACACAAACACCTAACATTGTGCATCTGTGGAACCATCCCTCTGACAGGTCCGCCTCTCTCCCCGTGCTGCACAGCCCCTCCCACAGGGGACCACGGACAGCACAGGGAGCTGAGCCTGCCCCTCCTGCCCCTGTGCACCTTGCGGATCCACCCTAGCTAATATGCCAGATCCAATCAAAGCAGCACCACAAGCCTGGCAGTGTGCAAGTAGCCAAGACAGGGGCCACACCACTCTACAGTGAGTCCTGTCCCTGGGAGAGGGGAAGATAAAGTACACAAAAGTCTGACTGTGGTCCCAGCAGTGGGCTGGGGAAAGACATCAGGTCTGACTGCACCCTGCCTGGCAACACAAGTCACTCCAGACAGCACAGGGGAAGTGCCCTGCAGTTTGGACCACCCCAGAGACTACCCAAAATGACGAAATGGAAGAACCCTCCTCAAAACAAACTCCGAAGTAGTGACAGCTATTGAATTGATCAAAACCAATTTAAGCAATATAATGGAACAAGAATTTAGAATAATAGTCATAGAATTAATTGTTGTGTTTGAAAAAAGCATAGAGTGCAGCTGAGAATCTATTGCTACAGAGATCAAGGGACTAAGAAATAGTCATGAGGAGCTAAAAAATGTTATAAATGAGGTGCAATATAAAATGGAGGCTACCATAGCACGGATTGAAGAGGCAGAGGAGAGAATAGGTGAATAAGAAGATAAAATTATGGAAAAAGAGGAAGCTGAGGAAAAGAGAGATAAAAAAAATCCAGGAGTATGAGGGGAGAAATGGAGAACTAAGTGGTGCAATCAAATTAAACAATATCTGTATAATAGGAATTCCAGAAGAGGAAGACAAAGAGAAAGGAGCTGATGGTGTACATGTACTTGAACAAATCATAGCTGAGAACTTCCCTGATCTAGGGAAAGAAAAAGGCATTGAAATCCAAGAGGCACAGAGAACTCCTTTCACACGTAACTTGAATCGATTTTCTGCACAACATATAGTGAAACTGGCAAAATACAAGAATAAAGAGAAAATTCTAAAAGCAGCTAGGGATAAAAAGGCTCTAACTTATAAAGGGAGACCCATAAGACTAGTGGCAGACCTATCTACTGAAACTTGGCAGGTCAGAAAGGAATGGCAGGAAATCATCAATGTGAGGAACAGAAAAAATATGCAGCCAAGAATCCTTTAACCAGCAAGTATGTCATTCAGAATAGAAAGAGAGATAAAGGTCTTCCAAAACAAACAAAAACTGAAGGAATTAATCACCACTAAACTACCCCTACAAGAGACCCTAAGGGGGATTCTGTGAACAAAATGTTGCAAGGACCACAAAGTACCAGAGACATCTCTACAAACATGAAACCTACGGACGTCACAATTACTATAAACCCATATCTTTCCATAATAACACTGAAGGTGAATGGGCTAAATGCTCCAAACAAAAGACATAGGGTATCAGAATGGATAAAAAAAACCACAAAAACACAAGACCCATCTATTTGCTGTCTACAAGAGACTCATTTTAGACCATAGGACACCTTCAGATTGAAAGTGAGGGGATGGAGAACTATGTAACATGCTACTAGAGGTCAA
The DNA here is from genome assembly GCF_007474595.2 of Lynx canadensis. NCBI lineage: Eukaryota > Metazoa > Chordata > Mammalia > Carnivora > Felidae > Lynx > Lynx canadensis. Next base: position 66,099,731 of record NC_044321.2, on the reverse strand, counting down.
AAGAAAGCTGGAGTAACCCTACTTATATCAGACAAACTAGACTTTAAAGGCTGTAACAAGAGATGAAGAAGGGCATTATATAATAATTACAGGGTCTATCCATCAGGAAGAGCTAACAATTATAAATGACTATGTGCTGAATATGGAAGCCCCCAAATATATAAAACAATTAATCACAAACATAAGCAACCTTATTGATAAGACTGTGGTAATTGCAGGGGACTTTAATACTCCACTTACAACAATGGATCGATCATCTAGATACAGGATCAATAAAGAAAAAAAGACCCTGAATGATACATTGGACCAGATGGATTTGACAGGTATATTTAGAACTCTGCATCCCAAAGCAACAGAATATACTTTATTCTCAAGTGCACATGGAACATTCTCCAAGATAGATCACATACTGGGTCACAAAACAGCCCTGAGTAAGTATAAAAGAATTGAGATCATCCCATGCACACTTTCAGACCACAATGCTATGAAACTTGAAATCAACCACAGGAAAAAGTCTGGAAAACCTCCAAAAGCATGGAGGTTAAAGAATACCCTACTAAAGAAGGAATGGGTTAATCAGGCAATTAGAGAAGACTTAAAAAATATATATGGAAAAAAATGAAAACGAAAAGACAACAATCCAAATGCTTTGAGATGCAATGAAGGCTGTACTCAGAGGAAAATACATTGAATCCAGGCCTACCTCAAGAAACAAGAAAAATCCCAAATACAAAATCTAACAGCACACCTAAAGGAACTAGAAGCAGAAGAGCAAAGACACCACAAACCCAGCAGAAGAAGAGAAATAATAAATATCAGAGCAGAAATAAACAATATAGAATATAAAAAAAACTGTAGAGCAGATCAATGAAACCAACAATTGTTTTTTTTTTTGTTTGTTTTTGGAAAAAAATAAACAAAATTGATAAACCTCCAGCCAGGTCTCTCAAAAAGAAAAGGGAGATGACCCAAATAGGTAAAATCATGAATTAAAATGGAATTATTACAACTAATCCCTCAGAAATACAAGCAGTTATCAGGGAATACTATGAAAAAGTATATGCCAACAAACTGGACAACCTGGAAGAAATGGACAAATTCCTAAGCATCCACAAAATTCCAAAACTCAAACAGGTAGAACTAGAAAACTTGAACAGACTCATAACCAGTGAAGAAATTGAATCAGTTATCAAAAATCTCCCAACAAATAAGAGACCAGAACCAGATGGCTTCCCTGGGGAGTTCTACCAGACATTTAAAGCAGATATAATACCTATCCTTCTCAAGCTGTTCTAAAAATAAAAAGGGAAGGAAAACTTCCAGACTCATTCTATGAAACCAACATTACTTTTATTCCTAAACCAGACAGAGACCCAGCAAAAAAAGAGAACTACTGGCCAAGATCCCTGATGAAATTGGATTCCAAAATTCTCAATAAGATAGTAGCAAATCGAATTCAACAGCATATAAAAAGAATAATTCCCCATGATCAAGTGGGATTCATTCCTGGGATGCAGGGCTGGTTCAGCATTCCCAAATCAATCAATGTGACACATTCACATTAATGAAAGAAAAGATAAGAACCATATGATCTTGTCAATTGATGCAGAAACAGCATTTGACAAAATTCAGCATTCTTTTTAATAAAAACCCTCAAGAAAGTTGGGATAGAGGGAACATTCTTAAACATCATCAAAGTCATTTATGAAAAGCCCACAGCTAATATCATCCTCAATAGGGAAAAACTGAGAGGTTTCACCTGATATCAGTAAGCATGACAGGGCTTTCCACTCTCACCACTGTTGTTTAACATAGTGTTGGAAGTTCTAGCATCAGCAATCAGACAACAAAAGGAAATCAAAGGCATAACAATTGGCCAAGATGAAGTCAAGCTTTCACTTTTTGCAGATGACATGATATTAGACATAGAAAATCCAATAGACTCCATGAAAAGTCTGCTAGAACTGATACATGAATTCAGCAAAGTTGTAGGATACAAAATCAAGGTACAGAAATCAGTTGCATTCTTATACACTAATAATGAAGCAACAGAAAGACAAATAAAGAAACTGATCCCATTCACAATTGCAATAAGATCTATAAAATACCTAGGAATAAAACGTAACCAAAGATGTAAAAGATCTGTATGCTGAAAGCTATAGAAAGCTATGAAGGAATTTGAAGAAGATACAAACAAATGGAAAAACATTCCATGCTCACGGATTGGAAGAATAAATATTGTGAAAATGTCAATACTTCCCAAAGCTATCTACACATTCAATGCAATCCCAATCAAAATTGCACCAGCATTCTTCTTGAAGCTAGAACAAGCAATCCTAAAATTTGTATGGAACCACAAAAGACCCTGAATAGCCAAAGTAATTTTGAAGAAGATGATCAACACGGGAAGCATCACAATCCCAGACTTTAGCCTCTACTACAAAGCTGTAATCATCAAGACAGCATGGTATTGGCACAAAAACAAACACATACACCAATGGAATAGAATATAGACTCCAGAATTAGACCCACAAAAGTATGGCCAACAAATCTTTGAAGCAGGTAAGAATACCCAATGGAAAAAGACAGTTTCTTTAACAAATGGTGCTGGGAGAACTGGACAGCAACTTGCAGAAGAATGACACTAGACACTTTCTTAAACCATTCACAAAAATAATCTGAAAATGGATAAAGGACCTGAATGTGAGACAGGAAGCCATCAAAACCCTAGAGGAGAAAGCAGGAAAAAACCTCTCTGACTTCAGCCACAGCAATTTCTTACTTGACAAATCACCAAAGGCAAGGGAATTAAAAGCAAAAATGAACTATTGGGACCTCATGAAAAAAAAAAAGCTTCTGCATTACAAAGCAGTCAACAAAACCAAAAGGCAACCAACAGAATGGGAAAAGATATTTGTAAATGATATACTGGACAAAGGGCTAATATCCAAAATCTATAAAGAGCTCACCAAACTCCACACCCAAAAAACAAATAATCCAGTGAAGAAATTGGCAGAAAACACGAATAGACACTTCTCTAAAGAAGACATCCATATGGCCAACAGGCACGTGAAAAGATGTTCAACGTCGCTCCTCATCAGGGAAATACAAATCAAAGCCACACTATGGTACCACCTCATGCCAGTCAGAATGGCTAAAATGAACAAATCAGGAGGGTATAGATGTTGTTGAGGATGTAGAGAAACAGGAAGCCTCTTGCACTGTTGGTGCAAATGCAAACTGGTGCAGCCACTCTGGAAAATAGTGTGGAGGTTCCTCAAAAAATTAAAAATGAATCTACCCTATAACCCAGCAATAGCACGGCTAGGATTTATCCAAAGGATACAGGAGTGCTGATGCATAGGGGCACTTGTACCCCAATGTTTATAGCAGCACTTTCAACAATAGCCAAACTATGGAAAGAGCCTAAATGTTCATCAACTGATAAATGGATAAAGAAATTGTGTTTTATGTACACAATGGAATACCATGTGGCAATGAGAAAGAATGAAATATGGCCTTTTGTAGCAACATGGATGGAACTGGAGAGTGTTATGCTAAGTGAAATAAGTCATACAGAGAAAGACAGATACCATATGTTTTCACTCTTATGTGGATCCTGAGAAACTTAACAGAAGACCATGGGGGAGGGGAAGGAAAAATAGAAAAAGGTTAAAGAGGGAGGGAGCCAAACCATAGAGACTCTTAAAAACTGAGAACAAATTGAGGGTTGATGATGGGTGGGAGGGAGGGGAGGGTGGGTGATAGGTATTGAGGAGGGCACCTGTTGGGATGAGCACAGGGTGTTGTATGGAAACCAATTTGAGAATAAGTTTCATATTAGGAAAAAATAAATAAATAAATAAATTAATTAATTAATTAAAAAAAGAAACCAATGTGACAATTAATTTCATATTTAAAAAATCCTAAAAGTTAAGTAAAATAAAAATATTAATCTTAAGGCCAAATTCTTTTGAGAAATTTATCAACTGGGTATTACTTAGATTAAAATTTAAAGCTGAATTTACTATCAACAATAGCCAAAGTATGGAAGAGCCCAAATGCCCATCGATGGATGAATGGATAAAGAAGATGTGGTACATATATATACAATGGAGTATTATTTGGCAATCAAAAAGAATGAAATCTTGCCATTTGCAACTATGTGGATGGAACTGGAGGGTATTATGCTAAGTGAAATTAGTCAGTCAGAGAAAGACAAAAATCATACGACTTTACTCATATGAAGCCTTTAAGAGACAAAACAAGTGAGCATAAGGAAAGGGACTCAAAATAATATAAAATCAGGGAGGGGGACAAATCCGAAGAGACTCATAAATATGGAGAACAAACTGAGGGTTACTGGAAGGGTTGTGTGATGGGGGATGGGCTAAATGGGTAAGGGGCCCTAAGGAATGTACTCCTGAAATCATTGTTGCACTGTATGCTAATTTGGATGTAAATTAAAAAATAAATAAATTTTTTTTTAAATTTTTTTTTCAATGTTTATTTATTTTTGGGACAGAGAGAGACAGAGCATGAACGGGGGAGGGGCAGAGAGAGAGGGAGACACAGAATCGGAAACAGGCTCCAGGCTCTGAGCCATCAGCCCAGAGCCTGACGCGGGGCTCGAACTCCCGGACCGCGAGATCGTGACCTGGCTGAAGTCGGACGCTTAACCGACTGCGCCACCCAGGCGCCCCATAAATTTTTAAAAAAGTTCCATAGAGAAAGAAACTAACATAAATCAGAAATATGTATGTACATAAAGAAAGGAAAAACATCAGAAAACATCTAAATAAAAGTAAATTATTTCTCTATTTTTTCTTAATTCTTCTTATTTCTGATTTCTTCTTATTTATGTGTCAAAAAGTGTATTGAAAGTAATAATAGCAAATATATATTGGTTATAGCTTATGGAGTGGAATGAATGACAACAATGATACAGGAATAGGAAGAAGAAGCTGGGAATACTCTGTTACAAAATAGTTGCAGTATTGGGGAAACAAGATAGTATTACTTGAAAGTGGACTTGAATGAGTTCTAAATAGATATTGTAAACTCTAGGAAAACCATTGAAAATAAAAAAGAATTATAATTGATATGAGTGGTGGAAAAAAGACAAAATAAAATATTCTCAGTTAAAGCCATGGGGGAAAAAAAACTAGAAAACTAGTGGAAGATTAACAACAAACAAGCAAACAAACAAACAAAACCAGGATAGAAAATAGAAATTACTAACAAATATGATAAATATTAATACACTGGTGTAGTAGATATCAATAATCAGTTTAAATATCAACAGTAAAATTACAACAATTAACAGGGAATGTCAGAATAAATAAAACATAAATATACATTACATATTGTCTATAAAAATCCACATAAACATTAAGGCACAGATAGATTAAAAGTATAAGCATGGAGAAAGGTATATACCATGCTATCATTAATCAAAGAAAGCAAGAGTAGCATATTAATTTCATATAGAGAAGTCCTCAAAGCAAATAAAGTTATTAGGGATAAAGAAGGGTATAAAACAATGATAAAAAAGTGAGGTCTTCAAGAATACATAGCAATCCTAAACTTGAGTGCACTTAGCAAATGCAGATCAAAGAGCATGAGGCAAAATGTGATACAGCCAGGAGGGAAATAGACATAATCACTATTGTCGATGGTGGCTTCAGTACCTTTTTAAAAATTAATGGATCAAGTAGGTAGAATATCTGTAAGGAATAAACTCAAGAGTAGCATCAGTTGAATTGGATGTAATTGATATGTATTTAATAATATATTAAACAACAGCAGAATACATATTTTTCTCAGATCACAGGAAATATTCACCGAGAGACAATATTCTGGTACATAAAATACACTTTAACAAATTTAACATCATATAAATCAGAGGCGGGGAAGTTGGCAGAATAGGAGAATCCTAACCTTGCCTCATCTTAAGGATACAACAAGATAAAACTCAAATTAGCTTAAATATCCCAGAAAAAGACCAAAAAACTGGGCACAAAGGTACAGAAGAGGCCACATCAAAGAAGGAAAGTTGGAGATGCATTTTGAGACCTAAAGGGACTGTGGCTGTCTGTGGACTGGAGGGAGCCAGAAACACTATGAAAGGTGAGAAACAGATTATCACACTGGGGATCCCACACAGGGAAAATGAAACCCATGAAGGTTGGCTTTGAAAGCCAGAGGGGATGCATTTCATGAGTTCTTACAAACAGATGGACTTAGAGCCTGAATTCTTAAAATTAGCATACTAGGTTCTGGGAGAGCCCTGAGGATATTAGGAAGATGAGTCCTCACCCATAAAGAGGCAACAGGACAAGTAGCCTGAGCATATATAGCCTAGAACCAGCAGTTTATAAAATTCGTGGTGCAGACCAAAGGAAGAGTGATTTGCAGAGTGTATCCCGGACAGAAAAGGATCTTAGAAATACCCCTCCTGCCAACAAAGGTGTTGGCAGTCACCCTTTCCCTCCCCTGCCCCCCAGCATAAACACAGCGCCACCTGTGAAAAACAGCCCTGAGCTCACATTCTCTACCTAACTTCCTTGTACCAAGCCCCACCCACCCATACTTTGGCAGCTCCACCCTTTTCAGTCAAGGCTTATCTCATCCCCAGCACTGCAGGGACTCTTCCCCACAGGACCAATGCAAATCTGGCCAGCACTGCTACTCTGACCCATGCTTTTTGCAGGGCCTCAGTCTTGCTGGCAGTGGTGGTTGCTGCAGTGGTAGCTGTGAGTGCTGCTGAAGCCTGCAGCACACCTTATTAAATGTGTGAGACCTTCCCAAAAACCCTTTGTAGATACCCTAAGGCTGGGCTTCCCAGCAGCAGAGGCTCCAAGTCTCAATTGGCAAGCAGACCAGTATGTACATTGTTAAAGGACACTCCACACCTGCCAGGGACCAAACAATGCCCATAACAGGCAAATAAAGCCACTTTTGACAAATGAATTGAATGGAAGAGAGGCAATAACACAATAGGCCACACACAACTTGCAGAGGAGATGCTCCCTGAAGAGTCAGGTCCTGGAGAACAGAGAACACTGCACTTCAGGTCATTTCAGAATCTCTTCTTCATGAAGCCATTATCTCCAACAGGAGGACACATAGCTGACATTCCTAAAACACAAAAATAGTCACAGAGAATTAGAAAGAATGAGGAGAAAGAGAAATATATCTAAAACAAAACAAATGAACAAACAACAACAACAACAAAACCGACCAAGCCACAACAAGAGACCTAAGCAAAATGGATATAAGTAATATGCCTGATAGAGAATTTAAAGTAGTAATCATAAGACTTGGAACTAAGGTGGTGGCATAGTAGGAAGACCCAAGGCTCTTCTTGTCCCTTGAACAAAATTAATAACTATCAAAACATTCTGCATACCCAAAAATTCAACCTGAGGACTGACAGAACAAACTCCACAACTAGAGCTACAGAAGAGGCCACATTGAGGAAGGTAGGAACTGTAGAGATGTGCTTTAGGGGGAGAAACAGATACTGGGTGCTGCAGAGCACTGAAATGCCAGTCATTGAACACTATATGACCCCTTCTTCATAAAGCTATTACTCCCAGGAACTGGAAACATAACCTTAAAAGCAGCATCACAAAAGGAGTCCTTACTTATGAGGGAAGATCCTTAAGGCTGACCCCAGATCTCTTCACAGAAATATGATATTCAAAGTGCTGAATGAGAAAACATGGAATCAGGAATATTCCATCCAGAGTTGCCTAGGTGGTCGGTAGGTTAAGCAACCAACTCTTGATCTTGGCTCAGGTCATGATCTCATGGTCCTGGGATCAAGTCCTGTGTCAGGCTGTGCACTGAGCATGGAGCCCACTTGAGATTCTCTCTCACTTCTGCCTGCCCCTCACCTTCTCTGTCTTTCTCTCTCTCTCTCTCTCTCTCAAAAAAAAAAAAAAAAAGAATATTCCATTCAGCCCAGCAGTCATTCAGAATTGAAGGAAAAATAAAGAGTTTCTCAGACAAACAAAAACTAAAGGAGTTTGTGACCACTAACCAACCTTGCAAGAAATATTAAAGAAGACTCTTTGAGTGTGAAGGAAAAAAACAAAAGCAACAAAGATTAGGAAGGAACAGAGAAAATATCCAGAAACAACAACAAAACAAGTAATAAATGGCCCTGAATACCTATCTATCAATAATCACTCAGATGAAATTGTACTAAAAGAAGAAGAAGAAGAAGTAAATAGACTAAAACCTCCAATCAAAAGACATAGAGTGTCAGAATAAATCCATCCATATGCTGCATACAATAGACTATTTTAGTCTTATATACACCTGAAGATTTAAAGTGAGGAGATGGAGAAACATTTATCATACAAATGGAAGTCAAAAGAAAGATGAAGTAGCAATACTTAGAAAAAATAGATTTTAAAACAAAGACCATAACAAGATATGAAGAAGGCCAATATATATTAATAAAGGGGATTATCCAACAAAAATATCCAACAATTGTAAATGTTTATGCAATCAACATGAAAACACCCAAATATATAAAACAATTACTAACAAACACAAATGATCTCAATGATAAGAACACAAAAAATAGTAGAGAACTTCACGACTCCACTTACAATAGACAGATCATCTAAGCAGAATATCAACAAGAAAACAATAGCTTTGAATGGCACATTTGACCATATGGCCTTAACAAATATATTCAGAGTATTTCATCCTAAAGCAGCAGAATACTCATTCATTTTAAGTGCACATGGGACATTCTCCAGAATAGATCACATACTAGGTCACAAATCACGCCTCAACAAGTACAAAAAGATTGAGATCATACCATGCATACTTTCTAACCACAACACTATGAAACTTGAATTCAACCACAAAAAAAAAAAAAGAAAAAAAAAGAGAAAGAAAGACCAAAAATACATGGAGGTTAAAGAACATGCTACTAAACAATGAATAGGTAAACCAGAAAATCAAAGAAAAAAACAAAAAAAAATTTCAAGGAAACAAAGAAAATGAAAACACATCAGTCCAAAACTCTTGGGATACAGCAAGCAAAAACAGTCGTTAAGAGGGGAGTAGCAATACAAGCCTACTTCAAGAAACAAGGAAAATCACACATAAAAAAAAAAAATGAAAGGAGCTATAGAAAGAACAATAAATGGAGCCTAAAGCCAGCAGAAGAAAGAAAATAAACATTAGAGCAGAAATATATGATAAATAAACTAAAACAAAAAACAAAAACCAATAGAAAGATCAATGAAACCAGGATGTGGTTCTTTGAAAAAAGTGATAAAAATGATAAGCCCCTAGGGAAACTTATCAAAAAGAGAAGATAACGGACCCAGACACCAATTATGAAGCAGCAGAAAGAGAAATCAGGAGTCAATCCCACTTAACATTGCACCAAAATGATGATACCTAGGAATAAACCTAACCAAAGAGATAAACTTCCTATCCTCTGAAAATTATAAAACACTGATGAAAGAAATTAAAGATGACACAAAGAAATGGTAAAACAATATTCCATGCTCATAGATTAGAAGAACAAATACTGTTAAAATTCCTATATTACCCAAAGCAATCTATACATTCAATGCAATCCCTATGACAATGATGACAGCGTTTTTCACAGAGCTAGAAAACACAATCTCCAATTTGTATGGAACTGCAAAAGACCCTGAATAGAAAAAGCAATCTTGAAAAACAAAAGCAAAGCTGGAGGCATCACAATCCTGGGCTTCAAGTTATATTCCAAAGTTGTATTGATCATAACAGTATAATATTGGCACAAAAACAAACACATAGATCAATGGAAAAGAATATAATTCACATCAATTAGACTTCAACAAAGCAGGATAGAATATCCAAGGGAAAAAGACAGTCTCTTCAACAAATGGTGTCAGGAAAATGGACCCCCACAAGCAAAAGAATGAAGTTGGACCACTTTCTTAGCCTATACACAAAAATGAATTCAAAATAAATGAAAGACCTAAATGTGATACAGAACACCATTAAAACCCTAGAAGGCAACATAAGCAGTAACTTCTTTGACATCAGTCATAGCAATTTCTTACCAGATATGTCTCTTGGGGCAAGAGAGACAAAGCAAAAATAACTTGTTGAAAATGTATCAAAATAAAAAGCTACTGCACATAGAAGGAAACAATCAAGAAAACTAAAAGGCAGCCTTGGAGATGGGAGAAGTATAGTATATCTGTATCAGTATCAGTATCAGTATAGTATATCTGATAAAGAGTTACCTTCCAAAATATATAAAGAATTTATAAAACTCAACATCCAAAAAAACACTTAACTCCTGAAACCAAGATGACACTGGATGTTAATTAACTTGAACTTAAAAAATATATAATAATCTTGTTAAAAAATGGGCACAAGACATGACCAAACATTTTCCAAAGGTGAGATACAGATGACCAACAGACATATGAAAAGACGCTCAACGTCACTCATCATCAGGTAAATGCAAATCAAAACTACAATGAGATATCATCTCACACCAGTTAGAATGGCTAAAATTAAACACACGAAACGACAGGTTTTGGTGAGGATGCAGAGAAAGGGAAACACTCTTACACTGTTGGTGGGAATGTAAACTGCTGCAGCCACTCTGAAAAACAGTATGGAGGTTCCTCAAAAAGTTAAATATTGAACTACTGTATGATCCAACAATTGTACTACTAGGTATTTACCAAGAATGCATAAGTAGTAGTTTGAAGTGATACATACACCCCTGTGCCTATAGTAGTATTATCAGCAATAGCCAAATTATGGAAATAGCCCATGTGTCCATCAACTGGTAAATGGATAAGGAAGATACTGTAATATATATGTTACAGTGTTACTCAGCCATAAAAATGAAAGTAATCTTTCTATTTGCATGACATGGATGGAGCTAGAGTATATTATGGTAAGCAAAATAAGTCAGCCATAGAAACACAAATACCATATGTTTTCACTCATATGTGGAATTTAAGAAGAAAGGAAATGAACATAGTTGGGAAAATAAAAGAGGAAGTCCAAGAAATAGACTCTTAACTGTAGACAACATACCGATGTTTACCACAGGGGAGGTGGGGGGGGGTTGGGTTCAATTCCTGATGGAGATTAAAGAAGGCATGTACTATGATGTGCACCCAGTGTTGCATGTAAGTGTTGAATCATTAAATTCTACACCTCAAACTAATATTATAATGCACATTAACTTGTTGGAATTTAAATCAAACCTTGGAAGGAAACAATGATCATAGATCTACTCACCTGACTTGAGAAGAGAGTGAAAGAAATCAATGGGACCCTTAATCAAGATATAGAAAGTTCTAGGGGCGCCTGGGTGGCTCAGTCGGTTGAGTGTCCGACTTCAGCTCAGGTCATGATCTCACGGTCTGTGAGTTAGAGCCCTGTGCCGGGCTCTTCGGGCTCTGCGCTGACAGCTCATAGCCTGAAGCCTGCTTCAGATTCTGTGTCTTCCTCTCTCTCTGACCCTCCCCCATTCATGTTCTGTCTCTCTCTGTCTAAAAAATAAATAAACATTAAAAAAGATATAGCAAGATCTAATCAGAGATGAACTCAATAAATGAAATAAAATATACACTTGATGAATCTAAGAGCAGGCTAGATTGGATGAAGCAGTGGAATGAATTAATGACATGGAAGACAAGGTAATGTAAAGAAACCAAGCTCAGCAATGAGAGGAAAACAATTATTCAAGTTGAAAATACTCTTAGGAAAATCAGTGATTCCATGAAGCGTAATCACATTCACATTTTAGGGCTCCCAGAAGAAAAAGAGATAAAGGGGCAGAAAATTTACTTGAAGAAATAAAGGCTGAAAACTTCCCCAATATGGGTAAATAAACAGATATCTAGATCCTAGAGGCACACAGAGATCCCAAAATATCAACCCAAGAAAGTCTATTCCAAGATACATAATAATTAAAATGGAAAAAAGTAATGATAAAGAAATAATCTTAAAACCTGCAAGAGAAAAGAAGACAGTTACATGGGGAAACTCCTTAAGGCTAGCAGAGGATTTCTCAGTAGAAACTTTAAGATCAGAAAATAGTGGAATGAAATATTCAAAGTGCTGAAAGGGAAGGGGCGCCTGAGTGGCTCAGTTGGTTAAGTGTCCGACTTTGGCTCAGGTCATGATCTCGCAGTTCCTGAGTTGGAGCCCCATGTTGGGCTGGCTGCTGTCAGCATGTCGGTGCAGAGCCACTTTGGACCCTCTGTCCCCCTCCCTCACCCCTCCCCCACTTATGCTCTCCCAAAAATAAATCAATATAAAAAAAGTGCTGAAAGGAAAAAATCTGCAGCCAGGAGCACTCTATTCAACAATGTTATCACTTCAAATAGAAGGAGAGATAAAGAATTTCCCAGAAAAAAGAAAAAACAAACAAAAAACTTAGTTCATAATCATAAAAATAACCTTACAAGAAATATTAAAGGGGATTTTTTGAGTGGAGAATAAAGACCATAAATGAGAGTATACAAAGTAAGTATAAGGGCACCTGGGTAGTTCAGTCGGTTAAGCATTGACTCTTGATTTCAGCTCAGGTCATGATCTCAAACTTCGTGAGTTTGAAACCCTGTGTTGGGCTCTGTGCCGACAGTGTGGAGCCTGGTTGAGATTCTCTCCCTCTTTTCTCTCTCTCTCCCCCTCCCCCTGCTTGTGCATGCCCTCTCTCTCTCTCTCTCTCTCAAAATAAATAAATAAACATTAAAAATAATAAGTATATCTGTAAAAATCAGCCAAGTGGTTCCCAAAATAAAAAGATGGAAAATATGACAGCATGTACAGAAAGCATGAGAAAAAGATGATTAAATAATGATTTCCACCTTTAGTGACCATGAAGGTACTACAGACTGCTATATGTGTACAATGATACATATAAACTGAATGGTAACCACAAATAAAAATCCAGGAATAGATATACAAAGAATAAACAAAAATCAAGTTTATCACTCAAGAAAGTCAGCAAGCCATGAAGGAGAGCAAGAAAGAACGGATCAGAGAAAAACTTCAACGATAAATACAAAATGACAATAAATACATATCTGTCAATAATTACTTTGAATATAAATAGAATAAATGCTCGAATAAAAAGACATGGAGTGACAGAATGGGTAAAAAATCAAAACCCATTTAAGTTCTACCTACAAGAGACTCAATTTATAATGGAAGACCCCCTGCAGATTTAAAGTGAAGGGATGAGGAAATATTTATCATATAAATGGGTGTCAAAAGAAATCCATGGTAGCAATACTTACATTGGACAAAATTAACTTTAAAACAAACTACAAAAAGAGACACAGATGGGCGATCTATAATAATAAATGGATAATTGTAAATATTTATGCACCCAACATAGACCACCCAAATGCATTAAACAGTTAATAACAAATATAAAAGAGGTAATTGATAGTAATACAATAAGAGTAGGGGGCTTTAATACCCCATATACATTGATGGACAGATCTTCCAAACCAAAAAAATAAATAAATAAAAATAAATAAGGAAATAGTGACTTTGAATGACACATTGGACCAGAGGGATGTAGCAGATATATTTAGAACATTCCGTCCTAAAACTGCAAAATATGTATCCCTTTCAAGTGCATATGGAACATTTGCTAGAAGAAATCACATCTTAGACCACATGACATGTCTTAACACTTTCAAAATCATTGAAGTCATACCATGCATCTTTTCTTACCACAATGCTTTGAGACTAGCAATCAACCACATGAAAAATCTGGAAGGACCACAAATATATGGAGGTTAAATAACACCCAACTAAACAATGAATGGCTCAATGAACAGATCAAAGAAGAAATAAAGATTACTTAAAAAATAAAAATAATGGAGTACTATGTGGCAATGAGAAAAAATGAAATATGGCCCTTTGTAGCAACGTGGATGGAACTGGAGAGTGTAATGCTAAGTGAAATAAGCCATACAGAGAAAGACAGATACCATATGGTTTCACTCTTATGTGGATCCTGAGAAACTTAACAGGAACCCATGGGGGAGGGGAAGGAAAAAAAAAAAAAAGAGGTTAGAGTGGGAGAGAGCCAAAGCATAAGAGACTGTTAAAAACTGAGAACAAACTGAGGGTTGATGGGGGGTGGGAGGGAGGGGAGGGTGGGTGATGGGTATTGAGGAGGGCACCTTTTGGGATGAGCACTGGGTGTTGTATGGAAACCAATTTGTCAATAAATTTCATAAAAAAAAAATAAAAAAATAAATAAATAAAATAAAAACACAATGGTCCAAATCTTTGGGATGCATCAAAAGCAGTTCTAAGACAGAAGTTTAAAACAATACAGGCTTACAACAAGGAGCAAGAAAAATATCCAATAAACAACCTAATTTTACACCTAAAGGAGCTAGAATAATAACAAAAAATTGAACTTTAGCAAAAGGAAATAAATTATAAAGATTAGAGTAGAAATAAATGATATAGAAACTAAAAGTAAACAAACAAACAAACAAACATAACAAACCCAGATCAATGGATCCAGAAACTGATTATTGAACAAATTAATAAAACTGATAAATTCCTAACCAGACTTATTAAAAAGAAAAAAAAAAGATCCAATAAATAAAATCACAAATGACAGAGGAAAAATAACAACCAACGATACAGAAATACAAACAATTCCAATAGGACGTTATGAAAAACTATATGCCAACAAATTAGACAACGTAGGAGAAATGGGTATATTCCTAGAAACATATAATCTAATGAAACTGAAAAAGGAAGAAATAGAAAATTTGAACAGGCCAGTTACTAGCAAAGAAATTGAATCACTAATCAAAAGCCTCACAACGGCAATGTAAAAAAAGTCCAGGACCAGAGAGCTTCACTGGTGATTTCTACCAAGCATTTAAAAAAGATTTAATAATTATTCGTCTCAAACTATTCCAAAAAAGAAAGAAAGAAAGAAAGAAAGAACGAAAGAAAGAAAAGAAAAGGAAAGAAAAACTTCCAAATTCATTCTATGAGGCCAGGATTACTCTGATACCAAACCAGATAAACTAAATATATTATATATATATATATATATATATATATATATATATATATATACATATATATAATATATTTATATTTAATCAATTAAATATATAATATATTTATATTTAATTAATTAAATATATAATTTAATTAAATTAATATAATTATATATATATATATATATATACAGGCTAATATCTATGAGGATGATATCTCTGAGGAGCATAGATGCAAAAATTCTCAACAAAATGCTAGCAAACTGAATCCAACAATACATTAAAAAATCATTCACGACGATCAAGTTGGATTTATTTCTGGCATGCAAGGGTCGTTCAGAATTCTCATATCAACCAGCGTGATACATCACATAAATGGCAGAAAGAATAAAAACCATATGATCATTTCCATAGATGCAAAAAATGTTACAAAATACAACATCCATTCAGCATAAAAACTTTCAAGAAAGTAGGTGTAGAGGGAATGTACCTGAATATAATAAAGATCATATATAAAAACCCACAGGTAACATTATTCTCAATGGGGAAAAACTTAGAGCTATTCACCTAAATGTCAGGAATAAGACAGGGCTCTCCATTCTCACCACTGCTATTCAACATAGTACTGGAAGTCTTAGACTCAGAATTCAGATCACAAAACAAAATAAAGAATATCTAAATTGGTAAGGAAGAAGTAAAACTTTTACTATGTTCATAGGCTATGATACTATGTATAGAAAACCCTAAAGACTCTACCAAAAAACTGCTAGAACTGATAAATGAATGCAGTAAAGTCACAAGATATAAAATTGACATACAGAAATTTCTTGTATTTCTATATACTATTACTGAAGCATCAGAAAAAATTAAAAAATAATCCCATTTACATTTGCAACAAAAATAATAAAATACCTAGGAAGAAACCTAATGAAAGAGGTGAAAGACCTCTACTCTGAAAAGAGTCTGTGTGATGATGAAGGAAATTGAAAACACAAAGAAATGGAAGGATATTCCATCATGGGTTGGAAGAGCAAATATTGTTAAAATGTCTTTACTACCCAAAGCAATGTATACATTTAACAGAGTCACTATCAACATATCACCAGCATTTTTCACAGAACTAGACAAACAATCCTAAAACTTATATGGAACCATAAAAGATCTCAAATAGGAAGAGCAGTCTTGAAAAAGAAAAGCAAAGCTGGAGGCATCGCAAATCTTGACTTCAAGTTCAGTTACAAACAAGTGGTAATCAAAACAGTACGATATTGGTACAAAAATAGACACAAGGATCATTAATGGACCAGAATAGAAAAACACAGAAATAAACCCACAATTATATGTTCTATTAAATTTTGACAAAGCATGAAAGAATATCCAATGGGAAAAAGACAGTTTCTTAAATAAATTGTGTTAGAAAAGTCGTCAGCTACCTGCAAAAGAATGAAACTACCACTTTCTTACACCATACACAAAAATAAATTGAAAATGGATTAAAGACCTCAATGTAAAATCTGGAGTCATAAAAACCCTAGAAAAGAACACAGGCAGTAACTCCTTTGACATAGGCTGTAGCAACCTTTTCTAGATGCATTGCTTGAGTGAAGGGAAATAAAAGAAAAAATAACAATTGGAACTACCTCAAAATAAAATTCTTCTGCACAGCAAAAGAAACAATCAACAAAACTAAAAGGCAACCTATGGAATGGGAGAAGGTATTTGCAAATAGCATATATGATAAAGGGTTACTATCCAACTCATATGAAGAATTGATACAACTCAATACCTAATGTGGTGCCTGAGTGGCTCAGTTGGTTAGGCATCCAGCTTTGCCTCAGGTCATAATCTTGCAGTTCATGAGTTCGAGCCCTGTGTAGAGCTCTGTGCTGACAGATCAGAGCCTGAAGCCTGCTTCAGATTCTGTGTCTCCCTCTCTCTCTGCCCCTCCCCCACTCATGCACAGTCTCTCTCTGCCTCTCAAAAATAAAATTAAAATATATATGTATATACCTAAGAAACAAATTATCCAATTAAAAAAATGGGTAGAAGACATGAACAGACATTTGTCCAAAGAAAACGTACAGATGGCCAACAGACGAAAATATGCTCAACATCACTCATTATTTGGGCAATGCAAATCAAAAGTTTAATGACATATCTCCTCACACCTGTCAGAATGGCCAAAATCATAAACACAAGAAATAACTATCATTGGATAGAATGTCGAGGAAAATGTACCTTCTTGCACTATTGGTGGCAAAGCAAAGTAATGCAGCCACTGTGAAAAACAGTATGAAGTGTCCTCAAAAAATTAAAATAGAATTACATGACCCAGGAATTCCAATATTGCATATTTGCCTAAATAATATGAAAATAGTTATTTGAAAAGATATATGCACTCTTATGTTCATTGCAACATTTTTTTATAAGAGGCAAATTTTGGAAGCGTCCCTAGTATCCACTGGTGTATGAATAAAGAGGAACTGGTGTATATATCCACAATGGATTATTATTCAACCATAAAAATGAATAAAATGTTGCCATTTGAAACAACACGGATGGAGCTAGACAGTATCTTGCTAAGCAAAATAAGTCAGTCAGAGAAAGACAAATACCATATGATTTCACTCATATGTGAAATTTAAGAAACAAAACATATGCCCAAATGAAAAGTAAAAGAGATAATGAGAAACAAACCAAGAAACGTATGATTATAGAAAACATACTGATGGTTACCAGAGTGGAGGTGGGTGGGTGAAATAGGTGAGGGGGATTAAGGAAGGCACTTGTCATGATGAGCAGTGGGTGGTGTATGGAATTGATGAATTACTAGTTTGTACACCTGATACTAATATAACACTGTATACTGGAGTCAAATAAAAATTTAATAATAGTTTAAAAAGATATAAGTCAAACCCAGTTGGCTTTCATAACTCAATCTTGTTTAGCTAGAAAGCAATAACAGAATGATAGCTAGAAAATCTCAAAATATTAGGAGATTAAAAAATGGACATATAAACATTACATGGGCCCAAAAAGAATTCTAAAGAGATACTGAATATTTTGGAATAAGATAAAAATTAAAAATAACTTTAATTGATTTTAAAATTAAAATTTAAGTTACCAAAGTTAGCCGTATTTAACAAAAGCAATTTTCTTACAGCAAAATATCTGGTATTAAATGCATATATTAGAAAACATTAAAGGTGTAAAATCAGTAATTTTAGCTTTAATCTTAGGAAACTAGTATAAGAGGGTGTTTAATGCAACTTTCACAGAAGAGAGTAATAAAAAGTACAGCAGAATCAATAAAATTGAAACCAGGATTCAATTAAAAAAATCAATGAAATGCTAAACTGGTTATTTGAAAAGACAAATTAAATCAATAAGTCTCGAACCACGCTATGAAGAAAAGAGAGACACAGAGAGCAGATGCAAATTACTAATATAAACAAAATAAAGGGTAAGCATCACTACATATTCTATGGACATCAAAAGGAAAATAGAGAAATAGTAAAAACTATGTCCACAAATTTGATAACCTAGATAAACTGGACCAATTTATTGAAAGACATAGTCTACCAAAGCTCTTGAAAAAAAGAAAATAATCTGAATAGACATATATCTATTAAATTAAATCAATAATAATCTTCTGTAACTGAAAGCAGCCAGCCCAGAAAGATTCTTTGGTGAATTTTCCCAAACATTTAAGGAAGAAATTACATTAATTTTCTACAACCTCGTCCAAAAAATACAAGCAAACATATCACCTTCTAACTCATTCTATGAAGCTAGCATTGCACTAATACCAAAATTAGACAAAGAGGTCACAAGAAAAGTAAGCTACAGATCAATATCCTTCATTCACATAGATGTAAAAATTTTCAACAAGATTTTAAAAAATTGATTCCAATAATGTAAAAAAAGATTAAACAATAAAAAAGCAGAAACACACCCATAAATACAGAGAACAAGTTGATGGTTGTCAGAGTGGAAGGGGTGAGGGATGGGTAATATGGGGGAAGGTAAGTAGGAGCTGGAGGCCCCCAGTTATGGAATGAATAAGTCATGGGAATAAATGGTACAACATAGGGAATTTAGCTAATGGTATTGTAATAGTATTATGTGGTGACACATGGTAGGTACACTTGTGATAAGTATAGTATAATATATAGAGTTGTGTAATCACTATCTTGTACACCTGAACTCTAATGTAACATTGAGTGTCAACTATATGTCAATTAAAACAATGCAGAGCTTGCATGGAATTTTCTCTCTCCCTCCCTCTCTCTCTGCTCCTCCCCTACTCGCACTGTCTTCGTCTCTCTCAAATAAACAAATAAATGGACTTTAAAAATTTTATTAATTGAAAAAAATAATTAGAAAAAAAGAAAGTCAAAAATTAATAACTTAAGTTTTCACTGTAGAAAAATAAAGAATAACAAATTGCACCTAAACCAAGCTGTTGAAAGTTAGTAAAAAAAAAAAAAAAGAGAGAGCAGAAGTCAATAAACAAAAAAACAAGAAACAGTAGAGAAAAATCAATGAAACAAGCTTGGTTTTTGAAGACATAATAAAATGTATAAATTTCTAATTAGGTTAACCAGATTAAAAAGAGAGAGAAGACACAAATTATTGATATCAGAATTAAGCTATTTTTTTAATCACATGAGCATTAAATGGGTATCAAAGGGATACTCTGAACAACTCTATATCTACAAATTTGATAACAGATACAATGACATTTCATTGAGAGTCACAACTTACTGAAGCTCACTTAAGTAGAAGTCAAGTTAATAGCCCTAAATCTATAAAATAAATTGAATAATAATTTAAAATCTTACAAAATTCTTCATTCATATATTCAACGAATTTATCTTATTCCAAAACTTTTATTAAGTTGGGTTATTTCGCCATTTTCAGGCTTGCATATGAAGTTATCATTTACTCTTCTGTCTCATTTTCCCAGCTAATCAATTGAGAAAATTATTTTTGGTTCCTGTGGTTGAGAGAAGGAATGCATATCTATAAGTCAAGATAGATTGGGTCTTGAACACTTGAAGTTACAGTTTAATTGAGGGAAAAAATAAGTAGGGGCTGAGTGGTAAACTTTAAATAATGTGTATTTTTATTTCAAAAAATTTGTGTTACTTGTATATATAAATCTGTATAAATATACATATATATATTTGATTCTTGGTTAATCTGTTGTGATGAGCACTGGGTGTTGTATGGAAACCAATTTGTCAATAAACTTCATATAAAAAAAAAAAAAAAAAAAAAAGAAAAAAAAGAAAATAAATAAATTTTAATATTAATTAAATATTAAAAATCAAAAAAAAAAATCTGTTGTAATATATATATGTACCCATATATATGTATACAGATGTGTACACACATATATGTGTACATAAACATATATGTACAAAATAAAGAGAGTAGACAGAAGAGAGGTTGGATGGTACATTGTATGATTTAGGGGTTAATATTGAATGGGCCCTCTTCTTAGTATTCATGATTCCTAATGGTAGTCACACTTTAGTGCTTAATTTGGTTCTTTGTCCTGATAAGTGTGTAACAATTTTCCATTTTCTAAGATTTTTGAGTGCAATAGATGGTTTATATGAGGCAAACAGACACATTGGGTACATATAATTTGTTAAAATGTAAGTAAATTTTGTGTGTGGCAGTGCTTGTTTATTTGTGTATGTGTGTGTGCATGTGACATTTTGAGCTCTTTATTCTTTGAGGGTATTATGCTATTATAGTTTTTTTTAATTAATGTCTAATTTACTTTTGAGAGAGACAGATAAAGAGAGAGAGAGAGAGAGAGAGAGAGAGAGAGAGAGAGAGAGAGAGAGAGAAAACGAGTAGGGAAGACAGAGACAAAATCTGAAGCAGGCTCCAGGCTCTGAGGTGTCAGCACAGAGCCCAATGCTGGGTCTGAACCCATGGACCGTGCATCATGACCTGAGCTGAAGTTAACCAACTGAGCCACCCAGGCACCCCAGTTTTTTAAGTAGGCATCATGCCGAATACAGAGCCCAAAGTGGGGCTTGAACTCAGGACACTGAGATCAAGACCTAAGTTGAGATCAAAAGTCAGATGCTTAACCAACTAAGCCGCCCAGGCTCCCCGTGCTATTATAGTTCCAGTGCTTTTGATAAAAAAAGGAGTGTATTTGGCTATTTGGCCTTTGGCAAAAAGTAATGTGCTTTCAAATAAACACAAGGTTAATAATGGCATGGATCAGCTAAGTGTCCCATCTCCAAGGTTTACGGCTTAATTTTACAATTTTTTTTCTAAGCCAAAATTAGTGTGAGTAATCTGAAATAACGTGCTTATGTTATTGGATTAACTTGCATACAAGACATTGCAAAACTGAAATTGGGACTTTTCTGGAAAATAGAAAACTTTTCAATGTTGTATTCCTATGTATAAATTTAGAGTACAGACTAGAGAGAAGAATGTTTGATTACTTAAATGTTATAAGTCTAAAGTTGCTAGCAAAAAACTCCCAGATGTATATTTGGATTTTTGGAAAGGTTCAATGAAATTGATGATAAATTACAAAGCTGATTTTTTTCCTAAATGGCTCAAACCATGAGAGGCAAACTAGAACAGTAAGTCATAAGGCATGAGATTGGGCTAATTTCTTTTTTTTTTTATATATATATGAAATTTATTGACAAATTGGTTTCCATACAACACCCAGTGCTCATCCCAAAAGGTGCCCTCCTCAATACCCATCACCCACCCTCCCCTCCCTCCCACCCCCCATCAACCCTCAGTTTGTTCTCAGTTTTTAACAGTCTCTTATGCTTTGGCTCTCTCCCACTCTAACGTCCTTTTTTTTTTTTTTTCCTTTCCCTCCCCCATGGGTTCCTGTTAAGTTTCTCAGGATCCACATAAGAGTGAAACCATATGGTATCTGTCTTTCTCTAAGTGAAATAAGCCATATAGAGATTGGGCTAATTTCTAAGAAAAAATAATTTAGACTAAATGTTCATCTTGAAAATCATATATATATACTACAACTTCTTTCTATTTATTTACTTTCGTTTTACTTTTACATGCAGCAAAATTCACCATTTTGAGTGCAGTTATAAAAATTTGTATGTGTGCAGATTCTCTTGACCATCACCTTATGGAGGATACAGAATGATTCTAACACCCCAAAGAATAACCTGGTTTGTATTTGAAACTGTTCCTCACCCCTCAACTCTACCCTGGGATATTTACTAATGAACTGATCATTTGACATATGAATTTTAAGATTTTTAAATTTTAAAATTTTTGTCCCAAGTTTTTATTTAAATTTTATTTAGTTAACATATAGTGTAATATTGGTTTCAGGAGTAGAATTAAGTAATTCATCACTTACATTTAGCAGCCAGTGTTCATCACAAGTGCACTCCTTAATATCCATCACCCATTTGCCCATCTCCTGTCACCTCCCCTCTATCAACTCTTTGTTCTTTATAGTTAATAGTGTCCTGTGGTTTGCCTTCTCCTTTATTCTTCCCCCTCAACCTATGTTTCTGTTTAATTTCCTAAATTCCACATGTGAATGAAAATCATGATATTTGTCTTTCCCTGACTAACTTATTTAGCTCAGCATGATTCACCCTAGATCCATCAACATCCTTGCAAATGGCAAGATTTCATTCTTTTTGATGGCGAGTAATATTCTACTGTGTGTATATATATATTAAGAATTATGAATTCTTAAGAATTATGTCTCTTAAGAAGTGCCTATCGCCAAGGTCAAAGAGGTTACTGTCTGTTTTCTTCTGTAGGATTTTGATGGTTTCCTGTCTCACATTTAGGTCCTCCATCCATTTTGAATTTATTTTTGTGTATGGCGTATGAAAGTTGCCTAGTTTCGTTCTTTGCATGTTGCTGTGCAGTTTAACCAACATCATTTGTTGAAGAGATGCCTTTTATTCATTGAATATTTTTTCCTGCTTTGTTGAAAATTAGTTAACCATATAGTTACGGGTCCATTTCTGGTATGTATATTCTGTCCCATGGATCTATGTGTCTGTTTTTGTGCCAGTAAAATACTGTCTTGATGACTAAAGACTTGTAATGTAGATTGAAGTCTGGAATTGTGATGGCTTCAGTTTGCTTTTCTTTTTCAAGACTGCTTCAGTATTTGAGATATTTTGTGGTTCCATACAAATTTGGAAGTTGTTTGTTCTGTGTGAAAAAATGCTATGGGTACTTTGATAGGGATTGCATTGAATATGTATATTGCTTTGAGTATTATAGACATTTTAACAATATTTGTTTTTCCAATCCATAAGCATTGAATGTTTTTCCATTTCCTTGGGTTCTCTTCAATATCTATCATCAGTGTCTTATGGTTTTCAGAGTACAGATCATTTATCTCTTTGGTTAGGTTTATTCCTAGTTACTTTATGGTTTTGGTGCAATTGTAAATGGGATTGATTCCTTGATTTCTCTTTCTGTTGCTTCATTATTGATGTATATAAATGCACCAGATTTCTGTATGTTGATGTTGTATCTTGCAACTTTGTTTAATTCATGTATCAGTTCTAGAAATTTTTGGGTGGAGTCTTTTGGGTTTTCTTCCTAGAGTATTATGTCCTCTGAACTGTGATAGTTTGCTTTCTTCCTTGCTAATTTGAATGACTTTGTTTCTTTTTGCTGTCTGGTTGCTGAGGCTAAGACTTCGAGGAATGTGTTAAATAACAATGGTGAGAGTAGACATCCCTGTCTTGGTCCTGACAATGGAGGAAAACCTCTTGGTTTTTCCCTATGGAGGATGATATTAGCTGTGGGTCTTTCATATATGGCCTTTATGGTGTAGGTATGCTCCCTCTATCCTTACTTTATTAAGGGTTATTATCAAAAATGGTTGCTGTATTTTATTAAATACTTTTTAAAAAATCTATTTAGAGGATCATATGGTTCTTACCCTTTCTTTTATTAATGTGGTGTATCACGTTGATTGCTTTATGAATATTGAGCCCCTCTGCAGCTCAGGAATAAATCTTACTCAATCATGGTGAATAAGTATTTTAATGTAGTGTTGGGTTCAATTTGTTAGTATCTTGTTGAGATATTTGCATCCATGTTCATCAGGGATATTGGCCTATAATTCTCCTTTTTAGTGGGTTCTTTATGTGGTTTTGGAATCAAGGTAATACTGGCCTTGTAGAATGAGTTTGGAATTTTCCTTCCATTTCTATTTTTTGAATAAATTTGGTAAGAATAGATATTAACCCTTTTTTAAATGTCTAGTAGAATTTCCCTGTGAAGTCATCTGACCCTGGACTTTTGTGAGTTGGGAAATTTTTGATTACTGATTAAATTTCATTGCTGGTTATGGGTATTTTCAAATGCTTGCTCTCTCTCTCTCTCTTTCCCTCTTTCTCTCCTCTCTCCCTGATCAGGTCTTCCTCCTTTTGCAGCACCAACTGCTCTTTTATCCCCAAATTCACATCACTGTACCTTGTACCTTCCACAGTGTGGCCTCTTTTCTCCCTCTAGTTGTGGAGTTTGTTCTCTCAGTCCTCAGATCGATTTCCTGGGTATTCAGAATGATTTGGTAGTTACCTACCTGTGTTCAAAGGAGGAGGAAAGCATGTCTTCCTCATCCTCTGCCATCTTAATTCCTCTTCCCAAGTCATTGATTCTACTAAAACTTCTTTAATGGTATCTTCAACAAAAGCTTGATTTTGATTGAAGGATGAAAGAAAAATTGTAAGAAACAAAAGGAATCAGTGAAATACAAACTCAAAATGCTTGCTATTTGTTTTGTTTTGTATTTTTTATGATTTACTATTAGGCTAGAATATATATACTTTTTTTTTCCAACTTTTTTTTTTTTTTTTTTTATTTTTGGGACAGACAGAGACAGAGCATGAACGGGGGAGGGGCAGAGAGAGAGGGAGACACAGAATCGGAAACAGGCTCCAGGCTCCGAGCCATCAGCCCAGAGCCTGACGCGGGGCTCGAACTCACAGACCGTGAGATCGTGACCTGGCTGAAGTCGGACGCTTAACCGACTGCGCCACCCAGGCGCCCCTATATATACTTTTTAATGTAGACAACACATTCCCTGACTTGAAGGAACTTAAAATCAAACCCACAATCAGTCTCAATGTTAGACAGATATCTTGCCCCTTTAGTTATACTAATGTTTCTGGAAATTCTGAATGATTGAAAACTAGTTATATATATGCTAAAGAGGAGTTTTGGGAGGATTCCATAACCTTTAAGTCACCATATTCCTAGTGCTTTAAAAACATCCCCTACTTGCTAGGGTGGTTTTTTACACAAAGGAAAATATCTAGTAACAAAAGGAGTGGCTGGTTTTGCATTTTTGCAAACTTTTTAATGTCTCTTTCAATTTAAGAGTTAGATTATCACACCTGTTTTGCATTCAAGCTGTTTGATGTATGATAAGTTTTTTTGGCTTAAGTTCTGAGTTTGCAACTCAATTACAAGATTATTCTTCTTTGAGATAACTTTGGTATTTTTTTGTGTAGTAGAAATGCTTTAGGTATACTTGAATTTTTATCACACCACATATTAAACATATATTTTTAATTGTTGAAATTTCATATAATTGACAATTTTTCCTGTTTAATACAGGACATTCATAAAATAATTTTTATTTATTTTTTCCTGTGGCCATTAAAAGATAATGAATGCAATCACTATTCATACAGTTAGATGTCACTGCCTTGATGTCCTTTTGCATAATCTGCAAATACCAACACAGAAAGAAGACGAAGAAGCAGAAAAATTCACATCTTTGTATTATTATGAAAATAGTTTTGATGCTGAAGATCACCTGAACTTGCCAGGAAACACCAATAGTCCCTGGTCCACACTTTGAGAAATTATTCTCTGGGACAATGTTTCTCAAATATAATGTGTAGAAAATCATCTGGTAAAGTTATTCAAATGAAGGGTCTGATTCATTATGTCTAGGATGGAGCCCATTATTTTGGGTCTTCAACAAGTTCCCAGATAACAGCATGTTACTAATCCCTTGACACTTTGAATATCAAAGCTCTGAGGTACCAATTATCAATTACTTTTAATGGCATCCCTCCTTAAACTTCTTAGATTCAATGATCAAATAGTTTTACTTGTTTTATTTTGGTTCTTATACTGGTGGTAAATCTATTAATATAGACCAAATCATACAAAAACATATAACTCTATCAATAATTGTCAAAAGGATAAATAAATACATACATACATACATACATTTATATTCTTCTTTGCTTTGTCTTTTTTTAGGTGATTGACATGTCAAAATTGAAAAGACATATTTTGGTGAATATCTTATTCCTTTGGTCATGTTGTCTCTTTCAGTTTTCATACATCATGAATGATATTGAACAACATAGGCAATCTGGCCTTACCCTTTCATGTTGCTAATTTATAAAGATCATTTTAATATATAGACTAGTGTAGGGCGCCTGGATGGCTCAGTCGGTTAAGTGTCCGACTTCGGCTCAAGTCATGATCTCGCGGTCCATGAGTTCAAGCCCCCATCGGGCTCTGTGCTGACAGCTCAGAGCCTGGAGCCTGTTTCAGATTCTCTGTCTCCCTGTCTCTCTGACCCTTGCCCGTTCGTGCTCTGTCTCCCTCTGTCTCAAAAATAAATAAACGTTAAAAAAAATTTAAACAAAATATATATAGACTAGTGTTCACTAGCTAAAAAATTAGAAATCAAGGAAGGGTTGGGACTGTCTCTTTAAATTCTTGTATGTATACAAAATGTGTAGGGCTATATTTTAGTTATGTTAGCATTTCTCAAGATTCCGTTATTTCTTTACAACTCTTGTGAAGCTGACCATAGGTTTCATTATTAACTATAATTCTTTTAACTTTATAGTTTATTTAAATTGACTTGAGTCACATTTTTTAAACTTAAATTTATGCTAAGTAATAATATCAATGAAAACACAGGTTTGAAGAATAATTAATATTTTTCTAACAAATATTTTTTCTTTAAAATGCATAACTGTTAACATACAAAATGTCCATGTATCTAATAAAAGTCATCCCTCACACCACCAATAGTATACATGGCAAATTTTGGGAATATTGAAATAGTTATTTAAGATTATAATGAAAATTTTAAAGTAAAAAATAAAACAACATTATTTATTTTATAAGAATCACTGAACTAAGTTTGGATGTGGGCTTATTCTTCAAAGATGACAATTTTTTTTTCTTGGTGTTTAAGAGCACTCTCCACTCAAAGCGTCTAGGATTATACTCATGTGATACTTTGTAAAATGAATTATTATTTATTATCAGTGGATGGAACCATTCAGTACTCCCTTGTCAGGTAAGAATGACATCAAACCTTCCTCAAGTCACAGCATGGAGAATTACCAGGTAGAGTATTATGGAAAGTGTTGTGATTACCAAAGTAGATTGCAACGAAACAAAGCCCACGACATGACATCTCTCAGTGGATTTGAGTATACACTATTGCTACTCCAATAGCCAAGGAATTTCAGGATGAAATGTCATTTGCAGAAGAGCTCTCCTATCGTTATCAATAAATAAATGAATGTATTTCTTGGTGGGAACCTAATTATCGCTCTTTATTCATTTGAAGTATTTGAGATATACTTGCTGATAATCAATTATGCTGCTCAAATGCAGTACTTTTTATCCACCTGAGTTTCAACAAGTGATTTTGTGTTTGTTTTCAAATGATAAGTAGTAGCTATTCAAAATATTTGTAAAGAGAAACCCTTCTTCTGTTTCATTCCTGTGAGGAGAAGTGGATATTCTTTTACCAGGCTAATGGAAGATGAGTGTGGAAAGCCTTCAAAGTCAATGCAACCAAATGGGTATTTAAGAAACATAAATGGTTTGATAAGTTTTGAGCTTATTCTATCTGTCTTTAGAGATGGGTGGTTATTGAAAACATTTCACTTCCAATATTTTAAGCATCCTTTTATGTTTTACAATGTGTATCATATCTATATAAACTGTACAAAACAGAACACTTAGATAAAGCCTTTTTCCATTTAGTGGAAATTTACTTTTTCCTTAGTCTCAAAAACAGCAAATTGTCATTTGAGTTACATTCCCTTTCAAACAATAGAAAATATTCATCTCCTTCAAAAATAGTGTAATATATATGTTACAGGAAGAAATTTAGTATATTTTAGTACTATAGTTACTCTCAACACAAAAACACATCTATCAGTAATCATTATTTTGGAAAAGGGACAAGGGTACAATGCAGTGGGTTAGTTAATCAAATAACTTGGCTAATAGAAAGTTAATCTATTAGGCATAGCCAACTTGCCAGTTTTCAAAGCCATGGAATACAATGAAATACAATTAAGACAAAAACTATACTGAGCATAATTGAATATATCTTTGATGACTCAGAAGGCACTTCAGAATGGTCAGCATTCCAGGGTCATTACTGTGAACATCAATTCTTATTGAAATGTATAAGAGCCAGCTAATGAATGTTTCCAATTAATAAAAAGCTGGGAAGACAAAGAGCTAACTATACATAGGTGTCTAAGGAGTAGAGGCTTTTTTTTCTGTAGTTCTTCCCATGCTGGAACTAAATGGGAAAACATTTTGTGAACAACTTAGTTATGTTGGGTAAAATAATATAATTATTGATTTATTTAAATAGATTTATTGAGAACTCAATATGTGTCAGCATCTATGGCTGGGAGAGAATGATAAAATCTTTGCACACATAGCTACCAATATATGCACACATAGCTAACAATAAGTAAAATTGTATAAGAATGACTGATTATGTTTTTGTTTGTTTAATCTGTTCTGGTCACAGTAATATTGAATTCAATTTATTTAGGAAAGGCCTGCCAGCATTTGGACTTTATGAAAAGAGCAAAAAGTCTGTTGAGGTTGATGAAACTTTCCATCCTTATAGTATCAAATATACTCTGTGTACCATATGATTAACTACAGTATGAATATGAAATCTAGACAGTGACATTTTGAGATGCACTTGCAGTCAATTCTTTGCCACTAAAGAACAGGAAGACTGTTTATCTGTGTGACTATAAAATAATGTCTGTTCTGATACCTCCTGGATCAGCTTCTTCTATGTTCTGATCTTGTGGTTCCCACAATGTTTTTGTCTCACATTATATGGTTGTAACTGATCTCTTTCATATTTAGGGACCTTTACATAAATTTTTAGGTTTTTAATCCATACTTATGTGGTTCCTTCAAGTTTGTTTCAAGTATAGATTTTTTATTACTACTTCCTGAAGATTGTGTTCAACTCCAATAGCTCTTGCCCAATTTTAGTTTCCTCCTTTTCTTGCTAGCTATAGGGGTAGTTTCATTGTTTTTGGTGGGGTGGTTCTGGGGCTTTTTGACTAAATTCTATAATGTCTGAGTTTACTATATTTGTGTTCTTTTTCATACTTCCAAAATATAGGCTCCAGGGATTTTTTAAATATGTTTTGCCCCTTTTTGTGGGAGGAAGTAAACTTAAAATGGGTTCTAAACTTAAAAATGCCCTTCATTGATTAGAGGCAAGATTTATCATCAAGAGTTTATCTAAGATACTCCATGGTATTGCTGTCTCAACCTTCATTTTGTTTGGCCAAGTAGCCTGTGGGTGCCTTAAACTAAAGTAGCCCTCTCACGCAAGTTCATACCCTGGATAACAGCCTATAAAATCACAAGCAAATTTAAGTTCCTGGCATGACTTTCCCAACAGCCCTGGTGATCAAGAGTCTCCCTGCTTCCCAAGGTGGCCCCCTTCTGGTCCCCTTAATAAGACCTTGGAGCTTATAAAACTCTGCTCTTTTGGTTTAAAATTTTTTTTTAACGTTTATTTTTTTTTATTTTTGAGACAGAGAGAGACAGAGCATGAACGGGGGAGGGGCAGAGAGAGAGGGAGACACAGAATCAGAAGCAGGCTCCAGGCTCTGAGCCATCAGCCCAGAGCCTGACGTGGGGCTCGAACTCACGGACCGCGAGATCGTGACCTGAGCTGAAGCCGGACGCTTAACCGACTGAGCCACCCAGGCGCCCCTCTGCTCTTTTGGTTTAAATGAACCAATCTGACCTTAGCCTGGGAACTCCAAAGCACTCCAGCTGTTGATCATAATAAAGGCATCTTCCCCACCTTCTGCCTCTTACATTCTGCCTTGATCTCTTCTTGTGGCTCCTTGAGGCATGCCATGTATGTCCTCCAGGACCTGTGAGGAGTAAACTTCTATATTTTAATTTCTACAGTGATCTTTTATTGAAGTGAACTCACCATCTGGCACCCTGTGCTCCATTTAACAAAAATTAATTCAATAAAGACATGACAGTTTCTTTGGCACATAATCAAATATTAATTTGTAGCTCAGAATATTCCTGTGTCACACTGAATTTATAAAAACAGTCCCTGTTCCCATGAAGAAATGAGATTTATATCACATATTAAAGATATCTGCTTTGGATATCTAGATCTAGATGTGAAACTTATTTTTACTTATCAAGCAAGATGTTAACAGGAAGTTCTTTTCAGTTTCTTCATTGTGAAAATATGAATAATACCAACATTGTTACATAGGTTAATTTGGTTCATCTTGGAAGCAGTGAAGGTAGAAAAGTGTGGGATCAATGTATTTTATGGGTTGACTTATAAGTTATGATGTGGTAGTTAATTTAGAACTGATCAGCACAAATGATCATGGAAAGTCAAATATATGGAGATTATTCTCCTGGGCCACAAATCTACCAGGATAGGCAAGTCCAGCATATCATGAAACAACTTGCTCATTACCAAGTGCTGAGGGATGGGGGGATGCCTGGGTGGCTAGGTGAGTTAAGCATCCATCTCTTGATTTTGGCTCTGGTAATGATCTCATGGATCATGAGATGAATCTCTTCATCAGGCTCTGTGCTGACAGTGCAGATCCTGCTTGGGATTCTATCTCCCTCTATCTGCCCCTTTTTCTCTCTTTCTCATTCTCTCTTTCTCAAAATAGATAAACTTTTAAGAAAAAATAAGTGTTGGCAAATTGCACAAGTAAATGATATCATAGTGAGGGATATACTATAAAAGTTAAGAAGTCACATTCTGAAATCAGATTTTATTTGAATTCTAAAACTGCCACTTACTGTGGGACCTTTACCTAACTCTCTGTAAAAAAGAGAAAATAATGCATTCCACATAGGATTGTTTAAGGGATTCAATTAGCTAATATAGTGAAGTTACTTGGCACAGTGTCAAACGTTTAGTCATTACCCAATAAATAATAGATATATTATTCTTACCAGTCAACAAGGAATAAGAACTAAAATTATAATAAAAGCTTGCTATTTTGCTTTTCCTACAAGCTGAAGGCGTAGGTACCAGGACAAGAACAATGGGAAATGGCAGCCTACAACAGGAGATGGTAGCAGGACCCCAAAATTATTTTGTTCCCATTATCTACTGAACTTTTATAGAAATAAATAAGGTATGTATGTATATAATCATGTATATATGTATTTATGTATATATCACTTTTTTCATTCATTAATTCTTTCTTTTATTCACTCAGCAAACATTTATTAAGCATATTCTCTGTGCAAGTACTATGCTTTGCACAAACACCTAGCCTGTAGCAAATACAAGAGAGGTAGTATGTATCCCTACTATCATGGAATTTATAGTCTAGAGAGGGAAAATATTAGAGCTTGAAAGGACCTTAAAGTATTTGTCTAGTTCAATATTTTCCAAACTATACTTTGCAAAATGCTAGTGTGTCATTAGATGTCAATATCTGTTTGATAAAGTGTTTTAATAATCAAATTGCAAAATTCTGTATGTTATATTAACTTACTTAGAGATTCTGTATGTTATATTAACTTATTTAGAGATCCATAAGGTATGTTAGTACATTAAATACCGAGAAATCCTGCAGTAAACAATTCTTTATTTTAGCATTTCCAAAATGTATTTGACACCAGAAGCCTTTTTCTTATGCAAAATTTGTTAATATCACAGGGGATATAATAGATTAACAAAACGCAATTTGACAAACTCTGGTCTAATCCAGACCTCTTACATTGCAGTTGAAATAAGTAAATATCAGAAAACACAACTAACTTGTTCAATAAGGTTCTCATTAGATGAGTAAGGGATTAGAAGCTTATTCCAGTGCTTTTTCCATCTCACAATAAAGCTTCCAAGAAATGGAATTCTCTTTTCTTTACTCTCTTAAAGACAGCTGGGAAGAGATTGTGCAATGTTTTTATTTAGTAAATGTCTAAACAACAAGTTTAAATGATTCAGAGGATAAATACTGTGATCCACTTAAGATTTTTCTTAAAAGCCCAAAATGTGTCAATCATTGTGCATTGAAATTTTATACATTAGTGGGGCACCTGGGTGGTTCAGTAGGTTAAGCCTCCATCTTCATCTCAGGTAATGATCTCGCGGTTCCTCCCTCTCTCTCTGCCCCTCCCCCACTCATTCTCTCTCTTTCTCTCTCTCTCTCTCTCTCAAAAATAAACATTAAATGTTTTAAAAAAATAATAAATTTTATGTATTGTAATTTGAACTATAGAATACCTTTTATAAGGATATGATTATAAATCTCATAATAGTTTGATCTATAACTCCATGCTAATTTACCAATATGGATCATCTGGCTATCTTAAAATCTGGGATTTTAACCAAACATAAGAGACTTTGTTTTATGTTTTTGAGAAGAAATCCTTCCTGTGTACTAGCATGTTTGATTTCTTGTTGAGGACTTAGTAAAAGCCATCATCTCTCACAGCACTCCCCCAAGTATGAGTTGTCAGTAGAACGATGTTGTTTTGTTTGCTTTGTTTTGTTTTTGTTCTGTTCTTTTATAAGTGGAGATAAAAAGGAAAAAAAGAAATAGCAATTATTAGGTTCAGAGGTGCACAATTGAGCAATTCCCCATTCTTTGTTTTTCTGACCTCTTACTACAAATACTAGATACAGATAAATATACTTTATCTTCTTTTTAATAAATACAGAAAATAAACATAGAAAATAAATTTGGTTGGGGATATAAAATACTTCAGAAATAAAGGCAACAGAAGCAAACTCTTAGTGTTCTTTGAAGAGTAGTTTTAACAAAGTAAGCAAGAATCATTTTCTCTGGTTGAGTGTTGATTCCCCAGTGTGCTCTCAGTAAGTAATTAGAATGGCCCACTGAATGTCAGCATCAGCTTGTTTATTCTCATTATTTTATCATTTTAAAAACCCTCTAGGTGATGAGACATGCAGTATAGAACATAATTACCATTATTAGCATACTAATTGGACACAAAAATAGGCCAACTACAAGGTAGCCAACTGAATAATTTCACATTAATCAAACACCATAATGAATAAGCCTATTGTTAAATTGACAGCTTCTATAATTGGCAATATTTTGCAGCAATATATCAGAATTTCCTAGTAATGTCTCTCCAGTGTCAGATAATTTTGTAATTTCCCATGTTTACAACTTTAAATATATGCACCTAGCTAAGGTTCAAAAAAAAATCATGATGTGGATATCAGGCTTTTTAACAACTGGCCTGTCTAAAGAGAAGCTTGTTGGTCTTCAGCAAGAGATGTTAATGATAACCAAACAAAAAAAGTAATTTAGTCACGTGTTGCTGTATATTGTGTCTTATTTCTAAATACTTATTCTGGCACGCCCAAAAGACAATTGACCACATTGGTAGTCTCTTGGGGGAAATTCTACTTTATAAAAGTACTACCTAGCACTGATCCCCTACTTAACAATGTAACATTTTTTAAGGTATAGGCCATTACAAATTTTAAACATTTCATATCAGCAGTATTACCTCTTTATTGTAGGTAAATTGAGCAAATCTAGCTTCAGTAGATGAGAATCATTATGAAATCTCAATATATAGGAGATACACTTCTTCTGACATCCTGTGATACCACTTTTATTAGATTATATGCCTATTAAAAATTACTAATGATCACCAGCTGCTCTCAGGATCCAACTCTGAGTTGAGCACTGTTGAAGGTTTTATACAATCTGACCTCAGCAGGTCTTTTTTACTGAACGCCAAAATAAACTGTTCCAGCCAGCCAATCTCCTTTATGCCAACAATTCATACTATAATTCTCTTATGCATACTTTTTAACTCATTTTACCCTCCTGGATTACCTTTTACTTTTATAGGTATGCAAAACCCCCTTCTCCTCAAAGGTTAACTCAAGTCCTTCCTCCATGAAGTTTTTTGACACTACTGCATCCTAGAGTTAGTTTTCCTCTTGCTAGCTTTTTGTTTAATAGTTATTTTGTATATATTTGTTTTTCCAGTAAACACTGAGAACCTATTAAATGCCAGTTACACCATTTTGCAACAAAAAGACAAAGATGGCTTTGACATAATTCTCCCTTGAAGTTTCACAGGTGTGGTCTTATCATGTGTCTATTAAAAGTTTTTGAGAATAAAAACCCTGTGTTATATTCTTGTTGTACCACTAATTAGTAAACACATAGTATGTAATCTAGAAAACAATAATGAAATAAATTTCTTCATTACCTTTCCTATTAGGTTTCTGAAGCTACACGTCATTCTCATTTAAAGCTTCCAGTAATTACTTCAGCTTCATTTTATTTTCTTTATTATTGTTCCATTTTCTAGTAATATTTACACTGGTTATTGCTAGAATGAGTTGAATAATGAACTGGGAACTCTTTTCCTATATTGGCTTCTACATCTGGACCTGCCACTGAACTTGATTTCATCCCTTCATTTATCTGCACCTTAGTTTTCTTATCTATAAAATTAAGGGGACTACATTAATAATTCATATAACTAAGTGGACTTCAGAATCATGTGATTACCATTTTTTAGTACACAACCAAGAACTGGGTTAGGTCAGTGGTCTCCAATTGTAGTTGCATATTAGAATTGTGGGAAGGTTTTAGAAACTACTGTTAACTCCTTCTTTGAAACCAGTTTACTCAATTTCTGGGAGTGTACATTGGATATCAGAATCCTCTAAAAGTCTACCCCAGGTAAATTTAATATGTAGCCATAGTTGAGAACAGCTGGATTTTCCAACTCTGATTTTTTGATTTTGTATTTTAAAAATATTAAGGTCATTGAGAAAGACTTGACCAAGCCCACAAAAGTGAGTTTTAGGAAACTATGTTTATATGTAAAACAAGATATTCTTACTAATCTATTTTA
The DNA here is from genome assembly GCF_007474595.2 of Lynx canadensis. Classification (NCBI taxonomy): domain Eukaryota; kingdom Metazoa; phylum Chordata; class Mammalia; order Carnivora; family Felidae; genus Lynx; species Lynx canadensis. The sequence goes on along the minus strand of NC_044321.2, from coordinate 66,064,491 downwards.
AGATTTAGTGAAAATCTACAATAACTTTGAAAGGAGTCAATCAGCATCAGTTCTATGTACCATCAGCTTGAATCAGAATAGCTGTTTTCTAAGCTAATACATAATCTGTATTAGTTATAGGTTTAAATATAGATTGAATATGAAATTATGACTCATGAAGGTGAAAAGAAAGAGGAATAAGCAAAACTCTCTTTCTTGGCAAAGAGCATCAGACCTTTGCAACATTTTACTCTTGTGGTTTCCTTTTTGACATCTATTTGTGCTGTATCAACATAGAGTCCTCAGAAAATACTGAAGCTAGAATAGTTTAACTTGTGAACCTCAGGAGAGAGAACTGTGGAATATATCCCATAGCTGGCCATGTGAAGTGTATTAATTATGATACTGCCTCGTCTGATGTAAGAGATCTAAAATCAAAATAGTTGCTTAGAAAGAAAATTGTTTTTATCTCATGCAAAATCTGGGTTGGTAATCCAGGGTTAATATGGCAATTCCACAATTATTAGGGGTCCTTCTACATTGTTTCACCACAATCCTCAAAAGGCAGCTTCTATCTTTTGATCTAAATGGCTGATTCAAGGGTGCCCGGCTGACTCAATCAGTAAAGCATGTGACTTTTGGTTTCAGGGTTACAATTTTTAGTCCTGTATTGGTGTAGATATTACCTAAAAATAAAATCTTAAACAAAATAAATTGGCTGCCTCAGCTCCCACCATCATGTTCTCATTCCATCTAGCAGAAAGGAGAAAAGGCAAAAGGAGAGGGAATACTTTTTTAAGGGAAAAATTCTAGATAGTGTAAGCATCACGTTTATCACATTGCATTAGCCAGTACTTAGCCATATGTTTACATTTTGCTGCAAGTGAGATTTATAAATGTCATCTTCAGCTGAGTAACAATGTGCTTGACTAAAAATTTTATTTGTATATACAAAGAAGCTACATGTTTGGGGAAAATTGGAGTTTCTGCTACAAACAAGATGCTATAATAACCTGCCAAATTCCCTTTCTTTACCAAGGTCCATCAGTGTCCATAACTGAGGATAAATTACCTGTTTCTTCCCTTCCTCAACTGTGCTTTCAATTCTCCACATACACATTAATATCATGGCAGAATCAACTCCACTGCACTCTCTAAGACTAATATTTAATCAAGATTTAAAGAGCAGTAGACATTAATCTTTTTTTTTTGCTACTTACTGAAATATATTCTTTTTGAAGGCAATCCAGTATTGATGTGTAGTTTCAATAGTACTATAAGAAAACAGTATGAAGATTACTCAAAATATTAAAAATAAATCTACCCTACAACCTAGCAATTTCATTAATTGGTATTTATCCAAAAGATACAAAAATGTTTATATGAAGAAACACATGCACCCTGATGTTTATAGCAGCGGTGTCAACAATAGCCAAATTATGGAAAGAGCCCAAATGCCCATAGACTGATGAATGAATAAAGAAGATTTGATGTGTGTGTGTGTAAATATATATATATATATATATATATATGTGTGTGTGTGTGTGTGTGTATACATATATATATATGTGTGTGTGTGTGTGTGTATGTGTGTGGAATACACACACACAGTGGAATACTACTTGGTGAGAAAAAAGAATGGGAAGGGAAAATAAGATAAAAACAGAAAGGGAGGCAAACCATAAGAGACTGTTAGATACAGAGAACAAACTGAGGGTTGCTTGAGAGGTGTTGGGTGGGGGGATTGGCTAAATAGATGGTGGGCATTAAGGAGGGCTTTTGTTGTGATGAGCACTGGGTGTTATATGTAAGTGACGAATCACTAAATTCTACTCCTGAAACCATTATTACACTATATGTTAACTAATTTCTATTTAAATTAAAAAAAAGGAATGGGAAGAGGGCACTTGTTGGGATGAGCACTGGGTGTTGTATGGAAACCAATTTGACAATAAATTATATTAAAAAAAAACAGGAATGAAATCTTGCCATTTGCAACAACATGGATGGAACTAGAGTGTATTATGCTAAGTGAAATAAGTCAGTCATTGAAAGACAAATATCATATGATTTCACTCACATGTGGAATTTAAGAAACAAAACAGATGAACATAGGGAAAGGGAAACAAAAATGGTAGCAACAAAGAGGGAGGCAAACCATAAGAGACTTAAATACAGAGAACAAAACTGAAGTTTGCTAGAGGGAAGGTGTTTGTGGGATGGGCTAAATGGGTGATGGTCATTAAAGAGGGCACTTGTTGGGATGAACACTGGGTGTTATATGTAAAGGATGAATCAGTGGGTTCTACTACTAAAACTAGTACTAATTAACTTAAATTTAAATAAGTTTATTTTTAAAAATAGCACTATTGAAAATATCAAGTCTGAATAACTTGTCTTTCCTGACCTTTGGCTATTTAAAGCATGAACACATGACTTAGGATAAATCAGATTCTCCCACTTCGGACTCTGAGTCTAAAGCAAGTGAATAAAGAAAGGATTAGTTTAGATTTTATCCCACAAATATCAGGGTAACTTGCATGCCAGAGTAGAATCCAAGATTTGGTTATGACTATAGTAATAATGTTACCCTAACCAGGTGTGACTTTAGCTATGTTTTTTATTTGTTTTTCTTGGCTTTTACTCTTTTTTTCTACCACGACATTTGTAATGGGAAGTTACTGTTTAATGGATGCAGAGTTTCAGTTTTGCAAGATAAAAAAATTCTCAAGATTATTGGTGGTGATGGTGGCACAACAATGTGAATGTACTTAATGTACCACATTGTATATTTTTAAAAAGGTTAATATGGTAAATGTTATTTTAAAATGTATGTTTTACCACAATTGAAAACATGATAGACAAATTAAGAGATTTTTAGACAAAAATTCAGTTTGTTACAAGTAGATCACCTCTGAAAAAAAAAATATGAAGACAGCCCATCATGTTGAAATGAGAAGATACCAAGCATTAACTGGAAGCTGCACAAAGAAATAAAAGTCTCCCCTAAAAGTAACTACATAAATAAACATGAAATCCATTATTACTATATTTTTAGTTCAAAACTCCACTTTTCATTTCTTACACAGACTATAAAAGACAAATACATAAAAGTAATGATAAATCTATGTTATTGGATACACAGCATATAAGAACAGAATGTGTTTGTAAAGAAAAGTATAATAAGGGTCAGAGATGATTAGGAGCAAGACACTCTCAGCATGAATTGCCCAGAGACTGCAGCAATCTGACCCCACTTCAGCTTTAGCTAAACTTCCAATATGCTCACTGTGTGGAGAACCCAAAGACCCCCCAGCTCACACCAGTCACAGCTCCATCCAGGCAGCAAACATGACCAAGCACACACAGTCTACATAGAAGATGGCCATACACAAGACTATTTCTTCAAGTTTAGAAATAGCTATTCCACCTATTCCATAGAAAAAATACAGAAATTCAAAAAAAGTGGAGATACAGAGAAATTTGCTCCAAAAGAAAGAACAAGACAAATCCCCAGAAAAAGAGCTAAAAAATGGAGATAAGCAAGAAGACTGATAAAAAATTAAAGTAATGATCATAAAGATGCTTACTGAGCCTGACAGAAGAGTGGAAAAATTCAGTGAGACATTCAATAAAGAAATAAACATATAACAAAGAACCAAATGGATTTGAAGAATAAAATAACTGAAATAATAAATACAGTAGAGGAAATCAACAGTGGATTAGTGGTGCAGAATAATGTATCAGTGATCTGGAAGACAGGGTAATACAAGCATCCGAGGTGAATAGCAGAAGGAGAACATTATTTTAAAAATGATATAAGTGACAGGATGTTTTGGACATCAAATGAAAAAAACATTTGCCTTATAGAGTTTCCAGGGAAGAAGAGAAAGAGAAAGGGGCAGAAAACTTAAAGAAACAATAGCTGAAACATTCCCTAAGGAAAGAAATAGACAACTAGGTTCAAGAATCATCAAGGGTTCCAAACAAGATGAACCACCAAATTTCCACACCAGGATATATAATAATTAAAATGTCAAAGTTTAAAGATAAAGAGAGATTTTTTTTTATTTTAGAGAGAGAAAAAGTGTGCATGTGAGTGGTGAAGAGGGGAAGAGAGAGAGAGAGAAAGAGAGCATTTTATTTTTTATTTATTTATTTATTTATTTTTTATATATATGAAATTTATTGACAAATTGGTTTCCATACAACACCCAGTGCTCATCCCAAAAGGTGCCCTCCTCAATACCCATCACCCACCCTCCCCTCCCTCCCACCCCCATCAACCCTCACTTTGTTCTCAGTTTTTAACAGTCTCTTATGCTTTGGCTCTCTCCCACTCTAACCTCTTTTTTTTTTTCCTTCCCCTCCCCCATGGGTTCCTGTTAAAGAGAGCATTTTAAACAAGCATCAGTGCAGAGCCCAATGCAGGACTTGATATCATGACCCTGGGATCATGAACTGAGCCAAGATCAAGGCTCAACTGACTGAGCTACCCAGGTGCCTGTAAAGAGAGAATTTTGAAAGCAGAAAGTGAGAAGAAAAAAAATTATGTATGTTGGAAAACTTATAAGGCTGTCAGCTGATTTTTTATCAGAAATTTGTGGGCGAGAAGGGAGTGTCATGATATTCAAAGTGCTGAAAAGAAAAAAAAAAGGCTATAACCAAGAATACACTCCCAGAAATCTGATTTGAAGGAGAGATAAAGAGTTACCTAGACAAGAGTTAATGGAGTTTACCACCACTAAAGCAGCCTTATAAGAAATGTTAAAGTGACTTCACTAAATGGGAAAAAAAATCACCATAAGTAGGCATAAGAAAATTATAAATAAAAATGTAAAATATGAAAATATATACATAAAATATGGAGGAAGGAGAAAAAGAGAAATATTTTTTTAGAATGTGCTTGAATTTAAATAACAATCAACTTACTATAGAGTACTATATCTTTCGGATATTACATATGAACTTCATGGGAAACACAAACACCACAATTATAATAAACAAAAAGAAAAAAAAAGAAATCAAAGGATAACACTACAGAAATTCATCAATCACAAAGAAAGACAGCAAAAGAAGAAGAAAGAGAGAACTACAAAACCAACTAAAAAACAAATAACAAATGGCAATAAGTACATACCTATCAATAATTATTTTAAATGTAAATGGAATAAATGCTCTAGTCAAAAGACACAGAGTGGCAAATGGGTGGAAAAACAAACCCTTCCTATATACTATCTACAAGAGACCCATCTCAAGACATACAGACTGAAAGTGAAGGAATGAAAAAAAAATTATCATGCAAAATAAAGTGAATAAAAAAGCCAGCATAGCTATTCTTATATCAGAAAAAATAGACATTTAAGCCGCCTGCAACAAGAGACAAAGAAGGACATTACATAATGATACAGAGATCAATCCAACAAGAAAAAATAACAGTTGTAGATATCCATCCAATAGTACAGCACCTAAACAGACAAATAAAATGCTAATGAACATAAAGAGAGAATTTGATTGTAATATGATAATACTAAACGACTTGCCACAATTACATCAATGGATAAATCATGCAGGCAGAAAACCAAAAAGAAAACAGTGTCTTCATATGACACATTAGACTAGACAAACATAACAGATATATATAAAACATTCCATCTAAAAACAACAGAATGCACATTCAAGTGCACATGGAATATTATTGAGGATAGATCACATGTTATGCCACAAAACAAGTGTCACTAAATTTAAGGAGATTGAAATCATACCATGAATCTTTACTGACCAAAACAATATGAAACTAGAAATCAATCACAAGGAAAAAAAAGCTGGAATAAAACAAACGTGGAGGTTAAACATAATAATGCTAAACAACCAATGGATCAAAAAGAAATTAAAGAAGAAATTGAAATATACATGGAGACAAGTGACAATGAAAGCACAACAGTCTAAGATCTTTTGGATGCAGTGAAAGCAGGACTAAGTGGGAAATTTAAAGCAATACAGAAACACCTCAAAAAAAAAGCTAAAATAATCTAAATTTACATGAAAAGGAATAGAAAAAGAAAAAGAAAAAAACAAAGCTTAAGGTGAGTAGAAGAAAATACTAAAGGTCAAAGAAGAAATAAATAACATAGATACTAAAAAATTGAAAAATAAAAACGACGAAACCAAGAGTTAGCTCTTTGAAAAGAGGAACAAAATTGATAACCACTTAACCAGACTCATCAAGAAAAAAAGATAAAATATCTAAATAAAGGGAATCAGAATTTAAGAGGAAAAGTAACAACTGACAATACAGAAATAAAAAAGAGAATGCTATAAAAATTATATGCCTCATGATCATGGTGAATAATTCTTTTTATATTCTGGTAAATTTGATTTGCTAGTACCTTATTGAGAATTTTTGCCTCCATATTCATCAGGGATATTGGCCTGTGGTTCTCTTTTTTTGCTGACTCTCTGCCTGGTTTGGGAACCCAAGTAATTCTGGCTTACCCAAGTAAGTCTGGAGGTTTTCCTTCCATTTTTATTTTTTGGAACAGCTTGAAAAGGATAGGTATCAACTCTGCTTTAAATGTCTGGTAGAATTCCCCAGGGAACCCATCTGATCCAGGACGCATATTTTTTGGGAGATTTTTGATGACTGATTCAATTTCTTCCGTAGTTATGCGTCTGTTCAAATTTTCTATTTCTTCCCGTTTGAGTTTTGGTAGTGTGTGGGTGTTTAGGAATGTGTCCATTTCTTCCAGGTTGTATAGTTTGTTGGCATATAATTTTTAATAGTATTCCCTGATAATTTCTTGTACTTCTGAGGGAGTGTTTGTAATAAATACATTTTCTTTCATGATTTTATCTATTTGGGTCATCTCTCTTTTCTTTTTGAGAAGCCAGGCTAAAGGTTTATCAATTTTGCTTATTTTTTCAAAAAAACAACTCTTGGTTTCATTTATCTGTTCTTTTTTTTTTATTCTGCATTGTCTATTTCTGCTCTGATATTTATTATTTCTCTTCTCCTGCTGGGTTTGGGGTGTCTTTGCTGTTCTGCTTCTAGTTTCTTTAGATGTGCTGTTAAATTTGAATTTGGGATTTTTTTTGTTTCTTGAGATAGGTCTGGATTGCAATGTATTTTCCTCTTAGGACTGCCTTTGCTGCATCCCAAAGGGTTTGGATTGTTGCATTTTCATTTTCATTTGTTTCCATATATCTTTTGTTTCTTCTCTAATTGCCTAGTTGACCTATTTGTTCTTTAGTAGGATGTTCTTTAGCCTCCAAGCTTTTGGAGGTTTTCCATACTTTCTCCTATGGTTCATTTCAAGTTTCATAGCATTGTTAACTGAAAGTGTGCATGGTATGTATGATCTCAACTCTTTTATACTTATGAACAGCTGTTTTGTGACCCAGTGTGTGATTTATCTTGGATAATGTCCCATGTGCACTTGAGAAGAAAGTATATTCTGCTGCTTTGGGATGTAGAGTTCTAAATATATCTGTCAAGTCCATCTGGTCCAATGTATCATTCAGGGCCATTGTTGCTGGGCTGCAGGGTTAGTTCAATATTCGCAAATCAATCAATGTGATACATAACATTAGTAAAAGAAAAGATAAGAACCATATGGTCCTGTCAATAGATGCAGAAAAAGCATTTGAAAAAACACAGCATCGTTTCTTGATGAAAACCCTCAAGAAACGTGGGATAGAAGGAACGTACTTAATCATCACAGAAGCCATTTATGAAAAGCCCACAGATAATATCATCCTCAATGGGGAAAATCTGAGAGCTTTCCCCCTGAGGTCAGGAACATGGCAGGGATTTCCACTCTCACCACTGTTTTTTAACATAGTCTTGGAAGTTCTAGTATCAGCAGATAACAAAATGAAATCAAAGGCATCAAAATTGGCAAAGATGAAGTCAAACTTTCAGTTTTCGCAGACGACATGATACTTTACATGGAAAACCTGACACACTCCATCAAAAGGCTGCTAGAACTGGTACATGAATTCAGCAAAGTCGCAGGGTACAAAATTAATGGACTGAAATCATTTGCATTTTTATACACCAATGATGAAGCAATACAAAGAGAAATAAAGAAACTGATCGCCTTCACAATTGCACCAAGAACCATAAAATATCTAGGTATAAACTTAAGGAAAGATGTAAAAGATCCATATGCTGAAAACTATGGAAAGCTTATGAAGGAAATTGAAGAAGATACAAAGAAATGTCAAAACATTCCATGCTCATGGATTGGAAGAATAAATATTGTTAAAATATCAGTACTACCCAAAGCAGTCTACACATTCAATGCAATACCAATTAAAATTGCATGAGCATTCTCCTAAAAGTTAGAACAAACATCCTTAAAATTTGTATGGAACCGTGAAAGACCCTGAATATCCAAAGTGATATTGAAGAAGAAAACCAAAGCAGGGGGCATCACAATCCCAGACTTTAGCCTATAATCATCAAGACAGCATGGTATTGGCACAAAAACAGACACATAGACCAATGGAATAGAATAAAGACTCCAGAATTGGACCACAAATGTACGGCCAACTAATCTTCGACAAAGGAGGAAAGAGTATCCAATGGAACAAACACACTCTCTTTAACCAATGGTGCTCAAAAAACTGGACAGCAACATGCAGACAAATGAAACTAAACCTCTTTCTTACACTATACCCAAAAATAAACTCAAAATAGATGTAGTACCTGAATGTGAGACAGGAAGCCATCAAAACCCTAGAAGAGAAAGCAGGAAAAAACCTCTTTGGCCTCAGCCACAGCAATTTCTTACTCAACACATCTCCAAAGGCAAGGGAATTAAAAGCAAAAATGAACTATTGGGACCTCATCAAGATAGAAATCTTGTGCACTACAATGGAAACAATTAACAAAACTAAAAGGCAACTGACAGAATGGGAAAAGATATTTGCAAATGATGTATCGGATAAAAGGCTAGTATCTAAAATCTATAAGGAACTTACCGAATTCCACGTGTGAAAAACAAATAACCCAGTGAAGAAATGGACAGAAGAAACGAATAGACACTTTCCCATAGAAGACATCCAGATGGCCAACATACACATGAAAACATGTTCAATGTCACTCATCATCAGGGAAATACAAATCAAAACCACACTGAGATACCACCTCACACCAGTCAGAGTGGCTAAAATGAACAAATCAGGAGACTACAGATGCTGGTGAGGATGTCGAGAAACAGGAACCCTCTTGCACTGCTGGTGGGAATGCAAACTGGTTCCACCATTCTGGAAAACAGTGTGGAGGTTCCTCAAAAAATTAAAATTAGAAATACTCTATGACCCAGCAATAACACTACTAGGAATCTACCCAAGGTATACAGGATTGTTGATGCATATGGAACATGTACCCCCAATATTTATAGAAGTACTTTCAACAATAGCCAAATTATGGAAAGAACCTAAATGTCCATCAACTGATGAATGGATAAAGAGGATGTGGTTTATATATACAATGGGATACTACTTGACAATGAGTAAGAATGAAATCTGACCATTTGCAGTAACGTGGATGGAAATGGAGGGTATTATGCTAAGTGAAATAAGTCAGGCAGAGAAAGACAGATACCATATATTTTCACTCATATGTGGATCTTGAGAAACTTGAGAGAAGACGATGGTGGAGGGGAAGGGGGAAAAATTACAGAGAGGGAGGGAAGCAAACCATAAGAGAATCTTAAATACTGAGAACAAACTGAGGGTTGTTGGGGGTGGGAGAGGGCAAAGTGGGTGTTTGGCATGGAGGAGGGCACTTGTTGGGAGAGCACTGGGTGTTGTATGGAAACCAGTTTGGCAATAAATTATATTTAAAAATATATAGGGGTGCCTGGGTGGCTCAGTCGGTTGAGCGGCCAACTTTGGCTCAGGTCATGATCTCGTGTTCCGTGAGTTCGAGCTCCACGTCGGGCTCTCTGCTGACAGCTCAGAGCCCTGAGCCCGTTTCAGATTCTGTGTCTCCCTCTCTCTCTGCCCCTCCCCCATTTCATGCTCTGTCTCTCTCTGTCTCAAAAATAAATAAACATTAAAAAAATATATAAAAAATAAATAAATATATATATATATATATATATATATGCCAACAAATTGGGGAGCTTAGAAGAAATGGATAAATTCCTAGACATACACAATCTCCCAAACTGTAGTAAGAAGAAATAGAAAATTTGAACAGACTGATCACTATTAAGAAAATGTAATCAGTAATCAAAAAAAATACCAAAAAATAAAACTCTAAAACCAGATGATATCACGGGTGATTACTACCAAGCAGTTAAGAGTTAATAAGCTGAGAACTATGAGCTGAAGAAGATGGCGGCGTAGGAGGACACTGAGCTCACTGCGTCCTGTGGATCACTTAGATTCCATCCACACCTGCCTAAATAACCCAGAAAATCTCCAGAAGACTAGAAGAATGGATTCTCCAGAGGCAAGCTTAGATGAGAGGTCCACTGAAGAGGGTAAGAAGGGCGGAGAGGTGGTGCGCACTACACGGACTGGCAGGAGGGACCCAGGGCAGAGGGGCGGCCCACCAGCAAAGCAGAGCCCCCGAGTCTGGCTGGCAAAAGCAGAGGGGCCGGACAGAGTGTATTCGGGACTTAACATCTGGAAGGTTAAAAGTTAACAGCTCTGCTCGGAGAACGGGAGGGCTGGAGGACAACGGGAGGGAGAGTTGTTGAACCCCGGAAACAGAGCTCAGCTTGGCAGGGAAGAAAGGCGCTCACCAACATCATCTCCCTCGTCCATCCCCCAGCCAAAATCCCAAAGGGAACCAGTTCCTGCCAGGGAACTTGCTTGCACCACGCAAACACCCAACGCTGTGCTTCTGTGGATCCATCCCTCCGGCGGGTCTGACTCCCTCCTAGTGCCGCAGGGCCCCTCCTGAAGCGGATCTCCGAAGGAAAAGCGAGCTGAGCCTGCCCCTCACACCCCTGTGCACCTTGCCTATTCACCCCAGCTAATATGCCAGATCCCCAGCACGACAAACCTGACAGTGTGCAAGTAGCAGAGATGGTCCATGCAACCCCACAGTGAATCCCACCCCTAGGAGAGGGAAAAAGAAGGCACACACCAGTCTGACTGTGGCCCCAGTGGTGGGCTGGGGGCTGACATCAGATCTGACTGCGGCCCTGCCCACCAACACAAGTTATTGAAGACAGCACAGGGGAAGTGCCCCGCAGTCCCACATACTCCAGGGACTATCCAAAATGACGAAAGGGAAGAATTCCCCTCAAAAAAAGTCCCGGAAATAACGACAGCTAATGAACTGGTCAAAAACGATTTAAAAATATAACAGAAAGTGAATTTAGAATAATAGTCACAAAATTAATCGCTGGGTTTGAAAACAGTATAAAGGACAACAGAGAATCTCTTGCTACAGAGATCAAGGGACTAGGGAACTGCCAGGAGGAGATAAAAATGCTATTAATGATCTGCAAAATAAAATGGAGACAACCATGGCTCGGATTGAAGAGACAGAGGAGAGAACAGGTGAACTAGAAGATAAAATTATGGAAAAAGAAGAAGCTGAGAAAAAGAGAGATAAAAAAAAATCAAGGAGTATGAGGGGACAATTAGAAAAATAAGTGATGCACTAAAAATAAATAATCTATGCATAATTAGTACTGCAGAGGACGAAGAGAGAGGGAAAGGTGCTGAAGGTGTACTTGAAGAAATCATAGCTGAGAATTTCCTGGATCTGGGGCAGGAAAAAAGCATTGAAATCCAAGAAGCACAGAGAACTCCCTTCAGACATAACTTGAATCAATCTTCTGCATGACATATCATAGTGAAACTGGCAAAATACAAGGATAAAGAGAAAATTCTGAAAGCAGCTAGGGATAAAAATGCTCTAACATATAAAGGGAGACCTATAAGACTCCTGACCGATCTCTCTACTGAAATTTGGCAGGCCAGAAAGGAATGGCAGGAGATCTTCAATGTGTTGAACAGAAAAAATATGCAGCCGAGAATCCTTTATCCAGCAAGTCTGTCATTTAGAATACAAGGAGAGATAAAGGTCTTCCCAAACAAACAAAAACCAAAGGAATTCGTCACAACTAAACCAGACCTACAAGAGATCCTAAGGAGGATCCTGTGAGACAAAGTACCAGAGACATCGCTACAAGCATGAAACCTACAGACATCACAGTGACTCTAAACCCATATCTTTCTATAATAACACTGAATGTAAATGGACTAAATGCGCCAAACAAAAGACATAGGGTATCAGAATGGACAAAAAAAACAAGACCCATCTATTTGCTGTCTACAAGAGACTCATTTTAGACCTGAGGACACCTTCAGATTGAGAGTGAGGGGATGGAGAACTATTTATCATGCCACTGGAAGTCAAAAGAAAGCTGGAGTAGCCATACTTATATCAGACAAACTAGACTTTAAACTAAAGGCTGTAATAAGAGAGGAAGAAGGGCATTATATAATAACCACAGAGTCTATCCATCAGGAAGAGCTAACAATTATAAATGTCTATGCGCCGAATACCAGAGCCCCCAAATATATAAAACAATTACTCATAAACATAAGCAACCTTATTGATAAGAATGTGGTAATTGCAGGGGACTCTAACACTCCACTTACAGAAATGGATAGATCATGTAGACACACGGTCAATAAAGAAACAAGGGCCCTGAATGACACATTGGATCAGATGGACTTGACAGATATATTTAGAACTCTGCATCCCAAAGCAAAAGAATAGACATTCTTCTCCAGTGCACATGGAACATTCTCCAAGAAGATCATATATTGGGTCACATAACAACCCTTCACAAGTATATAAGAATTGAAATAATACCATGCATACTTTCAGACCACAATGCTATGAAGCTTGAAATCAACCACAGGAAAAAATCTGGAAAACCTCCAAAAGCATGGAGGTTAAAGAACACCCTACTAAGGAATGAGTGGGTCAACCAGGCAATTAGAGAAGAAATTAAAAAATATATGGAAACAAACGAAAATGAAAAAACCATAATCCAAATGCTATGGGATGCAGCGAAGGCAGTCCGGAGAGGAATATGCATTGCAATCCAGGCCTATCTCAAGAAACAAGAAAAATCCCAAATACAAAATCTAACAGCATACCTAAAGGAACTAGAAGCAGAACAGCAAAGGCAGCCTAAACCCAGCAGAAGAAGAGAAATAATAAAGATCAGAGCAGAAATAAACACTGTAGAATCTAAAAAAATGTAGAGCAGATCAATGAAACCAAGAGTTGTTTCTTTGAAAAAATAAAATTGATAAACCTCTAGCCAGGCTTCTCAAAAAGAAAAGGGAGATGACCAAATAGATAAAATCGTGAATGAAACTGGAATTATTACAGCCAATCCCTCAGAGATACAAGCAATTAGCAGGGAATACTATGAAAAATTATATGCCAACAAACTGGACAACCTGGAAGCAATGGACAAATTCCTAAACACCCACACCCTTCCAAAACTCAATCAGGAGGAAATAGAAAGCTTGAACAGACCCATAACCAGCGAAGACATTGAATCAGTCATCAAAAATCTCTGAACAAATAGGAGTCCAGGACCAGATGGCTTCCCATGGGAGTTCAACCAGACGTTTAAAGTAGAGGTAATGCCTATCCTTCTCAAGCTATTCCAAAAAGTAGAAAGGGAAGGAAAACTTCCAGACTCATTCTATGAAGCCAGTATTACTTTGATTCCTAAACCAGAGACCCAGTAAAAAAAGAGAACTACAGGCCAATATCCCTGATGAATATGGATGCAAAAATTCTCATTAAGATACTAGCAAATCGAATTCAACAGCATATAAAAAGAATTATTCATCATGATCAAGTGGGATTCATTCCTGGGATGCAAGGCTGGTTCAACATTCGCAAATCAATCAACGTGATACATCACATTAATAAAAGAAAAGAGAAGAACCATATGATCCTGTCAATCGATGCAGAAAAGGCATTTGACCAATTCAGCAACTTTCTTTATAAAAACCCTTGAGATAGTCGGGATAGAAGGAACATACTGAAAGATCACAAAAGCCATTTATGAAAAGCCCAACGCTAACATCATCCTCAATGGCGAAAAACAGAGCTTTTTCCCTGAGATCAGGAACACGACAGGGATGTCCACTCTCACCGCTGTTGTTTAACAACAGCTGTGTTGGAAGTGCTAGCATCAGCAATCAGACAACAAAAGGAAATCAAAGGCATCAAAATTGGCAAAGATGAAGTCAAGCTTTCACTTTTTGCAGATGACATGATATTATACATGGAAAATCCGATAAACTCCACCAAAGTCTGCAAGAACTGATACATGAATTTGGCCAACTTGCAGGATACAAAATCAGTGTACAGAAATCAGTTGCATTTTTATACACTAATAATGAAGCAACAGAAAGACAAATAAAGAAAATGATCCCATTCACAATTGCACCAAGAAGCATAAAATACCTAGGGTTAAATCTAACCAAAGATGTACAAGATCTGTATGCTGAAAACTATAGAAAGCTTATGAAGGAAATTGAAGAAGATATAAAGAAATGCAAAAACATTCTGTGCTCATGGATTGGAAGAATAAATATTGTCAAAATGTCAATACTACCCAAAGCTATCTACACATTCCATGGAATCCCAATCAAAATTGCACCAGCATTCTTCTCGAAACTAGAACAAGCAATCCTAAAATTCATATGGAGTCACAAAAGGCCCTGAATAGCCAAAGTAACTTTGAAGAAGACCAAAGCAGGAGGCATCACAATCCCAGACTTTAGCCTCTTCTACAAAGCTGTAATCATCAAGATAGCATGGTTTTGGCACAAAAACAGGCACATAGACCAATGGAATAGAATAGAAACCCCAGAACTAGACCCACAAAAGTATGGCCAACTCATCTTTGACAAAGCAGGAAAGAACATCCAATGGAAAAGTACAGTCTCTTTAACAAATGGTGCTGGGAGAACTGGACAGCAACATGCAGAAGGATGAAACTAGACCACTTTCTCACACCACTGACAAAAATAAACTCAAAATGGATAAAGGACCTGAATGTGAGACAGGAAACCATCAAAAACCCTAGAGGAGAAAGCAGGAAAACACCTCTCTGACCTCAGCCGTAGCAATTTCTTACTTGACACATCCCCAAAGGCAAGGGAATTAAAAGCAAAAATGAACTACTGGGACCTCATGAAGATAAAAAGTCTTCTGCACAGCAAAGGAAACAACCAACAAAACTAAAAGGCAACCAACGGAATGGGAAAAGATATTTGCAAATGACATATCAGACAAAGGGCTAGTATCCAAAATCTATAAAGAGCTCACCAAACTCCACACCCAAAAAACAAATAACCCAGTGAAGAAATGGGCAGAAAACATGAATAGACACTTCTCTAAAGTAGACATCCGGATGGCCAACAGGCACATGAAAAGATGCTCAACGTCACTCCTCTCAGGGAAATACAAATCAAAACCACACTCAGATAGCACCTCACGCCAGTCAGAGTGGCCAAAATGAACAATTCAGGAGACTATAGATGCTGGCGAGGATGTGGAGAAACGTTAACCCTCTTGCACTGTTGGTGGGAATGCAAACTGGGTAGCCACTCTGGAAAATAGTGTGGAGGTTCCTCAAAAAATTAAAAATAGTTCTACCCTATGACCCAGCAATAGCACTGCTAGGAATTTACCCAAGGGATACAGGAGTACTGATGCATAGGGGCACTTGTACCCCAATGTTTATAGCAGCACTCTCAACAATATCCAAATTATGGAAAGAGCCTAAATGTCCATCAACTGATGAATGAATAAAGCAAGTGTGGTGTATATACACAATGGAGTACTACGTGGCAATGAGAACGAATGAAATATGGTCTTTTGTAGCAACGTGGATGGAACTGGAGAGTGTGATGCTAAGTGAAATAAACCATACAGAGAAAGGCAGATACCATATGTTTTCACTCTTATGTGGATCCTGAGAAACTTAACAAACCCATGGGGGAGGGGAAGGAAAAAAAAAGAGGTTAGAGTGGGAGAGAGCCAAAGCATAAGAGACTTAAAAACTGAGAACAAACTGAGGGTTGATGCGGGGTGAGAGGGAAGGGATGGTGGGTGATGGGTATTGAGGAGGGCACCTTTTGGGATGAGCACTGGGTGTTGTATGGAAACCAATTTGACAATAAATTTCATATATTGAAAAAAAGTTAATAATCTCAAAAAATTATAAAAAGTAGAAGGGGGAGAAAAGCTTACGAATACATTCTACAAGTCCGGCTTTAACATGACCTTTAGTAAAACCAAGGCACCCCACAAAGAAAACCAAAGGCCAATATCCCTGATGAAAATGGTTACAAAAATCCTCAAATGGCATTATCAAACAACACTCAACAATATGTTAACAGGATCGCTAACCAAGATCAACTGAGATTTTTTCCAGGGATGAAAGGAAGTTTCAATATTTTCAAATCAATCAATATGGTACAACACAACTAAAAGGAGAGAGGAGGCCACAGTGAAGAAAGTACGAAGTGTGGAGATGTGGTTTCAGGGAAGAATGGAAAGCAACGCTGCCGAAGGGAGACATCCATGGTCTCAAAGAAGGGCAAGAGAGAGAGAACCACACAGGGAAACGCGCAAGAATAGCATTTCCCCAAAGCCAAAGGCTTAGAATGTGAGATGGGCTGAATTTTGTGAGTACTTGCAATCAGCAGAGCTTAAAACCTCAAGTTTTAAAGGTCTGCAGGCTTGGCTGGGATAGAACCTAGATGGCATTGCACAACTCCTGGAGAGAAGTCATGTAAAAGACCTGGATGCAGACATCAAGGAAACAGCAAGCTGAAAAACTCCTGGGGCACCCAGTGGGGAGATTATTTGCTCTTCTCTGAGCACTTCCCTGAAAATCAGTGTTCATGGAGAATCTTTTCTGGGAGCAAAGCATCTGGCTGGTGCCATTTCCCATCTTTCAGGATAAACACAGAACCACCTGTGGAAAGCAGCAGAGTATATACAGTGGATGTCTTGCTTACATTGAGTCCCACACCCTGCCTTCAGGTGGTGGGGATTACCTTCTCAGTCAAACTTGCTTAAATCCTAGCAGAGCAGGCCCCTCCCCCAAAAGACCAGCACAATCCCACCTAAACCATATCTCCAGATCACAGAGTTCTGCAGAGCCTCAGTTCTGGTGGAAGTAGTATCAGGTCTCATTTCACAAGCAGACCAGAACACCCAGTTTAAAATTGCCACATTCAGGCCAAGATACAAGGAGTGCCTACAGCAGGCAAGGAGAGCTTCTGAAGGCAACTTTCCTGAAGGATAGAGCAGTGAAAACACAAGGGGAGAGCACAGGTGGCACACACCAGAGATATTCCCTTAAGTACTGGGTCCTGGGTACTCTAAGACCTCTCTTCATAAACCCATACTTTTAGAAGCAGGAAACTTGGCTTTTCTAACACAGAGAAGAAAGTAGAGAGTTAGAAAAAATGCAAATGGAGGAATTGATCATAAATGAAGGCACAAGATAAGGCCAAGACCAGAGATATAAGTGAAACAGATATAAGTAACATGCCTGATGGAGAATTTAAAGCAATAATAATAAGAATAATCACTAGACTTGGGAAAAGAATAGAAGAAATCAGTGAGACCGTTACCACATGGGAAAAA
The DNA here is from genome assembly GCF_007474595.2 of Lynx canadensis. Classification (NCBI taxonomy): domain Eukaryota; kingdom Metazoa; phylum Chordata; class Mammalia; order Carnivora; family Felidae; genus Lynx; species Lynx canadensis. Next base: position 66,046,835 of record NC_044321.2, on the reverse strand, counting down.
TCTACAGCCATGAATACTCTCTCTAGCAAAGGTATCATTCAGAATAGATGGAGAGATAAAGAGTTTCACAAACAAACAAACAAACAAAGGAGTTCATAATCATTAAACCAGCCTTGCAAGAAATATTAAACGGGACTCTTTGCATGGAAAGGAGAGACCAAAAGTGACAAAGAAGAAAGGATTAGAGAAAATCTCTAGAAACAATGACATAGCAAGTAACAAAATAGCAAAAAAATACATACTTATCAATAATTACTTTGAATGTAAATTGACTAAACACCCCAACCAAAAGATATAGGGTGTCATAATGAATAAAAAACAAGACCCACCTATATGCTGCCTACAATAGACTCACTTTTGGCCTAAAGACACCTGCATATTGAAAGGAAAGGGATGGAAAAACATTTATCACACAAATGGATGTTGAAAAAAATCTGGAGTAGCAATAGTTATATGGAACAAACTAGATTTTAAAACAGACTATAAAAATATATGAAGAAGGGCACTATATCAAAATAAAGTGGACACACCAACAAGATCTAACCATTGTAATTATTTATGCACCCAACATGGAGGAACCTGAATACATAAAACAGTTAATAACAAATGTAACAGAAAAAATTAACAGTAATAGAGTAATAGTAGGGAAATTCATTATACTTACATCAATGCACAAATCATTCAATCAGAAAATTAATAAGGAGACAGTGGTTTTTAATGACACCCTGAACCAAATGGACTTAACAGATATATTCAGAATATTCCATCCTACAACAGCAGAATACATATTCTTTTCAAGTGTACATTGAACATTCTCCCTGAGTATATCACACAATAGACCGCAAAAAATGTCTCAACGAGTTAAAAAAAAATCAAAGTAATACCATGCATCTTTTCTGAACATAGTGCTATGAAGCTAGAAATCAACCATAAGAAAAAACATGGAAATACCACAAATACATGGAGGATACAGAATATGCTACTAAACAATTAATAGGCTAACCAAAAGTCAAAGAAGAAAACAGAAATTACTGAAAACTAATGAAAATGAAAACACAATGGTCCAAAATCTTTGGGATGTAGCAAAAGTGGTTCTGTGAGGGAAGTTTATAACACAGGTCTACCTCAAAAAACAAGGGAAATCTCAAATAAACAACCTAAATCTTGCACCTAAAGACTCTAGAAAAAGAGCAACAAACAAAACCAAAACCCAGCAAAAGGAAGGAAATAATACAGATTAGAGGAGAAATAAATGCTATAAAAATTTGAAAAAATAAACCAATTAATGAAACCAGGAGCTAATTCTTTGAAAAAAATCAACAAAATTGATAAACCTCTAGAAATACCCATTCAAAAAAAAAGAAGAGAGAACTCACATAAAGAAAATTTCTAATGAAAGGAAGTAACAACCAACACCATAGAAATACACACAATTATAACAGAATATTATGAAAACCTATATGCCAACAAACTGGACAACTTAGAAGAAATGGACAAATTCTTAAAAACATATAACCCACCAATATTAAAGCAGGAAGAAATAGAAAATTTGAACAGACCAATTATCAGCAATGAAATTGAATTAGTAATTAAAAAAATCCCAAAAACAATAGCTCAGGAGCAGATGGCTTCACAGACAAATTCTACCAAACATTAAGGAAGGGTTAGCACCCATTATTCTCAAATTATGCCAAAAAAAGTAAGACAAAGGAAAACTTTCATATTTATTCTATGAAGCAGATAGCACCCTGAAAAACAAAAGATAAAGACACAACAAAAAGGGAACTGTAGGAGAATATTTCTCATAAATATAATGCAAAAATCCTCAACAAAATATTAGCAAACTGAATGCAACAATATATTTTAAAAAAATCATACACCATAATCATATGGGATTTATTCCTTGGATGCAAGTATGGTTCAGTATTCACAAAACAATCAACGAGGTAGGTTACTTCAGTAAGAGAAAATACCCAAAAAAATCGATCATTTAAATAGAGGCAGAAACAGCATTTGAAAAGGTGCAACATGCATTCATGATATAAACACTTTGCAAAGTATGCCCAGAGGGAACATGAATCAATATAATAAACACGGAATATCATGCAACCATAAAAAAAAGATGAGATTGTGTCATTTGTAACAACATGAATGAACTAGAAGGTGTTATACTAAGTGAAATAATTTGGACTAAGAAAAACAAATACCATATGATTACACTCACATGTGGAATTTGAAAAACAAATCAAATGAACCAACAAACCAACAAAATCCAGAATCAGACGTATAAATTCAGAGAACTCACTGATGGTGCCAGAGGGGTGGGGGATGGTGGGTTAAGGAGAGTGGGAATTCAGGCTTCCAGTTATGGAATAAAATAGTCATGAGAATTAAAAGCACAGAATAAGGAATATAGTTAATGATATTTTAATAGCTTTATGGTGTCAGATGGTAGGTACAGTTGTGGTGAGCATAGCATAATGTACACACATTGAATCAGTATATTGTAAACCTGTAAGTAATGCACCATTGTGTCAAGTATACTCAAAAAAAAAATTAAAGTATGGGGCGCCTGGGTGGCGCAGTCGGTTAAGCGTCCGACTTCAGCCAGGTCACGATCTCGCGGTCCGGGAGTTCGAGCCCCGCGTCAGGCTCTGGGCTGATGGCTCAGAGCCTGGAGCCTGTTTCCGATTCTGTGTCTCCCTCTCTCTCTGCCCCTCCCCCGTTCATGCTCTGTCTCTCTCTGTCCCAAAAATAAATAAACGTTGAAAAAAAAATTTAAAAAAAAAAAAAAATTAAAGTGAAAAGACAATGAACACAATACAAGAAATTATTTTCAAATCATAAATTTTAATTTTCCAATATCAATATTTGAAAGTTTTTTTAATGTTTGTTTATTTTTGAACGAGAGAGAGAGAGAGAGAGAGAGAGAGACACACAGTGTGAGTGGGGGAGGGGCAGATAGAGAGGGAGACAGAATCTGAAGCAGGCTCCAGGCTCTGAGCTGTCAGCACAGAGGCTGACTGCCAGGCTGGAACTCAAGAGCTGTGAAATCATGACCTGAGCCGAAGTCAGATGCCCAACCGACTGAGCCACCCAGGTGTCCCAAGAATAGTTTTTAAAGTATCATAACTCAATAGGCAAGCATCCTTTTTTTTTAAATTCTCCAGTTAGTTAACATACAGTGTAGTCTTGACTCGAAGAGTAGAATCCAGTGATTCATCACTTACATATAGAAACCAGTGCTCATCCCAATAAGTGCCCTTTTAAATGCCCATCACCCATTTTCCCCATCCCTGAAACCCCCATCTCCATCAACCCTATTTGTTCTCTGTATTTAAGAGTCCCTTATGGGCAAACACCCTATTTAAATTTTTTTAATGTTTATTTATTTTTGAGACAGAGCGTTAGTGGGGGAGGGGCAGAGAGTCAGTCACAGAATCTGAAGCAGGCTCCAGGCTCTGAGCTGTCAGCACAGATCCCCATGCAGGGCTCAAACCCATGAACCATGAGATCATGTTCTGAGCAGAAATCGTATGCTTAACCAACTGAGCCACCCAGGTGACCCCAAACATCTTATTTTAAAAATGTGCAAAACCTTAGGGCACCTGGGTGGCTCAGTTGGTATAGCATCCAACTCTTAGTTTGGGTTCAGGTCATGATCTTGCGGTTTGTGAGTTCAGACCCGGCATTGGGCTCCACACTGACAGCGTGGGGCCTGCTTGGGATTATCTCTCCCCCTCTCTCTCTGCCCTTTGCCTGCTCACTCTCTCTGTCTCTCTCTCAAAATAAGTAAGTACACTTTAAATATTTTTAAATGTGCAAAATCTGAGTAAATAATCATCCAAAGAAGATGTATTAATAACTAAGAAACTTATAAAAATATAATCGACATTATTTGTCATCAGGAAAATGCAAATGAAAAGCACGTGTAGATATTGCTTCACTTCCACTAAGATGGCAGAGAAGAAAGAAGGAAGGAAGGAAGGAAGGAAAGAAAGAAAGAAAGAAAGAAAGAAAGAAAGAAAGAAAGAAGAACAGAGGGAGGAAGGAAGGAAGGAAGGAAGGAAACATGTATTGGCAAGGATGTGGAGAAATTGGTATACTCATGCATTGCTGGTGGGAATGTAAAATGGTTTATTCATTGTGGGAAATAATTTGACAAGTTTTCAAAATGATAAACATAGAATTACCATATGACCATGTAATTTCATTCCTAGACATATGTCAAAAGAATTTTTACAAGGTACTCAAACAAATTTGTGTGTAAGCATGTTCACAGCAGTACTATTTACAGTAGGTCATATGTGAAAAGGTCTCAAGCATCCATTAACAGAAGAATGAAAAATAATAGGTTTATATACTTACAATTGAATATTATTCACCCATATAAGTGAGTTAAATACTGACACCTGCTACAGCATGAATGTACCTCCAAAATAATATGCCAAGTGATGGAAGTCAGGCACAAATGGTAATTTATTGTAGTATTCAATTCATATGAAAACTCCAGAATATATAAATCCATAGAAACAGAAGATGATTGGTTATTGCCAGGGTTTGAGGGTAGGAGAAATGAGGAGGAACTGCTTACTGAGTCGGTGGTTCTTCTTTGAAGTGATGGTATGGTTTTAGAACTAAAGGTAATAATTGCACATTATGAATTGTGCTAGTTGTCACAAAGCAATTCATTTTTAAATGGTTAATTTTATGAGTTTTTTTTATTTAACCTAAATAAATTACTTTTTAAAATGTTTTAGTATTTACAGGAAGGATGTCTTCCACCATTATTCATAGCAATGGTTCCATAGAATTGGAGGAGAAAATTTCCAACTGAATATATCAAGCTTATGTGTTGCCCAGGCTTACCATGTCACTAGGTAGGTAAACAACACAAAAACAAACAAAAATATTCTCTGATATTGGCTAAAATGATTGATCCTGTCATTAGTAAGTTGGCTTGCCACTACTCAATGGATGCAGAAAGAAGTATGGTTGCAATCCAGGTCATATTGTGTAGCCTTTCCTCAAAAGGCACATCAGCTGTAAAATGTAATGGAAAATTTCTCTAACAATACAAGTCCAGGCTACCAAGATATAGTTACTGATACAAAAATATAAGAACAAGTTATAATTCATTTTAATGGCAGAGACAACAGCATTTGGGCTTGGTCTTGGACAAAGAAAAATTATAATGGCATTTCACATATTCCTGTTTCATTTTTGGTAGGTTGTATGTTTCTTTGTATTTATCCTTTTTCTTCTAGGCTGACAAATCTGTTGGCATATAGTTTTTCATAATAGACTCTTATGAATGCTTGTATTTATTTGGTGTTAGTTGTTGTTTCTCCTCTCTCATTTATACTTTTATTTATCTGAGTTCCTTCTCTTTTTTTTCTAGATAAATCTGGCTAGAGGTTTATCAATTTTATTGATTTTTTTTCAAAGAACCAGCTGCTGGTTTCCTTGATCTGTTTTATTGGGGTTATTTTTAGATTCTATATCGCTTATTTCTGCCCTAATCTTTATTATTTCCTTCCCTTTGACCTTTTTAAGTTTTGTTTGTTGTTCTTTTCTATTTCCTTTAGTGCAAGGTTAGGTTGTTTATTTGAGTTTTTATCTGTTTGTTTGTTTGTTGTTTCTTGAGTAAGCCTGTATTGTTATGAACTTCTCTTCTTTTTTTCAACGTTTTTTTATTTATTTTGGGACAGAGAGAGACAGAGCATGAACGGGGGAGGGGCAGAGAGAGAGGGAGACACAGAATCGGAAACAGGCTCCAGGCTCCGAGCCATCAGCCCAGAGCCTGACGCGGGGCTCGAACTCACGGACCGCGAGATCGTGACCTGGCTGAAGTCGGACGCTTAACCGACTGCGCCACCCAGGCGCCCCAACAAAAGTGGTTTTAGAAGAGAAGTTCATGGGGCGCCTGGGTGGCGCAGTCGGTTAAGCGTCCGACTTCAGCCAGGTCACGATCTCGCGGTCCGTGAGTTCGAGCCCCGCGTCAGGCTCTGGGCTGATGGCTTGGAGCCTGGAGCCTGTTTCCGATTCTGTGTCTCCCTCTCTCTCTGCCCCTCCCCCGTTCATGCTCTGTCTCTCTCTGTCCCAAAATAAATAAAAAAACGTTGAAAAAAAAATTTAAAACCACTTTTGCTGCTTTTTAGAAGTTTTGAACAATTGTATTTTCATTTTAATTTCTTTCCATGTAATTTTTTATTTCCCAGTTTATTTCCTGTTTGACCCATTCATTGTTTAGTAACATGTTATTTAACCTCCATTTATTTGTTTTTTAATATTTTTATTTTTATGTAATCTCTACACCCAATGTGGGGCTCAAACTTACAACCCCAAATCAAGAGTTGCATGTTCCACCATCTGAGCCAGCCAGGTATCCCTTACCTCCATGTATTTGTGGTCTTTCCAGATTTTTTCTTGTGGTTCACTGCTAGTTTTTTAACATTGTAATAAAAAATTTGCATGTTATGGTTTTGGTCTTGAATTTGTTGAGTTTTATTTATGGACTTTTATACAATCTATTCTATAAAATTTTGTGTGTTAATTTGAAAAGAATGTGCATTCTGCTGTTTTAGGGTGGAATGTTCTGAATATATCTGTTAAATCCATCTGTTCCAGTATGTCTATCAAAGCTACTCTCTCCTTGTTGATTTTTTGTTTAGATGATCTATTCATTGAATTAAGTGGGGTTTTAAAGTCCCATACTGTTATTATACTATTATTGATTATTTCCTTTATGTTTGGGAAGGGTGTGGAGTTTGGACCCTGTGTGGGGGATGGGGAAGTAAGCACTGGCAGCTGTGCACCTGAAAGCTGGGTGTGGCACTGATTGGGCTGGGATGCTGCAGCTTATTGTGGTGGATCAGATGTTGGTGGCACACAGTGGCAGTTTTGCACCAAGAGGCTGGGAGAGGTGCATGTGAAACTTTAAAAAAATTGTCTTGAGCCCAGGTCCTAGGTTAGCAGTCTTGAAGTGGGTAAGTCCTTAGGAGAGCTCTTGGGTGTGGCACATAGGTAGCAGGTTAGGTAACAAGTGTCTGTGAAGCTCTGCCTTTCATAAGTGTCTCTGTGTTTATGCTGAGGAGGTAGTAAAATGGTACCTGCTAGCTCCCTTGTTTTCAGAGAAATTCCCAAATGGGGTCTAAAATCAGTATGAAGAGATATGTCTCCTGTTTCCCCCCAGCAATGTGTAAACTGCAGTTTTTATGTTTTCTCTCCAGGCAGAGTGCTGTCTCTTTAAGGGCTGGACCCAGCTATTGCTTTCTCTCCAGACTCTCTCAGTGTGGAGTCAACTGATGTGTAAAGCTCCAGGCTCCAAGTCCCACTGATTTTACAAACTCAGGGAATTTGTCCCCCCCTGATTCTTAAAGCCGGACATTATAGGGATGGGTCTTCCCCATGTGAAGCTACCCAAAAGAACTTCCCCAAATAAGCCCATTTCTCTGCCCTCTCCATAGGCACAGCTCCCTCCCCTCTGCCTTTCTGACCTTCTTAACCTTTCAGATTCAGCTTCTTCTCTATATTTAGTTGTGAAGTTCCTTCTGCCAGTCTTCAGATCACTCTCAGTTTATTGACTTGGATCTGGATGATATCTAGTTGAAACCATGGGGCAGGGTGAGCTCAGGTCCTCCTATTCCATCATCTTCCTAAACTGGCTCTATTTCCATGTATTATTATTATTTTTTTAATTTATCTTATTATGCTTGATTGCTTTCCATTATTCTGTCCTCCAGATTTCTGATCTGTTTTTCTGCTTCCGGTAGTCTACTATGTATCCCATTTGGTGTATTTTTAACTACAGCTATTGAGTTAGCATCTCTGGTTTATTCTACTTTATGCTTTCTACGTTTTTGTTGAGGATCTCACTGAGATTCTCCACTCTTTCATCAAGTCCAGAGATTAAAGTATCTTTATGACCATTACTTTAAATTCTTTATCAAGAATATTACTTATTGCCATTTTATTTATCTCTCTTGCTGTGATTTTGTTCTATTCTCCCTTTTGGAGCATATTCATTTCTTCCTTTCCAATTTGGAAGCCTTTTATTTCTATCTTGCATAATTGATCTAGCTAGGGCTTCCAATATTATGTTGAATAAAAGTGAGGCATCCTTGTCTTGTTCTTGATCTTAGAGGAAGATCTTTCATAGTTTCATCATTGAGTATGATGTTTTTGTGGGCTTGTCATATATACTCTTTATTATGTTAAAATATATTTCATCTATGCTTATTTTGTTGAGAGTTTCAATCATAAATGGGTGTTGAATTTTATGGAGTGCTTTTACTACATCTATTGAGATAATTATATGATTTTTTTTTTACTTTGTTCATGTGGTACGTCACACTGATTGATTTGCTGATGCTGAGCCATCCTTGAATCCCAGAATATACCCATTTGATCATGATATATGATTCTCTTAATGTATAATTGAATTTGATTTGTTAATACTTCATTAATGTTTTTTGTTTCTGTGGTCATCAGGCATATTGGCCTATACTTTTTTTTTTCTTGTGGCATCCTTATCTTGCTTGGATATCAGAGTAATGCTGGCCTTGTAAAATTAGTTGGGAGATGTTCTCTCCTTTGATTTTTTCAAAGATTTTGAGGATTAGTATTAATTTTTCTTAAATGTGTGGTAGAATTCATCAAGGAAGCCACCCTGTCCTTATACATTCTTTCTTGGGGAATTCTTTGATTACTAATTCCATCTCCTTATGAATCTAGGAACGTATCCATTTCTTTTGGCATATGATTGTTTATAGTAGTCTCATATGATCCTTTGTATTTCTATGACATCAGTTGTAATACTTCCTCTCTCTCATTTTTTAAATTTATTTAAGTTCTTTTTTTTCTTAGTCCACTTAAACTTTTTTTTCTAATTTGTTTATATTTTCCCCAAACCATCTTTTAGTTTTATTGACCCTTTTTATTATCTTTTGGACTCTGATTCATTTATCTCTGATCTGATATGCTATTCACTTCCTTCTACTAACTCTGGGATGTTTGTCCTTTTACTTTTTTTTAATGTTTATTTGTTTATTTAGAGAGAGAGAGAGAGAGAGTGCAAGTGTGGGAGGGACAGAGACAGCAGGAGAGAATCCCAAGCAGACTCTGTGCTGATTGGACAGAGATCTGGTGCTCAATCTCATGAACTGTGAGATCATGACCTGAGCCAAAATAGAGTCAAACGCTTGAATGACTGAACCACCCAGGTGCCCCTGTTTGTCTTTTTTCTAGTTCCTTGAGTTATAAGGTTAGTTTTTGTTTTTGTTTTTGTTTTTGTTTTTGTTTTTGTTTTATAGGAGGTCTTTCTTATTTCTTAATGTAGGCATGTATCACTATGAACTTTTGTCTTAGAACTGTTTTTGCTGCATTCCACAACTTTTGTTATGGTGTGCTTCCATTTTTGTAATCTCAAGGTATTTTTTTATTTCTCTTTTGATTTCTTGTTTGATTATTGATAGTTCAATAGCATGTTGCTTAATATCTACATATTATTGAATTTTTCAATTTTCTTCTTGTAGTCGATATCTAGATTCATACTGCTGTGATCACAAAATATGATTAATCTGAGTTTAGTCTTCTTAAATTCATTAAAATTTGTTGTGTGGCCTTGCATAAGATATCTCCTGGAGAATGTTCCATGTTCACTTTAAAAGAATGTGTATATTGTTGCTTTAGGATTGAATCTGGTGAAATATGTTGTTTAAAGCCAAAGTTTTTATTGATTTTCTCTCTGAATGATCTGTGTGTTAATAACAGTGGTATATTAAAGTCCCTTACTCTTATGGTATTTTTATCTTTTTAGGTCTGTTAATATTTGCTTTATATATTTGGATGCTCTTATGTTGCATGCATTAATATTTACAAATGTTTTCCCTCTTATTATAGTGAACACTTTATTAGTATGTACTGATGTGTTTTGTCTATTATTACATTCTTTGTCTTAAAGTTTATTTTGTCTGACATAATTATAGCTACCTAAGCTTACTGTTTTTTTTTTTTTTTGGTTTCTAGGTTATTTTAGTTTTATCTAGCGATAAATTTGCTCTCAAATTTTTTCAGTATGTTTTGGCATTGTATGATCAAATTTTAAACAATGAACTAGGAAATGTACAAGGACACACAGACCTTTTAAAGATGTATTTGCTAATTCTATTATGTGTAAGATTCTGGTACTTTGCAAGAAGAATGAGATATAGAATCTAGTATGAGTACCAACAATTACTCTTTGTGTAACCTTAGATTAAATTCACTAAGTGTAAATTTTTCTCATATATATTTGTAACAGCTGTGATCAATATTTACACTGAATTTAAGTGACATTGACTCAAACCTTCATGCAGGGATTCTATCATTTTTTCCCTATAGTTCCAGGTACTCTTGTGTTTCTTATGTTTCTCTTAGTACTGCTTCTGTATTCTTCCTTTTACTGAATTTGTTCAATTTTCAGATCATATTACTTTAAGTGTGTTGTCACTTCTCTGTGCAATGTGACCCGATGCAAGTCTGTATCATAATTCGTATGCTTTCTAAAGTAAACTTACACAGTCTTTGGGAAGGAGGAAAATACTTACCAAAGTGTAGCAAACAACTTAAAACTGAATTGAAGACATTTTCATTATTACCATATATTTTTTTTTAATTTTTTTTTTCAACGTTTATTTATTTTGGGGACAGAGAGAGACAGAGCATGAACGGGGGAGGGGCAGAGAGAGAGGGAGACACAGAATCGGAAACAGGCTCCAGGCTCTGAGCCATCAGCCCAGAGCCCGACGCGGGGCTCGAACTCACGGACCACGAGATCGTGACCTGGTTGAAGTCGGACGCTTAACCGACTGCGCCACCCAGGCGCCCCACCATATATTTTTTAAATTATTCTTTTCACAGCAATTCCTCTCTGGACATTTTATTTTCTTTCAGTATAAGACTTTGATCTTATTGCCTATTCTCAACTCTGTCTTCACTGACTTTTTCCCTCTTTTATTCCCTGTCCTTAAAATACTGTTAGTTTGGGTGGGGGGCACCTGAGTGGCTCTGTCAGTTAAGCATCTGACTTTGGTTCAGGTGGTGATCTCAGGATTTGTGAATTTGAGCCTCACATTATGTTCTCTGCTGTCATCACAGAGCCTGCTTTGGATCCTCTGTCTCACTTTCTCTCTGCCCCCTCCCCCTGTGTGCACTCTCTCTCCCTATCTACCAAAAATAAATAAAAATTTGAAAAATACTGTTAATTTTTTAAGAAAAAAATGCTTATTTTTCTATCTTTTCTTTAGAGCTTAGCTTTGTACCACTAAACAGGAATATCAAGGAATTTTCCTACATAAACACAGTTCTATCTGAGGAAGAAATATTGAGAACAACTGTTAAAGTAACTTTTTTTTTTGAAGGGGGGCCAAGATGGTGGAATGGCATGGAAGTTTTTTTGCATCTCTAGTCTCTGAAATGCAGCCAGATCAACATCAAACCACACTGAGAAAACTGATTTGAGGATTAACACAACAATCTGCACAACCTGAACCATAGAACTAGGCAGATACACAATACGGAGAGGTGAACTGGGGGAGAGAGAAGCTGCATAGGGCAGGGAACTGTTTTTGCTTGTGGAATGAGGACAGAGATGGAGGGAGAGTATGGGAAGAGCACCCACCAACACGAAAGTAGCTAGAGAGAAAGAGTGGAATTGGCTGCAAGGGACTGAACAAAAAAGGGATAAAGGAGAAAGTAGAGGGTTAAATACCATTAAGATTCTATAAACAAGGGAGTGCAGTGTCTGAAACTCAGCAGCTTGATACCTGGCAGTGCTGTGGTAGGAAGGGTGAATCCCCAGGAGCAGAGTGTGAGGTCTGAGGGGTCCTTGTGCCACACGGGGAGAGGCAATTCCCCTGCTGGGAGAACATTTGGTAGAAGTGTGTGGCTGCCCCATAGGCAAGGGTCCTAGTGGACTCTGGAGATCAGCCACGTTCACTGGTGTTGGAACAAGGACATTGGGAGTTAACCCTGGCACCAGGAGTGTGTTGTGATTTGCCATAGTCCCTGAAATGCTGCTGCTACATGGTCACACAAACTTTTTCTCTGGTGGGCTGGTGCCCAGCCACAGTCTCTGGACATTGGCAGCATAATAGTCATGTGAACATTCCTGGGTGTGGGTCTGTGCCAGGTCATTGCTTGGAGAGACCTTCCCCAGAGGGTCTGAGTGTGTCAAGGCCACAGTCCCTCAGAAGTGAAAGGTTGGGAAACAGCTCCATCTGAGATAAAACTCGGGTTGGAGGTGCCACATGGCAGCCAGACAACTTGGTCACAAACTGTAAAAGCAGGGAGTGGACAGAAGCTGGAGACAAAGAAGTGATTGATTGCCAGTCAGGGAGAGCACAGAGTTCTGAAACTAGAGACTGGGTAGCTAGGTGATGCCATTTTCACCTGCCCCATGCATGTGCATACACACTTTCATGTGCCACAACAATCCACACCAGTAAGCTAAGAAGCGCCATCTAGTGGAGAATGGAGTCATTACACTAACCCTGCCCAACTGGGTCAACAGCACTCTTGAGGAACACCACAAGTGTCTCACCTGCTTATTTAATGGAATATAAAATGCTTCATAGTTTGACTTCGATGGGAAACTGGATGTAAATTCAATCGTATTTCATTCTGATTGCTGGTTCATGTATTCAATTTTTTTCCTTTTTCTTTTCTTATTCCTGAGTACAGAGAGAGAAATTTTTTTTCTTTTCTGTTTTTATATAAAAAAATATATTTCTTTAATATTTTCACAGTATTTTTCACTTTTTTTGTAAATTTTTAAATTTTATTTTACTTTCCTCATCGCATTTTATTATATTTTATTGTATTTATCAAATTTTCAAACATTTTCCTTTTTTTTCTTTTCTCTTCTTTTTTTTTTCTCTATCAACCTCTTTCAACAATCAGATAAAACACACCTAGGATCTAGCATCCTTTGTTTGATATTTTGTGTTGTTTTGTAAGTTTTTAATTTTTATTATTTTAACTTTATTCATTTCTTTTCTTCCTTAAAAAATGATGAAATGAAGGATTTCACCCTAAAAGAAAGAACAGGAAGAATGACAGCCAGAAACTTGATCAACACAGATACAAGTGAGATGTCTGAACCAGAATTTAAAATCACAGTAATAAGAATACTTTCTGGGGGTTAAAATAGATTAGAATCACTTTCTGCAGAGATAAAAGAAGTAAAATCTAGTTAGGAGGAAATTAAAAATGCTATAACTTAGTTGCAATCTTGAATAGATGTCATGGTGGCAAGGATGGATGAAGCACAGCAGCAAATCAGTGATATAGAGGACAGACTTATGGAGAAAAGTGAAACAGAAATAAAGAGGGAGACAAAGGCAAAAGAGCACAATATAAGATTTTGAGAACTCAGGACTCATTAAAAAAGAACATCAGAATCATAGGGGTCCCAGAAGATGAAGAGAGAGAAAAGGGGCAGAAGGGTTATATGAGCAAATCATAGCAGAAAACTTTCCTAACCCAGGGAAAGATACAGACATCAAAATCCAGGAAGCACAGATGACTGCCAGTAGATTCACCAAAAACCAACCATCAACAAAACACATAATAGTCAAATTCACAAAATACTCAGGCAAGGAAAGAATCATAAAAGCAACAATGGAAAAAAATTCCTTAATCTACAAGGGAGGACAGATAAGGTTCACAGCCAACCTATCCACAGAAACTTGGCATGCCAGAAAGGAATGGCAGGATATATTCAGTGTGTTTAATCAAAAAATTATGCAGCCAAGAATTCAATATTCAACAATACTGCCATTCAAAATAGAAGGAGAGATAAAAAGCTTCCCAGAAAAACAAAAACTAAAGGAGTTCATGACCACTAAACCAGCCCTGCAAGAAATTTTAAGGGGGACTCCCTGAGGGGAGAAAAGACAAAGAAAAAACAAACAAACAAACAAACAAAAACAACAAAGACTACAAAGACTACAAAGGGCCAGAAACACCACCAGAAACTCCAACTGTACAGGCAACATAATGGGAATAAATTCTTATCTTCACTACTCTAAACGTCAATGGATTAATGCTCAAATCAAAAGACATAGGGTAATAGAATCAATAAGAAAATAAGATCCATTTATATGCTGTTTACAGAAACCCACTGTAGACCTAAAGTCACCTTCAGATTGAAAGTAAGGGGTGGAGACCCATCTCTTATGCTAATGGTCACCACAATAAAGCCAGAGTAGCCATACTTGTATCAGACAATCCAGATTTTAAAACAAAGACTGTAACAAGAGATGAAGAAGGGCATTATATCATAATTAAGGGGTCTATCCACTAAGAATATCTAACAATTATAAGCATCTATGCTCCAAATGTGAAATACCCAAATATATAAACTAATTAATCACAAACATAGAGACACTCATTGATAAATAATACCATAATATTAGGGGACTTTGACATAACACATATAGCAATGGACAGATCATCTAAAAAGAAAATCAACAAGAAAACAACAGCTTTGAATGACACACTGGAACGGGTGGACTTAACAAACATATAAGGAACAGATACATACAGAACAGATATATACAGAATATACATTTCATACTAAAGCAGCAGAATACACATTCTTCTCGAGTGCACATGGGACATTAGAATAGATCACATACTTGTACATAAATCAGCCCTCAGCAAGTATAAAATGATTGAGATCATACCGTGCATATTTTTTAAAATTTGTTTTAAGGCTTATTGGTTTTTGAGAGAGAGGGAGAGAGAGAGAATCAGACCGTGCATATTTTTAGACCACAACACTTATAAAACTTGAAATCTACTAAAAGAAAAACTTCCGAAAGGCAACAAATACTTGCAGACTAAAGAACATCCTACCAAAGAATGAATGGGCTAACAATAAGTTAAAGACGAAATTGAAAAGTACACGGAAGCCAATAAAAATGATAACACCACAACACAAAACCTCTGGGACACAGCAAAAGCAGTCATAAGAGGGAAGTATATAGCAACCCATGCCTTCCTAAAGAGGGAAGTAAGGTCTCAGTTACACAACCTCACATGACACCTTAAAGAGCTGGAAAAAGAACAGCAAATAAAACCCCAAACAGGCAGAAAACAGGAAATAATAAAGATTAGAGCAGAAATTAATGCTTTTGAAACCAAACAAAAACAGTAGAACAGATCAATGAAACCAGAAGCTGGTTCTTTGAAAGAATTAACAAAATTGACAAACCCCTAGCCAGTTTCATCAAAAAGAAAAAGGTAAGGACCCAAATAAATAAAATCAAGAAAGAAAAAGGAGTGATCACAACCAACACAGCAGACATACAAACAATAATAAGAGAATATTATGAGCAGTAATATGCCAATAATGGGCAATCTGGAAAAAAAATGTACAAATTACTAGAAGCATATAAGCTACCAAAATTTAAACAAGAAGAAATAGAAAAGTTGAACAGATCCATAACCAGTAAAGAAGTCGAATTAGTAATAAAAAAAAATCTCCCAAAAAACAAGACTCCATGGTTTGATGGCTTCTCAGGTGAATTCTACCAAACACTTAAAGAAGAGTTAACATCTATTCTTTTGAAGCTGTTCCAAAAAATAGAAATGGAAAAAAAACTCCCAAATTCATTTTATGAAGCCAGCATCATCTTGATTCCAAAACCAGACAAGGACCCCACTAAAAAGGAGAACTACAGACCAATTTCCCTGATGAACATGGATGGGAAAATCTTCAACAAAATACTAGACAACTGGATCCAAAAATACATTGAAACTATTATTCACCATGACCAAGTGGGATGCAGGGCTAGTTCAGTACCTGCAAAACAATCAGTGTGATACATAACATCAATAAAAGAAAAGACAAGAACCATATACTCCTCTGAATGGATGCGTGGGAATGATTTGACAAAAAAAAACAGAAAGTAGGGATAGAAGGATCATACCTCGAGGTCATAAAAGCCATATATGAAAGCCGCTAATATCATCCTCAATGGGGAAAAACTGAGAGCTTTTCCCCTGAGATCAGGAACACGACAGGGATGTCCACTCTCACCCCTGTTAATGAACATAGTATTGGAAGTCTTAGTCTCAGCAGTCAGACAACACAAAGGAATAAAAGGCATCCAAATCGGCAATGAGGTCAAACTTTCACTCTTTGCAGATGACATGATACTCTATATGGAAAACCCAAAGGATTCCACCAAAAAAAAAAAAAAAAAACAAAACAAAACTGCTCGAACTGATCAATGAATTCAGCAAAGTCTCAGAGTGTAAAATCAATGCACAGAAATCAGGTGCATTTCTATACACCAAGAATGAAGCAACAGAGAGAGAAATCAAGGAATTGATCCCATTTATAATTGCACCAAAATCGATAAAATACCTAGGAATAAATCTAACCAAAGAGATGAAAAATCTATACACTGAAAACTACAGAAAGCTTATGAAAGAAATTGAAGAAGAAAGAAAAAAAAATGGAAAAAGATTCCATGCTCCTGGAGAGGAAGAAAAAATATCGTTAAAATGTCGATACTACCCAAAGCAATCTACATATTCAATGCAATCCCTATCAAAGTAACACCAGCATTCTTCACAGAGCTAGAAAAAATAATCCTAAAATTTGTATGGAACCAGAAAAGACCCCGAATAGCCAAAGCGATCTTGACAAAGAAAACCAAAGCAGGAGGCATCACAATCCCAGACTTCAAGCTATACTACAAAGCTGTAATCATCAAGACAGTATGGTACTGGCACAAAAAGTGACACTCAGATCAGTGAAACAGAATAGAGAACCCAGAAATGGACCCACAAAAGTATGGCCAACTAATCTTTGACAAAGCAGGAAAGAATATCCAATGGAATAAAGACACTCTCTTCAGCAAGTGGTGCTGGGAAAACTGGACAGCGACGTGCAGAAGAATGAACCTGGACCACTTTGTTACACCATACACAAAAAATAAACTCAAAATGGATGAAAGACCTAAATGTAAGACAGGAAGCCATCAAAATCCTTGAGGAGAAAGCAGGCAAAAACCTCTTTGATCTTGGCCGTGGCAACTTCTTACTCAACACATCTCCGGAGGCAAGGAAAACAAAAGCAAAAATGAACTATCGGGATTTCATCAAAATTAAAATCTGCATAGCAAAGGAAACAATCAGCAGAACTAAAACGCAACTGTCTGAATGGAGAAGATATTTGCAAATGACATATCAGATAATGTGTTAGTATCCAAAATCTATAAACAACTTATCAAACTCAACACCCCCCAAAAAGCAAATAACCCATTGAAGAAATGGGCAAAAGACATGAATAGACACTTCTCCAAAGAAGACATCCAGATGGCTAACAGACACATGAAAAAATGGCCAATATCACTCTTCGTCAGGGAAATACAAATTAAAACCACAGTGAGATATTACCTTACAGCAGTCAGAATATCTAAAATTAAACAACTCAGGCAACAACAGATGTTGGTGAGGATGCAAAGAAAGAGAAACTCTTTTGCGTTCCTCGTGGGGAATGCAAACAGGTGCAGTGACTCTGGAAAACAATATGAAGGTTCATCAAAAAATTAACAATAGAACCACCCTACGGCCCAGCAATTTCACTACTAAGTATTTATCCAAGGAATACAGGTGTGCTGTTATGAATGGGCACATGTACCCCAATGTTTATACCAGCACTATCAACAATAGCCAAAGTATGTAAAGAGCCCAAATGTCCATCAAAAGATGAGTGGATAAAGAAGATGTGGCATACACACACACACACACACACACACACACACACACAATGGAGTATTACTCAGCAAACAGAATGAAATCTTGTCATTTGCAACTATGTGTATGGAACTGGAGGGTATTATGCTAAGCGAAATTAGAGAAAGACAAATATCATATGAACTCACTCATATGAGGAATTTAAGATACAAAATAGGAGAACAAAAGGGAAGGGAAGGAAAAATATTATAAAAACAGGGAGGGGGAAAAACAGAAGAGAGTCTTAACTATAGAGAAAAAACAGAGGTTTGTTGGAGGGGTTGTGGGAGGGGGGATAGGCTAAATGAGTAAGAGGCATTAAGGAAGATACTTGCTGGGATGAGTACTGGGTGTTATACATAGGGATTGAATCACTGGAATCTACTCCTGAAATTATTGTTGCACTATATGCTATGTAACTTGGATGTGAATTAAAAAAATAAATAAAAACAAACAAACAAAAAAATGACTTTTTTACTGTATAATACATACTGTGTAATAATACAATTTCATATTTGTTAAATCATATTTAGTTAGGATTTAATAAAATAATATATGTCTTGTAATGCATTTAACACATTATAATTATACGATATAATACATTTGTGATATTATATATTTAGAAGAAAGAATTTTGTGTAATTAAAAAAAAAAAGACTTCTACTTTTGATGCCAATGGTCGTTTGTCTGTATTTCTAACCCTCTATCCCAAATATTTCTCCAGAACTAACTAACCTTGTCAAGTCAGGTTGTGACCTCAGATATTCCAAGAGTATAAGAATATCAATAAAGATATATTTTCTCTTCTTGGGGAAAAGAAAGAGCCCTCATATTTGGAAAGAATAGGTCTTGTAAAGTCCCATGAATAGACACATTTTAGCATGCAGATTTCACACCAAAATTTTCTCACAGCTGTCCATTTGTTATTTTCCTTTCTGCTCTTCTTAGTTCTACTATATATAGAGGAAAAAAGCATTTAAGTGTCTATGATCCAATGGACTTTTCATTAACTATTGCTAATTCCCCTTGTAACTGGAAGAGTGAATGGAAGCAACAGAAGAAGCAGGCAAGGGATAAGGTCACAAAAGGGCAGTGCTATGGTTATTGAAAAACAAAGATTTGAATTTTTAAACAGTAGGATTGCCTGGAATGCTCACCAGCTTTTGGAGATACAAAGGTTCAGTAAATAGATTTCAGTAAAAGGCCACAAGATCCCAATTTGTATTATATTAATTTGAATGAATAAACTATGCCTAAATTAATAGTATTTATAATAGTCTTAAGAACTATATACATTAAGAACTTGCAAAGATTAAAAAAATTCTGCAAACTTCTCTGTTCATAAAATCTACCCACTTCAAACATTTTTAGGGAGCATCTATGCAAAATCTGAAAGCTAACATTGCAGATTCCTTAAGAGACCAGTTTGACACTTAGTACATTCAGCTCATTTGGCTCTATTTATACCTAAGAAAAGAGCTATAAGGAGACAGATAGTAAAACCTGGCTTCCTTTTATTAGTCTCACTTTTCTGCATTACCTCTTTTCTCCAGACAGATCAAAACCACATGACCCAATTAGTGTCTGGGCAAGTGAGTCATTGAGACTTGGAAGCCCCTTACAAATATAGAAGGCAGTGTGGCTCTGAAAACAGTATGGAGGTTCCTCAAAAAACTAAAAATAGAACTACCCTATGACCCACAAATTGCACTACTAGACATTTATCCAAGGGATACAGGTGTACTGTTTCGAAGGGACACATGCACCCCCATGTTTATAGCAGCACTATCAACAATAGCCAAAGTGTGGAAAGAGCCCAAATGTCCATCGATGGATGAATGGATAAAGAAGATCTAGTATATATATATATATATATATATATATATATATATATATACACAATGGAGTATTACTTGGGAATCAAAAAGAATGAAATCTTGCCATTTGCAACTACGTGGATGGAACTGGAGGGTATTATGCTAAGTGAAATTAGTCAGAGAAGGACAAATATCATATGACTTCACTCATATGAGGACTTTAAGACACAAAAAAGATGAACATAAGGGAAGGGAAACAAAAATAATATAAAAACTTGGAGGGGGACAAAACAGAAGAGACTCATAAATATGGAGAACAAACAGGGTTACTGGAGGTGGTGTGGGAGGGGGAATGGACTAAATGGGTAAGGGGCACTAAGGAATCTACTCCTGAAATCATTGTTGCACTATATGCTAACTAATTTGGATGTAAATTTAAAAAATAAAATTAAAAAAATAAATAAGAATAGGTTAAGTAAATAAGTAAATAAAAATGGGGAAAAAAAAGAAAGCAGTGTGGTACAGAGAAAAAATCATAAACTTTGAAACCAGACAGCCATGTGTTTTACCCTTGGCTCTGACAAGTATTGGTGGTAGAACCTCAGACAAGTAGTTTAACTGAGCCTTGATCCCATTGTTTGAATAGTAATATTTCAGCTTTATGTTAATAATAAACACCAGTAAACATTGTGTTCTCATAATTATGCATGTAGTGGATCTTTCTCGTACATGCTCTTTATTTATGAACTCTATGATATTCCATATATTTTCATTTCTCAATTTTCAATTTCTAAAATGTTCTTGAATCAATTCATTATATTTTTGTATTTTCTTTTTTAATTTTTTTATTTAACTTTTTTAAATATGAAATTTATTGCCAAATTGGTTTCCATACAACACCCAGTGCTCATCCCAGAAGGTGTCCTCCTCAATATCCATCACCCAAATTCCCCTCCCTCCCACCCCCCTATCAATGCTCAGTTCTCAGTTTGTAAGAGTCTCTTATGCTATGGCTCCCTCCCTCTCTAACCTCTTTTTTTTTCTTCCCCTTCCCTGACTTCTGTTAAGTTTCTCAGGACCCACATAAGAGTGAAAACATATGGTATCTGTCTTTCTCTGTATGACTTACTTCACTTAGCGTAACACTCTCCAGTTCCATCCACGTTGCTACAAAAGGCCATATTTCATTATTTCTAATTGCCACATAGTACTCCATTGTGTATATAAACCACAATTTCTTTATCCATTCATCAGTTGATGGACATTTAGGCTCTTTCCATAATTTGGCTATTGTTGAGAGTGCTGCTCTAAACATTGGGGTACAAGTGCCCCTATGCATCAGCACTCCTGTATCCCTTGGGTAAATTCCTAGCAGTGCTACTGCTGGGTCATAGGGTAGGTCTATTGTTCAATTTTTTGAGGAGCCTCCACACTGTTTTCCAGAGTGGCTGCACCAGTTTGCATCCCCACCAATAGTGCAAGAGGGTTCCCGTTTCTCCACATCCTCTCCAGCATCTATAGTCTCCTGGTTTGTTCATTTTGGCCACTCTGACTGGCGTGATGTGATATCTGAGTGTGGTTTTGATTTGTCTTTCCCTGATCAGGAGCGACGTTGAGCATCTTTTCATGTGCCTGTTGGTCATCTGGATGTCTTCTTTAGAGACGTGTCTATTCGTGTTTTCCGCCCATTTCTTCACTGGATTATTTGTTTTTCAGGTGTGGAGTTTGGTGAGCTCTTTATACATTTTGGATACTAGCCCTTTGTCCGATATGTCATTTGCAAATATCTTTTCCCATTCCGTTGGTTGCCTTTTAGTTTTGTTGATCATTTCCTTTGTGATGCAGAAGCTTTTTATCTTCATGAGGTCCCAATAGTTCATTTTTGCTTTTAATTCCCTTGCCCTTGGGGATGTGTCAACTAAGAAATTGCTACGGTGAGGTCAGAGAGGTTTTCTCCTGCTTTCTCCTCTAGGGTTTTGATGGATTCCTGTCTCACATTTAGGTCCTTTATCCATTTTGAGTTTATTTTTGTAAATGGTGTGAGAAAGTGGTCTAGTTTCATTCTTCTGCATGTTGCTGTCCAGTTCTCCCAGCACCATTTGTTAAAGAGACTGTCTTTTTTCCATTGGGTATTCTTTCCTGCTTTGTCAAAGATTAGTTGGCCATACTTTTGTGGGTCTAGTTCTGGGGTTTCTATTCTATTCCATTTTTCTATGTCTGTTTTTGTGCCAATACCATGCTGTCTTGATGATTACAGCATTGTAGTAGAAGCTAAAGCCTGGGATTTTGATGCCTCCTGCTTTGGTCTTCTTCTTCAAAATTACTTTGGCTATTTTGAGTCTTTTATGGTTCCATACAAATTTTAGGAGTGCTTGTTCTAGTTTCGAGAAGAATGCTGGTGCAATTTTGATTGGGGTTGCATTGA
Source organism: Lynx canadensis (assembly GCF_007474595.2). NCBI lineage: Eukaryota > Metazoa > Chordata > Mammalia > Carnivora > Felidae > Lynx > Lynx canadensis. The sequence continues at coordinate 66,024,800 of NC_044321.2, read as the reverse complement.
ATGTGTAGATAGCTATGGGTAGTATTGATATTTAAACAATATTTATTCTTCCAATCCATGAGCACGGAATGTTTTTGCATTTCTTTATATCTTCTTCAATTTCCTTCATAAGCTTTCTATAGTTTTCAGCATACAGATCTTTTACATCTTTGGTTAGGCTCATTCCTAGGTATTTTATGCTTCTTGGTACAATTGTGAATGGGATGAGTTTCTTTATTTGTCTTTCTGTTGCTGCATTATTAGTGGATAAGAATGCAACTGATTTCTGTACATTGATTTTGTATCCTGCGACTTTGCTGAATTCATTTATCAGTTCTAGCAGACTTTTGGTGGAGTCTATCAGATTTTCCATGTATAATATCATGTCATCTGCAAAAAGTGAAAGCTTTACTTCATCTTTGCCAATTTTGATGCCCTCGAGAAAGTCGGGATAGAAGGAACATACTTAAACATCGTAAAAGCCATTTATGAAAAGCCCACATCTAATATCATCCTCAATGGGGAGAAACTGAGAGCTTTCCCCCTGAGATCAGGAACACGACAGGGATGTCCACTCTCACCACTGTTGTTTAACATAGTGTTGGAAGTTCTAGCATCAGCAATCAGACAACAAAAGGATATTTTTGTATTTTCAATCATAGGTTTTGTGGCTTTAATCTCCTTGCTTTTCTTTTATTTCTTGTTCTTTGCCAGTTTGCTTTTATTCTTCATCTATTCTGATAATCTTTTAAGTACGTTTTGGGGGCTAAATTTTAGGGTGACTATGATTTCTACAATTTTTTTCAGATTTTGAGGAATTGTCAATATTCTTGCACTTCCTTCGGCAATTTCTCTTGCAGTGCATGGTCTCTTATATCTCTTATGTTTCTTATCTTCTTATGCTTCTTTAATACATTTGCAGTTTGCATGAAAATGTTCTATATATCCTTATCCTACACATATCTTTAAATTCAATCGCTAAAATAAACAATATTTATATATCCTTTTCATGATGATAAAATATATGTTGGGAAACAGTTTTGTATCCTCTTCAAGTTCCAAAAAGGCATGATTCTTGATGGCAACAACAGGGTCAGTTTTTTTGTTCATCATTGTGTTCTCAGCCTCTCTGGTGTAGATACTCTATATATAATTTTGAATAAATGAGTAAGTAAATTTATTAGTACTCAGATTGCTACTTGGTTTCAGTGTAGATTTCCTGGCATTTGTTAGTTAATTTATAATTTATGGCTTGAGTTTTTTATCAATTCCCTTATTTCACTGAAGGCAATTTTTTTCAGTTTGTTTTTATTTTATTCAATGGGATTCAAAGAGGAAAGTGTTGTAAAAATGTCTTTACTCCTCCATCTTTAGCCAGAAGTTTTCCCCATCCTTTAATGTTAAAGAATTATCATTTATTGGGTGCTATTTTTACACGTCACCACTTACTATATTTATAACTCTTTCAAGTAGACATTATCATTAGAAAAATAGCCTTAAAGAGGTTGAAACTTGCTAAATTTTGCAGTATTAGTAGGCTCTGAAACCAGAATTCAAACTTACATTTTCCTCCCAAACTTTCAGTTCTACACTTCTGCATACTAAGCGATGTCTATGCTGCCTTTTTCACTAAACTATATGTAACAGTACATAGAGCATATAGATATGAAAAAAAGGCACTTACTTTTTCCCCTCTAGATACTTGCAATCAGTTTGAAGAAATCAACAGCAATGTCAAGCATGAATTCAGCTATAAAACAGTAAATGCTAAATGTCATAAGGAAAGATCAATTCTATGTGAATTCTGCAAAGAGAATCACTTCCAACCAACCTAGTAAAGACCTCCTTAAAGAAATAGAATGCTTAAACTAAAGCTTAATTGCAAAGAAAATGCCAGGGACAAGCACAATGTACTAAGTCACCTTAAATTCCCACAAAAGTAGTGAAAAAAATATAGCTCTTTTTTTGAGGTCAGGGAAAATTGTGAGGCAAAACATATGAATGTGATTATGTGTTTTATATGTGTGTATGTGAGATATTACTGCATTTATACTAAAATGATTAGGAAAATTTGCATAGTTATAGCATGAAGGCGACGATGGTTCAATGCCAGAAGTAACTGTCAATACAGATGTAATATAATCTTGGATGTCTTCTGTGCTTTCAGTGATTTTTTTCTTTCTTTTATATTGTCTGAATTTGGACATGGCATGTAAGTTTGTCTGACTGTTGACTCTCTCTGGATCTTAAAGCATTCAGATTTTATTTTCCTCAGAATATTGAACTGAGATCACAGAATAAAAGAAAATACACCCATTAGGAAAGAAGTTTGATAAGCTAAACTTTTGTGTCAGTTAAATTGGAAACAAATCCTAGTCATATTCCATGAACTATTAGATGACCTGAAGTTATTAATATCACTGATCCTTGGGTTCCTCATCTATTCAACAATAATATCTATCTTCAGTTTCATCACAAATGAGATAATTTATAAGAAAATATTTAAGAATATGTCAGTCATAGGTACTCAATGTCAGTTTCCTTCTTTGGGGGAAGGCTTGTTCTAGCTGTTTTTATTACTGTTTTTTTCCACTTAATTATAAAATTTTATTTTATATATATATATATGTATATATATTATTTTATATATATTTATAAATTTATATATATTTATTTTATATATATTTTATTTTATATTTTATATATATATTTATTTATATTTATTTATATTTATATATATTTATTTATATATTTTATATTTATATTTTATATTTTATATATATATTTATTTTATATATATATATAACATAACTTTTATCATTTGAACCATTTGCAAGTGTATTATTCAGTAGCATTAAATATATTTCACAGTGGTGTACAACCACCTCTACCATCTTTATCCAAACATTTTTATCGACTTCAATGAAATCTTTATACCCATAAAGCAATAATTCCCTCTTCTCCTATCCTCCTAAGCCCTAAAAATCTCCATTTTTTCTAACTCTATGAATTTGCCATTTTAGACACCTCAATTGAGTGGAATTACACAGTATATTTTCTTCTGTGTCTGGACCATTTAACCATTCACAATGTTTTCAAGGATTTTACAAGTAGTAGCAAAGATCAAAATGTCATTATTTTTTTAAAAACTGAATAATATTCCATTATATATATTATATATATGTAAATACCATATTTTTTTACCATTTATCCTTTAATGGATATTGAGGTTTTTTCTACCTTTAGTTGTTTTGAGTAATGCTAGAATTGCTTGGTCATATGGTAATTTCACGTTTAAAATTTTATCAAAGTGTTTTCCACAGTGGTTCCATCTTTTTACATTTTCACCATCAGTGCACAAGTTTTCCAATTTCTCCATATCCTCACCAATACTTATTTTTTATTTATAGATGTACTATTAAATATGAAGTGATATTGCACTGTGGTTTTGGCTTGCTTTTTTCTGATGACTAATGATGTTGAGTATCTTTTCATATGTTTCTTGGCCATTTGTATATTTCCATTGGAGAAATGTTTATTCAAATTTTTGCCCCCTTTTATTTGGACTGTCTTTTGTTGTTGATTATTGGTAGTCTTAGTGTATTCAGGATATTAATCCCTTATCAAATATATAATTACTAATATATTTTCACACTGTGTAAGTTGTCTTTATGCTTTCTTTTTTCACACATTAACCTTATTCTTTTATGTTTTTAATTCCAGTTAGTTAACATACAGTGTAATATTAATTTCAGGTGTACAATATGGTGATTCAACAATTTCATTAGTCAACTGGTGCTCATCACAAAATGTGAAGTTCTTAATCCCATCACCCATTTAACCTCATCCCCAAACCCCTGTCCACTCTGGTAAAAATCAGTTTCTTCTCTTTAGTTAAGAGACTTATTCATGATTTGTCTTTCACTCTTTTTTTTTCTCTTTGTTCATTTTTTTTTCCTCAATTTCCATCTATCAGTTAAGTCATATTTGTCTTTCTGTGACTGACATATTTTGCTTAGCATTATACTGTCTCCATCCAGGTCGTTGCAAATGGCAAGATTTCATTCTTTTCATGGCTGAATGATATTCCATTGTATACATAGACCAAATCTTCTTTAACAATTCATCAATTGATGGGTACATGGGTTGCTTAAATATGTTAGCTATTGTAAATAATGCTGCAGTAAACATAGAGATGCATGTATCCCTTTGAATTAGTGTTTTGGTATTCTTTAGATAAATATCCAGTAGAGTGATTGCTAGGTCGTAGGATAGTTCTATTTTTAAATTTTTGAGGAAACTCCATACTGTTTTCCAGAGTGGCTGAACCAGTTTGCATTCCCACCAAAAGTGCATAAGGGTCGTTTTTTCCTCACATCCTCAGCAACACCTGTTGTTTATTGAGTTGTTTATTTTAGCCATTCTGACATGTGTGAAATGATATCCTATCGTAGTATTGATTTGCATTTCCCTGATAATGAGCAGTGTTGAACATCAATTCATGTGCCCTTTGGCTATCTATATATCTTTGGAGAAATGTCTGTTCATGTCTTCTGCCCATTTTTAATGATTATTTGTTTTTTGGGTGTTGAGTTTTGTAAATCCTTTATATATTTTGGACACTAACCCTTTATTGGATATGTCATTTGGAAATATCTTCTCCCATTGTGTCAGATGCCTCTTAGTATTTTTGCTGATTTCCTTCACAGTACAGAGACTTCTTATTTTTATGTACTCCCAATAGTTTATTTTTGCTTTACTTTCCCCTGTTTTAGGAGACCTACATAGACAGAAGTTACTATGGCCAATGTCAAAGAGATTATTGTCTGTATTCTCTTCTACAGTTTCTATGGTTTCAGGTTTCACATTTTGGTGTTTAATCCATTTCGAATTTATTTTTGTATATGGTTTAAGAAAGTGGTCCAGTTTCATTCTTTTACATGTTGTTTTCCCATTTTCCAAACACCATTTGTTGAAGAGATTGTCCTTTTCCTATTGGACATTGTTTCCTACTTTGTCAAAGATTAATTGACAATATAGTTGTGGGTTTATTTCTCATTGTTTATTCTGTTCAATTAATATATGTGTCTATTTTTGTGCCATTTCTAAACTGTTTTGATTGCTACAGCTTTGTAATATGACTTGAAGTCTGTAATTGTGATGCCTCCAGCATTGCTTTTCTTTTTCAAGACTGCTTTAGCTATTTGAGGGTCTCCTGTGGTTTCATACAAATTTTATCATTGTTTGTTCTAGCTCTGTTAAAAATGCTGTTGGCATTTTGATTGAGATTGCATTAAATTCTTAGATTGCTTTGGGTAGTATAGACATTTTTAAAATATTTGTTCATCCAATCCATAAGCATGGAATGTCTTTCCATTTATTTGTGTCTTTTTCAATTTTGTTCAGCAGTCTTTTTTGGTTTCCAGAGTACAGGTCTTTCACCTCTTGTTTAGGTGTATTTCTAGGTATCTTATTATTTTTGGTGCAATAGTAAATAGGATTGTTTTCTTTTTTAATTTAAATTCAAGTTAGTTAACATAAAGTGTATTCATGGCTTCAGGAGTAGAACCCAGTGATTAATCTCTTACCTAATGTACCCAGTGCTCATCACAACATGTGCCCTCTTTAATGCCCATTACCCATTTAGCCCATTCCCCCACTCATTTTCCCTCCAGAAACCTTCAATTTGTTCTCTATACTTAAGAGGCTCTTATGGTTTACTTCCCTCTCTATTTTTATGTTATATTTCCTTTCCCTCCCCTATGTTCATCTGTTGAATTTCTCAAATTCCACATATTAGTGAAATCATACAATATCTATCTTTCTCTGACTTATTTTGCTTAACATAATACACTGTAGTTCCATCCATATTGCTGCAAATAGTAAGATTTCATTCTTTTGGAACACTGAGTTGTATTTCATTATATATACAATCATCAACCAATGGACATTTGGGCTCTTTCCATTATTGGCCATTGTTGATGGCGCTGCTATAAAATTAGAGTGCATGTGGCCCTTCAAATCAGCATTTTTGTAACCTCTGGATAAAGTGCCATTGCATGGTCATAAGGTAGTTCCAGTTTTAACTTTTTGAAGAACCTCCATACTGTTTTCTAGAGTGGTTGTATGAATTTGCATTCCCACCGACAGTGCAAAATAGGTTCTCTTTTCTCAAACTCCTGGCCAAAATCTGTCATTTCCTGAGTTTTTCATTTTAGCCATTGTGACATATGTGGGGTGGTATCTCATTGTGGTTTTGATTTCTATTTCCCTGATGATTAGTGATGTTGAGCATCTGTTCATGTGTGTGTTAGCCATCTGGATATCTTCTTTGGAAAAGTGTCTATTCGTGTCTTGTTCCCATTTCTTCACTGGATTGTTTTTTGGGTGTTGAGCTTGCTAAAATCTTCAGAGATTTTTGGATATTAACCCTTTAACTGATATGTCATTTGCAGATATCTTCTCCCATTTTGTGAGTTGCTTTTTAGTTTTGTTGATTGTTTTCTTCAATGTGCAGAAGTTTTTCTGTTTTTTTTTTTTATGTTGATGAGGTCGCAGTTCATTTTTGCATTTATTTCCCTTGCCTCTGGAGTTATGTCAAGTAAGAAGATGTTGTAGCCTAGGTTACGGAGGTTACTGCCTGTTTTCACCTGTAGGATTTTGATGGTTTCTCTTTCTGTTGCCTCATTATTGGTGTATATAAATTCAACAGATTTGTATACATTGATTTGTATCATGTGAATTTATTGAATCTATTTATCACTTCTAGCAGTTTTTTTTTTTTTCTGGAGTCTTTCATGTTTTCCATATATCATGTCATCTGCAACTACTGAAAGTTTTATTTCTTCCTTATGAATTTGCATGTCTTATATTTCTTTTTGTTTTTTTCTTAAATTTTGTTAACATTTATTCATTTTTGAGAGACATACAGACATGGAGCATGAGTGGGGAAGGGACAGAGAGAGAGAGGGGGAGACAGAATCCAAAGCAGGCTCCAGGCTCTGAGCTGTCAGCACAGAGCCTGATGGGGAGCTCAAACCCACAGACTACGAGATCACGACCTGAGTTGAAGTCAGACACTTAACCGACTGAGCCACCCCAGTACCCTTTTTTTTTGCTTTTAATTGCTGTGGCCAAGAGTTTCATTATGATGTTGAATAAAATTGGTGAGAGTGGACATTCTGGTCTTGCTCCTGAACTTAGGGAAAATCAGTTTTTGCTAACTGAAGCAATGTTACTTGTGGGTTTTTCTTTTATAACACATATTATGTTGAAGCATGTTCTTCTCTATTTACTTTATTGATTTTTTACCATAAATTGATGTTTTACGTTGTCAAATCCTTTCTCTGTGTCTATTGAATTGATTATCTGGTTCGTATCCTTTCCTCTATTGATGTAATGTATCACGTTGAATGATTTGTGAATATTGAACCAAACTTGTGACTCAGGAATAAATTTCACCTGATTGTGTTGAATTTTTTAAATGCATTGTTGGATTGAGTTTGCAACTATTTTTATTTTGAAAATTTATGCATCTATGTTCATCAGGGATATTGACTTCTAGTTGTTTCTTTTAGTGGTATCTTTTTCTGGTTTTGGTGTCAGGATAATGGAAATTCATAGAATGAATTTGGAAGTTTTCCTTCCTTTTCTATATTTTAGATTACTTTGAGAAGATTAGGTTTTAACCCCTCTTTAAATATTTGGCAAAATTCCCCTATGAATCCATCAGGTCCTGGACTTTTATTTGTTGGGAAATTTTTGACTGTTGATTCAGTGCCTTTGATGATTATGAATTTGCTCAAATTTTCTGCTTCAGTTTTGGTAGTTTATATGTTTCCAGAAATTTATCCATTTCTTCTAAGTTATCCAATTTGTTGGCATATAGTTTTTTATAATATTCTTTCATAGTTATTTGTATTTCTGTGGTATTTGTTATTTTTATTTTATTTGTAATTTTTATTTAGGTCTTTTCTCTCTTTTTTTCTTGTTAAGTCTGGTAAGAAGTTTATCAATTTTATTGATTTTTTTTCAAAGAACAAGCTCTTGGTTGCATTGATCTTTTTATTGTTATTTATTTTCTATATCATTTATTTCTGCTCTAAACTTTATTATTTCCTTCCTTTTGCTGATTTTAGGTTTTGTTTGTTTTCATTTTCTAGCTGTTTTGCTTTCATGCTTTCTTTATATATATATATATATATATATATATGAAATTTATTGACAAATTGGTTTCCATACAACACCCAGTGCTCATCCCAAAAGGTGCCCTCCTCAATACCCATCACCCACCCTCCCCTCCCTCCCACCTCCCATGAACCCTCAGTTTGTTCTCAGTTTTTAACAGTCTCTTATGCTTTGGCTCTCTCCCACTCTAACGTCTTTTTTTTTTTTTCCTTCCCCTCCCCCATGGGTTCCTGTTGAGTTTCTCAGGATCCACATAAGAGTGAAACCATATGGTATCTGTCTTTCTCTGTATGGCTTATTTCACTTAGCATTACACTCTCCAGTTCCATCCACTTTGCTACAAAAGGCCATATTTCATTCATGCTTTCTTGATAGTATTATGGGGATGCATGAGTTCTTTTTTTTTATTTTTTTAATATTTATTTTATTTTTGAGATACAGAGAGAGAGAGAGAGAGAGAGACCAGTCAGGGGAGGAGCAGAGTGGGAGGCACAGAATCTGAAGCAGGCTCCAGGCTCTGAGTTGTCAGCACAGAACTCAATGCAGCGCTTGAACTCACAAACCACAAGATCATGACCTAGGCCAAAGTTGGCGCTGTACTGAGCCATCCAGGCACCCCTGATGCATAAATGTTCTTAATTGAAGAAATTTAATGTATCTATTCTTCTCTTGTTTTCTATGCTTTTCATTGGAATAGCCACAAAATCATTGCTAAATCCAATACCATGAAGGTTTTCCTCAATGTTTTCTCCCTGGATTTATGTAGTTTTAGCTTTCAAATTTATACCTTTGATGCAAATTTAGTCTATGTTCGTATACGGTGTGAAAGTCCAATTTCATTCTTTTGCATGTATTTATCCCATTTCTCTAGCACCATCCATTTAAAAGACTCTTTATTCCCCATTAGATTATATTTGCATTTTTGTCAAAAGTCAATTGACCCTATATATAAGGGTTTATATTGTGCTGTCTATTCTATTTCATATATCTGTGTCTGTCCTCATACCATAACCATAAATTTTAAATTACTATAAACATGGTAAGTTTCAATATTGGAAAGCTCTTTATTCTTTATTCTTCTTTTTCAGTATTACTTTGCCTGTTTCTGGACCCTTGTAATTCCACATAAATTAGAGGAAAAGATTTTCCATTTCTAAGAAAAACACTTTTGGAATTTTGGTGGAAGTTGTACTAAATCTTTACATAATTTGGAACAATATTGACAGTGTAATAAAGTTTCATCTTCCAATACATGAGCATGGAATATCTTTCCATTTATTTTAGTCTTCTTCAAATTCTTCCAGCAAGGTTTTGTTATTTTCAGTATATAAGACATTAAGTTCCTTGGTTATATTTATTCCTAATTATTTGTTATGATATATATTGTAAATGAAATTGATTTCTTAATTTTATTTTGGGTTGTTCATTGCCAATGAATAGAGCCATAAATGATTTTTATGTGTTTATCTTGAATCTTAAAACATTGTTGAATTTATTTATTAGCTTTAGTAGCCTTCTGGTGGATTCCTTGAGAGTTTCTATATATAGGATAATGTCACATGTACATGGAGATAATTTTATATATTCCTTTATAATGTGGAAGCCTTTTATTTATTGATTATTTGGTCCTATATCTCCAGCTAGACTTCCAGTGCTATATTGAATGGCAGTGTAAAAAGTGGTTATCCTTATCTTCTTTCTGAACTTAGAAGGAAATATTAAGTTTTTTTATTGTGTTTAATGTTAATTGTGGTGTTTTTGTTAATATTATTTCTCACATTCAGGGATTTTTCCTATGTTCTTAATTTTCTGAGAACTTTTATCATGAAATGTTCTAGGACTTTATCAAATACATTTCCTACATCAATTGAGGTGGCTATGTGCATTTTGTCTTTGCTCTATTAATGTTATATAATACTTTGATTTTTGTATGTTGACCCACCCTTGCATTTTGTGATAAATCCAATTTTGTGACAGTAATAAGGCTTTTAATATTATGTACATTGTATTTGCTAATATTTTATTGAGATTTTTGAATCTGTATTCCTAAAGTTTATTGGTGTTCAATTTCTTTATCTGGATTGGGTATCAGTGTAATACTGGCTTCATGAAATGAGTTAGGATGTGTTCTTTCTTCTTTGATTATCAGGAAGAGTTTGAGAAGGATTAGTATTAATTATTCTTAAAGCTCTGGTTAACTTTACAAAAGAAGTTTTGTCCACAACTTTACATTAGTGGACAAGGACATTAAGAGGGCTATGGAATAGGAGGACTCTAAGCTTGCTTCATTCCATGAGCACAACTAGATAACTATAAAATCATCCTAAAAACCCAGGAAATTGACCTGAAGACTGACAAACTCATCAAATAAAGGGAGATAAGAAGTCACATCAAAGAAGCTAGGAAGTGTGGAGACATAGTTTAAGGGAGAAATGGATTGAGATTGCTGTGGAGTGGAGGGAGCCATGGTCACAGAAAAGGACAAGAGAGAAAGGATCATAATAAAGAGGTATGCACAAGGAAAACGTTTCCACAAGGCCATTGACTTGGAAAACAAGAAGGGCTGAATTACATGAATTCTTGCAATTAACAGGGCTTAAAGCCTGAAATTTTAAAGTTCAGTGGACTTGGCTAAGATAAACCCTGGAGGGCACTGCACTGGTCCTGGAGAGAAAGCAGGGCAAACAACTTTGGAGCAGACAGTGGGGAAACAGTTATCTAAGGAATGCCTGGGTTCAAAGGGGAAGATTATTCACTCATATTTTAGTGTATCACTGAGAGGCACCTTTAACCAAAAAGCTTCTCCTGTAACAAAAATCTGGATGGCACCATTTACCTTCCCAGACCATCAGCATAAATACAGAGTCACCTGCAAGAATCACTCCAGCACTAACACTGGCTGACTAACTTGTTTACACCAGGCCCCTTTCCCCTACACTCTCACAGGACTGACTTTCTCAGCCAAGATTGCCTCAGTCCCAGCACAGTGGGCCACTCACCCAGAAAACAAGCACAAAATGCTGTCTGCAATATGTCTACTGACCAGAGAGTTCTGCAGGGACTCAGTTCTGGTGGAGGTGGTGTCTTCTCTCATTTCTCAAGCAGACCAGAGTATTCTTAGTTAAACCTCAACACATTCAGGCCAGGTACTAAACAGTGTGCACAGCAGGCAAGGAAAGCCTCTGCAGATGACCAGCCTAAAGGATAGAGCAGCCACAATAAAAGAGCACAGTAGATGTAGCAAACACCAGAGACATTCCCTAAAGTGCCAACTTTGAACAATATAAGACCTTTTCTTCATAAGGCCATTAAATTTAGGAGCAAGAGATATAACTGGCTTTTCTAACACAAAAAAGAAGAGAGAGACATAGACAAAATACAAACACAGAAGAATTTCACCCAAATGAAAGAACAAGATAAGGCCACAGCCAGACATCTAGGCAAAAGAGATATAAGTAACATGCCTTATGACGAATTTAAAGAAATAACTATATGGATACACAGTGGAATTGGAAAAAAAATAGAGGACATCAGTGAGACACTTATCACAGAGATAAAAGAGTTTAGAAACTCACATGAAGAGTGCAGTAAATGAGATTGGAAACAGGCTTGATTCAATGAACAATAGGCAGGAAGAAGCAGAGGAATGAATTAGTGACCTAAAAGACAAAATAATGGAAAGTAATGAACTTGAAAAAAAAAAGAATTATTCAACACAATAATAGACTTAGGGAACTCAATGACTCCATCATATGTAATAACACTAATATCATAGGAGTCTCAGAAGAGACAGAAAAAAAGGGGCAGAAAATTTATTTAAAGAAATAAGAGCTGAAAACGTCCTGATCTGGTGAAGGAAACAGGCATCCAGATCCAAGAAGCACAGAGAGTTCCCATAGGAAAAAAAAAAGTCAACATCAAGACATACTGTAACCAAAAATTGCAAAATATAGCGATAAAGAAAAAATCCTAAAGCAGCAAGACAAAAGAAGTCCCTAATTTATAAGGGATGACCCATAGAATTAGGTGGAGATTTCTCAACTGAAACACTGCAGTTGAGAAGAGAGTGGCATGATATACTGAAAGTGCTAGATGGGAAAAATCTACAGCCAAGAATACACTATCCAGCAAGTCTGTCATTTACTATAGGAGAAGAAATAAAGAGTTTCCCAGTCAACAAAACTAAAGGAGTTCCTGACCACTAAACCAGACCTGCAAGAAATGTTAAAGGGTATGCTTTGCATACAAAGGAGTGACCAAAAGTGACCAAGACAAAAGAGGATAAGAGAAAATCTACAGAAACAATGACAAAACGAGCAATAAAATGACACTAAATAAATATCTATCAATAATTACTTTGAATGTCAAGGGACTAAATGTCCAATCAAAAGATATCGGGTGTCAAAATGGATTAAAAAAACCATCTATATGCTGCCTAAAAAGACTTATTTTAGACATAAAGACACCTGCAAATTGAAAGTGAGGGGATTGAGAAACATTCATCCTGCAAATAGATGTCAAAAATGTCAAAGTAGCAATACTTATATCAGAAAAAACGGACTTCATAATAAGGACTGTAACAAGACACAAAGAAGGGTGCTATATCATAATAAAGGGGGCAATCCAACAAGAGGATATAACAATTGTAATATTTTTGCATCAAACATGAAGGCATCTAAATATATAAAACAATTAATAACAAACATAAAATAACTATATAATAATAATACAATAATAGTATACTACATTAACACGCCACTTACATGAAACGTTTAAATGGAAAATAAACAAGGAAACAATGGCTTTGAATGACACACTGGACCAGGTGGACATAACATATATATTCAGAACAATCCATCCTAAAAGAGGAGAATACAAATTGTTTTCTAGTACACATGGAACATACTCCAAAATAGATCACATATTAGATCACAAATCATGCCTCAACAAATATAAAAAGTTTGAAATCATACCATGCACTTTTTCTGATCAGGACACTATGAAACTAGAAGTAACTCATAAAAAGAATAGTCTGGAAAGAGCACAAATTTATGGAGACTAAACAACATGCTAGTAAAAAATGAATGAGTCAACCAAGAAATCAAAGAAGAAATTAAAAAAAAATACATAGAGACAAACAGAAATCAAAACACAACCATGTAAAACTTTTGGGATGTAACAAGATTGATCCTAAGAGGGAAGCATAGGTAAAACAATACAGGGCTAACTCAATAAGAAGAAAAAATCTCAAATAAACAAATTAACCTTACACCTATAGGAGCAAGAAAAAGGACAAGAAATGAAGCCTAAAGCCAGCAGAAGGAAGATAATACATCAAGACAGTATGGTACTGGCACAAGAACAAACACTCAGATCAATGGAACAGAATAGAGAGCCCAAAAAAGGACACAGAAACATATGGCCAACTAATCTTTGATAAAGCAGGAAAGAATATCCAATGGAATAAAGACAGTCTCTTCAGCAAGTGGTGCTGGGAAACCTGGACAGCAACATGCAGAAAAATGAACCTGGACCACTTTCTTACACCATACACAAAAATAAATTCAAAATGGATGAAAGACCTCAATTTAAGACAGGAAGTCATCAAAATACTTGAGGAGAAAGCAGCCAAAACCTCTTTGATCTTGGCTGTGGCAACTTCTTACTCAGCACGTCTCCAGGAGCAAGGGAAACAAAAGCAAAAATGAACTATTCGGACTTCATCAAAATAAAAACTTCTGCACAGCAAAGAAAACAATTAGCAAAACAAACAGGCAACTGACGTAATGGTAGCAGATATTAGCAAACGACATATCAGATAAAGGGTCAGTATCCAAAATCTATACAGAACTTATCAAACTCAACACTGAAAAACAAATAATCCAGTGAAGAAATGGGCAAAAGACATGACTAGACACTTCTCTAAAGAAGACATCCAGATAGCCAACTGACACATGAAAAAATGCTCAATATCACTCATCAGGGAAATACAAATCAGAAACACAATGAGATATCACTTCATACCTGTCAGAATGGTTATCAATAACAACTCAGGCAACAACAGATGTTGGCGAGGATGCCGATAAAGAGGATCTCTTTTGCACTGCTGGTGGGAATGCAAACTGGTGAAGTCATTCTGGAAAATAGTATAGAGGTTCCTAAAAAAAATTAACAATAGAACTACCCTATAACCCAACAATTGCACTACTATGTATTTACCCAAGGGATATAGGTGTGCTATTATGAAGGGTACATGTACCCCAACATTTATAGCAGCACTATCATCAATAGGCAAAGTATGGGAAGAGCCCAAATGTCCATCGACGGATGAATGGATAAAGAAGATGTGTGTATAATACATACATATATATATATATATATATATATATATATACACAATGGAGTATTACTTGGCAATCAAAAAGAATGAAATCTTGCCATTTGCAACCACATGGATAGAACTAGAGGGTACTATGCTAAGCAAAATTAGTCACTCAGAGAAAGACAAATATCATATGACTTTACTCATATGAGGACTTTAAGAGACAAAACAGATGAACACAAGGGAAGGGAAGCAAAAATAATATAAAAACTTGGAGGGGGACAAAACATAAAAGACTCTTAAATATCGAGAACAAACAGAGGGTTACTGGAGGGGTTGTGGGAGAAGGGGGTGGGCTAAATGGGTAAGAGGCATTAAGGAATCTACTCTTAAAATCATTGTTTCACTATATGCTAACTAACTTGGATGTAAAATAAATAGATAGATGATAGATAGATAGATAGATAAATAAAACAGCAGAAATAAATGATATAAAACTAAAGATCAATAGAACAGATCAATGATACTAGAAGGTGGTTCTTCAAAAAAGTCAACACATTTGATAAACGTTTTATCAGACTAATGACAGAAAGATGAATAACCCAAATAATTAAAATCAAAAATGAAAGAGAAAAAATGACAAATGCCACAGAAACATAAACAAGCATAAGAGAAAATTATGAAAAACTATACGCCAGAAAGTGAGACAACCTATAAGAAATGGATACATTTCTAGAGAAATATTAACTACCAAAGCTTGAATAAGAAAAATAAAAATTTTGAACAGATAACCTGATAAAAATTGAATGAATAATTTAAATACTCCCAACAAACAAAAGTCCAGGACCAGTTTGCTTCACAAGTGACTTCTACCAAACATTTAAAGAAGAGTTAATATCTATTCTTCTCAATGTATTCGAATAAATGGAGAATGAAGGAAAACTTCTAAATTCATTATATGAGGCTCCATTATCCTAACACCAAAACCAGAAAAAGAGACCACTAAAAAAAGACAACTGCAGGCCAATATCCATGATGAACATAGATGCATAAATTACCAAAATAAAAAATACTTACAAACTCAATACATTAAAAAAAGCAATTCAACACAATCAAGTGGAATTTATTCCCGAGTTACAACGTTGGTTCAATATCCAAAAATCAATAAAAGTGAAATTTCACCATTAATAAAAGGAAGAGTAAGAACCATACAATCATTTCAATAGATGCAGAGAAAGCATTTGACAAAATACATCAATTTATGGTAAAAAAAAAAAAAAAAAACAACTCACCAAAGTATGTTTACAGGTAACATATCTCAATATAATAAAGTTAATGCCCCTGAAACCTTTTTCTCTATGGTCAGGAACAAGACAGGGATCTCCTCTTTCACCACTGTTATTTAACATATTATTGGAAGTCCTAGCCCCAGCAATTAGACAACAAATAGAAATAAAAGGCATCCGAATTGGCAAGGAAAAGGTAAAACTTTTACCATTTGCAGATGACATGTTACTCTATATAAAAAAAGGCAAAATATTCCACCAAAAAAAAAAAAAAACTGCCAGAGCCAATAAACGAATTCAATAATGTTGTAAGATAGAAAATCAACATACAGAAATTTGTTGCATTTCTATATATCAAGAATGAAGCAGCAGAAAGAGAAATTAAGGAATCCATTCCACATTCAATTGGATTCAAAACCATAAGATACCCAAGAATAAACCTAACAAAAAGGGTGAAATACCTTTAGTCTGATAACTATGAAACACTGATGAAAGAAACTGAAGACATTACAAAGAAATGGAAAGATATTCCATGCACATGGATTGGAAGAACAAAAGTTTATAAAACGTCTTCACTAACCAATCTCCACATTTAATGCGATCCCTATGAAAATACCAACAAGGTTTTCACAGAGCTAGAATGAACCATCCTAAAATTTGTATCTAACCAAAAAGACCCAAAATAGGGAAAGCACACTTGGAAAAAAAAAAAAGGCTGGAGGCATCACAATTCTGGAATTTGAGTTGTATTTCAAAGCACTAGGTATCAAAGCAGGATGGTACTGGTGCAAAAAAATAGACACATAGATCAATAGAACAGAATAGAAAACTTGGAAATTAACCCACAACTATATGATCGATTAATGTTTGAGAACGCAGGAAAGACTACTCGATGGGAAAAAGAATGCCTATTCAACAAATGCTGTTGGAAAAACTGGATAGCACCTTTCAAAAGAATGAAACTGTACCATTTTCTTACACCATACACAAATATGAATTAAGAATGGATTAAAGACCTAAATATGA
This sequence comes from Lynx canadensis, assembly GCF_007474595.2. Classification (NCBI taxonomy): domain Eukaryota; kingdom Metazoa; phylum Chordata; class Mammalia; order Carnivora; family Felidae; genus Lynx; species Lynx canadensis. The sequence continues at coordinate 66,008,000 of NC_044321.2, read as the reverse complement.
GACCTAAAACATACAAATCCTAGAAGAGAATATAGGTAGTAATCTCTTTGACATTGGCCATAACAATATCTGTCTGAAATATCTTTTTTTGCGTCGTTTCTTTTTTCAACCTCTTTATGTATTTTGATCTAAAGTGACTGTTTTATCAGGATAAATTACATCAATTATTTTTTTATTCATTCTGTCAATCTTTTTCTTTTGATTAGAGAATTTTATGTATTGATAATCGAAGAAATTACTCGTCAGGAGGGACTTCTGCCATTTTACTACTTGTTTTCTTTATACTCATAGACTTCTGTCTCTCATTTCCTCCATTACTATCTTCTTTTGTTTATTTGCCTTTTGGATGATTAAGTACTTTGGTTATGTTCTCATTTTCTTTGTATAGACATTTTCTCCTTGGTTACCTAGGAGATTACATTTAACACCCTGAATATATAACAATATAATTTGCATTTATACCAACTTACCTTCAAAAACGTATAAAAATTTTGCCTCTACACAGCAACATTTACTCGTTTTCTGTTGTTAATGTCACAGGTTACATCTTTATATTTTATGTATAAGTAATGATTTATTATATATTTTATACTGTAGAAATTAGAGTTGCAAACTAAAATCACAATAAGAGTAACTAATAATCGTCCTTGTACTTACCTTTACTGCTGATCTTTATTTCTTCATGTGACTTCAAGTTAGTGTCTAGTGTCCTTTTATTTCAACCTACCATAAACCATTAGCATTTCTTACAGGGCAGATTTAGTCTCAACACAGTCTCTCAGATTTTTTAAAATTTGGATGTCTTTACTTTTGCTTCATTTTTGAAAGGCAGTTTTGACAGATATAGAATTCTCAATTGACAGTATTTTTTCTCTCAATACTTTGAATATATCAACACATAGCCTTCTTTCCTCCAAGGTTTCTGATGAGAGATCCATTCATAGTTTGATTGATAATGACTAAGGGGTGCCTGGATGGCTCAGTTGGTTAAGCGTCCAACTCTTGATTTCAGTTCAAGTCATGATCTCACACTGTGACTTTGAGCCTTGCTTTGGGCTCTGTGCTGATACTGCAGAGCCTGCTTGCGATTCTCTCCCCCTCTCTTTCTTCCCTTTCTCTCTCTCTCTCTCAAAATAAGTAAATAAACTAAAAAAAAAAAAGAATGACTTGTATATAATAAGTTTTTTCTCTCTTGCTGCTTTCAAGACTGTCTTTTCTCTTTGAAAGTTTAATTATAGGGGCGCCTGGGTGGCTCAGTCGGTTAAGCATCTGGCTTCGGCTCAGGTCATGATCTCACGGTCCGTGGGTTTGAGCCCCGCGTCGGGCTCTGTGCTGACAGCTCAGAGCCTGGAGCCTGCTTCAGATTCTGTGTCTCCATCTCTCTCTTCCTTTCCCCTGCTCGTACTCTGTCTCTCTCTGTCTCAAAAAAATAAATAAATAAATAAATAAATAAATAAATAAATAAATAAAAACATTAAAAAAAATTAAAAAAAAAGAAAGTTTAATTATAATATTTCTTCATGTGGGTTTATTTGGGTTTATCATATTTGAAGTGTATTCATCTTCTTTATTTTGTGGATTCAAGCATATCAACCAATTTTAGTTTTTCACTCATTATTTTTCAGGTATTATATCTGTTCTTTATGTCTCTCTTCTCCTGGTGTTTTCACAATGTGTACATTGGTCCACTTCATGATGTGCCACAGGTTCCTTAGGCTGTGTTCAGTTTTTCATTCTTTTTTTTTCTTTTTGTATCTCAGACTCAATGATTTCAATTGACCTATCTTTAAGTTTACTGCTTCTATTTTCTGCTTGTTTAAATATCTCTTTGAGTCCCTCTAAGGTAATTAAAATTTTAGTTACTGTACTTTTCAGCTCCAGAATTTATTTTTTATAATGTCTATATCTTCATTGGTTATTTTCTTTTATAAATTGTTTCTCTTTGTCCATGTTATTTCTTTATCTCTAATTGCATCTTTAGTCAGTTGTTTTAAAATTTTGTCCTGAACTCCAATGTCTGGCTTCCTAGGATATATTTTCTGTCAGTTTAATTTTCTTATTTTAATGGACCATGATTTTATGTTTCTTTGTATGCCTAGTAATTTTTTTTAAAAATTAATATTTATTTTAGAGAGATAAAGAGAGCAAACACAAGTGGGGGGAGGCAGAGAGAGAGGGAGACAGAGGATCCAAAACAGGCTCTGCAATATGAGCACAGAGACTGATGTGGGGCTTGAACTCACAAACCATGAGATCATGACCTGAACCTAAACCAAGAGTTGTAAGCTCAACTGACTGAGCTTCCCAGGCACCCCATGTATGCGTAGTAATTTTTTATTTAAAACTGTGTATTTGAATCTCATAATGTATTCACCCTGGGAATCAGATTCTCTCCCTTCCCCAGGGATTGTTATTATTCTATTGTTATTGTTGTAACTTTTTAGTTATTGTTGTTATAGTGTGTCATTGCGTCAAATATCAGCCTGAGGTGAAGACTTATATTCTTCTCAGGTCTTCTGTGAGCCTGTATCTTTCCCAGAGTATGTGTGGTGGATTTTTAAACCCACTCCCCACACATGCAGTTGCTTTATTAATGTCCAAAAACAGAACAGCTTGTTTAAATCCCCTGAAAACTACTTTAGCCAGTTGGGGATTCAATAATGAAAGCCAGCTTCTGTGCCTTCATCTCATTGATCAGAATTAGTAACCCTTAATCAGAACACAGAACCCCAATATTTGGAGGACAGAGTTCTTGTTGCTCACCCTGGCTTTGCAAAAGCATACCAGAACTATGTACCACCATCCTCACAACTGCTTACCACAAGCCTAAGTAGTGAAATGGGTAACCATTATCACAATGAAGGTTCAAAATAACATTTATTAACCACAATTTACCAGCCAACTTTTCCCTGGAAGCTTCAAACATTCAAATAGACCCCAGAGTTCCAAAATAGTAGCTTCAGACATGTTATGCCAGTACAACTGTTGTCCTAGTGGAGAGACAGATTTCTGTTGCTTTCTACTCTGCCATATTCCATAACATCATCCTTTGTCACTGTTTTTGTTTTGTTTTTGTCTTGCTTTCTCTCCTCAACTAAAGGAAGGCAACCAAGGCAGTATTTCTGGAGCTTCCTATATTTAACTTACTACCATGTACTCTTATCCCAGATCAGCCCTTCTCTTATCTACATATTGTTACAACTACCCCTTATACGATTGTGGTCTTTTTTTAATAAAGCTTTTTCTCCTATTACCTTTATTCTACATACATTAAAACCTCTTTTCCACAAGGGAATATAAGGCTCAGATAATTTAATGATTTGCTCAATATCACATAACCAGTAAGAGTGCAAGGCAAGCTAGAGAGAATATCAGTTCTTGCTTATCCAAGAGTTTGACAAATGGTAAAGCATGAAAATTTGATTAGACCATAATTCATAAAGCTAAGATGGATGTGAGTAGATGAAGATTTATCAGGTATCAACAGACATCCCTGGACACATTATCTTTTACCAGACCTTTTCTGGGTCTATCCAACAATTAATAGAATTATCTTACATATTTTATTTACTTACAAAATTTCTACCCATCCTTCAAGACTCATATCATCCACTTTATGAAGCTTTCCTAAAATCCTAAGCAGGGTGCCCTCTTCTCTACTCCTCACTGTGACTTTTATGCAACTCTTGTTTACAGAATATCATACTTTATTATGATTATTTGTTCACATGTGTGTCCCTCTACTACACAGTAAACTCCTTGAAAGGATACCCTATATTTCACTCATCTTTTTTTTCTTCAGTTCTTATTATTGTTTCTTATACATAATCTATGGGGAATAAATGATTTCTGTGCCTCAGTTTCCTAAGCCATAAAATGGGGATAAAAATTATATCTACCTCATATGGCTATCGTGAGGAATAAATAATGTATTTTACTTTTTATTTTCATTTTTAATGTTTATTTATTATTTTGAGAGAGAGAGAGAGCAAGAGTGGGGGAGGAGCAGAGAGAGGGAGAAACAGAATCCAAAGCAGGCTCCAGGCTCCAAGGTGTCAGCTCTGAGCCTGACACAGGCTTGAACCCATGAACCGTGAAATTATGACCTGAGCTGAAGACAGATGCTTAACCGACTGAGCAACCCAGGTGCCCCTAAATAATGTATTTTAAAGTATTTAGAACAGTACCTAGAATATATAGTTAGTGACCAATAAATGTTAGTTATTATTGTTATCCATATTACAATAATTATTAAATTTAAGTTAAACTGTATTGGAAAAGTAAGGACAAAAACCCAGTTTTCAAAGTCTAGCGTGTATTCTACTACTCCAGCTTTCTTGGCTGTCTCTTGCTGCCTGTGGCTGCTAAGTTCTCACCATCACTACTCCTTTGTAGTGCTTCAACTGAGTCCTATATCTAAGCATTGCATCATGTATAGAATCTTTTAAAATTATTTTTCCTTCATTAATCTAGCCAGAATTTTTAAATATTCTGAGTTTTCCTTTATATTAATAAAGTATACCCAAAAAAAGAAACAAAGTTTATCAACAAGATTAATTAACTAAAGATAAATTCTTCTCTAGTTATTATGTCTTTTTGATCACCTACAATATGTAAAATGTCTTGATATATTGAACCAGATAGCACAATGCTTCCAGCAGGTCCATTTTGATGAAATATCAAACAGAAAATTAAAAGAATATTTAACAAATTAGATAATTCCAGTCTTCCAGTTCAGGAACTTTGATTTTTTTTAATATGACCCACATTAACAAATTATATTTTACACCACTACTACAAAATGGGCATACACAAATCCACTATGCAATATACACATGTACAAATAGGTTAAAAATTGAGATTTCACAAACCTGTATAATCTTAAAACACACTATGCTATTTTCTACTCTATTCTATTTCATTTAAAACTGACAGTCATATCTTCTTAAAATGATTTTATGATGCATTATTGTACGGCTGTTTGCTTTTCAGAAACATTGTTCTTATTCAACCACCTCAATCTCTGTTATACAGATGATAAAAGTGAGTCCAAGAAGATCTGTTTATTATTTCACAATTCATAGTGGAATCATGGCAAAATATTGGGACAGTAATTCTGACAACTTCCCTGAGATCTAGGAACTCTTGTATAATACTTAGAATAAATTTTATGATGCTTCAATGTCTAATATAGATGACACTCAATAGATATTTGTTAAACAAGTTTTTTTGAATCAATGAACACTATGTAGATAGGCACTTTTCAGCACTATTCACAATGAGGCATATTGGGAAGATGTGGAAAAGGAGTCCCTGGAAATTTACAAAGATTAACAATTATTATAACTATGATTGGAAATCAATGTGGTGGAACTCAATTTCAATACAAGATGCATTCAATGTGCAAAATCTGGAAGTCATCAAAAACAGTTTTGGGGTTTTGTTTTGTTTGCTTACTTTTAAATTAACCATTTTAAGTTTGAATACCTAAGGCTTTAGAAGAAGAACCCAATTTTAAATTATGTTGGCTTTTTATAAAGTTTGAGTTATATAAAAAGTCAATAAAAATTTGCTACAAAAATGCAAAAAACCCACCTTTGTTAAATCCTGGGATTTAAGAAACAGAAATTTAGAGCACTAATGGGATATTGAAATGTTATACACTTTTGGAGGAATTTAAAGCACCTCAGAAGCACTGCCTAAAAGGCACCTTCCCTTTTGGTGGCTGCATCACAAATGACTTAATATTGCATTAACTGATTCTGTCATAGAAATACTTTCCCTGTTTAATATCATTTTCAACACAATATATTATCCCAGGGTCCAGGAATTTGTTGCAAGTTTTTTGATATTTAAAATATCAGTTTAATTAAAATAGCAATAGTAGTGACTGAAAGGTAAGGATTTGTTTTTACCAATTTATTTTTTCAGTTTTGTTTTATGTGTTTGACTGGTTTATTCCATTTGTGTGGAAAATGTTTGCAACATTTCCAATGGGCAACTTAGTTGGTTAAAATAAGTAATTGTTTGAAAGATATGACAGAATTTTTGTTTTATTTTCCTTTAAAAATCAACATATGGATGCCTCTAATATAGATTAATACAGATCAAATTATTAAATTACTTTTTAACATCCTTAGAATATTGATTTTTCCAAAGCAAAGTGGCATTCAACAAACTCCCAAGGGGATGAATTTGTTTTAAAAGATAATAAATAAAAATAATCCATTAATAATGTTGTGCTTGTGAAAATAACCAGTAAGCCCAAATTTCCAGATGTTTCTGAATATCAACTGCACCCAAGAACAATTGTTTTAATCTCCCAGTATCTGTATGTTCTTAGTTCATCACGTATGATTTGTTACTTTCAATAATTTATACTTGTATATACTCTGCATCTTTTCTTCCTAGAAAATAAACTAGCACCTCTCCTTCCAAAAACTCTTCAAAAGCGATTGTTTTGTGTGTATGTGAAACTAAAACCAGACTTTTATGAATGGAGGATAGGAAAAGAAGCAGAAATAATCATAATAATCACAATCAAATGAATTTCCTTCTGTGATTCATCAGGCCTCTGCATTTTCTCAGTTTTTCTTTGCTTACAAATGTCCAAAATTAGACCCATTTCCTTGCATATTTCCAAGAGTAGAGACTGCAATGTTATTTTCACATAAAATACTAAATATATTTTATAAATGACTATATACTCTATAATTTTGAATTATCCAATGCATTTATATACACATTATTTAGAGAGAATTTTACAGGATTTGGTTGAATTTTCTTGAGTTTATTTTTTAATATGAATTTATTTTAGGAAATAAGAACAATGAAATCATCTTTGCATCATTTGTTTCCCAGTTTAACAATACGTTTGTGCTTGACCAGAAAGAGGTATTTATTTCTTCAAGATGTTGTAAGTAAAATTTACTTCATCCAGACATCATCAAACTATAGTCAGGAAGCTGTGGCTTTGCAAATATAAAGTTCAGCACTTTTCCCAATACAGGAGGCTTTCCTATATGTCAGAGAGAATTATTTTAAGATTGGGAAGGCAGATGCTATTCCTAATTTTATCTTTATTGCTTCATGAGTTTATGAATTTTAGAGTTAAGGGGGTGTGTATGTTATAATTTGAATAAAGAAATTTTGTAAATCAAAGAGGTTTTGTAAATCAAAAACAGGGAGAAAGATATGAAAATGCATAAAATTGAGAAAGAGTGACTATAGAAAAATTATAAGTATATAGAATAAATAGAAATAGAGAATAGAAAGAATGGTGTAGAATAAAGGAAGCCAAAATAAGAAAGGAAGAATGAAGGAAGGAAAGAAGGAAGGAAGGAAAAGAAAGAAAGAAAGAAAGAGAAAAAGAAAGGGAGGAAGGGAGAAAGGGAGGAAGGGAGAAAGGGAGGGAGGGACAAGAGGAAAAAGAAATAGGGAAAGAAAGATGGAAGGGAGGGAGAAAACAAATAATAGTTAAATTTATTTTTCATTCAGTCAAACGATGTGCCTAGTACTACTATTATATTACCGAACAAAACCATGACTATCTTTCCTTAAAAGAAAATTTGTTGGATTTATTTTTATACCAAATAAATGATATTTTAAGATACTGTTCTTCATATTTTGTGATATTTACTGTCATTTACAAGAAACTTCTTTATAAATTAATCTATAATTATCTGGTTTCAGACTCTAAGGTGGATAACTATGCCTTAATTATAGAACTGGCAAGGGTTGCAAATATAATATTAGCCTTCCTAGGAAAGATTAGCATTAATTCTACTTTTTAAAACAAATGATAGAAATCACTAAATACTCCAGAATCACGAATGGAACAAGAGCTATCAATCAGAAGAATTCTCAATGATGTAAGACAGTAATAAAAATCATCAAAATTATTTACTTTTAATTTAAGGTTTCATATTACATGAGCAGGGAGAACCACGAAGGAAGAGTTAAAAAAAACAAATGTGACTAAAGGACAAATATTTAACCTATGTTTTCAGCCTCCCTTTTCCTTCCAAATGTGATATGCATAACATCTAGGGTGGAAATTATCCTTTCTCCCTATATATTAGCAATTTTACTATTTAAGTAGTTATTCTCCTCATTGAAATAAGTAGCAGAAATTATGTTCCAATTTCATCAAAGATAAATGTTATTTAAAGAAAGAATTTTTTATGGAATGTATCAAAGGAAACATAAATCACATCTTCAAAGGCAGACTATAAGTTTAGCAACACAGCACCAGGAAAAAGAAGAGCAAAACTGTTGTTTTCTAACTATTGGCTAAATAGGGTGACTAAGCTGAGTAAATATATAAACATTTTTATTGGAAGTAAAAACTATTAACAAAGGTATTTTATTGTGAAGCCCAAACACAAATGTGGCTTTCTAATCTGTTCTAGGCAACTCAGCTTCTATCCCAAAGGATATCTTACATTATATGCTTTGGCTGATCTCCAGGATCCCATGGGAGAAAGCAATATCTCTATTTACATTTCAAAGCAAACGAAGGATCAAACCCCATTAGAACTCTAAGAGGATGTGAAAATACTGTATGAATTCAAAGTCTCAACAGTTTTCTTTCCAAAAACCAGTCTACTTCCTTTGTCACACAATGCTTAACACAGTGTAATATCCCACAGAAAGGCAATCAAGATAAGCCTGAGAAAGAGTTAAAGATGCTATGCTAATGGTTTTTGAGTTAGTTTAAATAACTGTTTTGAGTAAAGATATAGGTAAAGGAGTAGTAAGGCCAAGGATCTGGTCCCATTCTAATGGTTTGACTGTTTGGGATATCTACAGTGTTACAGAGAGACGTGGCTAATTGCAGTTCTGCACTTCATGAAAACAGATGAATGCCCCATAACCAAAAGGTACTTAACCTGATTTTAACTGACTTGAAGAATATTTTTTCCTGACCATCTCAACTTTTTCATATTTACTAGAATGCAGTTTTCATTTTTTTAGGATTTCTTAGTTTACCATTTTCTGTGCAGGCTGAGGTGTACAGTACAGTATGCAAAAACAAAGGTTAAGCTAGTGGGGTTCAAAAGACAGCCTACTCTAAATATCTTCTGTAGGCTCTCTTGCTTATATGATGCTGAATGCTTCCCATGAGTATATGAAAATAGAGGCTAAAATATGAATTAAATACTCATAGTTCTCAAAAGACAGTATACAAAGGAGTCATTGAAGGCTGATATTTTTTTTCAGTTATTTGTTTAAAGGGTTTCCACACGTGTTCAAATGTTACCTTTCACAATCATATTGTGTCATTGGTTAACCATTTTTTAAATGTTTTTAATGTTTATTTATTTTTGAGAGAGAGAGAGAGAGAGCGTGAGCAGGGGAGGGGCAGAGAGAGAGGGAAACACAGACTCTGAAGCAGGCTCCAGACTCAGCGCTGTCAGCACAGAGCCTGATGCAGGGCCAAAATCACAAACTGCGAGATCAATGACCTGAGCTGAAATCGGAGGCTTAACTGACTGAGACACTCAGGTGCTCCTTTTGTTTAACCAATCTAAAACTGCATTTTTTTTCCTTCTCTGCATCTAATTAACCAGAAACAGGTTTTTACAATTTTCATCTTCAATTCAAAATCCCCTTCTTGAATGAAATGACATTCATAATAGTAATTATAATGGTCTTCATATTTATGAAATGCTTTTACTTCCTCTTAAAATTCCTTCAAAGAAAGCAGAGAAGGATTAACAGTGGTAACCCCAGATGAGATTGAGACTGAACTCTTGTTTTTCCTTCCATCAAATATACTTCTCTTCCTCCTCCTCCTCCTCCTCCTCTTTGCCCTTTCTCTGTCTCTGTCTCTTGTCTCCCCTCCCCATAAACATTTATTAAGTCCTGGATGTAATTCAGGTATTGTGTTTAAACACTTTCCATACATTAATCTGTCTACAATTTTACAATCTTGTACCTAAATTATGTAGCAGAATATTAAGAATTTAAGGGTCCTCTTTGGGAAATTTGTTCAGAGTTCGTTGTCTCCTTAATTATTACTACAAATATTTCTTGAGTATAAAGGGACAAGGGCTAGGTACTTAAAATTCCTTACAACTTTTTCCTTGAAGCTTTAGATATAAAAATAACAAATTAAATATCAGTATGTTTTATTGTTTACACACTCCTAAATTTTGGTGACTTAATACTATACAACCTAGAGTACAATGCCAAGGTACCAAAGGTGATTAAACTTATTCCTGAAGTTGTTGAGAATAGTCATTGTATATTCTTTTAATGACTACTTATTGGGGGTCTACCATGTGTCAGGCACTGCGATATATGATGAAGGTAAAAATTAAGCTTAACAAAATCCCTGATCTCAAAAGATAAGTCTTAGTGGAAAAAAAGACAAAAAACCTGGTTAATATAAATCAATGACAAATTTGATATTAAAGGAATTTCAGGGTGTTATGAGAAAGACAGGAAGAGGCACACAATTTTGTGTGCAGGCTGAGTCACAAATAAGGTTCAAAGAGGCGATACATTTTAAGCATGAAGGACTTTTTCAGATGGATAATAACAACAACAATAATAACTATCTTTTGCTGAGCCTCTATTAGATCTCAGACACTAGACCAGGTATAATGATTATTATCTCCATTTTACAAATGGGGTTGCTGAGGTTCAGAAGGTTAAGGAGCTTCTCCAAGGTCACACAGCAAGTGAGTAGCAGAGGCAGAATCCAAACCCTGTTTTATCCTACTGCATCTACATCACATTACCATAGTTTACCATTATTTTATAGTGCTTTTTCTAATATGGTCTTGTGAAATGTTATTTTTTTAAGTTTATTTATTTTTTAGAGAGAGAGACAGAGTGTGAGTAGGGGAGGAGCAGAGAGAGAGGGAGACATGGAATCTGAAGCAGGCTCCAGGCTCCAAGTTGTCAGCACAGAGCCTGACGCCGAGCAACAACTCACAAACCGCGTGATCTGACCTGATCCGAGCTAGGACGCTTAACTACTGAGCCCCCCAGACTCCCCAATGAAATGTTATTTTTTAATCCGTAATTATCTATTTCCCCAATTTTCCTTTATTTATATTGTGTTTTTTATTGTAAGTTTGTTCATTATTTTTTTTTCTTTTGTGTATACAAATTATGTCCAACAAACGATTCCACCCCTGCCTGTCTCACAGGATTCTTGTGAAGGTCAAATGATACAAAAGTTTTAGAAAAATCTTAGAAAATTTGAAAAACTGAAAAAGTTCAAGTTATTATTTACAACAGAAATTTTCTGCTCCAAAATTTCACTTAGTTAAGTTTTGCTTTCGCTCTGATGATTTTCTTGTGTATGTTGATTTTATCCTTGTATGAGTTGAAATTTTCATGTTTTGTTTTTTGTGATTATATTGAATTGATTTATAGTTATTATTTTGACTTGGTAATAACTTGATCACCTGTGGATAATATCAATCTAGTTAATCATTTGTAAACTGTTGTCATTCATTACTTTCATTTTCCAGTCGTATAATTTGCAGATACATGCACACCAGTGTAAAGTTCAATTTAACTAATATAAGCTTTATTTTAGGTCACTAATATATGCATTCATTAGAGTTTAGGTCGTTGACATTCCCTGAATTTTTATGTTTTCAGTGCCGGCAATTTCTTTCCATTTTTTTTTTTTCTCTTGCCATTTTCCAATAAATGGTGATTTGGGGGACACTTTTCAATGAAATTCTCTAGGAGTTAAGCACGTCTTTGTGCATTTTTCAGAGTTAAGCACTTCTTTGTGCATTATTCATTTTTAGTTCCTACATATACTTCCATTGATTTTTTACACTGAAATATTTATTTCTGCATTATTAACAAGTATCTTGTTCTCAGTCTGTCAACATATAGATTCTAAGATTTATATCACTTTATGAAAAAATAGTAAATATTTAGTGATACCTTTAATACTGATTAACTTACCATATTGTATGTTTTATATTAACCTCAAAAAGTACCTAAGATCCATTAGTCCAAAGATTGGCAGGTTTAAAAAAATCTTAGTTTTATTATGGTTTCTCTTTTCCTCTGCATTTCAATACTAGATTTTAGAATTTTAGAATTTCAGGATATTGTAGCCATATACTTTATTGATACTGCCTGATAACAAGATGATGACCATACTATACCCGGGGTGAAAATGAATTGATCCATACTTTCAATATTATGTATTAATTTTCATTAAGTTAATTATTTTCTAAAATTCTCTCCTATATTGAATGTAATTATTAATCTGTGTGAAGAAGCCTTTATTTAGCCCAAACATACTACTCTGATTTAGTATTTCCATAGAATTTCTTAGTTTAAATTAAGATATTTTTTCAAATTAATAAAAATAATTAAAATGGAGATTATCAAATATTATCTTTTTTTCTCCATGGATGTTTTCAGCTTGATAAAAGCATAATCTATGTTTTAGCAGTACACTACAGGCTAGAAAAATCAAAATGAAAGTTTAGAGTACTTTAATAGGCTGTGTGCAATTAGGTGTATAAAGAACCAAAGAATACAACAACACTAATCCAAAAAGATATATGCACCCGTATATTTATTGCACCATTATTTACAATAGTTAAATTATGGAAGCAGCTCAAGGGTCCACTGATAGATGAATAGATAAAGAAGATGTGATATATATATATATAATTCCATAAAAAAGATTGGAATCCTGTCAATTTCAACAACATGGATGGACCTAGAGTGTATAGTGCTAAGAAAAATAAGTCAGTCAGAGAAAGATAAATACCATATGATTCCACTCATATGTGGAATTTAAGAAATAAAACAAATGAAAAAAGGTAAAAAAAAAAAGAAATAAAAAAACACACTCAACTATAGACTACAAACTGATGGTTAACAGAGGGAAGTGGGTGGGAAGATAGGTTAAATAGGTGATAGGGATTAAGGAGTGCATTTGTGAAAAGCACAGGGTGATGTATAGAATTATTAAATCACTCTATTATACACCAAAAACTAATAGAATACTGTAAGTTAACTATAATGGAATTAAGAAAGACAGAAAGAAAGGAAGAAAGAGAGAGGAAGGAAGGAAGGAAGGAAGGAAGGAAGGAAGGAAGGAAGGAAGGAAGGAAGGAAATTAGAAAGGAAAGGAGGGATGGAGGGAGGAAGGGAGAGTCTTGAAATATAAGGTTCTCATTCCTCACCCTGAGATCTTATGACATGAGACTGTAAAAAACAAGAGTGCATTCCCCTTTGTGTAATACAAAAATAACAAAAAGGGAAAAACAAGTATTTTACAAGTGATCCCACATTCCCTTCCACCACTCCTTGGCAGTTTTCTCTAAATTAACTAGTTCCAAATATGGTTAAGGGAATATGCCACAATAATTTATATTTTATCTTCATGGTGGATTTTCAATTCTCATATTATGAGAACTCATTTCAGCACTATTTGCTACAGACTGAATTTACTAAGTTATATCCACATTAGAGATGCACCAAGGAGCATATTTATTAAAATATCTGAAATGCCTCATCATATAATAGCTTAGCTTACAAACATGCAGAATAGAGCTTGTAGACCACTTATGAAGAAAGGTGCAGCAGATGGCCTACTATCTTGTATTATACACTCTTAAGAAAGTCTGGATAGATCATTGTTACTCTAACCCAGGAATTATATAGTTTAGAAGTAATATATAGGGGAGAGAGGGAGTTAATTGTGCTAGTTAAAACTGAGCATAAACAGGAATTAGGTCTTTAATTTGCATATGCCTGTATAGTATTTGAGTAAATTTCCAGGGTAAAATAAAGAGAAGACAAAGGATCTGTGAAGAGAATATTTTCTTGTGGTTCATAACCACCACATAGTATATCGTAACGTATTTCCCTTTTATATTAGAGTTTATATGCAGAACCATGTATTGCAAACTTCACAGTTTCAACACTTCTTGGTAACATGTAAGAAAACATGTGGGTAAGTAGATGGTAAAATAGTCTCTGGCAATTAAAAACTGGATTTTGCATCCATATTATTACTGAGCAGAAATTTAAAAGTTATCACAAAATAAGACGCTTTATTATGTTGAGGTATGTTCCTTCTAAGTGCACTTTTTAAAGAGTTTTTATCATGAATGGATGTTGAATTTGGTCAAAAGTTTTTTCTACATCTATTGAGATGATCATATGATGTTTATCAGCTAAAATGTTATATTGTAAAATATCTGAACAATTAAACAATCTTTACATCTGACAACATGAGATTTAGTCCACATCTTTTTAACATAGATTTACTAAGTGAACACCTCAGGCATGGTCTTGGTCTATAGTTCCAGGTGCTGTGGGACACAAATAAGCATATAATATGAACCCTATCCTTGGAGTACTTACACCATATGTGCAGAGACAAGATAAATATGCATTATTAGGCACTGAAAAATTTATGAGTCAGTATCAGCCAACATCACAAGGCATGAGATAATATTAAAAACCAAAGCTGAGGCTTAGATTATTGGTGTTATGGGTGTTCAAAGAAGAGAGAGTAATGTGAGCTAAAGTAATGAAGGAAGGCATCCTGGAAGAGATGGGACTTGAGCTGGACCATGAAGTGTTTCTAGATGGTAAGGAATTACATAGATAAGGAATTATATAGATAACAGTAAGGAGTGTTTGAAAAAAATGACTAATAAAGTCTTAAAACCTGTAATTATTGGTTGCATGATCACTTTTTGGAAAGAATCATTAACAAAGAGCAACAATAGACTGACATCTATGGACCCCTAGGTTAAGTCAAATGCTACATTGGCTTGACCAGGGATTGGTCTTATTGTCATAGTTCCTGTGTTCTCAAATTACTTCACTGGGACAATTTTATTACTTCCTACTCCAAAATCATCATAAGTCAGTCAATTGCCATGTGGCATATTTTGCAAATAAACGGAAGTATTACAGCTGAGCATATATAATATGACACAGAAGATTTTATCTTATGTTTGTGAACTAGCTAGCCCTTATTTACTTAGAAGGATCACCCACAGATGTTTCACAGAAGAAGGGAAAGAGAGAAAAAGAAATCCACCCACTGAGAATATATTTACTTATTCTTACAAGGGCATCTGTGTGAATGATGCAAGCTGTTCAAAAATATTAATTTTAAAAGTGGCATATTCTGTACAAGTATATAAAAAGAAATTTACAGGCAAGCCAGTAAATTAAAAGGATAAATTGGAAGTTATTTGTCACCTTGAAACCTGTGGTTTCAAAGTATGCTTGCCTGGGTTTTTAAGTAGTTGGTGAGGTCCATTTCATACTGCCTTCAAAATCATACATGAAATTTCTTCTCTTATATTATGGAGTAGAAGGGGCTTAGAATTCCCAAAGTCCTGCAAACTCAAATAGTAATCTGAGAGTAGTTTCCTGTCTCTTGGAGTTTATAATAAGCATTAAATTGAGAAAAGAAAGAATGCTTCAAATTTTCATTTCCCAAGATTGGAAAAACAGATTAATTAGATCTTTTTTCTTTTGTGCCCACTGCCTAGCTTCCCCTCTAACAGAAGAAGCTAGGGTTTCTGAATTTACCTGGGTAGATTTAGTTCTAATGCTGACTGGTTTTGAATGTCTCTGACATACCCCAGACTACCAAAAACAGGAAGGAGTTTGCCTCCTGAGGAAGATGAGTTCAAGTCAGCTTTGGAAAAGGTTTGTTTAAAGATGCCTTTGCTGTTGCTGGAAAGTGAAAAGGAAATATGTAGAGAAAAAGTATGCAGTTTGGTCTTCCAAAAATTGACTTGACTTTTGTTTTGTAACTTCTTCAAAGTTTAGATTTTAAGCTTCTAAATTTTAGTTCCCTCACAGTAATTAAATAACCATTAATAATAGAATAAAATAGGGGTGTCTGTGTGGTTCAGTTGGTTAAGCGTCTGACTTCGGCTCAGGTTATGATCTCATGGTTTGTGAGTTCGAGGCCGGCATTGGGCTCTGTGCTGACAGCTGTTAGCCTGGAGCCTGTTTTGGATTCTGTGTCTCCTTCTCTCTCTGCCCCTCCCCCATTTGTGCTCTCTCTGTGTCTCTCAAAAATAAATAAATGTAAAAAAAATAAATAATAGAGTAAAATAAACCCTTCATAATTTAAGTGACCTTAGAAAAGAGAAAATATATTGAACATTTACTATATAGTAGATTTATTCTAGAAATTTTAACATATTTTCTCATTGAATCCTTAAAACGTATGGTACTCATACCTGGTTTTGTTAACCATTAACCATACAACAGCAATAAATAACCATACCATAACAACGAAAATTAATTCTGTTAGCACATTATGAACAATAATATCTGCTTTAACAAAATTGACTCACCCAGAGGCACTATACACTGTTCACTTTTCTAGAATTTGTGAAAACACAAAAGTGAGCTTCCTTCCAGAAAATTAATGTTACTGGAATTTTCCCAGGATACTCTGGAGAAGTCATCACATTCAGCCTATTTGATTTACAGATGTTACTGTTACTTTAGTTCAGATAAATGCTTTTAGAAAAGTATTTATTTATTTATTTACCAACAGTGATGTTAAAGTTTTGTTGTTGTTGTTGTTGTTGTTGTTGTTGTTGTTGTTATAAACCTCTCTCAAGTATAAAGAACATTGAATTGCATTTGCAACTTCTGGCTGAGGAAATGTTTTAGCATCTTTTATTTCTGGAGTCAGATCAGAGCTTTTTGGCTATCACATAAGAGAGATTGTATCTTCTGAGTGTAGAAGTTAGTTATATAAGTAATATTTAATAGTACTA
Source organism: Lynx canadensis (assembly GCF_007474595.2). Lineage (NCBI taxonomy): Eukaryota > Metazoa > Chordata > Mammalia > Carnivora > Felidae > Lynx > Lynx canadensis. Next base: position 65,991,234 of record NC_044321.2, on the reverse strand, counting down.
TGTATATTATATAATATGTAGTTATGATTAGTGCAATACACACACACACACACACACACACACACACCTTCTAATCCAAAACCTTAATCTGCAAGTGTCATGTAAGCAATTCTCTGAATTCAATTTCATTAATGCAGAAACTGGATGGGATAAATTTTAGGTTAAATTTGCAAAATTGCTGCTTTTTGTACTTGTGTTCTTATTCAAATCATCCAACACAGAAAATTCAGAATATCTGTGGGTTATCTGCCTTTTCCTTTATTTCTCTTGTGACTCTAAGGAGTCAAAGAATATATATGTATAATGCATTATGTATCCACAATAGAGCTAGTGGGAAGATTTTTACCAGCCTTAGCTATGGAAGGACAGTTATGCTCATTATGATTTATATGAACTACCACAGCACACTCATATGGTCTGAACATCACTGAAACTTAGTTCAGTGGCTTTCTTGTTCCATTGCATAAAAGAAGCAATTTTATTTTTCTGATCAGTTGCATATATTGATTTTGTGTGTGGTTTATCCAAAAGCAGTGAATGAAGGGGAAATGTGGATACAGGAATGATAAAATGGCTTAATGCACATATATAGATGTCAGTAGCCCATGAACACTGACTTGCTTAAGACACATAATCAGATGCAACAGATTGGTCTCAGGCTTTATTTTGATTCAGCTTACTGGATATTATTTTCCACCATAGCACCCAGTCACTGGGAATAACTAAAATCAAGAATGAGGTTTAATTGGATTAATTGTGGTGTATCCTCTGCATTGTAAAAAAGTTTGTACCTGGTATGATGTTATTCCCATAATCATTTTGGAGAATGATGCTAGAGAAATATTCAGGAGCTTTTCTCATAAACATTCTGCTATTATGAGTCTTAAAGTAATTTGGTTGTCATTATATGCCAAACACTTCAACATATTCTGCCTTATTTAATACTCAAAAATGTTCTGAGGCACTATAGTAGACATTGATGATTACATATCCAACAACAATCCAGCCTTCCTCTTCTTCTTGTCTAACAGAACCCTGATTTTTGTTTAGGTATCACTTTTCTTCCAGAGCTTTTATATTTAAAGGAAGTCAGTGCTTTTTCTAATCTAGGAGATGAATGACGATATCTAGGCAAGATTAGTGATGGAATTTTTCTGGTCAGTAATCAGTCTAGTAATAGGCATATGATGCACTTTTGACCAATGAGAACTGAGAGTCTGTTTGGGAGCATTCTGGAAAACATTCTTTTGTGATTAAATAAAAAGAAAATAAATACATGCCAGAAACAAGCCCTCTTATTCTTGTTCTTGTGGATATTTCCACATCTGTACCTGATCTTGAGTGATAGAAAGTTTCATTGGGATGTATGCTGTAGAACATCATACATATCCAGACCACAAAAATAAATTTATTAAAGAATACATTAACCTTTCTAACATTCAAGATCCAGTGCTCAGCCCTGGCATACAGTGAGGAACAACTCCAAAATCCACTCTTACAGCTAGTGCTATTGTGATCCCAGGGACACTCTCCTCCACATTTCTTACACTATATCCTTGAACCAAATGATGACTGCATTCAAATAACATAAAGGTTTGTGGATTGTACCAATGTTAAAGATAAGCCCTACTTTGGAGTGTGAGGAGAATTTAGGCAGCAAAAGTACAAAGATAAATGAAATGGTAAATTAACTTGTGACATCCTTTCAGATGTTATAAATGGCATAGATTCTTGCATAACACAGAATCATTTCTTAGTGGTGCTGAACATGCGTGTTTTTTGTTTCTATTCGGTTTCCAGTCCATGATTGTAGAGGTACTCATGATTCCTACCTACAATATGCACATATATCAGCTGAGGAACATTTTGTACTGTTGAACTATTCACATTATTCATATATTTATATATGTAGATGTTATGTGAATCAAGCTTGATACCAATTCTTTATTTTAGCAACTAGATGGATATTAGAAATACAAACAACTTTTTAAATAAAATAATTTAATAAGATTTAGAGTTTTTGAAAATTAAAGTATACCAAACTTATTTTAATAACTAAACTATTAACTTTGATATTCATTAATTATAACTCATACTTTGCTTTTAAATTCAATAAATTATTTTGAATATTTTAGAAGCAAACAAAAACAAAATATTTTAATTTCTCATGTTTATAGTTAGCTAAATTTGCATTTTTGCTGCAAATATTTTCAAATTGTGTACCATTTGAATACAACTGTAGTTTTAATCCTTTAGACTACTAGTATGAGGAAATATTCAGATAATGAAAACTGATTATGTAAAGGTAGAACAAAGAAAATAAGTAAAGATAAAAAGAAGTGGATATTGTGTGTTTAATTAAAAAAATAGAAATAATGAAAGTGAGCAGACTTCTGTTGAGTATGACCCCCACAAAATTCATTAACAGGACAGAACATTATATATTTTTTATTTAATGTAAAGTTAGCTCCTCATAAAATCAAGGAATTTGAGCAAGCATATATTCTCATCAAGTTCACAATTTGAACAAGTCAGATGAAATCCTTATTTTTTTTCTATATGGAAATTTAATTACTGACCAAAACAATGGAACAGAAAATTATTCATATCAAATTCACAACTCAGAAGCAATAAGTGTGACTATGTCTAGCTCATTAGATAATTACAAAATTATATTCATGAAATCCAGAATATTAAAAGATGAAACTTCTGAAATTTTTACTATGTTTATTGAATTATGGTCATGAAAAATGGTTGTCATATACTTATGAAAGCGTGAGAACATTTCTAGCAAAGCATAATCCAGTTTTAATTAATGCTATATTTTATACCAGTTGGATGAGCATAGCAGACACTTAGTAATTCATTTTTGTACGGAAGTTTTTTTAAATGGAGAAATAACTGTGGAAAATAGATCTCATATTCTACATTCAAAAACAATGTATTATCTGTTACTGAACATTTTACAACCAATCCTTAAGATAAGCTTGGATTAATAAAGGTATTTATGACTCTGAGGCAGTTAGATTTGCAGTTAAAAGAATGCAAAAAGTCATTTGCATACATGGAACTTCTGGAACTGAGGGAAAAAATGTTTGAAAAAACAGTAATAATTTTAGCTCAACAAAGACAAGTAAAAGCAAACATAGAATGTAGTCATGATGTTCTTAAAATAATATGTGTCCAACATTAAGCAAGCATAATTGTGCACACTATAGAAAAGAAAGCAGAAAATTTAGATTTGTTAGATATTATTTTGAAATGAAATTATTTTGGCTATACCAATAAAACAAAAATAAAGTAAATGGTCACTATGTAGGATGAAAAGCTAAAAATGATAATTTTAATTTAATGAATTAAAAAGTAAGAAAATAAATCATGTTTACAATTTTAAAAGTGAATTTTATTGAGCACAACTAGATTATAGGAGGAAAATTTATGTTGAATAACATCTAATATAGAAAGTACAGGTTTTGATTTGTAAGAGACTGAAAAATAAACCATTTAAAAATAAATTATGATTTAATTCATTCTTGAGGGTGACCTATATTAATGATACTAACAAGTTTGGTTAAAAAATAATATACAAGACAACATTGGGGCTAAAAATACAAAAGCTTTTCTTGCGCTATGTACGGAGTACATCTTTAACATGGTGCATTTGAGAATGGGAGGCATGGCCTGAACTGTGCTGATAATAATGGCAGTTGTTTTTGACAATTGAGGTTATATATGATAATTTCTGAGTCTGCCCAAAGATAGATCACCTTAATTTAAGATAACATATATTAATGTTGACCTTACAACCATCTTCAGACACATGATGATATGTCACCTAAATGCTATTAAATAATTACATTTAGTTTACACAAAATACAAAATGCACTGGAATTAAGTCGAGTAACAAAAGATCCTTAAATGAAAAACAACTCATGGTCTTTAGTGGAAAATGAAACTAATTTTGAATTTGCTCTTATCCACTGTGATTTGGTCTGAAACTGCTCCTCGTTTTTAATAATGTGAATATGAGCTTTAAGAAAACAGATTTAAGTTTGTCTATTTCATATCTAAAAGGATTAAACATTGTAAAATAGGGAAATTGTTCCTCTGTATTGAAAGGGAGTGCATGGAAATATGCAATAAAAGTGACATACCAAAAATAATTACTTTAAATAAAGTAAAATATTGTGGAGCCTGGGTGACTTAGTTGGTTAATTGTCTGACTCTGGATTGGGCTCAGGTCATGATCTAACTATTGTGAGATTGAGCCCCACATCAGGTTCTGTGCTGACAGTATGGAACCTGCTTGGGATTCTCTCTGTCTCTCTGCCGCTCCCCTGCTCATGCATGTATGCTCTTGCTGTCTCTCAAAAACAAATAAGCTTAAAAAAAGAAAAAAAAAAGTTTGCTCAACCATAAGAAAAAAATAATCACATAAAAATATTTCCTAGGCTAATTTCTGTAAAGACTGTTCTACAGAATGATTTATACTTTATTTTAGATCAGGGTATAGTTTTGATTGAAAGACATTTGAACAAGTTGGACAAACATAGTGCCATAATCAGTTATATGATAATTTGCTAGCACTGGAAACTTTGAAAGCAGAAATTATACAATATTCTGTAGATTTATATACTGCATTTAAAATAGTAAAAATTACAATATTACATATTGTCTTGTAATATGGGAGTCCCTGGCTGGCTCAGTCAGTAGAGAATGTGACCCTTAATCTTGGGAGTTGTTAGTTTCAGCTCCAGGTTGGGGGTAGAGTTTCCTGAAAAATAAAATCTAAAAAAAAAAATTGTAATATATATCAACAATGCTTTATCATATGTAACAATACAGTATTTGTCCATGATATGTGAAATACATGTTTGTGGTTGATTGAAAAAATTGGCTACTATATTTTGTAGCTCCTTTTTATCATGAGCTGGCTCTAGCCTAAACTCTACAGAACCTTGAAGTAATAAATGATTATTGTTCTAAATCACTAAGTTTTTATTATACAAGAAAGGCTAACTGAGATAATGTTTCATTATATATATATATAATTCATATATATATATAATGGAGTATTACTCGGCAGTCAAAAAGAATGAAATCTTGCCATTTACAACACGTGGATGGAAGTAGAGGGTATTATGCTCAATGAAATTAGTCAGAAAAGACAAAAATCATATGACTTCACTCATATGAGGACTTTACGAGACAAAACAGATGAACATACGGGAAGGGAAACAAAAATAATATAAAAACAGGGAGGGGGACAAAACAGAAGAGACTCATAAATATGGAGAACAAACTGAGGGTTACTGGAGGGGTTCTGGAAGGGGGGTGGGCTAAATGGGTAAGGGGCATTAAGGAATCTACTTCTGAAATCATTGTTTCACTATATGCTAACTAATTTGGATATAAATTTTAAAAAATTAAAAATGTGGGGCGCCTGGGTGGCGCAGTCGGTTAAGCGTCTGACTTCAGCCAGGTCACGATCTCGCGGTCCGTGAGTTCGAGCCCCGCGTCGGGCTCTGGGCTGATGGCTCAGAGCCTGGAGCCTGTTTCTGATTCTGTGTCGCCCTCTCTCTGCCTCTCCCCCGTTCATGCTCTGTCTCTCTCTGTCCCAAAAATAAATAAACGTTGAAAAAAAATTTTTTTTTAAATTTTAAAAAGAAATAAAATAAACTTAAAAATTTTAAATAAAAAAAGAAACGTGTATGTTTTAAAATACAATTAGTTTATGACCATGCCAAGGCAGAAAGAACAGAATGATGGAGTTTTTTTTGGGACTTGCTTTTGTTAGATATTATATCTTGCCACATTTGTAAAAGAATCTCAGATTACTAGGAGTGTCTGAAAGGAGTTTTGTTGTTTTTTAGAATTCCCTCACCTTTCTAGATTGAATTCTACCTATGGTTATTATCAGGAAATGCTTTTACCATGATTTGAAAGTGCACAATTATATAGCTTCTTGTGAAGGGCTTCAGGAGATGTGTCTATATATACGCAGAGATGCAGATATACAAGACTTCATATCTGTGCTTTAATTGAGATGTGTTCTATTTAGTTTATTGAAATTCTGGAGTGTTATTTCTGCCTTTTGGATATATTTTGGGGGGTTGCTCATACTACAGAATTTCTGTGTCCTGTATTTAAAGGTGATGTTAAAGACAATATTGTATCTCAACTAATAGTAGCAATAAAAATAACATGTATTGAGTTCTGAACTGAAGCTCAGAAATATTAAGTGACTTACTAAAAGTTATATAGCTAAAAGGTAATAGAGCCAGGACTTGAGTCCTAATCTTTCTTAATCCAAAGGCCATGTTCCTAACCACAGTGATTCTACTTTCTGATTGCAGTCTCCTGTTGGGAACTGATGGATGAAGGCAAGATTTATTCACCTTTTAAAAAAAAATAAGTTTATTTATTGAGAGAGAGATGAGAGAGCACGAGCAGGGGAGGGGCAGAGAGAGAGGGAGAGAGAGAATCCCAAGCAAGCTCCACACAGCACAGAGCTGGATATGGGGCTTGAACCCATGAACTGTGAGATCATGACCTGTCAGAGGCTTAACCAACTGAGCAACCCAGGTGCCTCAAGCTCTCTTGATCTTAAGTAACTTCTCTTCCCAGCTATATATCTAGAATATTCACCATTAGTAACTCATGGGTCAAGGTATTACCATACAAAGAAATTCTTCTTAAAAAGAGAAAGAAATTCATCCTTCATGTGAATAAAGAAAATAATCTTTTATCCAAAACAAATAAACTAATTTGCTATGACATTAACATTTTAGCATAAAATAAATAATCACATGTCTTTCAGATTTGACTAACATTTATTGCGTGCCCACTGTGTCATAGTCACTGGGTTAGACATGTACATATCACAGCATTGAAGGAAGGATCATCAAACAATAGTTAGAATTTATTGAATGTATATTATACATTAAGCAAATTAGCAATTTTTATAAATTTTCTAATTTAATTATCTGAACATTCCTATGAGTTAAGTACCCATAATCAACAAAGGAGGATATTGAGCATCAGAAAGATTTAGACACTTCTCCAAGGTCACAAAGGTAAGAAGTTGTGGGGCTGCATTTTATTCTAAAGCTCCTGGTCTCATTCCCTAACTGGGGCTATGAATTAGTACCGATGTTTTTTTTCTCTGTGTTTTTATATATGTAAAATGTGGTGATTTAAGGTGGTGTTAATTCAGCAACTTTTGTCCCAGCGGAAGTTGGCTTCACTACTACTAACATGTTAGTTCAACAGTAACAGATTTGTAGCATGATGACACAAGAGGGGCCAAGTGACAGCATGAAAGAGACTATGGCAGACAGCAAAGACGCAGCTTACCTGTTTAACAACTTTGCCTCCTCTCATCCTTAATAAAATGAGTCTCCTTGTGGCATAAATTCTTCACTGATGTTCTCATTCCTTGCTGCTCATATGTGATCTGACCATTTTCTTATGTCTTGTATGGAATCAGGTTATTAAAAATGAGAAAGGGGTTGCAAATTCATAAACACTTCTTCATTGAGCTTTAGCACATTTTAGCCATTCATGGAGCTACTAAGTACATTCTTCCTCTTTTCTGGTCTTCATCTTTATTGTGAATAATAAGGCAAAATTATGCAGATACATCTGTTTTTCATCTTATTCCTACCATGGATATAAAGATTAAAGAAAAAAACATGTATAATTTAACCATCTTTAGAAACAAGACTTAGACCATCGAACATGTGAAAATAAAAGCAGCATTCTTCATGTTCCTGAGATTGAGTCTCTTGTCTACCAGCTACATTGCATTAAAATTGGTTTTGTATTCATCTAATGAATGTATTATTGAAGTTTCCTAGGGAAATAAAGCTGCATCCACTTTTCCTAAATCCTATTGTTTTGGCAAATATATTGAGGATTGGTTAAGTAATTTCAGCCTCTCATTTATTTAATATATTACAGATGGATATCTGTTTAAATCATAATGGTCATTTCTGTCACCAGGCAAGTCCTTCATAGTTGAGCAGAGGGAAATACATGCATGCTTCATGTATCCTTAATTTAGTGTGAGAGTCTCCATCTTTTATCTCTGGAAAGCAATTCTGTCAGCAGGACGAACTTTTTTGTGTGGAAGTAAATTAGTTTAGCATAGCAGAAATCCCACTATCCTACGTTTATTGTCTCTCCGAATCCTGATGCAACACACTACACCACAAAAGAGAAATACTGAGCTAAGGCAACCTTACCATCTTTCAACAATACTTTGGACCATTCATTTACAATTAGATGTACATGTAATTTTTCTCTAATGATCTTGTGTAAGAAGGATTTTCTTTGTCTCCATATCTTTTCACATTCATGATTCTGACCAAAATTTACTTTGTCTGCCTTGTGGTTCTATGTTTCAAGAATTTTAGCTATGTCTGTCCTAATAAGTGACTGAATTAAAATTGATCCATCATGCATGTATTTCTATCATTGTTTCCCTTAAACATTTGCTAACAATTTGAAATGGCTCAGATACTGGATCTTTGAGATCAGACTATGTGGTTTGGTCACAGTTCATTCACAAACTGGCTTTTTATTTATTAATTATTTTATTTTAGAGAAAGTTCATGAGAGTAGGGGAGAGGGACAGAGGGAGAAAGAGAGAGAATCTTAAGCAGGCTCCACACTCAGCACAGAGCCTGACATGGGGCTGGATCCCACAACCCTAAGATCATGACCTGAGCTGAAATCAAGAGTCAGATGCTCAACCAACTGAGCCACCCAAGTGCCCCAAAAAAACCTGACTTTTTAAAGGCAGTTATAATAAAAGATCTAGAAAAAGACATAGGGTATGTATTTAAATAATCCTAGACCGGTTAGACTTTTTAAAGCAATAAAGAAAATATAAAAACCACTAAAATGAAGTAAATGTGACTTTATAACATTTTCAATTGTATGCATTGAAAAATGTACCATAAATAAAGACAAAAATGCACATGACAGGGTGAAATAGAAGGCAAAATACACCTCTAAAAAGGCACTATTTCCTTACTACACCATAAATTCTAAAAGTCAATAAGGGTCAACAGCCCTATAGAAAAATAAGCAGAGCTACTTCTAGACAATTCAGAGAAATGAAAATGGCATTTAAACATATGAAATGAAACATATCAATAATAGGAAAATACACAAATTAAAACTATATGATGCCAGTTTTTGCTGATAATTTTGGCATTTAAAGTGCTTGATTATATACTGTGTTGTAAAGGCTGTGGGAAAACAGGAGTTATGACAAAATTGTTGCTAGGATTTAAACGTATACAACTTCTTTAGGGGTGCCTGGGTGATTCAGTCGGTTAAGCATCCAACTTTGGCCTAGGTCATGATTTCACAGTTCATGAGTCCGAGCCCCACATCGGGCTCTGTGCTGACAGCTCAGAGCCTGGAGCCTTCTTCAGATTCTGTCTCCCTCTCTCTTTGCCCCTACCCCACTCATGCTCTCTCTCTCTCTCTCTCTCTCTGTCTCTCAAAAATAAACATTATAAATAAACAAATAAATAAATAAATAAATAAATAAATTTATGCAACTTTTATGGAGGAGAACTTAACAATATCTATCACAACAACAAAATGCACATACCATGAGCTCCAGCAATTCCACCTCTAGGAATTTTACCTTTAGTAATAGATATTTTCATGTGTTCACATACATCATGTACAGTTGTATATTTATATTTAAATTTATATTTATACATATATACATATTCACACACATATACATACAATTATATGATTAAAACAATAGAATATCCTTAGATAAACCAGAAACTGGTAAGAGTTGTTGCTTTTTGAAGGAGGACACTAAGGATGAAGGGTGGGGTTGTTGGGGAACTCAGGGATGGGGATCCACTAACGAAAGAGAAACTTGCTTTTCACTCTATTCTCTTGTGTATTCTTTGACTTTTATTATATGTATTATATATTTTAAATAATATATTCAATTATAAATTTTTCATATGTATTATCTATTTTAAATATTTAAAAAACTAAAGGTGTCTATCTTTGATGCCTAGATATCTGAGTTTCTAAGCTAAGAAATTAATGTTGTGTGTGAATTTAACCAATTATTATAAAGAAAAGATCAAATTGGAAATCGGAGTTTAAAAGAAAACAACTCTTAGTCTAGGACCAGTGTAAATCGCAGATAGTGGCTTTCAAAAGAAAATGGTATGGACTTAATAGTCAAACAAATCTAGCTTAAGATACTATATCTGCCATTTATTAATTATGTATTCTCAGACAAGTCACTAATTTCAATGAGCCTCAGTTTCCACATCTGTAACACTGGCATAATACCTACATCACAGTGTTTTCCAAAGGATCCAATGAGATAATATGAATAAATTGCTAAATACAGGGCTATTTGTATAGTAAGCATTCAATAAATATTCATAACTTTAAAAATTATCATCATGGAAAATATGACTGAACAATGACTTTAGGATATGTAAATTTATTTTTCTTGGTTCTATCCCTAATTACGCAAGAATAATGTAAGCCACTTATTTAAATACTCTGAACCTCAAGTTTCTCATTTGTGAAATAAGAATAATTATTCCCACCTCACCTATCTCAGAATTTTGAAAGACTGATATAAGATTATGTGTTTGGAAGGGCATTGAGTAGCACAATACCCAGAGGTTTTATTATCATCCCAGAAAGGTTAATTAATGCTCTTTTTTATAGATATCTGTTGACGAAGATTCCACAAACTTCCCCCTAGATATTTTGATGCTATCTCTGGATTTTCATTCTGCTTATGATTCACTGGTAGAGGGAATATGTTAGAGAAAGCACATTTTATTTTTTTTATTAAAAATTTTTTTTTCAACGTTTATTTATTTTTGGGACAGAGAGAGACAGAGCATGAACGGGGGAGGGGCAGAGAGAGAGGGAGACACAGAATCGGAAGCAGGCTCCAGGCTCTGAGCCATCAGCCCAGAGCCCGACGCGGGGCTCGAACTCACGGACCGCAAGATCGTGACCTGGCTGAAGTCGGACGCTTAACCGACTGCGCCACCCAGGCGCCCCGAGAAAGCACGTTTTAAAAAGTTCTTCAACAACCCTCATCCTGTGTAATAGTTCCCTTCATTCTTCATTCTTCTTTTCAGGACCTAAAATCAGCATAGGTGCTTGACTTCATTTGGAACTGCCTTGCATCCCTTGATTGTGTGCATGGGGGATATCACTGACAGAATGCAAATATTTTATCTGTTTGGATAAAGCCGTGAACCCATTATAATCCATTTTGCTTGGATTACTGTCTGAATTGCTAGCACCTAAGAGAATAGCAAAGAATAGTAGGAAAGAAGTCTAGGGAAAAAAAGAAAAAGAAAAAAAAAAAAAAAAGAACAACAAAGCCTGAGGCCTGCGAGCAGAGACCTGTGCTTCTAGTTCTGGAGGAGGTAAAAGTGGAATTTATTGTACAGTCAAAGGTAACAGTGAAAGATCCCAACAAAGGAAAGGGATATTGAAAAGTTGATTACCTTCACAATTTTTTCCAGGATCACACCAAAGTTTTCGGGTCTTTGAATGCCTAAAGCCCAGGACTTATATATAGACTCAAAGTAAATAGACAACCTTTGAGACCTGTTACAGACTGGGGGCATGTTTCCTACAAAACTTCATATGTTGAAACCTAATCATCAATATGATGGTGTTTGGAGGTGGGTCTTTTGGGAGGTATTTAGGTCATGAGGGGAGAACTTTCATGAATGGGATTAGTGTTTTTATAAAAGAGACCCAGAAAGCTTCCTTGCTCTTTCTACCCTGTGAGGATAAAGTGAAAAGGTGCTGTTTCTGAATCAAAAATGGGCCTTCTCTAGATACTGAATATGACGGAGACTTAATCTTAGATTTATAGCCCCCAAAATTGTGAGAAATAAGTTTTTATTTTTTAAACACCCAACCTATGGTATTTTTGTTATAACAGCCCAAACTGAACTAAGGCAAGACTCTTAAATGCTTTCCTCTAAAGCTTGAATCCTCTCTGCAACATTTTATACAAGTGAACATGCAGTATCTTTGCTGTTCACCTTCACTGACAAAGGAGTCATTAATTTCTCAGACATTAATTCTTCCTTTGTTCTCTTCAAGAACATTGGAAATTTTTCTCCTAATTTGGGCTATGTGGTAATATGGGTTTTATTGTTGTTTCATATAACAGTTCTTCACCTATCTGAAGACAGAAATTGAAGCCACTTGGATTTCTCGGTATTCTAAGTTCCATGTTTTATCAATTCTCCCTACTCTGACACGACTTCATATCCCTATACTATCCCAGACATTTTCTTATGGATGGACTCTAGTTTGTCAATATCCTGTGTGATGTCTATAACTAAACCTAGTTTTTCAAGTGTAGTTGGAGTAATGTAAACTATATCAGGTCTATTGGCTTCTTTCTTCTAGAACATTTCCTTCTATTAAAGATCACTTTAACATCTTAGAAACAGAAGTATACCATTTTGCTTTCTCACATAGTGCTTACTATTGATAAACACCCCAGAGTTTTTTTTTTCTACATGTATTACTACTAAGCTATATTTCACATCTTTTATGTAGGTAGTTGATTTTGTGTGCATTTGTGTATATGTGCATATAGTTATTATTTTTGGCTGGATATGGAATATTGACCTTTCAATTATTTTTATAATTTTCTATAACTATTTTTTAAATTGTGTATTAATAACATTTACCTTGTTTGCAATAATAAAAATAATGAAACTTATTAAAGTCAAAGAGATATATTATATTTGAGTACTTAAACTACAAACTTGATATAGCCCTGATATCTCCTCCAGAACTTAGCTCACCTTTTCTTGCAACAAGGAATTGAGTCAGCTATAAGAACACTTGAACAGGGCAGGCTGTTTTCATCTCTTCCTGTAAGATAATAGAAAGAGCATACTATTTAGTGAATATGCTATAGTGGCTAAGAACTTAAGCTCTAGATTCAGACGGCCCAACTCTGAAAGTTGCTAGCTGTGTGACCCAGATCAAGATATTTAACCTCTCTCTGTGCCTTCATTTTTCCTCTGTTAAATGGAAGATATTTATATAACCTGTCTCACAAGATTATTGCCAAGATTAGAGGAGCTAATATAAGTAAAGTGCTTAGAATAGTGCTAGTATGTAGTAAGGCCTCAACAAATTACTATTGTTATTATTATTATTATTATTATCATCAAACCGTGGGAATTTGAATTGATACATAGTAGAAAATATAACATTTGAATTTGCTAGGATCTGAGATATTTTACATGTTTTATAGGAATATGGATCCTGGCCATAGAGAAGTACTCCAAATATATGCACTTCTCATCTTTTAATATAGTATGCTATGTTTTCCTCTTCCTTCTTTCCTTCCTTCCTTCCTGCCTTCCTGCCTTCTTTTCTTCCTTCCTTCCTTCTTCCTCCCTCCTTCCCTCTCCCTTTCATTCCTTTCTCTTTCTTTTGTTCTTTCTTTCTTTCTTTCTTTCTCCCTCTCCATCTTTTTCTCTACTATTCTCCATTTTATATCTTTCTCAATTTCTCTTTTTTAAGTTTATTTATTTATTTTGAGAGAGAGAGAAAGAGCACAGGAGGGTTAGAAAGAGAAAGAGAGGGAGAATTCCAATTAGGCCCTGCACTGCCAGTGCAGGGCCCAATGCAGATCTTGAACTCATGAACTTTGAGATCATAACCTGAACCAAAATCAAGAATCAGACACTTAACCAACTGAGCCACCCAGGCACCCTTGTATTTTTCAATTTCTTGATTATTTCTTTTTAATTCTTTTTGTTTTAAAAACATAATTCTTAAGTTGAGAATATCACACATGCATTTTTAACTAGACTATCTTTGGAAGTTTTGATACTTCTAGTTTTCTCAATCATGTGTCCACCCATCATTAACCAAGAAACCTTATGAAAATTGAACAACTTTTTTGTTTTTTCTACACAATTACTAAAGATATCAAGAAACCAGATGATAGTATTTCTCTCCTTGCACTTTCCAACATCAAGTAGAAGCAACAATTCAAAAATGAAACTGATCAAAATATTTTTGAGTTTGAGGAAAAAAACACTCCCAATCTACTTTCCCCTAATGATGGTGTATATTCTTTAAAACCTTCTTTTAAGATTATTTGAAGACTGGATGACATAGAACAGTGTATAATCTCCACTTAAGGTCAAATTATCACATTCATGCCTCAGTCAAAAAGAGAATTGGTGGTGAAGATAATTAGGACTTCCTACTCCATTGGGGTGGTCTGGCCAGAAATGAAGCTATTTGAGGCAGCCCTACTCAAATAGTTTTCTGAATATAGCATAAAAGATTTGAAGTTCTTTCACTCTAGTCCTCCCATCCCATCTATTTCAAATATAATGGCATTTAGAATTCCCACAATAGTTTCTAACATTTGATCTATTCCACTTTCATTTTCTGTGTGGTCTGAGTGAAGCAGTATAAGCAAGTTAAAGAGCACTGGACTAACATTAAGGGGACTTTGTTTCAGAGCCTCAAGCTGTTTTTAGAACTGAAATACATCTGTAGCCTTAATTTTTTTCCCTCAACTTACTCTGTAGCCTTAAGAAGATATCTTCATTTCCCTGAGCTTCAATTGCCTCTACTGTAATACCATCATGATTGTTCAACCAGATATAAGTTTAAAAGAGATAAAGTCTGTACCATACTTGGTTACAGAATTATACCTTCTAGCATAACACCTTACACTCAGCAGGCCATCAGAAAATATTTTGTATTTAGAAGTACTTATCCTGCTTTCCTCAAAAGTTGGTTGTAAGATTTGAGAAATTATATGTGAAAGTGCTCTAAATATTAAAAATTATATAATTGACTTTTAACACACAATTAAAGATAAGAAATACTAATTTGTTTTTTTAAAGATTTCACATAAAACTTCTCCCTTGATCTTGACACTGATCCTATGAGGTAGATGTTTTTATTTTAGTTTATGTATAAATAAATGGGGGTTCAGTGGATCACTAAATTAGTCAGAAATGGAGCAGAGACTCTGATGCAGGATTTCTGGAATTGCCTCAAATTTTATTTTGTATAGTTGACTATATTGGAGAATCTTATACTAAAACAAACACATGAAATATGTAATATTTGGCCTAAAAGATGAAGTTCCATCTAGTTTTTTTTCTTTTTTTTCTTTTTTTTTTTTTTGCAATATATGAAATTTATTGTCAAATTGGTTTCCATACAACACCCAGTGCTCATACCAAAAGGTGCCCTCCTCAATACCCCTCACCCACCCTCCCATCCCTCCCACCCCCCATCAACCCTCAGTTTGTTCTCAGTTTTTAAGAGTCTCTTATGCTTTGGCTCTCTTCCACTCTAACCTCTTTTTTTTTCTTCCCCTCCCCCATGGGTTTCTGTTAAGTTTCTCAGGATCCACATAAGAGTGAAAACATATGGTATCTGTCTTTCTCTGTATGGCTTATTTCATTTAGCATCACACTCTCCAGTTCCATCCATGTTGCTACAAAGGGCCATATTTCGTTCTTTCTCATTGCCATGTAGTACTCCATTGTGTATATAAACCACAATTTCTTTTTTTTTTTTTAATTTTTTTTTCAACGTTTATTTATTTTTGGGACAGAGAGAGACAGAGCATGAACGGGAGAGGGGCAGAGAGAGAGGGAGACACAGAATCGGAAACAGGCTCCAGGCTCTGAGCCATCAGCCCAGAGCCTGACGCGGGGCTCGAACTCCCGGACCGCGAGATCGTGACCTGGCTGAAGTCGGACGCTTAACCGACTGCGCCACCCAGGCGCCCCCACAATTTCTTTTAAAGGTAGTATGCAGTTTCATTGTTTCCATTTTGCTTTATCTACACATGATTTTTGAAAATTATTGTTGAAACCATAGTATTATTAAAAATACAACTCCTCATTTTGTGGGGCCAGAATTGCAAACTGGCAGGGTAATAAAAATTAATCAAGAGTAAATTCCAGGTAGTAAAAAGAAAGCACTTCTTGCTCTAACATATAAATAACATGACTTTCATTGTACATTACTCCAAACTTCTAAGAAAGAGATTTTCAAATTGAGTATACTGGTGTCATCTTAATTAAAAAGGGAAGAATAAATCAATTCCACATAAAAAACTTTTTGCTTTTTTTAATGGCCAAGGGCATACATTTAACAGCCTCTGAAGTAGTATCTTTTAATTTCATAGGGTGTACACTACCCTCCTTTACTTACTATCTTGGACAAACAATTCAAAATAACATTTTTCTCAAGTCAAGGATGAGAACATGTGCTTAATAGTGAATGATTCTAAAAGACTGTTGTTCGATTCAGTACTGCTTTATTTTTCTTGAACCTGGTAGGAATCTCATGCCACTTGGAAGAAAATGTCTCTTCTTTCTAGCAAGGTTACTCTTTCTGATGAGTATTAAAAGATAGCTTTAAGCTATCCACAATTATGACCTTGACTAGAAAAATGTAAGTTAATAAGGCTTCAACAAATTATGGTCTTTTTTGGTTGATTTGCCTAGTGAACTGTTAGTTGTAAAACTGAAAGACATTATGCTCAGCTTTCTCTATCACATCTTTTGTGTTTTAACAGTGACACTTCATTGAGTGCAATTAACAAAGCCTGGGGGATTTATTAACACACTTCTTCATGGCCAATGATCCATTCCACTTAAGACATAACACTGTAAAATGCACATTATCTCCTTTTGGCACTTACAATAATGCTTCATGAACTAGGAAGGCATATGTTAAAGCAAATAAAATAGCATTATTAGCTGACAAATCGTACAATTTATTAGACAGTTAATTTATCAGCTTAAAAGATACTTAAAGCAGCTGTGCTTTTAATGTCTTTTTAATGTATCCAGTAAAACTTGCATAATTGCCTGTAGTGCAATTCATTTTTAGCTATGTTGCAAAATGTCTGCATTTACTGTTTACATCTTCTTTAATTTTTCCTGCAAGGCTCATCACATCTCTGCCTGAGCCCTAAAGGCCAGACCAATAATCAGACAAAAAGTCTTCTCAAACAAATGGTTCCCCATGAATGAACTATTCAAAAGTGCATGCTGCTTGAGACCAAAGGAGTGTTAGCATTTTATCTCCACCCCAAGGGCAAAGGCTGCAGTTCCAAATAAATAAATAAATAAATAAACCCAGGAATAAAACCAAGATGACTCAAATCAGTAGGGTGTAGTCGAAGGCTGTTTCAAGCCTTCACATCATACTCAGATAGCAGTAGACTTTCTAAGTATTTGAATTTGGATCCCATTCAGAACTACATGTCTGGAGTGTGAACTAACAAGACTTTCAGACTACATTAGCAAGGTTGTTTCATTTTATAATTAATGTAACAGTTCCCTGATGATAAATTGGTTTGTATGTTAGTACTGCACTAGTAGAACAAGAGCACAGGAGAAAAAAGTGAAAAATAAGACACAGTTCATGGCTCTAACATTTGGTTTAGTTTCTTTATTCCTCTTTGATTTAACGTTTATTTTTGAGACAGAGAGAGACAGAGCATGAACGGGGGAGGGTCAGACAGAGGGAGACACAGTATCTGAAACAGGCTCCAGTCTCTGAGCTGTCAGCACAGAGCCAGACGCGGGCTGGAACTCACGGACCACGAGATCATGACCTGAGCCGAAGTCGGCCGCTCAACCGACTGAGCCACCCAGGGGCCCCTATTCCTCTTTGATTTAATAGAAACTTTGTTAATGCTTCCTGTTTTCTACAGAATCTTTCACAGTAATGATGTCAGGACTAGTTATTATTAAGTCAAAAAATCAATCAGTACAAGTTGCCCCTAATGAAAGGACAATTTAAGATTTGATCTTTGATCTTTAGGAGGATTTGCAGTAGCCTACTAAAACAGAAAGCTAGTTTCTCATTCTAAAGTTTAGATCCCTGACCCCGTCTAATGTGAGCCTGCCCACAGCTGGAAGGAAGAGGAATGTACTCATTTTTTAGACAATGAGTGGTGCCCAATTTCAACTTTTCTTTTAACTCAGTTAAAGATTCCTCATAATTTCTTAACTTAATCTAAATCTTTCAAGCTGCTTTTAAAACTTGAAATTACAACCAAAAAATAGAGAAAGGAGAAATGTGTGTCAGCAAACACATACACACACACCATTAAAATAACATGCAGGATTATAAATTTGAATGGATTAAGAAAAGTATTTCTCAGGGCGCCTGGGTGGCTCAGTCAGTTGAGAGACCGACTTTGGCTCAGGTCATGATCTCACGGTTTGTGAGTTAGAACCCCGCGTCTGGCTCTGTGCTGATAGCTCAGAGCCTGGAGCCTGCTTCTGATTCTGTATCTCCCTCTCTCTCTGCCATTCCCACACTTATGCTCTGTCTCTCTCTGTCTCAGAAATAAATAAACATTAAACATTTTTTAATTAAAAAAAATTAAAAAAAAAAAAGAAAAGTACTTCTCCTATGGATTGGCCAGGTTCTCAGGTAGCAGGTTTAATGAGATCTAGACTCCACATCTATTCCCTATTTATTCAATACTGAGTCCAATTTAAATTAAGCAGGTAGGTAGAAAAGAGATTTTCATATTTCTAATTCATTTTCCACTGATGTGTGTTTTTCTCTAGGAACTTGGAAGAGTCTGTCTGCCATAGAGAAATATTTATATTCTCAAAGCTTAGTGAAAGAAGAAGGTAATGATGCCTAGGAGAAGTGATTACACTAGATCCACGAGTCAATATTGTGAACAAGATAGACTCTCTGTATATTACAAGTCTGAAATAAATTGCTGAGTAAAATTCTTACCTAATTGAGAAGTAACTTCAGATGAGACTCAGAAACTTTGTCATATGTAAACTAACTTAATTATTTAGCGAGAATAATTGAAATTTGTTTCACTTAATTTACACTGTTTTTAACTGGAGTGATAGTTATAAACATTGAGGCTTTTCATGTGTATACACTTAAGTCTTTGCATCTCATGTCACATCTTCATAAGAGCCCTGTGGGGTAAATATTATTATCCTCAATATGTAAATGAGAGTAAACTCAGAATCAGAAGACTTGTTTATTATGTAAATCTCAGAGCTGGGGTGAAAACTCACAACTGACTCCTGTTCTAATTTTTCTACATCATTGCTGACTTATACTGGCCTCATAGAACATAGAAATAAGACTACCTTGACTGAAGTGCAAGTTCAAGGTAAAACAACAACAACAAAGCATACAAGCATTATCTCCACAAAAGACCTCTAGTCCCATTACTTAAGAAAATTGGATTATACATTCAGTTCTAGGTCTTCTATAACCCATACAAATCTAGTCACTTTGAGAAAAATAAAATAATCTGTTATATTTCTGAATCTGTTCTCTGGGAACATGTTGACATATTTGATTGAGTTTCAATCAAGAAACACAAATATATGTCATCCTTATGACAGAAACTTTTATTACTCTGGTGAATCTTTTCCTAACAGTAACAGGAATTGGACAAAACACCCAACTCACTGCGAAATGAGTGATTTCATTTTTAATTTCCAACCAGAAATATTATCTACATGTTTTCATATTCAAGTTTTCAAAAGGCATAAAATGCTGAGTTCCAAATATTGCCACTCTGCTTGTTGCATGCTAGGTGTGTGGATATACTGGTTCTTTAATGGATGTGTCTTAGTGACAGCATGAGCATGTGTGTGTGCACATGTGTTCATGTTTGCATGAGTGCATGCTCAAAATCAAGAAATAAAGAATAATACATTGAGGGTAACAGAAATATTTATGTACCTTACTTACATGCAATAAAAGGAGGCATTTATTTGTTTCATTTCTAATTAATTATAAACACTGAATAACACATTCTTCACATAGGCAATAGTTTACTAATGATAACTCTTTTATCATCTGATTAGGCTAACATTGTGGACAATTTTACTGCCATAGTGAAAATGGTAGGGCTGTCGTCATTTTCTTCATTGTGGTCTAATTCCAATTTGCTTTATTTTCTTTTGGAGAAATCAATCTGCCTATTAGTGACTCTGATAAAGATTTCTCATGAAAGGCCTTAAGTTTTAAAGTAATGCACCAGCCCACATAAAACTAGTACTACAAGCCTTTTAATTTACTGAATTTAAAAGCTAACAGTTTTCATAGTGCTTCAATTATATACCAAAAGTTTCTATGTCCTTGACATGGAAACCAAGCAAAGTAATAAATTAAGATCTCACATCAAATCAAAGTGAACATATCACTGATTCTTTGTATTTTAAGTAAAATAACTCATTTTTCCTCCAGAAGAAAAACACCAGAAATACATTTTAGTTCTTTTAGGTGCTATGTCTCCATGGAATAGTCATATACTTCCACTGTTTTTATCTTGAGTGAATTTAGAATGAGAACATTGGCTAAGGGTTTTTGTTCTTGTGAGTCAAGTTTTCTCACAATAGTGAAATTACCAGTGAGCACTGAAAGAACATAGGACTAACTTGTCAAGGGACCTGGATGCTAGCTGAAATTTATCCTCAAAATAAGAGTTGTGACTAAGGAAAAAATGACTTAACTTCTCTTTAAGTTTCTTTAGCTATCAAAAAAATGTGAGACTAAAAGCAAAAATATTGAAAATTTTTAAGCTAACATGAATAAGGATGTATTAATGAATAATTTAAATTAACAAAATTACTTCAATACAATTTGAAGTTAATCTTTAAAACTTTTGGGGCATCTGGGTGGCTCAGTTGGTTAAGCGTCAAATTTTGGCTCAAGTCATGATCTAACAGTTGGGGAGTTCAAGCCCCAAGTCAGGCTCTGTGATGACAGGTCAGAGCCTGGAGCCTGCTTTGGATTCTGTGTCTCCCTCTCTCTCTTCTCCTCCCCACTCATGCTCTGTCTCACTCTCTCTCAAAAAGAATAAACATTAAAAAAATTAAAACTTTTAACACATATAATTGTATTGACTCATCATACCTAAATTATTATGGTATATTTTCAATAAGGCCATCTGGTTATATGTTCAAATACATAGTTATAAAATATTGTTATGAGCAAATTTTAGAATCTGATTTCAGATATTAGACCCATATGTATTATGGATTTGTTCTGAGAAAGTTGCTTGTAGTTTCAGAGGTTGTATTTATATTCCAATGTTTCCTAACAAAAAATAGAAAATAAACTATAAATAATGTGATTGGTTGGCAGTTTCTTACAAAACTCTTACCATACGATCTAGCAATTACACTCCTTGATTTTCACCCGAGTTGAAATCTTATGCACACACAAAACCCTGGACACAGATGTTTATAGCAGATTTATCTATAATTGCCAAAAGTTGAAAACAACCAAAATGTCCTTTAGTAGGTGAATGGGTAAATATAATAAATATACAATAAACTGACAATGGAATGTTAGTGCTAAAAAGAATGAGCTATCAAACCATGAGAAGACATGGAGGAAATTTAACTGCATATTACTAAGTGGAAGAAGCCAATCTTAAAAGGCTACATATTGTATGATTCCAACTATGTAACATTCTAGAAAAGGCATAATTATGGAGACAGTAACAAGATCAATGGTTATCAGTGATTAGGGGGAGAGAAGGATGAACAGGAGGAGCACAGAAGATTTGAAACTGTATGAGCTGTATGATACTATAATGGAAAATACTTGACATTATGCCTTTGCTAAGACCTATAGAATGTAAACCATCAAGCATGAACCCTAATGTAAACTTTGAATTTTGAATGATAATGATGTGTCTTTGTAAGTTGTCCAATGGAAACAAATAGGCCATTCTTATTCAGGATGGTAAAAATGGAAGAGGCTTTGTTTGTGGGGGTGGAGTGGCTATGTGAAAACTGCACTTACTACTCAGTTTTGCTGTGAAACTAAACTGCTCTAAAAATCAAAGTCTACTTAAAACAAAATATAACAGAAAAAAAACATAAAAAAGGAATATGATTTGGCCAATGACATCCTAGGACAAATTAAGCATGGGCTATTGATTCGACATTAATTTTTCAGTCCAATAGCTATTTCCATGCAACAGTAACCAACATTGTGTTTGGAAAAGATAGCATATATTTATTTCCAAGAAGCTAAAAACCCTCCATCTAAACTATGCTCGTGTTTTCTGAGCAATATAAAACAATGGTAAGTATAAGTCAAAGAATTGTACTTTTTGGTTACTATGAGCTGAATTATGTCCCCACTTCCCATGATTCATATGTTGAAGCCCTAACCCCCAATACCTCAGAATGTGACTGTATTTGAGGATAGGGCATTTAAACAGGTAATTAAGTTAAAATGAGGTTAAAATGGGTCCTAATCCAATCTAACTGCTGTCCTTATAAACAGAGTAAATTTGGACAAAAAGGGAGACAATAAGGAGGGACATGCACAAACAGATGAAAGAGCATGTGAGGGCACAAGGAGAAAGTGGCCACCAGCAACACAAGGAGAGACACCTCAGAAGAAATCAAACCTGGGGCGCCTGGGTGACTTAGTCGGTTGGGCATCTGACTTCACTCAGGTCATGATCTCACGGTTTGTGGGTTTGAGCCCCATGGTGGGCTCTGTGCTGACAGCTCAGAGTCTGGAGCTCACTTCAGATTCTGTGTCTCCCTCTCTCTCTCTGCCCCTCCCCAACTAGTGCTCTGCCTCTCTCTCAAAAATAAATAAACATTAAAAAAAGAAGAAATCAGACCTAATGATACTTTGATCTTGGACTTCTAGCCTCCAGAAATGTGAGAAAATAAATTGTTGCTTTTTAAGCCACCTAGCTTGTAGTATATTCTTATGGGAACTCTAGAAAACTAATTCAGTAGCATTGCAGTTATCAGGTATGTATGAGTGCATGTAGTTATCAGTTACATATAAAAGCATGAAAGAGAGGGTTGAGAAACAGAGTTAAGTATCTCAGAAACTCAGTTATCAGAGCCTGCCAGAGAATAGACTCATTAAATTTGCTCTTTTTAAAAAAAATTGTTTATATATTTATTGAGAGAGAGAGAGAGAGAGCACACAAGGTGAGGAAGGAGCAGAGAGAGAGGGAGAGAGATGATCACAAGCAGATTCCTCCCTATCAGTGCAGAGCCCATTGGTGTGCCCAACCTCACAAACTTTGAGATCATGACTTAAGCTAAAACCAAGAGTCAGGGGCTTAACCAACTAAGCCACCAGGCATCCATAACTTGTCTCTTAAAATTAAGTTTTTTGTCACCTGTTTACTTCAGGGTTATATTCCTTAGTTTCTAGTTGTTATGAGGTAGACACACTCAATGAAAAGAAAACAAAAGCAACAGTTATTGAGCATTAGACTAATCAGCTTTTGGGGCACCTGAGTGGCTCAGTGGGTTGGGCATCTGACTTCAGCTCAGGTCATGATCTCCTGGCTTGTGAGTTCGAGCCCTACATTGGGCTTCTGTGCTGACAGCTTGGAGCCTGGATCCTGCTTCTGATTCTGTGTCCCTATCTCTCTGCTCCTCCCTTGTTCACTCACTCTCTCTCTCAAAAATTAATAAACATTAAAAACATTTATAGACTAATCAACTTTTATGGATGATCTAATGTATTCTAAAAAAACCCAATGAACTAAATGTTATCACCATCTCTATTTATAGTTGAAGACACTGAAACTTAGGTTAAGGGATGTTATTAAAGTTAGGTAACTACTATATGTCAATGCCAGGGTAAGAACCAGAGTCTGTCAGACACCGAAGCCTATTTTGTTTTCTTTCCTTTTTTGTGAAGCCTGTTTTCTTAAACATAATGCTACAGTGCAACACATTTTCCCTTTATATGGTTGCCATATTTAACAAATGAAAATACAGAATGTCCTGTATTTTATCTGACAATCCTAACTTAACTAGTAAGTTTAATGTTAAAATATGTTTTATTTGGGCTCAAAAGAAAGAGGGCTTTTGGAAAATCAGATTATATTCGAGTTTGGGAATTGGGAATTAATAGGTCATTTATACTACTTTATGGACAGTGAAGGACTGATGAAGCTCAAGAAAAGTAGTTGGAATATTAGACAATTCTTGAAAGTTTACGCCATCATTCTGATTTTCCATATTCTTAGCCAGAAGAGGCACTATCCTTCCTGTTTTTCCCAGATTGCTAAGTAAAATCTAGAGAGTATGAAGGAATCATGAGAAACAACACTTCATTTTGTACTTTGTGACTGTGACTACTGTACTACCTAGTATCACAGACTTTGAGTCTGGAGTTCTATCTTGTCCAACAAAAGAGCAGATACAGACTTGAATATGAGAAAGGCTATAGTCTGGAGGGAGACAAGAGCCCTGAACAAGGGTTTTGTCTCTGTATTTATTGAGCTCTCAATGTTTTACATAAGTGGTGAACATGAAGAAGAAAACAATAAGATAATGACCATTAATTTGTGTAAGAGGCAAAGGGTTTGGGGGGCGAGTGGTGTTAGAAGTTGAGATTAAAGCACAATGATATATTGGCTCCAGATGTCAGATGGACAGTTTCTCTATGGGTGACACAGCCAAGTAGCTGTTATCTCCAAAGTTTAAGATTGCTAGAGCATGCTGCCTCAAGGCTAACAAGGCACCCTTTTCACTAGCTAACCTTGGGCCCTTTCGCCCTGTAGTGGCTTGCCATCTCTTACTGTTCTTGGATGCTTACATCCTCTGGAGGTGGCTTTCCACCCTAAGCCTTGTTTTACTTAATGACTAACCTTGGGTGCTTTCTCCCTGTAGTGGCTTTCTGCCTTAAGCCTTGATGGGGCGCCTGGGTGGCGCAGTCGGTTAAGCGTCCGACTTCAGCCAGGTCACGATCTCGCGGTCGGTGAGGTCGAGCCCTGCGTCAGGCTCTGGGCTGATGGCTCAGAGCCTGGAGCCTGCTTCCGATTCTGTGTCTCCCTCTCTCTCTGCCCCTCCCCCGTTCATGCTCTGTCTCTCTCTGTCCCAAAAATAAATAAACGTTGAAAAAAAAAATTAAAAAAAAAATAAATAAAAAATAAAAAAATAAAAAAAAAGCCTTGTTAACCCATTGGTGCAAGCGTACAGAATTCTTAAATTTATTTCTTACAACATAGTAGCTGGGTAGTTACGTTTTCTCATCCCAAATGCTTAAAGAATTACATCAGACCATTATGAATGTAACTTTCATTTTCATCATATGTAACAGGTATATATTGAATGTAAACAATAACTACATACTAATATAATAAATAAGATATTAAGAGAATTCAAGGGCCCACTAGGGCTTAATGAATATGGCCAAGAGTTGTAGTGTAATTTAATATAATTACCCATCTTAGGGGAACCAGAAGTAAAGGGTAAGCCCTAAGTTCTTAAACTTCTGGGAAGGATGAATAAAGGACATTTGAGACACCTAGCGATTGGTTTCTCATCTTAGTGAATGGTCCTTTTTCAGAGTAGTATATGTGACCAAATACCAAGAAACTAAAGCAAAGTACAAGACAGATTGCCTTCACTGAACTTTTCACAGATACATGTGCTCTCACTATAGGGTCTAGCAGAAAGAGGAGATTAAATTCAAAGAAAACAAAAGATCCTTCCCTTCCAGGGGTATAAAGTCCTTAGAGTGAATATCTGTAAAATTCTGTATGGGATACAGAAGTATTTAGTGACCTTAGAGAACTGTCATACCCAATAGCAAGCTGGTCCCTAGAGAAATTCATTAGGAAGGCCTAATATTAGCTGTGTGTACCCTCTTATATTGTAGGTAGAAAACCATTATTTTACCATAAAGAATACTACTCATTACCATCACATATTCATTAAATATTTGATGTATGAGTAATAGAAGACAGAATGAATAGGAGTGGAACACTCTTTTTAAGATTTTTATCTAGAGTCTCAATACCCTAAGTTAAATCACAAGTTAGATTAGAGCTTTCCAATTTCTGATACCTCTTATACTTTGCCTCTAGGTGCCCAGAACTCTCAGATTTTAAGGATATACAGGTCAGAGCTCTATCCTTCTCCTTCATGTTTCAGAATTACCCTTTAGTTCTTCAACTTTGTCCTTGGAACTTAAAAACTTTTATTCTTTCAATGCCTTTAGCATAGCTAATTTTGAGAAAGAAAGCATTTTACATAAAAGTACAAGCAACTGATAATATTTTATAGTATAAAATTAACTTTCCAAAAATATTTGAATTTTTAGAGAATATTTGTTTTTAGCACAAAGTAGTGAATCCCTTAATGGAAAAATTTAAATAAGGACACACTGTAATCAGGGACAGGGGATTTTCATGGTACTGCTCAAATTACAAAACACACAGGTCTATGAAGATCCATGAGTAAGGTCATTTCTGTTAATTGCATGTGTTAAGTCTTTTTGAATTCAGCAATGAATACAGCATTTTTAAGCAAACACTGAATGTAAATATCATGGACATAGATTCCATTACCTATATTCATCTGCCCACTGAGAATCCAGATAATGTCTACACCAATTTTTCTCAAATGCCAGTCCTCATTTAGATACCAACAGACCTGTGTCACAGTGAAATAAAAAGTAAGTAAGTAAGTAAGCAACAAAGTGAATAATATTGTAAAATAAATAATTTTTTTGTTTAACTGAAATTTTGTTAATCTTACATTTTGTTTGGTGTTAAAATAACCTTTCTTACCTCAAGTCACAGTGTAAGTAGACAGCATTAAATATTTTACTTTGCAGAATGAAAAGCTGGCAGCCTTTAAACCTTGGATTGGCCAAATAATCTTTTCTTGGAGCTGAACTGGTTTGCAAAATCTCTAAATCTGAGAACCACTCTTCTCCATACCATTAAAACAATTCATTAACTCTGGAAATTCCATAAGCAGTGTTGGGAGTGGAAATGGAATGCTGAATGGTAGGCAGTAAGCTGAAGGATTGATGAAGGAGAAATTAATCAAACTGACAAAACGAGCAATTAACTGAACTTTTGCCTCAAAAATGACCTTGGCTGCCTCAGCCTTGAAAATGTCCCTAAAGTGTCTGTCTTTAAACTTTAGCTCTGAAAGACAGGTGCAGTTCTCATCCTTTCTTTGCACCATGCATTCTAAAGGCTTATACATGCTGGGGCATTTTCTCCTTGAAAAGAAGAAATAGGGGTGTTTGGATGGCTCAGTCAGTTAAATGCCAGACTTCAGCTCAGGTCATGATCTCATGGGTTTGTGGGTTTGGGCCCTGTATTGCGCTCTGTGCTGACAGTTCAGAGCCTGGAGCCTGCTTCAGATTTTGTGTCTCCTCACTCTTTTCCCCTTCCCTGCTCATGCTCTGACTCTGTCTCTAAAAAATAAATAAATGTTAAAAAATAATAAAAAAAGAAAAGAAGAAATATTTCAAAGCATATAATGTAAGACGGAAAGGATCTGGGGAGAGGCAGGGAAGGCAGGGATCCCCTTTTCTCTGTTCAAAGAGAATTGAGAAGAAAAAGCCCAATTGGCTTTGAGTAAATTGAAGTATCCTTTCCTATGTTCTTGGGATTCCGCCCCTTAAAAATAATCAGTCATTTCTTTGGGACTTTACTAACCCAGTAAATAACTTTTGTTATTGACTCACAGTTTCTACTGAATTAGGAGTTGGAGGATATGTTTGTTTACACATCTGAGGCTGTTCACTACAGGCTCATTCATCTATCTCAAAATATTCACCTTTGGGCAGCTTTCCAGCAGGCATTGCATGGGACACAGGAGTGCTGAGAGAAAACATGTTGAAGCTATAGCCACAGGGATGGTCCCAGCCAGATGTCTGTTGTGCATGTCTAGCTAGGCCCACCCACACAACTGTCTACTTTTGGCAACCAATACGGGCACTTAACTTCTTACAGATTGGTGCCAAACACCTATCTGCAGGCACTATGAACAGCTAGGCACACAGGCAGAATTGCTAGTCATCAATGTAAGTATATGTTCAGGGATGGCAGGAAATATTCAATGACAGAATAGTACACACGTATGTTTGTGCACATATATTTTTATCCCTTTACTATTACTTTAAGTTGCTTTGCTAGAGTCCTTTTATGTTACACTTTCATTTTAATTTTTAGTCTTTAACTGCAATTCCTTTATAGGAGAGATAACACATTTATACTAAGATGTAAATGACTAATAGTGGAAACTTTCCCCAGGATAGTTTTTTTTTTTTTTAATTTGAGAGAGAGAGAGAGAGAGAGAGAGAGAGAGAGAGAGAGAAAGAGAGAGAGAGAGGGAGAGAATCTTAGGCAGGCTCCATGCTCAGTGTGGAGCCTGACATGGGGTTTGACCTGAGCCAAAATCAAGAGTCCAAGAGTTGGATGTCAAACTGTTAGAGCCACCCAGGTGCCTCTCCTCCAGGATAACTGTTTTTTGATAAGCAAAAGCTGCTGAGACACTAAAAACCAGAGAATTTTTAGTCTCAAATGAAGGGAAAAAATTAAGAAAGGGGTAATAGGATGGTAGCAGGCATCCTTTAGCTATTTTCGCAAGGGACAGCTTATTGATCAAAATGTGGTTTAGTAGTATCTGGAGGAAAAAAGGATCTGGCCCATAAACATGAATTATCATGAGGTATAAAAATGAGATCTATTCAATATATTATTAGAAATCCTATAATCTAAAATAATAATGTTATTTATTTACTTTCTGAAAGGAATCTGTTCAAAGCCCTTCCCTCTTCCCCACCCCCACCCAGCCACACTTACAGACAAAACTCACAGGTGTCTCCACTTGGCCCTGTTTGTTTTTGTAGGTCACAGTGCCCAACATTCTCAGAAAATAGACCATGACTACAAAAGATATTCTTCTCTAGCCTGACCACAACTCACATCCCACACAAGCCCCAGACAGAGCCCCTTGAGAAACCTGCCACCTCCTGCTCTACATGGCCAAGAGCGAACCGCCTCTCCACACCCCACTATGGACACAGCTGCAACACTCTCACGTCCTTCAAAACCCCTTAAAAAGTCCATTGTGACAGAAACTTGGGCCAGGCCGACATTTCTCTAGATGTCTGGCCCCTCTTCTCCCTTGCAGAGTGAATAAAACTTTTTCCTGCTTTTGCTCCACTCTGTTCAACTCTTTGTCACCTGCTTCACCAGCCACCCTAGCTCCTTTTTATCAGAAAGCAAGAATAACAGTTATAAATCAACCTCACATTTGCATCACACTTTATAGTTTTCAAAGTGCTTTAATGTTTATTTTCTTATTTAAGATTATTAGTTATGTAAAAATACCAAAAAAGTGAGTGGAATTTTATTGAAAAATAACAAAACAAAATTAATCCTTTGTCTGAAATATTTCTAAATTGAATGGCTTATTCAGCATTGTTTCCTTTGAAATACTTGCATACTTTCTGAACTCTTGTCTGTGGTTATAACCTGCAATCATAGATGATGAGCCTGTTATTAAACTTGCTTGCAGCTAATATCAGTTTATCCCCAAGCATCAGACACCAGATGTTTTTAGTGAGAAGAAAATTAATGGCCTAAATAATGAATCAATTGAGGAGCAGTGGCTATAATCCATCTGCTCTTTAAGCCAGTGCCCTGAGTCAGGCTGGCTTCTGGCTACACAGAATATTAATCAGTTGAAGAGTTAAACGGAGGACTCAAAGCCATTGTTGTGAGATGCCTCCAGGGCGCCCCCAAGCCACCCCTTCTTTAGGCTGGGCTTTGTGTAAGGAATGAATAGGCAAACAAAAGGCAGAGAGAGAGAGAGAACTCTATAATGGAGAGTGATTTGGACTGACTGCCCTTTGTGTACCCAAGGGGAGAATGACTAAATATGGACAGTGGGAGTGCAAGCCAAGCCTCCTTTATTTGGGTGAAATAATATTTCCTAAACACATAATCTGTTTTGATGTCAGTAAATCATTTATTTATTGGGTTTCATACCCTTTGTCATTGTTGTCTTCATTCCTATAGCATTTCTTCCTAATCTACACACTGATATTTTGCTGTGGTTTATAGTGAGGAATTAATTTGTAACAAATAAAGTTATCACATATATAGAAACTTGTTGAGGGTTTGAGCCTTTTTATTTCTATTTCTGGATATTTGAAAAGTAAGTTATAAGGGAAGAAAAGAATGATCAAGTCAGGCACCTTCTCAAATGATGGTATGTGACTTGTTTCTTTTTTTTTTTTTTTAATCCCAAAACTAACTTTTTTCCTAGACTTTAAGGAGCTCACACAAAATATGATATTCAATATTTTTCTTCTAAAAAACTATCAGGATAGTTACATGATGGAAATAGATAATAGAGAAAGAAGAAAGAAAGGAAGAAAGAAAGGAAGAAAGGAAGAAAAGAAAGAAAGAGAAAATAGAGAGAGAAAGAAAAGAAAGAAAGAAGATCCAAATAACTTGTTTTCAAACTGTTTCCTCAATCTCTCAAAATTTCTGGAAAACGTTTGGAACAGTGGTGCTGAGAATACCAGAGAAAAAATGTTTGCAACTAGTGTATCCTTTTGCTCATTCCTGCTTTTGCCCTTGAACTACTTAGGTAACAAAAATAGAAGAAAGTAGAAAAATTCCAACTGAGAGTTCTAGACAAAGTCAAAATGCCAGAGAATAAAAGTTAATAGAAACAGTTTTGCTTTTGTGGATCTACTGGTCAGAAAAAGGAATAAAATTTTGGAATAGGGTGCACTGTTTGGATACCATGTCAAAAACATGTCAGACAGGAAGCTGAGGCCCCTGAGAATTAGAATAGCTACACTGATTAATTTGTATATTTTGCATGATGTCCTTAAATAAAAATAATATCCCTAGGTTTATGCTTAAAATTCCATGGTCATATGAGTAATACTTTGTAAACTTTAAGTAAGCTAAGGAGGCTCATACATTTTTTTATTTCTTATTTTTTTTAGGTCTGTGGCCAAGTTACTTCAAACCAGGAAGAATTATAGAG
The DNA here is from genome assembly GCF_007474595.2 of Lynx canadensis. Lineage (NCBI taxonomy): Eukaryota > Metazoa > Chordata > Mammalia > Carnivora > Felidae > Lynx > Lynx canadensis. Next base: position 65,960,356 of record NC_044321.2, on the reverse strand, counting down.
CTCCTTTTTTGTCCACAAACTGTATCATTCTGCATTAATTGAAAGAGTTTGTTTTAGATAGGACCTTGCATAGGTATTACTGAGTAGCCATCTATGCCTATGAGATGTGATTTAGGGGGGTCCTCAAATAACAACTACATAATCCATTACCTCATCATTTTGGGTATTAATTTCCTCCACTTTCTTATTTTCCTTCAGGAGGAATCCTACTAGTAACTAATATTCCTCATTATCAGATAGTCCTTTAATAGGAATTAATTAAGAAGCAGCCAGAAATAAGACAGACATGGGTTAAGAAAAAGGAAGGAAAGCTCAATGAGAAATAATAAATGGGATGCTAGGAGCTTCACAAACACACACACACACACAAAACAAAAACAAAACAGTGTCTACTTTACTATCTGGCACTTCTCTAAGGAGGCACTGTATTTCTTGCCTGTACTTCCTGTCTGTTGCTGAACTCAGAGAAAAGATCTTGGAGAGTGTAGCTCTCCTTTTGAATCTAGCCCTTGGCTGGAACACTGTTGATAAATCAGCAGTCTTTTGGATTGCATAGAGGAAGTGAGTGTCCCTTGCTTTTTCCTTGGTTCTTGCTATTGCTTTTCTCAACACAACTTCATGCCTGTGTGCACGTGAATGCGTGCAAGTGCGCCCGCGCGCGCGCACACACACACGCACACAAGCACACATCCCAGGCACAACAGTTGCCAAATCTTTGCTGCTTATGCTTAGAATTTTGAATGCCAATGAATCCTGGGGAGTTATCTAGGAGGAAGAGGACCATATTGTGTTGCCCTTAAGTGTCCCTAAAATAAAGTCCACTTTGCCCACTAGTTAGGAGTGCAGGAATTTGGAGTCACCACTCTCCACACACAGGAACTGTACCACCAGATAAATTAAGCATATTCTAGCATTTCACTTATTTAGTGAAAAATCTATTATTTAATCTTTATTATCTATTATTTAATAGATTTCACTTATTTAGTTACCACTAGCATTTGCAATCTTTTCTATATAAAAGACTTCTAAAATAGCAGAAGATTTGTTCACTTTTTAAACTGGTTCAGTATTTTGCAGGATTGCTAATTGAGAAGACAGAGAAAAGAAAATAATTTAGAAATATTGCTAAATGGAAGAGCTAGAACCCTGAGAGTTATTGTGAAATGTGGAAAACACAGTGTCAATAAAAGAAGTGATCCTAACTTCTTGAGTTCCTGAGACTGCTTTTTTGGCTGTCTAAACAGGCAGCTCTGTAACCAGAGCTCATTGTGACCGGTTCCCTAGGAAATAAAAAGCTGTTTATTTTGAAATGAAAGTGTAAGATTTTCTAAGATAAATATAATCATGTTTTGGGAGGGAATAGCTAGAAATATTGTTTTGGTCACAATCACCCTCATCTCAGATATTATAATTGAGTTTTTCCTTAGAATCTGGAGGTGTTTTTGTTTAGGTTATGAAATGAGTTTCAACAATGGAAACAATGGTCTGAGAGACTTTCCTTTTCCAAAATTCAATCCAAAGAACCAAAGTTAAATGTTCTCCCAAAGCGTCTTTCAATCTTCATATTTTGCCTAGGTCAGTTGCATTTATTGTGTGTATTACTCTAAGGAAGATTATGAGTTTGCTTACTTCTAAGCAAAACACATAACTCAATTAGAAAAGACAAAACCAAAACCAAAACCCTACTACATCTAAAGATGACTTTTGTTATTGTTGCTTGGTTTCTATCTACATTTTTTATATGCATTGCCACTTTCAATTAGTGTAGTTTCCTTTTTTTTAATCCTTTGTGCAAATTATATTCTTTAGCACCAGTTTTAATGCTTTCAATTGAAAATTGTCTGATTCATTTTCTTATCTTGGCTCTTCAGGTGGTCTCCCATTTCAGTTTTAATATATTATCCTCAATCCTTATGGTTATTAAAATGAATAAGCTTTAGTTTTCCTCAATTTATATTGTGGATTTATTTTTGAGTCTTAAATTGGGTTGTGATTTGATAAATGGGTCATGAAAATTTGAGTTGCCATCCTCCAGTTTCCAATCTGCACTGTGAGAAGCAAGCTGATGAAAACACAGTTCTCATCTGGATTTCTCAATCATTTTGATTTGACTGCTCATATTAGGAAATCACATTTTCCTATAGGATTTCTCTGTATTTTGGTAAACTGTACCAATGCTGAGCAATTTGATAATTAGACAGAATATGAGTATAATCAGGGATATATTTTAATACAAACATTTTTCTTAAAATGGCATTTTTGTGTCAAATCTGTGAGCACATTTATACTCTTGATTGGGCATGTAATTTTATCAGCCTGTTTTTTCTTTATAAAAATCAATAACTGAATGTAAATCTATGATGAAGGTAACGTGAAAAAGTTTCCAACCCTAGTGCCTCATTTTGGTCTTTGTACAAAAATATTTCCCACTTAATTTTGCTTGTTTGAAATTTAAAATTGTAAATAATAGTCTAGAAGATGAAATAATAGTTATTTCTCTGTACCAATTAAAATTAAAGATAGAATTATCAATAGAGAACAAGATAGGTTTAATTGTATTAAGGATAAAATTTCAAGCAGTTTTTACAAAAATCCTTTTCCAAGGATTATACAGATTTTCCCTCTTTCATTTACACAGCCTGCACCAGGTACCCCTGAATATGGATTTCACATCCTGTTATATTGGATGTGTATTACCAGCTTAAGGAATGAAAAGGGGAAAAAAAGGTGCTTGCAAACATACATTAACTGTTTTAGACTTTGAGATCACCATTAGGGCACTAAGGAGTCCTTTTGATTTTACTCTTCTCTCTCTGCTCTTCAAAAGACCTGTTTTTTTTTTCTTCTTACAAAAGAGTCTTGTTCTATTTCTTCCAGCACTGCTTCTCAGATATTTCAACCATTGTCATTGTTTCCCTGTGAGCTGGTTATTATTGAGCACATAATGAAGCTAGGATTTCTATGTGTACATCCTTCTGTGGAAGCCTAATCATTTGCCCCACCTCTCAGTGAATATCACTGTGAGAGAAGTATGGTTAGACTCTGTCCATGGAGAGAGAAAGGGAGGCACAGAGAAGTGGCTAGTGATAGGGCTAAAAATACAACACTAGGCTCCTAATGCCTTAGTCTGGGTCCTTTTGTTAAACTGCATTGCCAAGGGACAGAATTCCTGGAATTTGATTTCCTTTTCTTTAATTGTAAAATTTTCTGCTAAAATTGAAACTCATCACGAGCCCTATGCATCAGGGGGCTTTGAATTTTGTTATCAAGTGGCAATATTTTCCTAGTCTTTCAAGGTTAACAACTTCAGAGACAGCTTTGTTTCAAATCTCTGTGTGGCCAGCCATCATCCCCCTCCTACCCTGCTCCAGTCTTACCCCACAGCAATACCAACCACCGAAATTGGTTGATTTTTCCTTCTCAGTGCTTGCACGTTGACAGCACTGTTGTGATTCTGATGTCTTACATTGTAATAGCCTCTTTGCTCTAGATTCCCATCTATTCTAATGCTGCACTAAAGAGTATCCAGAAATTTTATTTTTCTAAAGCATAATTTTGATCGTATCCTTCATTTAAAACCCTTTAATCTCTCTTCTTTACTTACAAGATTAAATAAAAAAAATTCATCTGGTATCTATAGCCTACTCTTACAACACTGAGCTTGAACCACAATTTCTCATCACATATGACTTTTACAGATATTTGTAAAAGCATTTAACATTTTTGGTTCTTCAAGTTCAGAGACTATGCTGTCTTCAATTTTACAGAGGATTTAACATAGTGTACATGGGAGATGTACAAGATATATTTTAGGGTGAATATAGGTAAAAATAATTAAACGTTTCACTTCCAGGATGTCTGGGTGGCTCAGTAGGTCTGACTTTGGCTCAGGTCATGATCTCACAGCTCCTGAGTTTGAGTCCCATGGGGGGCTCTGTGCTGACAGCAAAGAGTCTGGATTCTGCTTCAGATTCTGTGTCTCAGTCTCTCTCTGCCCCTCCACTGCTTACGCTGTGTCTCTCTCTTTCTTGAAAATAAATAAACATTTAAACATTTCACTTCCACTTACTATCTATTTACCTCACTATTCTCAAAATTGTGAATTAGAATAGTAACTTTTAAAAGGTTCAAATGGTACTTATATAAAGACAAATGGTACATATATAAGGAAAGAAAATGAATATATGATAACACCAGACCAACAATTAAAAAATAACTTTTGCTCATCTTATTAATATATTTAGAAAATACAGGAAATTCAATAAGTACCAAGTACAAAGAAGTACATAAAAGTACTCAATGTTAACAGTTTGGTGTCTAAGCTTCTAAACTTTTTTTTCTTGTTTTTCTCCTACCAGGCAAGTAACTTTGAGAGGAAAAACTCAGATATCTCTCTTTTATTCTAAATGGGATAAAATATCTCTTTCTATGGATTTGCCATCTGGTTATGATTTTTAGTAGAGTGATGGGCCTCTGAGTTTACTAGAAATATAATAAATATATTCTTATACTATACATATACACCTGACTAGTGGATTTCATGTCATTAAAATAAATTAGATTTTCAGACAAGAAAAAAAAATATTTCCCTTTACTAGTTCTGGTGCAGAAAACATTTCACTATGGAATCTTTCCCAACCCCCACCCTCACAAGAAAGGGAGAAACAATCTCAAAATTTTATATAAAAATTAACTTTGTCAGTGTTCTAAGGGATGGACCAAATGACTAGTAACATTTTTATTATCTGTTTTTTTTTCTTTTTATTTTTAATGTTTATTTATTTTTTTGAGAGAGAGAGTGAGGGGGGGCAGAGAGAGAAGGAGGCAGAGGATCTGAAGTAGGCTCTGTGTTGACAGCAGTGAGCCCAATGCGGGGCTCCAAGTCAGGAACCATGAGATCATGACCTGAGCTGAAGTCAGATGCTTAACCGAGCCACCTAGGTGCCCCTTTTTTTTCTTTTCTTCTTTTTTTTTTAAAGAGGAATTTAAATTTTCTATGTGGGTACAAATTGACAATTCTTACTAAAGTAAAAGCAGCAGAATTTATTGTTTCAAATGGGTTTTTTTTAGTGATCTCTGAGTTGAGCATTCTTTTTTGACTTGGTCTCCTTAAGTAAGAAATTAGTGTAATATTTTATTGTCCCAGGAAAATAATAATGTTTTCCCTCCTCAGTCACTATCGGGATCTATTTATCAGAGAGGGAATTGGGCTTGAAATTAAGTTGTACCTCTGCCACTAGCAGTTTAAAGAAATTCCTTCTCTTCCTCTTCTACTGTTCTGGATATGTAATAAACTTTCTTCTCAGTCCAAACCCCAAAATAAAAAGTTAGCATAAATTTACCCCATTTAATAAACATCCCCTTGTCTCAGATTGAACTTCACATAGTATTATTTATTTGAGCATATAAATAACAATTTTCTTGGTAAAATGAGCAGCAATCTGGATCAATGACACAGCTGTAATTCAAAAGTTATCACAGCCACAGGTAAACAGAACACCATCATTTACAATATTAGCATATCTCCTAGTACTAAAATACAGGTTTGTCTTCAGTAAGGAAGTACTCATTATGGTTATTGACAACTGTTAAAATACACTTACTTTTTGTCAAAGAATTTTAATCACATGTATGACATAAAAGGAAAACATTTATTCAGTGCAATGGTATAAAGGCTTATTTGCAAATAGTGTGTGTGTTGGGGAGGTCTGTCCTTCAGATCAAGGCTGTCTTTTTTACACTTGAATAATAAGAAAAGCAATATTACTATAAAAGGATACAAAGGATGAATGGAAAGAAAGGTTCTGTGTTATAGTTCAATTATAAGAGGCTAATTCTTTTTGTGCACAAGGAAATTATTGTATTGAATATTATTTTAAATAAATATTTCTCCTCTTAAAATGCCATGATGCTTGGATGACATCTTGTTGTATTCAGTTATAGGCTTTCATGAGATTTCTTTTAAATGTCCCATGCTCAGTGAAGCTTCCTCCAAAAGCTCACACTATATCAACAATTAAAAATTTATCTCTACTCAACCACAACCCCTCCCTGAAACTTTTGTTAAAACATTACAAATTAAACTTCACTCGAGATTTGTATTTAAATCAAACCAAGAAATGAGAAAGTGTTCTCACAATCTGGATACTCCTTGGCCCACAAGTGTGTAAGGGAATGGGAACAAACACATACAGTATAATGCATGTTACATAAACATATTCATACTTGATGAATCACATATGGCTGCCCAAATTAAATTCTTCCTTCCTGCAGTTTAACTCCAAAACATTTTTAAAACTGACTTTATGATGTAATAATGATTCTGTTTCCTTTACATTGGGTGACATTGATGGCCTATAACCATAATAGAAATAGGTATGTGGCCAATTTTGTTTAAGGTCTTTGAGACAGAGACCAAATGCTAAGGTCCTGTTTCCTTATACTGCATTTTGATACAAAGGGTATAGGTTTCAAATTACTATTTTCATGGAATCTAGGAACGCACACTGGGGGAAAGAAGCTTTGAAGTTATCACAAAGTTTTTTGTTTTTTGTTTTTTTGTTTTTTTTTTTTAATCTGAATGATCTGGAGTAAAGTAGAGCTGTTAGTATTACACAGGATACTTAGCTATTCTGTTGCCCTTGCGGGTCAAACTTCAGTGTAAATAACTTTATCCAGAAGCAACTATTTGGATTTGTTCTATGTCTGTCAGTGAAGCATTTGGATCCAATATAAACACAAGACTGCAACGGGGTAGCTTGCAGCACACATAAAAGCTACCAAATTCTCCTATTTTGAAAGCTGGGTTTTTGTTTTGAAATACACATGTGAAGGAAAAAAAGCAGACATCTGACATTTCAGTCTCTGTGTTGTTTGTCTACTCCTTTGATCTGCCAAGTGACAAGAAATACTTAAGTGTCACTTGTCCCCATAGGTTAAAGCCAAATCATTATATAGTAAAATGAACTGCATGGAAGTATCCTCTCTCTCTCTCTTTGTCTCTCTGTCTCTCTGTCTCTCTCTCTTTCTCTCACACCCACACACACATCTGAAGTGCAGACCAAACTTACAGAATACATGCCTTGTAGTGAAAAATTTTTTGAGGGGAGAGATTGGGAGTTTAATTAAAAATTTTCAGAACCTGAAACTCTAACAGGCTGCTAATTCTTTTGTGTGTGTGTGGTAAGTAATAAAGTTATCTATATGTTACTAGCATAGTATTTCAGTTTCCTACTCTGGTTCCCTATGCTCAATTATGTAGGGGAGTGTGGTGTTTTGAAATAATACTACAGAAGTTCCTGTAAAACTGACATACATTTAAAAATTACAATTAAAAAAAAATTCTGATAACAATAATACCCTACTTGAGGAAGAATCACTTTGCTTTTACATCCAAATATGCAATTTAATGATAAAGAGACAAAAATATATAAAAGCTGATATGAAATTTCATATTTCCCAACCCCTATCAAGGAGCTACTAAAATATGTGTTATAGAGTTGAAAAGTTTATATCAATCTTAAAAACCCATGGCCCTTAAAGTGAGTATGATGCTCAGAGTGATGGCACTAAGTTCTTTCTTTGGCTCAAAAATAGTTTAGTAAGGGGCGCCTGGGTGGCGCAGTCGGTTAAGCGTCCGACTTCAGCCAGGTCACGATCTCGCGGTCCGTCAGTTCGAGCCCCGCGTCAGGCTCTGGGCTGATGGCTCAGAGCCTGGAGCCTGTTTCCGATTCTGTGTCTGCCTCTCTCTCTGCCCCTCCCCCGTTCATGCTCTGTCTCTCTCTGTCCCAAAAATAAATAAACGTTGAAAAAAAAAAATTTAAAAAAAAAAAAAATAGTTTAGTAAGTAGCCATTACTTATTAAGACCATAGATTATTTTTGTCAATATGCCAATCTTTATATTCATTATGCAATTTAATATACCTATAAGTTAAGTGTAATTATCTGATCAAGTAAGAAGCAGAGTAAGCATTTTATTTTAGGATTGTCTGCCTTTAAATGCTGAACCTTACACAACACTTTATAGTGACATAGGTATCTAATATGTCCTATGATACAGTAAGTCTATGAGTTTTACAATAAGCATTTTAATATGAGATATCAGATAGTGCCTGAAACATAGTAAGCATTCCATAAATGTTAAAATCTCACTACTAAATTTCATAAGCAAATAATAGCCCCTTTTATTTATTTATTTATTTTTATTTTTAAAATTATTTATTAAAATTCAAATGAGTTAACATAAAATGTAGTATTGGTTTCAGGAGTAGAAACCAGCGATTCATCACTTACATATAACACCCAGTGCTCATCCCAACATGTGCCCTCCTTAATGCCCATCACCTATTTAGCCCATCCCCCACATCCCTACCCTCTAGCAAACCCCAGTTTGTTCTCTGTATTTAAGAGTCTCTTATGGTTTGCCTCCCTCTTTGTTTTAACCTTATTTTTCCTTCTCTTCCCCTATGGTCATCTATTGTGTATCTTAAATTCCACATATGAGTGAAATCATATGATATTTGTCTCTCTCTGCCTGACTTATTTCACTTAGCATAATACACTTTTAGTTCCATCCATGTTGTTGCAAATGGAAAGATTTCATTCTTTTGGATCACCGAGTAGTATAATAATTTGGCCATCGTTGATGGCAGTGCTGTAAACATTGGAGTACATGTGGTCCTTTGAATCAGCATTTTTTTTATCCTTTGGATAAATACTTAGTAGCGCAATTGCTGGGTCATAAGGTAGTTCTATTTTTAAATTTTTGTGGAAACTCCATACTGTTTTCCAGAGTGGCTGCCCCAATTTGCATTCCCACCAATAGTACAAAAGGGTTCTCCTTTCTCCACATCCTTGTCAACATCTCTCTTCCTCTCCCCAACTCATGCTCTCTCTCTCAAAAATAAATAAAACTTGAAAAAAATTTAAAAAAAGAATGGATACTCTATGATGTCAATGCTTTTTCTGCATCTATTGAAAGTATCATGTGTTTCTTATCTTTTTTTTATTAATGAGATATATCACGTTACTTGATGTGTGAATATTGAACCATCCCTGCAGCCAAGGATTAAACACCACTTGATCTTGGTGAATAATTCTTTTAATGGATTGTTGGATTTAACTTGCTAGTATCTTGCAGAGAGTTTTTGCATCCACGTTTGTCAGAGAAATTGTTCTGTAATTCTGCTTATCAGTGGGGCTTTCATTTCAGAATCAAGGAAATGTTGGACTCATAGAATGAGTTTTGAAGTTTCCCCTCCATTTTAATTTTTTGAAACAGCTTCAAAAGAATAGGTATTACTTCTTCTTTAAATATTTTGTAGAATCCCCTGGGAAGCAGTCTGGCCCTGGACTCTTGCTTGTTGGGTGATTTTTGAGTATCAAATCAATATCTTCACTGGTTATGGGTATTTTAAATTTTTCTATTTCTTCCTGTTTTAGTTTTGATAATTTATATGTTTCTAGGAATTTGTCTATTTCTTCCAGATTTACAATTTGTTGGGATATAATTACTCATAATATTCTCTTATAATTGTTTGTATTTTTGCAGTGTTGATTTCTCTTCTTTCATTCATGATTTTATTTAGTTGGGTCCTTTCCTTTCTTCTTTTTCATAAATATGGGTAGGGGTTTATGAAATTTGTTAATTATTTTTTTAACATTTATTCATTTTTGAGAGACTGAGCATGAGCAGGGGAGGGGTAGAGAGACAGGGAGACACAGGATCTGAAGGAGGTTCCAGGTTGTGAGCTGTCATTACAGAGCCTGACACAGGGGTCAAATCCATAAATGAGATCATGACTTGAGCCAAAGTCGTATGCTTAAACAACTGAGCCACCCAGGCGCCCCATAAATTTTGTTATTTCTTTCAAAGAAACAGCTCATAGTTACTTTGATTTGTTCTAATGTTTGTTTGTTTGTTTGTTTCAATATTGTTGGTTTCTGCTCTAATCTTTATTGTTTCCCTTCTTCTGATATTTCTGGGTTTATTTGCTTTTCTTTTTCCAGCTCCTTTTGGTGTAAGATTAGGTTATATATTTGAGACACATCTTCCTTCTTCAGGAAAGCCTAGGTTGCTATATACTTCCCCCTTAAGACCACCTTTCCTGCATCCCAAAGGTTTTGAACTGTCATCTTTTCATTTTTATTGGTTTCCATGTACTTTTTAATTCCCTCTTTAGTTACTTCATTACCCATCGATTCTTTAATAGGATGGTCTTTAATCTCCAAATATTTGTGGTCTTCTAAACTTTTTCTCATGGTTTATTTCAAGTTTTATAGTGTGGTGGTCTGAAAATATACATGGTATGATATCAGTCTTTTTGTACTTGTTGAGGGCTTATCTGTGACACAGAATGTGATCTATTCTGGAAAATATTCCTTGTACACTCAAGAAGAATATCTATTCTGCTGCTTTAGGATGAATTGTTCTGAATATATCTGTTAAGTCCCTCCAGTCCAGTGAGTCACTCACAGCCATTGTTTCCTTTCTGATTAGATGATCTGTCCATTATTGAAAGTGCCGTGTTAAAGTCCCCTACTATTATTGTACCATCAATGAGTTTCTTTATGTTTGTGATTAATTGATTTATATATTTGTATTCTGTCACGTTGGGGACATAGTTATTTACAATTGTTAGATCTTGGTGGATAAACCCCTTAATTATGACACAATGTCCTTCATCTCTTGTTATAGTCTTTGTTTTAAAAATTTAGTTTGTCTGATATAAGCATGGCTACCCCAGATTTCTTTTCACCTCCATTACCATGATAGATGGTTCTCCATCCCCTCACTTGTAATCTGCAGGTGTCTTTAGGTCTAAAATTAGTCTCTTTTAGGGGCACCTGGGTGACTCAGTCGGTTAAGCGTCCGACTTCGGCTCAGGTCATGATCTCGCGGTCTGTGTGTTCAAGCCCCGTGTCGGGCTCTGTGCTGACAGCTCAGAGCCTGGAGCCTGTTTCAGATTCTGTGTCTCCCTCTTTCTCTTACCCTCCCCTGTTCATGCTCTTTCTTTCTCTGTCTCAAAAATGAATAAACTTTAAAAAATTAAAAAAAAATTAGTCTCTTTTATGCAGCACATATATGGATCTTGGTGTTTTTTTATGAGTTTATTTTTTTATTTATTTTTTTATCCATTCTGCCACCCTATGTCTTTTGATTGGAACATTTAGTCCATTTACATTTTGAGTGATTATTAAGATATGAATTTAGTGCCATTGTGTTGCTTGTAGAGTTGGTGTTGCTGGTTGTGTTCTCTGTTCCTTTCTAGTCTTTGTTGCTTTTGGTCTTTTCTGCTTTCTTTTGTTTTTGTTTTTCTTTTTCTCCACTCAAAGTGCCCCCTCCACTTAAAATTTCTTCCAAGGTTGGTTTAGGCATCACACACTTCTTTAGTTTTTGTATGTGTGGGAAAATTTTTATCTCTCCCTCTATTGTGAATGACAACCTTGGTGAATAAAAAAGTCTTGGCTACATTTTTTTTTTTCTGATTCAGCATGTTGAATTATCCTGCCACTCCTTTCTGGCATGCCAAGTTTCTGTGTACAGATCTGTTGTGGGCCTGATCTGTCTTCCCTTGTGGGCTAAAGATTTTTCCCCTTTTTGTCTTCATGATTCTTTCCTTGTCTGTATATTTTGTAAATTTTACTATGATATGCCTTGTTGATGGAATGTTCTTGATGAATCTAGTGGGAGTTCTCTGTTTTTCTCGGATTTTCATGCCTGTGTCCTTCCCCAGATTAGGAAAGTTTTTACCTATAATTTGTACACTTCTGTCTTTTTTTTCCCTCTCTTCATCTTCTGAGACTCCTATAATAAGAATATTATTCCTCTTTAATACGTTGCTGAGTTTTCTATGTCTTATATTGTGATCTTTGCCTTTGTTTCCCTCTTTTTTTCTGCTTTATTATTTTCCATAATTTCATCCTCTATATCACTTATTCGCTGCTTTGCTTCATCCATCCTTGCCATCATGTCACCCATTTGAGATTGGATCTCGGTTATAGCATTTTTAATTTTGGCCTGACTAGATTTTATTTCTTTTATCTCTGCAGAATGGTACTCTGTGGTGCCTTTTATGCTTTTTTCAACCCCAACCAATATTCTTTTAATCGTGTTTTTAAATTCTAGTTCAGACATCTTACTTTTATCTCTGTTGATTAAACCCCTGGTCATTATTTCTTCCTGTATTTTCTTTTGGGGTAAATTCCTCTGTCTTGTCATTTTGGAGGAAGAAAGCAAAATTAATAAAATAAAAAATAAAAATTAAATAATTGAAAAGAAAACAAAACAAAATCAAATATAGGAAGCTAATCCTAGGTGTGTTTTGGTCTGCTTGAGAGAAGCTTGATTGACAAAAGTAAAAAGATAAAGAAAAAAAATATTTAAAAAATGAAAATTAAAAAAAATAAATTTTTAAATAAATTCAAATAAAATAAAATAAAAAATAAAAAGACTTTTAAAAAATTAAAAATTTGCTCTTTCCATATCCATGAAAGAAAAAGAATAGAACAAAGGAAGAAAATAATACAACATAAGTAAAAACAAGCAAAAAAAAAATGAACTAAGAAAAGAACAAGCAAACAGAATAAAACGCAAGTGAAGTTACATCCAGTTTCCCCTAGAACTGAAACTTTGCAGCACACTACATTCCATAGACTAAGCCTGTGGAAAGGCTTTGTACTGGTATTCAAGGCAATGTGCCTGGAGGGTGCAGGTGAGCAGGTATTGGTGTAGTCTCCATTCTCCCCTTGGTGGTGCTGCTTAGCTCACTGTGGTGGATCCATGTGTGCATTGTGTGTGATCAGATGCCTGCTAGAGGTGAAAATGGCTTCACCCAGCTCTCTAGTTTCTGGCCTGGTAATTTTGTGCCATCACATACATGCAATCAAGAATGTCTCCTTTGCTTCAGGCCTCCGCCTTTCCCCGCATTTACCCTGTCTGTGTCCAAGCTGTCTGCCTGCCAGGTTGTGCATCCCTCCAGAGTTGTATCTAAGATAGAGCTGTGCTTCAGATCCCCACACTTCAGAGACCCATGTGGCTTGGAACTGCACTGATTCTCTGGGGGCAGTTTCTTGCCGGACAATGGTCAGGTGCTGGTTTGTTCCAGAAAATGTTCATGCAATAGGCACAGTGGCAGAGTCTCAGAGTTTGTGGTAAATTTTAACACACAGCCAGTGCTAGGTTTTGCTGGACTCTGGCACCTTTGTTTAAATATCAGTAAGCAGGGCAGCTCTTCTGGGTCCACAGGGACTTGTGCCTACCAGGAGGCTGTATGGCCTCTACCAAATGTAGAGGTCAGACCTCTGACCACGTTATCTGGTCCTGGGAATTTGCCCTACTTCCTCATAGAAACACCACCAGGCACTGAGCTCCAAAATTTCAGACTCTGTAGTCCACTGTTTATAAAATCTTGGCAGTATTGAAACCCTCGTTTTTCTCCCTGTCAATTGTTATTGGGAACAGGTTTCTTGCCCAGTGCCCTGCAAGTGTTATCACTCTCTTTCCTGCAGGTATTTTTGGGCAGGAGGGTGCTATCTTGTGAAATCCCAATTCACTGCACTCTCCCCCTTTCTCTCTCTCTCTCTGTCCTCTCTTGAAAAAAAAACGGTTCTCCACCCTCCAGGGTTCCATGGCTTTTCTCTCCTGCATGTCACCTCTCTGCACCATGTACCTGCCAAGTTCTCTGGCTCAAATTATGCTGATTGTTGCATTGATCCCTGAATGGATAAAGAAGTTGTGGTTTATATATACAATGGAATACTACTTGGCAACGAGAAAGAATGAAGTATGGGCTTTTGTAGCAATGTGGATGGAACTGGAGAGTGTTATGCTAAGTGAAATAAGTCATACAGAGAAAGATAGCTACCATATGTTTTCACTCTTATGTGGATCCTGAGAAACTTAACAGAAGACCATGGGGGAGAGGAAGGGGGAAAAAAAAAGGTACAAAGAGGGAAGGAGGCAAACCATAAGAGACTCTTTTTTTTTAATTTTTTTAACGTTTATTTATTTTTGAGACAGAGAGAGACAGAGCATGAACAGGGGAGGGGCAGAGAGAGAGGGAGACATAGAATCTGAAACAGGCTCCAGGCTCTGAGCTGTCAGCAGAGAGCCCGACGCAGGGCTCGAACTCACGGACCTGAGCTCATGACCTGAGCCGAAGTCGGATGCTTAACCGACCAAGCCACCCAGGCGCCCCCATAAGACTCTCTTAAAAACTGAGAATAAACTGAGGGTTGATGGGGGATGGGAGGGAGGGGAAAGTGGGTGATGGGTATTGAGGAGGGCACCTGTTGGGATGAGTACTGGGTATTATATGGAAACCAATTTGACAATAAATTTCATTAAAAAAATCCTCAGATCAATTTCCTAGGTGTTCTAAATGGGTTGATACTGATGTAGCAGTATTTCAGGATCAGACAAGCTCAGAGACCCATAGTACTCCACCATCTTAACTCCCTCTGTTATATTTGTTTTATATATTTGGGTGCTTTCAAATTGGAGGTATAGGTATTCACAATTTTTAGGTCTTCTTGTTTGATAGTTTGCTTTATTGTGGTTATAGTGACCTTCTTCATCTCTTGTTACAGACTTTGTTTGAAGTCTACTTTGTCTGATAGAAGTATGGAGACTCTGGCTTTCTTTTGATATCCATTAGTACAACAGATGGTTCTCCATCCCTTCATTTTCATTTTGCAGGTGTCTTTAAGTCTAAAATAAGTATCCTTTCAAAAAAAATTTTAAATGTTTATTTATATTTGAGAGAAAGAAAGACCGTGCAAGCAGGGGAGGGGCAGAGAGAGAGGGAGACAGAGAATCTAAAACATTTCCAGCTTCTGAGCTGTCAGCACAAAGCCCGACCCAAGGTTCAAACTTACTGACCACAAGATCATGACCTGAGCCCAAGTCAGATGCTTAACCAAGTGTGTAACTCAAGTGCCCTTAAAATGAGACTCTTTTAGGCCATATATAGATGGGACTTGTTTTTTTATCCATTCTGCCATCCTGTGTCTTCCTATTGGAGCTTTTTTTCCATTTACATTTAGAGTAATTATTGATAGATATATATTTAGTGCCATTTTATTACTTGTTTTGTCATTGATTCTGGAGATTTCTCTCTTCGTTTCCAGTCTTTGTCACTTTTGGTCTTTCCATACCACCCAAAGAATCCCCTCTAATATTCTTTGCAGAAATGGTTTAGTAGTCACAAACTCCTTTATTTTTTGTTTGTGTAGGTAACTCTTTATTCTTTTTGTATTCTGAATGACAACCTTGCTGGATGGATTATGCTTGACTGCAAGATTTTTCCCATTCAACACATTGAATGTATCATGCCACTCTCTTCTGTCCTGTTGAATTTCTGTGGCGAGATCTCCAGCTAAACTTATGGGCCACCCCTTGTACATTAGGCATTTCTTTTGTCTTGCTGTTTTTAGGGTTAGGGTTTTTTCTTCATCTTTACATTTTGCAAAGTTAGCTATAATATGTCTCTTTTTTTTCTTTTTGGCCTGTTTTTTTTTTTTTTTTTTTTTTTTTTTTGATTCTGATGGGAGTTCTCTGTGCCTCCTATATTTAGTTGTCTTTTTCCTTCCCCGGATTAGGAAAGTTCTTAGCTATTATTTCTCAAATACACCCTCTACTCCCATTTCTCTCTCATTTTCTTCTGGAACTCCTTTGATACAAATTTTATTATGTTTAATCGAGTCACTGATTTCCCTTTTCTGCTCTCATGATCCTCCTTTCTTTTTTCTCTCTAAAGTGGAAAGTACTTTATTTTATGTATTTCAAATTTATTTATTTTTAGAGAGACAGAGAGAGTCCAAACATGGGCAGGGCAGAGAAAGAGGGAGAGAGGGAGAACCCCAAGCAGGTTCTGCAGGGTCAGTGCACAGAGCCAGACATGGGGCTTGAACTCATGAAACTGTGAGATCATGACCTCACCCAGAATATAGTAAGACACTTAACTGACTCAACTACCCAGGTGCTGCAAAGAGAAAATATTTTAAAGTACAAAGATCTAAAACAATGCAAGGGATAAGTAGAATTTGAGATTATCCTGAGTGGTGTATAGAATTTGCATAAAGAAGGAAATAGGACGTTCTAAATGGATCTCATTGCATGAGCAAAGAGAGGGAGGCTGAATTGTTAAACTCTTAGTTATAATCATTACAGTTTTAAGATTTTGTATTATCTGTTAAAATTAGTGATTTATTTAGAGCAGATATAATAATCATTGACTGAATATACTGTTCTGTTTATTTAAGAGATCAGGTGGTGTAATAAAAACAGTATTGGTGTTGGGATTAAAAAGCTTTTCCTGTATGTATTGTATAAGATCTATAATATTATATTTGGAATTCAAAACAGTTGGATTTATATTTGTCTGGAAATGGATACTTTTCAACACTAAAGTCAGAATCCACACTGATAAAGGAAAATAATACATGTTGAAAAGCAGTGTAGCTGGCTATAAGTATACGTACTTGATCTTTGTGTGACACATATATTAAGCTTAAGAGAAATAGACATAGCAAATGAATTGAAAACAATGGGCCACTGTTCTTTAATATCTAATAATTATGGAAGCTATTTCAAAAGTAGGAAGGATCAAAGAATACACAGTAGAGAAGCAGCCATTTAGTGTTAGCCCTAAACACTTGCATGGCAAATGAGATAATAAGTGTAATTACCTGTACAGTTAATGCCCTCAGAAGCAAAGTTTTCTTATTTGTCAGTTGCTTTGGCAAACCACTGCAATGTTGCTAGGTTCTTCAGATGTATTACTGCAGGAATTCGAGGCCATAAATAAAATCATATCAATAGACTGTCATAAATCTCCTCCTTCACATTTGGAACACAACTGTAACAATTCTTTTATCATCAGTCCCAGAGTGTGTTTTACACTTGCTGCTGAGAATGTCAGCATTATGGAATTTTAAAAATTCCAGCATATTTTCATCATTAATATCAGGTGTGGCTCTTACCTAAATGAATATCCCTGTAAACAGTGAAGCAGCTTTGAGGTCACAAAGTTGATTACCCAGGTGAATTCACAGCTCCCTTCATTACAGAACATTTGTACTTTATCTTCTAATGTAGTAGTTGGGCTGTACTTTATAATCCAACTAATATTGGTCAGGCTTCCTTTCTTAAAGGAATCAATTAAGTTTTAAAATAATTGATGTTAAAACAACAACAAAAAACAATGAAAAAGTTTGTTTAGTTTTTGGCTTAGTAGATCCTATTTTACTTTTGATTTAGAATACATTTTTTTCCTTTTTTCAATATATGAAATTTATTGTCAAATTGGTTTCCATACAACACCCAGTGCTCATCCCAAAAGGTGCCCTCCTCAATACCCATCCTCTCCACCCTCCCCTCCCTCCCACTTCCCATCAACCCTCAGTTTGTTCTCAGTTTTTAAGTGTCTCTTATGCTTTGGCTCTCTCCCACTCTAACCTCTTTTTTTTTTTCCTTCCCCTCTCCCATGGGTTTCTGTTAAGTTTCTCAGTATCCACATAAGAGTGAAAACATATGGTATCTGTCTTTCTCTGTATGGCTTATTTCACTTAGCATAACACTCTCCAGTTCTATCCACTTTGCTACAAAAGAACACATTTTTTTTATTATAATGGCTAGAGTAAAGAATGCAATAGTAACAGATTTATGGTATCCTGATTAACCCAATGTGTCTAAAGAAATATTACACTATGGTTTCTGGACTTCTTCTGAAATGTGCTATACTCATTTGCAAAGGGCGGCTAAACTGTATAGCTGTTGGAAGGAACTAAAAAAATATATTACAAGGTAGTTAATCCAAAGCAAGCTGAGTAATTGAAACACGTATTTTATTTTCTAGCATGTTTTTCTGCCAGCTCATCAGACCAAAGAATTGTGCACACAACTAATGCAAAATCAAACCAAATTAAATAACAACAGTTTTCCAGGTATGTTAAATATTTTTAATTTTATTTATCTATTCACTTTTTGTTTATTATTTTTGGCAAATGTTAGTGACTTAATATGGAATGGAGCCATAAAATCCCCTGGATTGTTTATAAAACTAACAATAATACCAGGCCAAAAAACAAATAACTCCCCTCTAACTTATTTCTCAAGGGACTCATCTTGGCCATGTTCATCCTCAATTGGTATTACTGACTATAAACCCTATACTTCTGAACAGGTTGGATGCTCATAATATGGGCATCATTCAACAATATTTGGATTTTTTGAATTAAAACAATATCAATTAGTTATATGATGGTCAAAGGAAGAGGCGCTTACATTCTTGGTCCTCAAGCCAAATTTTACTAAAGTTCACCATTCTTTATATGAAAATAATAAAAGTTTCAGGTGCTAGCACAGGAAACAATCCATGTTAGGAGTAACAGAGACATTTATGAAGACAGACCTTTATTTTTCTTACAAGTATTGTCAGTATGAATTGATAGGTTAGAAAGGTATGTATTCTGAATATTAAACATGTTTCAATCAACTGTATTTATTTCTAGATATATCATTATTTTCTCTTGAATTTATTTCTTCTAAATTATTTATGTTGTTTATAAAAGCTGCCTAATATGAATTACAATAAAAATACTGTAGCTTGTGTAAGATTGCAATGTTAATGATTTAAAAGATAAACAGAATGCAACGTCATCATAGTTCACGATTTAAACATAACTGAAATATTACTAAATAAGCCCATATCAACTTAACATAGAACATGTACTACAACCATCCTATCTCTGAACTAGTATTTAAGAGATTACATACTTCCAATGGCTTATGCTGAAACTTCTTGTCAGAATCTTTCTTTGGTTTTTGAAAATTCTGTCACAATAAATATTGTTACACAATTTCAATATATGAACAGATCAAAATGATTTTTTCTAGAATATCCTTAAAAACATCCCCTTCCTTCCTTTCTTCCAAAAACATGTAAAACATTTTTACATAAAATGCATGAAATATATATATTTCTAAATGTACATATAAATATATAATATAACTTAAATATATAAATATATGCCAATTGTGTATATATTTATATATATAATTTCTTTAGGAATAAAAAATGTAGTCCACAATGCAGAAGATCTTCTTCTTATATTTTTTAGATGTGTTCTTTAATTTAAACCTGCTGAATTGGAGGTTGTATATGTAAGCCATTTACACAGGCAAGAAAGCATTCTGTGCCCAATTAACACAAGAAATTCAGTAGTGAAAGGTTTTTGGTATTCTACAATTTGGTTTCCATTGTAGAGGCTAAATTTGGGGAAGGGTAGGAAATAGCTATGAAAAGGATATTCTTTTTTTTTTAATTTTTTAAATGTTTATTTATTTTGAAGAGAGAGACAGAGCCTGACAGAGCAGGGGAGGGGCAGAGAGAGAGGGAGACACAGAATCCGAAGCAGGCTCCAGGCTTCAAGCGGTCAGCACAGAGCCCGACGCGGGGCTCGAACTCACAAACTGTGAGGTAGTGACCTGAGGCGAAGTCAGATGCTCAACCGACTGAGCCACCCAGGTGCCCCAAGGATATTCTCTTTTAATTAACTCATTGAAAATTTGGGGCGCCTGGGTGGCGCAGTCGGTTAAGCGTCCGACATCAGCCAGGTCACGATCTCGCGGTCCGTGAGTTCGAGCCCCGCGTCGGGCTCTGGGCTGATGGCTCAGAGCCTGGAGCCTGTTTCCGATTCTGTGTCTCCCTCTCTCTCTGCCCCTCCCCCGTTCATGCTCTGTCTCTCTCTGTCCCAAAAATAAATAAAAAAAAAAACGTTGAAAATCTGATACAAATTCTCGACAGAAGCACAAAGTGAATATACATTTTTCATAGTACTAGGCTAATAATACCTTAAAAACATCTTGAAGAATCTTGACAGAGTGAGGTAACATTTCATTTACTTCAGGCTAATTTCTCCATTTGCATTCCATGTTCCTGCAAGCAGGCCCTATTTAGAAATACAACAAACCTACAAGAACAACTCTTATATAAAAATTCAATTAGAAGCTATTAACTTTACAAAAAAAGGATTGTTCAATTCTTTAAAGTTCCCTGTGTCTCAATACACACACATACACACACACACCTAGCATTTGTGAATGCATTTGCTTATCTGCATAGAGACTTGGAGCCTGAGAAACTTAGAAAAATTTAGGTACAGCTGTCTATTGGAGAGTTGTCAGCTGGAAAGATGAAGGAGCTCTAAAATTGTAATATGAGAGGATGGGACAATGGTATTTGACTTATCAAAATAACACCTTGATTTTATACCATACTTCCCCCCCCCCTTTTAAAACCAATTGCAGAGAATTCTCATAATAGCTCTAGGAGGCTGGTTGTAATTATAGACTCATATAATGTCAAAACTGAAAATTTCCTGTGTTTTTATATTACCATCTCTTCATACTAAAGATAAAGAAACCAAGGCTCAGAGATTGGGTAGCAAACTTTAGGCCAAATGGGTAAAATGGAAGAAGCTTAGACTGTGACCAGAACATGGTGAATTCAAGATTCAGCCCTGCCATTCTTGAACTGTGTCAACTTAATGAGCAAATAATATAACTTTATTGAGTCTTAGTTTTCTCACCTATAAAATATGGAACACAGTAGCTAATTTTCAAACTTGTATAGATAACTGAACTATGTTTGGAAAGCACCTAGCACAGTATCTGGAACATATTAAGTACTCAACTAAAGAAAGTGCTATTCCTATGGGACAGTCTACAATGTGTGCACGCACACACACACACATACACACACGTCTTCAAGGGTACAGTTATTGAGGGGCCTGGGTGGTTCAGTCAGTTAAGTGTCCAACTCTTGATTTTGGCTCAGGTCATGATCTCATGGTTCATGAGATTTTGCCCCATGTCAGGCTCTGCACTCTCAGATTCTTTCTTGGGAGATTCTCTCTCTCCTTCTCTCTCTTTTGGAATTCTCTCTCTCCCTCTCTTACTGTCCCTCCCCTTCCCTCTCTCTCTCTCAAATAAATAAATAAGCTTAAAAAAAGAATACACTTACAAGTTGAAGCAAATTGTACTAGTACACAGAGAAGAAAGAGCCTTGGAAAATCTTAAAACAAAACAAAACAAAGCAAAACCACCTGTGTGCATACTTTGAAAATAAACCTGGGTTTAGGTTTTGCTAATTGCCATACAATTTTACATAAGCCACTTAGAACAGGCTCAGAACTGAAACAGAAATAGCCTTGTGTCTATGCAATTACCTAGGTGATAATGACTTTGGAGGTGGTAGGATGGCCCTTTCTTTACCATATAACCTTTTTCACTACTTGTATTGAAATTTCTTTATTCTTTAGGTTTAGCATGTCCAATAAGATATAGTTACAATTAAAAAAAAGGATATAGGGGCGCCTGGGTGGCGCAGTCGGTTAAGCGTCCGACTTCAGCCAGGTCACGATCTCGCGGTCCGTGAGTTCGAGCCCCGCGTCGGGCTCTGGGCTGATGGCTCAGAGCCTGGAGCCTGTTTCCGATTCTGTGTCTCCCTCTCTCTCTGCCCCTCCCCCGTTCATGCTCTGTCTCTCTCTGTCCCAAAAATAAATAAACGTTGAAAAAAAAAAAAGATATAGTTCCAATTTTTCATGATTACAACAACACTGTAGTTTATTACATAAACTGTGAAATAACATAAAGAAGAAAATAAAAAAAAAGGTAGCTAACTCACCACCCAGAATACACTAATGGAAATATTTTGGTATATTTCCTTAGTCTTTTTTCTTCCATGAGTGTGTCCATGTGGTAGAATTGTTATAGGTAGATAGATATATGATAGAGTTTTATCAGGACCTTTTCAATCTTCATCTTGTGAGAATTTCCCCAATGCCATTAAATATTCTTTTAAGACAATTTTTGATAGCATCATATTATGTCCATGATATGTACATTCCACAGTCTATTTTAAATACATATATTTATTTCAAACTCAGTTTAATTGAACTTAGTGCAACTATCAACATAATTTTGCTTTTCTACTCATGCAACTCTGTACCTTGTGCTTATAGCCTCTTTTCTTCCAGAGAAGTAAAGAGTCCTGATATCCTAGTCAAGTGACAAAAAATATATTGACAGATAGAGCATGTTAAAATAATTTTAATTTTTAATTTTTTAGCTAGGACATATTCACTTATAAGTTGTCATTGTCCACAACTCTGTACCATTTTATTACTATTTAGCTTATATTACCTTCCTGGCCCCTGAGGAAAGTTATCTATGACTTTTGATAAAGCTATGAGCTTGCTTAGTCCTGTAATTATTTAGTTCACTTTCTCCCCTACTAGCCTATGAAATCTTTAAAGATGGGAACCACAGCTAAGTTTACTTTTGTATGTAACTTAATGCCTTTAAACATGATTTAATACCATTAATGACAGAAAGAAGCCTGATGTTCATCATCAACCCAGAGACACAGCTAGTAACTAATTGACATTTTGTCTGACCTAAGGCACAGACCTTTTTAAACTTATTTGTAATTTGCTCGTATTCCACTAATCTACATCAATCAAACAACATGGATTCACTGCATTCCTATGACATATCTTGTCCCAAGTTTAGTGATGGTTAAATCTTAAACACAGGAATGTTACAATGTTAAAAAAGGAACAGAAAAGACTTGCCAGTGATAAAAGTTCAAGAATTTAGGGATAAAGAGTGCTTTCCTGTTCTATCTGCAATCAGATAAGATTGGTAATCATCAAATGAACTGATGTACAAAGCTGAACCTTATCAAGAGCAAACTGACTTCTAAATCTATAAGGCAAATTCAAATTCTTTCTGAAGTATGTGAACTTTCACCCTTTTTACAATTCTGTTTTATCCAACACTTACAGAGGAAAAATATAGCTTTAAAACTAAGAACGAAAGTCACACATTGACACCTTTTTTGGAATAAGATTGAGTGGGGAAGGTGGGGATGCCACTATCATATATACATTCCTTAGCCCATCCTTTTCCCTATAGATTGTCAAAGAGGCCAGCTGGACTCAGGCCCAGTGAGAAAGCACAAAGATGACCAGATATTACCTTAGGCATTTCTAGTACTAACCTTGTCACACTAGCTTTCTTACAAGTTTATAATAGAGAAAATCTTGAGGTATCTAGAAACACTATTCTTTTAGATTCCTCTATAGAACTTATTCATAACCTGCATCATTAAATTAGTATATGTTTCCATCCTAAGGTCTCTGTAAAATTGAATGAAAATATGCATAATAAGAAGCATTTTCAAATGTAGAACTCCATGGGAATAAAAGAAAGAATTATTCCATATGCATCACTTTTAGGGGAACTCCTTAGATGTGACCTTCACAAAAGCAACTCTATCTTCTCTTTCTGGGTTCTCTCCATCACTAAATTCAGGACAAAGTGTGCAATAGGAATGCAGTGATTTTGTTGACTGACAGATTTAGCTCAGCAGGATGGAGCAATGCCATTACAAATCAGGTTAGACAGATCTTTATCCCCAAGTCAGACAAAATTCCAATTTGTAATTAGCTGTGCTTCTGGGATGACAACAAACATCAGGGCTTTTCTATCATTCCTGGGATTCAGTCCTTATTAGAAGCATTAAATAACATACAGAAACCCATTGCAATCTCATGATTTCTCTTGAATTTCAATTGTTCTGCTATCCTTGGTCCTGTTCTTAAAGACCCAGTCAGTATCAGAAGTGTGCATTTCTACATGATAATGACAATAGCTATGACTACTGTCTTCTTACCAACAGCAAAATTAAACTATGTATTTAATCATTAATCTTCTATCTACTCCTACATATCATGCAATAAGGCTAATCAGAGCTTAGAGAGACCACGGGGTAGTGCATCTAAGCATAATTGAGAAACAAGTCTCTGACAGTTCATGCTTTTTGTCCTTACAGTTCATCTTAATTAGAACCCTAAATGGAATGGCTTTGAACAGAGCCACTGGAGGCACAGCTAACATAAGCACATCCCTGAAGAGTATCACCATTATAGCTCTGCAAATCCAGATGCATAAATACAATCTATTTCCCATAGACAGTGGGAAACTTGGGCAATAAACTTGGAGGTGGGAAAGAAAGGAAGGTCTTTAGGAAGTCCCTTAGAAAGGTATATTTAGGCAGGACCTGAGGCTATCTCCAAGGCAATTCCTGGGGTATGATATCCAGGGCTATTGCTACACTTTTGAGGAGACTTTGAAGGTATTCTGACTGGTCCTTCATTTCCAAGTTATGCTAATGCTACTTGCTACAAGATCTAGGATTGCAGTATTTGAGATTTCCTTTGGGCTTTATGGGACCACATGTCAAGACCAACAATTGGAATCAAAACTTTAAATGCATTTTACTTGGGCTGACCAGAAGTTTTAAATCAACAAATTGGATTCTATTTAGTGAGATATCCAATCTCCACTTTTCTATGCCACTCCTCCTGTCTCACATTTTAGCATCTTGATGTAATTATGATACCTCTTTGACCTCTGAAGAAAATGTCTTAGTTATCTTCATTTCTCATAGGCCCATGGTCACCAGTCTTGAGGAGTTAAGCCTCGCTAAAGCCATGTAATATATGATAGTACATTGGAAATCTGTGTTCATTTAACCCCTTTTTTTAAGAATTGCTACCAGTTTCTTGAAGGCAAGATAAAATTGAAATAATGCAGGAGTAAGAGGTAGTACATACCGACAGAGACAATATTTTATATGAGAGAAAAGAAAGGGAGAATACGTGCCTTGACAGACATACTTCTACTTGGCATATTTTTCTATGTGGTTTTTCTTAATGGATAATTAAAGGTGAATGGAGGCCAGGAATATAGTTGCAAGCTTTCTAGTCCCTTGTTAACAAACAAACAAAAATCAAAACAAACAAAAACTCAGTGTCAGTCTATTGCTCATAGAAACTAGAAATGCAGGTTAGGGGACTTGTCTGCCAATGTTCACCTGTCCTGAAGTGATCTAAATTATGGAGATATGAATATTCACTATTAACTAACCAAAATTAGAAATAGATTTTTGTGTAACCCAGATAAACTTAGGCTAAAGATCCCTGTCTTATAATCAATGAACAAAACAAATTTACTCGAGACTAAAGAGATCCCCATGGATATCAAAGACGATGGTGGAGTAAGAAGACATAGGCTCGCCTCCACCAACAAATACAACTAGATAACTATCAAATCATCCTAAATATCCCAGAAGTTGATGTGAAGACTGGTAGAACAAGCTCCACAACTAAGGGTGGAGAAGAGGGCACATTGAAAAAGGTAGGAAGCACTGAGATGCGGCTTGAGAGAAAAACAAATCATGGCTGCTGTGGTGGGGAGGGAGCTTTTATTGTGGAGTAGGGTGAGAGACAAACTAGCACAGAATGGAGTGCATGGGGAAAATGATCCTCCATAGATATTGGCTTGGAAAGTGAGAAGCCCTGATTTTGTGAGTTCTTGCAACCAGTGGGGCTTAAAACTTAAAAGTTCAAAGGTCAGTATTCTAGGCTCTGGGAGATCTTAGGGACATTGGGCTTCCTCTTGAAAAAAAGCAGGACAAACAGCCTTCAGACATACAGTGTAAAAACAGCAATCTGAAAAGAACCTAGGACACACAGTTGGAAGGATAGTTGTTCCTCTTGGAGCATGTCCCAGATAGGCAGTATTAATGGAGAGACACTTACAGGAAAAAAAGAACAGGCATGTGCTATTTCTCACCCCTGCCTCTAAGCAGAAACACAAAGACACTTGTGGGAACCAGCACAGTGCCCACACTTGCTACCTAACTTGCTTACACAGTCTTGCATTCCCACCTGGAAGTCTGGAAGAACTGGCCTTCCTAGTCATGCTTGCCTCAGTTCCAGCATGGCAGGCCCCCTCAACAAGAAGATCAGCCCAAACCCCTGCCAACACCACAAATAGCAACCCAGGAGTTTTGCAATGCCTCTGATCCAGTGGCTGCAGAGACATGTGTCATTTCACAAGCAGACCAGAGCACACCAAGTTAAAACTTGCCACATTCAGGCCAGAGATCAAACACTGCCCACAGCATGCAAAGAGAGCTTCTGCAGATGACTGACCTAAAGGATAAATTGGCCAGGGCACAATAGCAGAGTGCACAGACCATATACTGGAGAAGCACCAAGCCCTGGGGAATAGAGGACACTAAACTTCAAGGAACTACAGTAACTCTTCTTTATAGTTATTACCCTAAAGAACAGGAAACATAGATAACTTTCCTAACACACATAAACAGGCACAGAGAATCAGGCAAAATGAAAAGATAAAGGAATTTGTCCCAAATGAAAGAAAAGAACAAGGCCACAGCTGGAGATCTAAGTGAAACAGATATAAACAACATGACTCCTGGAGAATTTAAACTAATGATCATAAGGATAGTCACTGGACTTAAAAGAGTGGAGGATATCAGTGAGACCATTTCAACAGAGATAAGGAATAACATAGCAGAGATAAAGAGATCAAAAAATGAAATGAGAAATATGCATGATGGAATGAACAGCAGGCTGTAAGGAGCAGAGGAACAAATTAGTGACCTGGAAAACAGTAACAGAGTAATTAAGCTGAACAAAATAGAGAAAAGGAAATTATTCAAAATGAGAATAGACTCAGAGAACTCAGTGAGTTTAATAATAAATATTCATTGTAGGAGTCCTAGAAGAAGAAGAAGAAGAAGAAGAAGAAGAGAGAAAGGGGTCAGAGAATTTACTTGAAAAAATAATAGCTGAAAACCCCTAATCTAAGGAAGTAAAATAGATATTCAGATCCAGGAGTAACAGAGAACTTCCAACAAAGTCAACAAAAGCAGGTCTACACCAATACATATTGTAATTAAAATGGCAAAATAAAGTGATGAAGAAAAATATGAAAAACAACAAAACAATACAGTTATACATACAGTGATGAAGAAAAATATGAAAAACAACAAAACAATACAGTTATATACAAGGGAAACCTAATGAAATTATCACTAGATTTTTCAGCAGAAACTTTCCAATCCAGAAAGGAGTGGTTTACTATATACAAAGTATTGAATGGGAAAAACTTCTAGCCGAGAATACTCTGTTCAGCAAAATTAAACCCAGAATAGAAGGAGAGGTAAAAAGTTTCCCAGAGAAACAAAAACTACAGGAGTCCGTGACCACTAAACCAGCCCTGCAAAAAATATTGAAGGGGACACTTTGAAGGGGAAGACCAAAAATGATAGCATGAAGGTAGGAAACACAAAAACAGTTAAAAAATTAATTTTGTAAAAACTTAGTAGGAGATGGACCCCTAGGTGCTCAGTCAGTTAAGCATCTGACTTCAGCCAGGTCATGAACTCATTCATAGTTCATGAGTTTGAACCTTGCATCAGAAGGGCTCCCACTGTCAGTGCGGAACCTGTTTGGGATTCTCTCTCTCTCTCTCTCGCTCTCCCTCTCTATCCCTCCCTCATTTGTGCATGTTCACTCTGACTCTAAAATAAACAAAGTTTTTAAAAATTAATAAAGGAACTCACAAATTATTTTTATGTTTATTTTTATTTTTGAGAGAGAGACAGAGCAGGGAGGGGCAGAGAGAGAGAGCGTGAGACAGAGAATCTGAAGCAAGCTCCAGACTCCAAGGTTTAAGCACAGAGCCCTACACAGGGCTCAAACCCACAAACCATGAGATCATGACCTGAGCTGAAGTCGGATGCTTAAACAACTGAGCCACCCAGGTGCCCCAATAACTCACAAATTAAAAGGATGAAAAGTATGACATATACCTAAAATGTGGGGAGGATATGAGTAAAGAATGGGTTCAAACTTCAAAGAACACTCAGCTTAATATAGACTACTATAGGCAGAAGAAATTATATACAAAACTAATGGTAAGCCAAATCAAAAACCACTAATAAATATGCAAAGAATAAAGAGAAAGAAATCCAAATATATCATTAAAGAAAACCAGCAAACCATGAAAGAGAGAAAGCCAAGAAAATATCAGAGAAAATCTTCAGAAACAACTAAAAAACAAGTAATAAAATGGCAATAAATACACACCTATCAATAATTACTTTGAATATAAATAGATTAAATGCTCCAATAAAAGGCATAGGTTAACAGAATGGATAAAAACGAAGAAGCATTTATATTTTGCCTAAAAGAGACTAATTTTAGTCCTAAAGGCACCTGCAGTTGACAGTGTGGGAATGAAAAAAAAAAATATCTACCATGCCAAAGGATGTCAAAAGAAAGTTGGAATAGCAGTAATTATATCAGAAAAAGTAGAATTGAAAACCAAGACTGTAATAAGAGACAAAGAAGTACATTATATAAAAATAAAGGGGACAATCCAACAAGAAGATATAACAATAGTAAATGTTAATGCACACAACATAGGAGCAAGCAAATACATAAAAGTGTTAATAATTGGGCAACTGGGTGGTTAGGAAATTTGAGCATCCAACTCTTGATTTTTCTTAGGTGATGATCTCACATTTCGTGAGGTTGAGTCCCATGTCAGGCATTGTGCTGATAGCATGAGGCCTGGTTGGAATTCTCTCTCTCTCTCTTTCTCTCTCTGTCTCTGTCTCTCTGGCTCTATCTCTCTCAAAATAAATACATAAACATTAAAAATATCAAACATAGGGGCACCTGGGTGGCTCAGTCGGTTGAGCGTTCGACTTCAGCTCAGGTCATGATCTCACACTCCGTGAGTTCGAGCCCTGCGTCGGGCTCTGTGCTGACAGCTCAGAGCCTGGAGCCCGCTTCAGATTCTGTGTCTCCCCCTGTCTCTGCCCCTCCCCTGCTCATGCTCGATCTCTCTGTCTCAAAAATAAATTAAAAAAAATTTTAAAAATTAAAAAAAATCAAACATAGAAGAGCTAATCAGCAATAATGTAATCAATAATAATACAATAGTAGTAGGAAACATTAACACACCTCAATGGAAAGATCATCTAAACAGAAAATCAATAGGAAACGGTGGCTTTGAATGACACACTGGACCAGATGAATTTAACCAATATATTCAGATCATTCCATACTAAAACAGCAGAGTGTGCTTTCTTTTCAAGTACACTGAGAACATTCTCCAGAATATATAACACATTAGGCCACAAAACAAATGTCAACAAATTAAAAAATATCAAAATCATACCATGCATCTTTTCTAACCACAAAACTGTAAAACTAAAAGTAAACCACAGGAAAAAATCTGGAAAGACCATAAATATATGGAGGTTAAATAACATGCTACTAAACAATGAATGGATCACCAGGAAAACAAAGAAGGAATTAAAAAATGTACATAGAAGGGTGCCTGGGTGGCTCAGTCAGTTAAGCGTCTGACTCTTGACTTAATCTCAGGTCATGATTTTATGATTTGTGAGTTTGAGCCCTGTGTCAGTCTCTATGCTGTCAATTCAGAGCCTGTCTCCCTCTCTTTCTGCCCCTCTTCTGCTGGTGATCTCTATCTCTCTCTCTCTCCCAAAATAAATAAATAAACTTAAAAAAAGTTTTAAAAATAAATGGAAGGAAATGAAAATGAAACCAAAATGGTCCAAAAATTTAAGATGCAGCAAAAGCATTCCTAAGAATGAAGTTTATACAATACAGGCCTACCTCAAGAAACAAGAAAAATGTCGAATAAACAAACTAATCTTATACTTGAAGGAGCTGGAAAGGGAACAATAAGCAAAACTCCAAACCAGCAGAAGGAAGAAAACAATAAAGATTAGAACAGAAATAAGTGATATAAAAACTACAAAGATAATAGGACAGATCAATGAAACCAGGATCTGGCTCTTTGAAAAATCAATAAAATTGACAAAGCACTGAACAGACTTATACATAAAAAAGAGTAATGACCTAAATAAGTAAAATCACAAATGAGAGAATAGAAATAACAAAAAAGAAAACACCATGGAAATACAAACAATTGATAGAAAATATTATGAAAATCTATATGTTAAAAATTGGACAACCTAGAAGAAATGTTTAAGTTCCTAGCAACATATAACCTTCCAAAACTGAAACAGAAATATAAATAGAAAATTTCAACAGACCAACTTCCAGGAAAGACAATGAATCAATAATCAAAAACTCCCCACAAACAAAAGTCCAGGACCAGATGGATTCATAGGATAATTCTACCAAACATATAAAGATGAGTTAATACTTATTCTTCTCAAACTGTTCCAAAATACAGAAAAGGAAAAAAGAAACTTCCACATTAATTCTATGGGGTCAGCATTATGCTGACCAGATAAAGACATCACACACACACACACACACACACACACAGAACAGGCCAATATCTCTGATGAATATAGATGGAAATATCCACAAAAAGACCTAGCAAACTGAATCTAAAAACACATTACAAAAAGAATTTACCAAAAACATGTGAGATTTAGTCCTAGGTTGCAAGGGTGGTTTAGTATTTGCAAGTCAAACAATGTGATACGTTGCATCAGTAAGAGAAATGATAAGAAGCATATGATTATTTCAATAGATGCAGTAAAAAGCATTCGCCAAAGTACAACCTACATTCATCATAAAAAAAACCCCTCAGCAAAGTAGGTTTAGAAGGGACATACAACACATGATGAAGGTCATAAATGAAAAACCCACAGGGGCACCTGGGTGGCTCAGTTGGTTAAGCATCTGACTCTTGATCTCAGCTTAAGTCATGATCTCATGGTTTGTGGGAATGAGCACTGGATCAGGCTCTGTACTGACAGGGTCCTGCTTGGGATTCTCTCTTTCCCTTTTTCTCTGTCCTTCCTCCACTCGTTCTCTCTCTCTCTCTCTCTCTCTCTCTCTCTCAAAAATAAAAAGTTAAAAAAAGGAAAGGAAAACCCACAGTTAAAACCACAGCAAAAACTGAAAGCTTTTCCTCTACCATCAGAATCGGGAAAAGATATCCACTGCCACCACTTTTACTCAACATAGTACTTGAAGTCCAAGCCACAGCAATAAGAAAACAAAAAGAAAGAAAAGACATCAAAATTTGTAAGGAAGAAGTAAAAATTTCAGTATTTGCAGATGACATGATATTCTACATAGAAAATCCAGAAGACTTTACCAAAAAAAAAACTGCTAGAACCGATAAACAAATTCAGTAAATTCACAGAATACAAAACCAATCTACAGAAATCTGTTGCATTTCTATACACCAATAATGAAACAGAGAATAGAAATCAAGGAATTGATACCATTTACAATTGCACCAATAATAATAAGATATCTAGGAAGAAATCTAACCAAAAAGTTGAAAGACCTATATTCTGAAAATTATAAAATACTGATGAAAGAAATTGTAGACAACACAAAGAAATGGAAAGACATTCCAAGTTCATGGACTGAAAGAACAAACATTGTTAAAATATCTGTACTACCAAAATCAATCTACATATTTAATGTAATCCTCATCGAAATACCAACAGCATTCTTCACAGAGATATAACAAACAATCCTAACATTTGTATGGAACTACAAAAGACCCTGAATAGTCAAAGGAACCTTGAAAAAGAGAAGCAAAGCTGGAGACATCACAATTCCAGATTTCAAGTTATATTACAAAGCTGTAGTCATCAAAACAGTATGGTAATGACAGAAAAATAGACCATCAGTGGAGCAGAATAGAACACTCAGGAATAAAACCACAGTGATATGGCCAATGAATCTTTAATAAGCAGGAAATAATATACAATGGCAAAAAGATAGTCTGTTCAACAAATGGTGTTGAGAAAACTGGACAGCCATATGCAAAAGAATGAAACTTGACCACTTCCCTACACCATACACAAAAATAAATTCAAAATGGATGAAAGACCTAAGCGAGACACAGGAAACTACCAAAATTCCATAGGAGAAAAAAGGCAGTAAATTCTTTAACATTGGCCATAGCAACTTCTTACTAGATTTTTCTCCTGAGGCTAAGGAAAGATAGGCAAAAATAAACTATTGGGACTTCATGAAAATAATAAAGCTTCTGCACATCCAGGGAAACAATCAACAAAACTAGAAGTCATCCTTCAGAATGGGACAACATATTTGAAATTGACATATCTGATAAAGGGTTAGTATCCAATGTATATAAAGAACTTATAAAACTGAACACCCAAAAAAACAATCCAGTTAAAAAATGGTCAGAGGACATGAAGATATTTTTCTAAAGAAGACATACAGATGACCAACAGACCCATGCTCAATATCAGTCATCATCAGGGAAATACTAATCAAAGCTACAATGTGATATTACCTCATGCCTAAAAGTGTCAGAATAGCAAACAATTAACAATACAAGAAACAACAGGTGTTGGTGAGGATGTGGAGAAAGGGGAATCCTCTTGCACTGTTGGTGGGAATGCAAACTGGTACAGCCACTTGGAAAAAAGTATGGAGGTTTCTCAAAAAGTTAAAAATGAAACTGCCATATGATTCAGCAATTGTACTACTAGGTATTTACCCAAAGAATAAAAAATACTAAGTCAAAGAAATACATGCACCTTGACATTTATAGCATCATTATGTACAATAGCCAATTATGGAAAGCACACAAAGTCTTGACATTTTCAAAGAAATGGGTGGAGCTAGAGCATATAATAGTGAAATAATTCAGTCAAAAAGAGACAAATATAATTTCACTTATATGTCAAATTTAAGAAATAAAAAAAAGCAAAAGGAAAAATTAAAACAAACAGGCAAAGAGAAAATTATGTGACATAGAAACAAGTTAAGAAACATATTCTTGATTATAGAGAACAAACTGATGGTTACCAGAGGGAAGATGAGTGGGGGATGGATTAAATAACGTTATCTGGATTAAGGTGAGCATTTGTCCTGATGAGAACATGGTGATGTGGAAGTGTTGAATTACTATATTGTACACCTGAAATTAATATAACCCTGTATGTTAGCAAACAAATTTAAATAAAAACTTTTATTTAATTTTTTAAAAGTTTATTTATTTTGAGAGAGACAGAAACATCATGAGTGAAGGAGTAGCAGAGAAAGAAGAAGAGAGAGAAAAAAATCCCAAGCAGACTCCACAGTGCCAGTGCAGAGCCTGATGTGGGGTCTGAACTCACAAAACTCTGAGATCATCATCTTGAAACCAAGAGTCAGAAGCTTAACCGACTGAGCCACTCGGGTGCCCAGGTACCCTACAACCTAGCAATTGCACTACTAGATATTTATCCAAAGGATACAAAAATGTTGATTCAAAGGGCCACATGCACTCCAATGTTTATAATAGCACTAACAACAATAGTCAAATTATGAAAAGAGCCCAAATGTCCATTGACTGATGAATGGATAAACAAGATGTGGTATACATATACAATGGAATGTTACTCAGTGATCATAAAGAGTGAAATCTTGCCATTTATAGCAACATGGATGAAACTAGAGTGTATTATGCTAAGCTAAATAAGTCAATCAGAGAAAGATAAATATCATATGATTTCATTCATATGTGGAATTTAAGAAACAAAAACAAATTAGTATAGGGGAAGGGAAGGAAAAATAATATAAAAACAAAGAGGGGGGCAAACCTTAAGAGAGTCTTAAATACAGAGAACAAAGTGAGGGTTGCTGGAGGGGTGTGGGGTGGGGTGATGGGCTAAATGGGTGATGGGCATTAAGGAAGGCACTTGTTGGGATGACCACTGGATGTTATATGTAAGTGATGAATCACTAATTTCTACTCCTAAAACCATTATTACACTATATATTAACTAAATTGTATTTAAATAAAATTTACATAAATAAATGAATAAATAAATAAAAAAGAAAGTTGTTGATTAAAAGTAAAGGTTATTAATTTAAAAAAAACACGATGTGGTATCAACTTAAACCTGTTAGAATGCCTTCAATGAAAAACACAAGAAACAATAGGTGTTGGTGAGCATGTGGAGAAAAGGAAACACTGTAGCACTGTTGGTGAGATTCCAAACTGGTAGAATCACTGTGTAATACAGTACAAAGTTTCCTCAAAAATCTAAAAATAGAAATATCTTATCATAAAGTAATCATTCTACCCAAAGAATACAAAAACACTAAATCAAAGGGATACATGCGACTTATGGGTAAAGCAGCGTTATTTATAATGGCCAAAATACGGAAGAATTTCAAGTGTCCATGAATTAATGACTGTATATAACAAATGTGATACACACACACACACACACACACACACACACAATGGAATATTACTCAGCCATAAAAAATGATGAAAATTTTCATTTGCAGCAACATTGATAGAACTAGAGTATTATGCTAAGTGAAATTAGAGAAAGGCAAATACTATAATTTCACTCATATGTAGAATTAAGAAACAAAACAAATTTTCAAAGGGAAAAAGTGAGAGAAAGAGAGAGAGAGGAGAGAGTGAGAGAGAGAGAAAGACAATCCAAGAAACAGACTTTTAGTTATAGAGAACAAACTGATGGTTATCACAGGGGAGGTGTGTGGTGGGATGGGTGAAATAGGTGATAGGGATCAAGGCATGCATTTGACGTGATGAGCACCAGGTGATTAAAATATACACTTAAAATAAAAAGAGACATTTCCATGGAGACTTTTCTGCCTGCAATAGCAGCCACTCTACATCAGGCATCTTTATTGTCATGAAGGTCATGATAAACTCTAAAATCTTCAAGGGAAACTGATGCCTAATCATGTCCACAAAGACATATGTAAGTGTCTTACATGAATAGAGACAATTCGTAGTAAATTTGAAAATAGATGCCTGATTGGTTCTCACCCTGTTCTTTTTTCTTTATCTTTCTCAATACTTAGGCTATGATGATAATCAAAATTCATGTAATAATAGAGGTATAGGTCATATTTGCTAAGTTCTTAGTATTTGTGAAGCATAATGCTATAGTCATTTAATAATTCTTTTTAATAGATCCATTTCTATCATCTTCATTTTATAAATGTGACAATTTCTGAAAAGTTAAATATAATGTAGGGTTATTTTTAAGTAGCACAACTAGGATTTGAGCCCAGATCAGTCTTATACCAAAGTCTTACAGACTGTAACTTGATGCATTGTACTGCTTGTTGTAATGCTGCAGCCAATAAGGCAAATAATCTATCCTACACATTTTCATTCAAGCACTAGGCACTAACTATGATGTTTTTGAGGACTGGCATTTTCCATAACTTCAAGTGGGTAGGATCTTGCAAAGTTAAATCTTTTATCCAATGAAAAAAATCTACAAAAGCAGCAGTGAGTGATCTCTTAACCTCTCCTTGAGACACCGAAGTAATAAGGAGACTATTACTTACTACCTCTTTGCTAACCAAGAGCTGATATAAGTTTTCCCATGGCAGTTCTTAAAATATTTTCAGGAAGTTATCACACTGTCTCCAAGTCTTCTATCCTTCATTCCAAACATTATTAATTTCTTCTGCCAATTATGTGTTAAGATATTTTTATTGCATATGTTTATTAATTCATACATGCAAAGATCTATAAAGCATTTATTATGTGCCAAGTAGTATAGAGATACAGTAGTGCACAAAATGAATTACTTTTTTTCCACAAAACTAATTTAACGGATCATGAAGATGAGTAAATAAATTTTAATTTATCATTCTGATTTTTTTTCTTTAAATGAGTCACAAAAGCATGATGACTAGGGGCAAAATTTAATCCAAATGACCATTTCTGGCACCAACAGAAGAGAGAATTGGGAATTACACAATCACCTCAGTAGTTATATACTTCCTACCCTGTGCACATGTTATGTTTTTTATGGGTTAGGGATTTTATTCAACTCTTAATATATTTGCAACATTTAGCTATTACTGCATAACAAACCGTTTCAAAACTTAGTGGTTTAAAGCAACAAAAAAATATTATTTTTCATGAGTCTACAGATTGGCTAGGCAATTCTGCTAATTAGGAACAAGGTTGAGTTATCCGAGTTGGCTTTAATCATGTGTCTTCAGTCATCTCACAGGTCACTTTGGCCTTTTAGGACTAACAGCACTGCTTCACAAAGTCTATCAATTTATATCAGACTAACTTGAGTATGTCTTCATTAAGAGGGTTTCAAAAGAGAAACATAAGTTTGCAAAGAGTCTAGACTCTCAACTGGCACATTGTTGCATCTGTTTTATACTGTTGACCAAAGCAAGTAAGAAGGCCAGCCCAGATTTTTAATTGTAAAGTAGATTCCAATACTTGATGGAAAAAAAAAAAAAACACCTTGTTTAGAAAGTAATTTATTTGTGACCTTATATTCCTCATCATTCATGATCTAGAGGCACAGCTATTCTATGTCTTAGCTCTGAACCAGTGTTGTTCAAATACCAAATAAAGTTTGATTAGATTGCTGCAGTTGCCCCCAGAGGGAACAGCTGAACAGTAGAGGATCATTTTCTCCCCATCAGGGAAGCTCAATGGTACATAACACTTCCTTTTACATGCGTAAATCCTTATAGATGAAAGGATTTATACGTGCATAAAGAAGACAGTGAAATACCTAGATGATAAGATTTAAAGAGCACTGGGAAACTCACCTAGCTCCAAAAGTCTAGTGTGTAGTGCAACAGGGCTATGCCAGAACAACACTCATACACTGATCTTATAGTGCTAGAAGTTTCACTGTTTACTATTCAGTAGTAAGCCATTTCACTCTGAAGTAATTGTTTACCAGGTGACATGAAGGACTTGGAGAAGACTATTTGGAACCTAGGGCAAAAGGCAACTTTGGCAACTTTGCATATTTACTTGGATGCAGTGTCTCTCAATCCTGGTGGCATATAACACTTACCCAAGGAAAAATAAAGAAAATATTGGTGCTCACACATCACTTCCCAAAGATTCTGATTTAATTAGTGTGGATTTGACATATATATAGCATGTCCAGTGATTTGAATACTCAACTAGGACTGAAAACTACTAGAAAGTCCAGTTGACTTGCAGTTATCTCATTTAGCCAACAGTTATATTGAGATCTAGTACTGTTTCCTATCAATTCTCATGCCTAATATGTCACTTACAAATATCTTTTCCCATTCTGTTGGTTGCCTTTTAGTTTTGTTGATTGTTTCCTTTGCAGTGCAGAAGCATTTTATCTTCATGAGGTCCCAATAGTTCATTTTTTCTTTTAATTCCCTTGCCTTTGGAGATGTGTCAAGTGAGAAATTGCTGCGGCTGAGGTCAGAGAGGTTTTTTTCCTGCTTTCTCTTCTAGGGTTTTGATGGTTTCCTGTCTCACATTCAGGTCCTTTATCCATTTTGAGTTTATCCATTTTGTGAATGGTGGAAGAAAGTGGTCTAGTTTCATTCTTCTGCATGTTGCTGTCCTATTGAAATAAGTCATACAGAGAAAGACAGATACCATATGTTTTCACTCTTATGTGGATCCTGAGAAACTTGACAGAAGACCATGCAGAAGGGAAGGGGAAAAAAAAGAGAGAGAGAGAGGGAGGCAAACCAGAAGACTCTTAAAAACTGAGAATAAACTGAGGGTTGATGGGGGGTGGGAGGGAGGGGAAATTGGGTGATTGGCATTGAGGAAGGCACCTGTTGGGATGAGCACTGGGCGTTGTATGGAAACCAATTTGACAATAAATCTCATGTTAAAAAAGTTCTCATGCCTAAATTGGCACAATATGAAGTTATAGTAAGTTCTGGTCTTATCTAGATATACTAAATGCTTATGTCACTGGAATAGAAATCCAAAATTCACTTTCTTCTTTACTAGCTCTCCCATTTTTTTCCATGTAGCTCCTCAGATTTAGAATCTATGAAGCAAGTGCCAATAAAATAGCTAATTTAATCTTCACAACTCTATATGAGACGAGCATCATTATCCTTATATTATTTCCATGAAGAAATTGGGGTTAAAAGAGGTATAGAGACTTGGTCAGTTACAAAATTCAAAAATGAGAGATTTGTGATCAAACCCAAGAAAAAAATAACAGTCATGAGTATGTGTATAATAAAATGCATTCTTTCATTCATTCGTCCCAAGACAGCCACAACAAATTTTATATAAACATCAGTTAAGGGGGTGTCCGTGTAGAGTGCTTTAGAATATACCAAAAGAACTCTCTATTCCTAAATATTTTCCTTATTCATCTATTCTGAAACTTGAAATTCTCACCACTAGAGGTGAATAGAATTTTAGAACCATATAGCTTAAGAAGCTGCAGTTTTTGTTGTTTGTTTGTTTTAGTATTCACTGTCATATCCCATTGAATTGTGAGAAATGTGATAAGCATTTTGTTACTGATAATAAACATTTATTGTTAATTCTTATTGCTAATAAATTGAATGAATAATTAACATACAATGAAATCATTGATTTTTATGCATCAGAGCAGATGAAAGGCTTTCCCTATATAAATATCACTCTTGTATTTCTACATTTTTCTTGAGTCACAAATCAGCATTTGAGTGACCAGAAATGTATGAGTGCTACTATATTTTATTTATTATGAATTTGTGGCAAAAATATACCTTCAAGATCTTCTAATCTAGGGATTTTCGAGTAGAAATGTATGTGTGTGGCAAGAAGCAATTCCCAGGGGTTGGATATTTTTCATATTACCTATATGATGTTTACAAACTACCTTCCTTCACATTTTTATATACTTCTCCTCTCATTGAGAGATAGTAATCAATCAAGATCAATTTACACATGTGGGTGGAGACTTACCCAAAGCTGCAAAGCAATTTAGTGGCAAAGGCACAATAAAAATCAGATCCCCTCCAGGATTCTTTTTGTAATATTAAATCATAAAACACAAATTACCCTGAGAGGATAAGACCACAGTTCATAATTCAGAGTTATAACAAACTTGAATTAATTAGTTTAGACACAGAAAGAGGACATTGAAATAACTTTCCTATATATTTAGGAAAGAGTAGTAATTATGGATGGATGAAATAAAAGCAAAGAAATCCAAGAAGACAAGCTTCTCATGCTTCTCCATCTTGCCTGGATTATTCTCTGCATTCAGGTATAAATTTTGGCCTGTCACCTAACATTGTCTAGAGGTACCTTTGATTTGGAAATGTTGGGGTTTGAGAGTAAACAGTCAAGAAAGAATTCTTGAGACATCTTCGGTGCAAAAAAGGTAGTCTTATTAAAGCAAAGGGACAGGACATGTGAGCAGAAAGCTGCATTGGGATTGTGAGTGGAGACCAATTATACACTTTCAAGTTGGGAAGGGTTTAGAGATAGAGTAAGTCTCTTAAGAATTTAGAAACAAGGTTTGCATGATCTTTAGAGGCTAGCTATTTTTAGGAAAAGGTCATTTATTACTGTCCAGTCAAACAGTCATGAGACCCTTCAGATATATATCAGTGGCCCATATGCTTTTAGGATGATGTCTAACATATATCTTGGAGGCTAGAGACAAAGGAAGTTTCCAAAGGAATTTTTATATGTTAAAGGAGACTTACAGGATCCTGAATACTGGGATAATGATAAGCTAAAATTGACTTTTTCCCTTATCAAAGTATTAACATCCAGACACTTGAGTTCCTAGAGGGAGGTCACTCTGCCTGTCTCAAGGACTTGTCAATTGGCAGTAAGTTGTAAGGAAATTTGTTCTTCTCTTTTTCCCTTGTTTCCCACATAACCTCCACCTCCACTCTAAGGTACTCTTAAAATAACGAAAGAAGAAGAGAACATATGTATAAATTTTAAATATATCTCTAAGGTGAAATATAGGTATTCATTCAGATCTATAACACAAAGGAAAATAATTCACTTTGTGCTGGAATGTATTTATTTAAAAAGAATCTCAGTTAATTTCTGTTTTAGGCCAAGGAGATGGTGCCAGTTGTTATACTAAGTTATTTTGGTTTTAATGAATAAAAACGAGTTAAATTAATAATTAGTCTCATAAAAATGCATGCAAATGGTACTGCTTATTGTACTGCTACTTTGAGCTACAGAACTTTATGCACCTTCCTTTGTAAATGTATGTATAGCTATAACTTTATTATATTTAAATGCATGGATTGCTCTTCCCTATCTATGAATTGAACTTGGTAACCCCCCTTTGAGATAAATATGCCTGGAATGTAGTAACGTGATATGTCTGCCTTGCACAAGGAGGGGGTTATCAGAATCTATAAAAATTGATATAGAGATACTCCTGAAAACTGCCTCTGTGTATCTAATCTGCTAAATTGTCCAAAAGTGCTTTTCAATGTAGTCAGTATTTAACAAGTGGGGTGCCTTATAGAAAGGTAAGTACACTCTCAAAAGTAATAAGGTAAATGCATCATGCCTAGTGTCCAAAGTAGGTTTTTAAGTTACTACCTATACTTGAGGATGGTTGCTGCAGTGGTAGCCTGATATTCTAATTTTCTGATGTAGAAAAAGGTGAGGGAGTGGTCAATTCAAGGAATATTTGTTTCCTTCAAATAGTTTTAGTATCCTTTACTTTGGAGTTTTACATTTGTCTCCCTCTATTATTTTCATCCCTCCAATGTACCCTATCCTCATCTTACATCTAGCACATTATTGGGTATTTCATAGATACTCAGCAAACATTCACTGACTGAAAACAGGAAAGAAGCAAAAAAGAAGGAAGGAAAAAAGGAAAGAGGAAGGTAAAAAGGAATAAAGTAATACAAAGAGGGAGGAAAAGGGAGCGAAAATCTTTTCCCTGTTATAAACAAAACGTCATTATCTGCTCTTTATATATAATCACTATGTGGCAATTTGGGAAAAGTTTTACTATACTGTATTAACGTCTAAAAGGGAAGATCAAAAAATTGAAATTACAATGACGACTACCACTTTTATTGTTTTATCATATGTTGATAGATAACAAAGTTGCTTACAACATTCTTTAGTAAATTTGTGTTAATTTTAAAAAGGCATAATTAAATTTAAAATGTATACTAACAATAGTTTTCATTATTACATTTACCTTTCTAAACTTTTCATTTAAAATAATTTAATAATTAATGTAATGTTGCAAAATCATGCAAAGACATCCACCCACCTTTCACCTAGATTCTCCAAATGCTATTAACAATGTACTATTTAGTTTATCATTCTCTATTTATGTCTTATGTATATATTTCTGTATCTATATGTCTGTATCTATTTACATATATATTTATATCTAGAAAACAAATTATGACATGATACTCCTTTAACTTTAGCTATTTCACATAACAAACATCATATTCAAATGAAAAAAAATACCTCTAAAAGCTTTTACTCTAAAATCATGAATGAGAGTGCCCACTCTTTGCACTTTTATTCAATATAGTAGTAGAAGTCCTAACAAAAGCAATTAATCAAGGAAAAAAAAACATCCAAATGGGAAAGTAAGAAGTAAAATTGTCTCCTTTTGCAGATGAAATGATATCATCTATAGAAAATCCTAAAGACTTCACACACACACACACACACACACACACACACAATGTTAGAACTAATAAATGAATCAAGTTGGAGGACACAAAATTAATATACCAAAAACAGCTACATTTCTATACCCTTAAAATAAACTATATGAAAAAAAATAAATAAAATATTTCCACTTATAATAGCACCAAAACGATAGAATACTTAGGAATAAATTTAACCAGGGATATTAAATACCTGTGCACTAAAAATATAAAACATTGATGAAAGATTGTTTGAAGAAACAACTAAATAAAAAGATATTCCATGCTTATGTATTAATGAAGAATTAATATTATTAAAATGTTCATAAATGCCCAAAGCCATTTATAGATCGAATGCAATTCCTTTCAAAATTCAAATAATTTTTTACAGAAATGCAAAAATCAAACCTAAAATTTCTATCAAATGTCAAAAGGCCAATACCCAAATCAATATGGAGAAAGAAGAGCTAACTGGAGGCATCACACTTTCTGTTTTCAAACTGTACTACAAATCTATAGTAGTCAAAATAGTATGGTGGTAGTGATGGCATGGAAACAGACATATAGACTAATGGCACAAAAATCGCAAGACCGGAAATACACACACACACACACACACACACACACAGTGAACTAATCTTTGAGCAGGGATCCAAGAATATCTAATGTGGGAATTCATAATCTGTTTAACAAATGTTGTGTAGAAAACTGGGTATTCACATGTAAACAAATTAAATTGGAAGCGTATCTGATGTCACTCACAAAAATTAACTCACAATGAATTAAAGACTTAAAACAAATATCTAAAACTATAAAACCCCTGTAAGAAAACAAAGGAGAAAAGATCCTTCACATTGGCCTTTGTGATGATTTTCTGGATATGACATCAAAAGCGCAAGCAACAAAAACAAACATCAACAAGTGGGACTATAGCAAACTAAAAAGTTTCTGCACAGCATAAGAAACAATCAACAAA
Source organism: Lynx canadensis (assembly GCF_007474595.2). Taxonomy (NCBI): domain Eukaryota; kingdom Metazoa; phylum Chordata; class Mammalia; order Carnivora; family Felidae; genus Lynx; species Lynx canadensis. Next base: position 65,918,018 of record NC_044321.2, on the reverse strand, counting down.
ATTAAGAGACAACCTACAGAATGGGAGAAAATATTTGCAAATCTTATATCAAATATAGGATCAATATTCAAGATATATTTTAAAAATTCATACTATTCAATAGGGAAAAGACCAATAATCCTATTGAAAAGAGGGCAAGGTACCTATCCAGACATTCTTCCAAAGAAGACATCAACACTCCCAACAGATACATGTAAAGATGCTCAATATCACTGGTCAGGAAAATGCAAATCAATACCACAATGAAATATCATCTCACACCTTTTAGAATAGCTATTATCTTAAAAATAAGAGGTAACAAGTGCTGGCAAAAGTGTAAAGAGAAAGGAACATTTGTGCATTGTTGAAGTGCACATTGGTGCTACCACAATGGAAAAATTTTTAAAAAATAGGACTACCATATGAATCAGAAATTTCACTTCTAGAAATGTATCTGAATAAAATAAAATCACATCAAAGAGATATCTCCACCCCAAAGTGTACTGCAGCATTATTCACAACAGACAAGAAAGATGTGTAAATGATCTAAGCATATATATGAAATATTGTTCATTCATAAGAAAGATGGAAATCCTGCCGTTTGCAGCAACATGGATGAAACTTAAATGTATTATGCTATGTGAAATAAGTCCAGAAAGAGAAAGACAAAAACTGTATGATGTCACTCAGATGTGTAACCTAAAAAATATTAAAGGTTTAGGGATGCGTTGGGAGGCTCATTTGGTTAAGTGTATGGCTCTTGATTTCAGCTCAGGTGATGATCTCACAGTTCATGGGTTTGAGCCCTGCATTGGACTCTGCACTGACAGCAGAAGGCCTGCTTGGAATTCTCTCTCTCACTCTCCCTGTTTCTGCCCCTTCCCCACTCACATGCTTTCTCTCTCTCTCTCTCTCTCTCTCTCTCTCTCTTTCTGTATCTCAAAAATAAACTTTAAAAAAGATTAACAGTTTATAAGTAGAGAAATGTATTTCTCAAACCAAAAGTATGCTTTTACATAAGAATAATACAATTTAGGGGCGCCTGGGTGGCGCAGTCGGTTAAGCGTCCGACTTCAGCCAGGTCACGATCTCGCGGTCCGGGAGTTCGAGCCCCGCGTCAGGCTCTGGGCTGATGGCTCAGAGCCTGGAGCCTGTTTCTGATTCTGTGTCTCCCTCTCTCTCTGCCCCTCCCCCGTTCATGCTCTGTCTCTCTCTGTCCCAAAAATAAATAAAACGTTGAAAAAAAAAAAAGAATAATACAATTTATCAAAATTATAAAATTAATATTGATATATTTTATAGTGGCATAATAAAAGAATAAACAAGTAAGTTGGGTAGTAGGGAAAATTTCTCCTTATAGTAGAATTCATACTAACACATTTAGAAGGAGTAAAGGAATAATAAAATCACCCTTTGACAACCACCATTGCTATACTTGTTTGAGGCAACAATGGCCAATGGACTGGTAAAACTACTGAGTGAAAGTATGATGAGAAACTGCATATTCACATGACCTCAGAGTATCTCTTTATAAGACACTAACAACAAAAGTAAAAAAAAAATGTTAATTACAATGCAGAATCTCTGCAGAAATCAATTTATCCAAGTGATAAAAATTATGACAACCAAAAATAGGATAGGTACATGTCATGTACCCCCTATATCATGCACTTAGAAGAACACGCCATCACTTTTGTGATATTCCTGTAAAACACACACACACACACACACACACACACAGCTGAATCTCATCGTGCAGAATCCTCCAATGAACCCAAATTAAAAGACTCTGCAAAAGTTGTCCTGAACACTTATAAGTCCATAACCTGCAAAACAAAGAAAAGCTAAGGTTCTAGATCAAAATATATTAAAGAGATAAGACAACTAAGAGCAACTCATAATACAGGATTTCTATTGGTAGGAAGAATATTACTGAGGCAATAATATTTTTACTTTTCTTTGGAGCTAACTTTATTGTTTTTATAATATTATTTTAATGCTTAGACATCAGAATATTCCCTTCAACAATCATTCTTTTTCTCTATTTGTCTCTCTTCTGTCAAAGTATTATAAGTCATAACTTCAGTATTCAGATATAAATAATATGAATTGACTTTATTAAATTGAGAGTTAAATTGAGTTACCTTGGAATAGCCTGCTATTATTTAGAATGCTGAATGCCTGAGGCTTTCAAAGGGAGTTTGGTATGGAAGAAATCCTTCACACTAAGTGGTAGAGTAAGAAGTGACACAATTAGTATTATTTGGAGGGCAACGATAAGTCTACCAATGCCCAATTTCTTACAATTTCCAATAGCTGATATCTGAAATGCTACCAGAAACAATTTGTCTTTTAGTTTAAAAGGATTCATATTCAAATATTAGTCACCTAGTTCTCAATTCCTTAAAACCCTAATACAAATAAAAGTGATGCCATTAATGTGGCTTGGAGAGAAGGGAAAAAAAAATAATTAATGACTCTAAGCACCTGAATTGAGACATGTTGACGTGATAATGGAGCTGAAGATAGAAGAGCAAATGAGGAAGTCAGGGCTCAGGCATTAAATTTTATAGATGTATCATTTATGCTAGAAAGGTCCTTTCTTTGGTACAGTGGGGACACATAGTTTACTGGTATGTTTTAACTTTTCAGGCATTATGAGAATCCCTAATAAAAGAAGAACTGTCAGGAAGCTACAAATAGCTATAATGCAGTAGTTTCATTTTATGACTCTGAAATAGAAGATATTTTCTTTGTGAATAGAATATAGTGGACTGAATTAGCCGAGGTCACCACCTTAGTGTTGCTTTTATTTATTTTTGTATTTTATACTTTTAATTCTAATATAATTAACACACAGTCTTATATTAGTTTCAGGTGTACAATATAGTGATACAACAATTCTATACAGTACTCAGTGCTCATCAAGATAAGTATATTTTAATCCCCTTCAGTTATTCACTTATTACTTTCCCCACATTCCCTCTAGAAAAGATCAGTTTGTTCTCTGTATCTAAGAGTCTGTTTTTGTTTGTTTGTTTGTTTGCTTGCTTCTTTCTTATTATTTCTTATTATTTTATTTTTAAATTACATATATGAATGAAATCATATGGTATTTCTATTTCATTGACTGAATTAATTCACTTAGCATTACACTCCCTAGACCCACCCATGGTGTTACAAATGACAAGGTTTCATCATATTTTATGGCTGAAAATATTATATTGTATGTATTATACATATTACAAGTATATATGTATAATATAAAATATTATATATATATACATATATAGTCACATCTTCTTTATCCATTCATCTATCAATGAACACTTAGGTTGCATTCATAATTTGGCTATTGTAAATAATCCTACAATTAATTAGGAGTGCACCCATGTCTATAAATTACTGTCATTGTATTCTTTGGGTAAATACCCAGTAGTGCAATTACTAGATCATCTGTTAGCTCTATTTAAACTTCTTAAGGAACCTTCATACTGTTTTCCACAGTGGCTACACCAGTTCGCATTTCCACCAAAAGTGGACAAGAGTTTCTTTTTCATCACCATCCTCACAAAACTTGTTATTTCCTGCTTGTTTGTTTGTTTGTTTGTTTTTGTTTTATTTTAGCGAATCTGATGGGTGTGAGGTGATATCTCATTGGGGTTTTGATTTGTATTTCCCTGATGACTAGTGATGTTGAGCATTTTTTCATGTGTCTGTTGGCCATCGGTATGTCTTCTTTGGAGAAATATATGCTCGTGTCTTCTGCTCATTTTTTAATCAAATTATTTTTTGATGTTGAATTGTATAAGTTCTTTATATATTTTTTATACTAACCCTTTATCACATATGTCATTTGCAAATATCTTCTACCATTCAAGGGTGTCTTTTACTCTTGTTGGTTGTTAACCTTTTCTGTGTAGAAAGTTTTTATTTTTATGTATCCAAATAGTTGTTTTGTTTTGTTTGTCCTGTTTTGTTTCTATTTCCCTTGCTTTAGAAGATATATTTGGAAAAATTTCGCTATGAATGCTGTCAGAGAAATTACTTCCTCTGCTATCTTCTACGATTTTCATGTTTTAAGGTCTTACATTTAGGTCTTCAATCCATTCTGAGTTTATTTTTGTGTATAGTGTAAGATAGTGATCCAGTTTCATTCTCTTGCATGTAGCTGTCCAATTTTCACAACACATTTGTTGAAAAGACTGTCTTTTCTCCATTGTATATTCTTGCCTAGTATGTCACTGATAATTGACCATGAAATCATGAGTTTATTTCTGGGATGTATATTCTATTTCATTTATCTATATGTCTATTTATGTGCCAGCACTATATTGGTTATTACAACTTTGGACTATATCTTAAAGTCTGGGATTAGATTGTTTCCAGTTTTGTTCTTTTTCAAGATTGCTTTGGCTCTTAGGTCTTTTGAAGTTTCATACACATTTTAGAATTATGTATTTGTTGTAGTTCTGTTAAAATTGCAGTTAGTGAAAAAAGAGCGAGGAGGGCGGGCCAACATGGCAGAGAAGTAGGGTGATCCGTACTTCCCGCATCTCTCAAAGAAGTGCTGAAGCCAAAATACTTTGAACCCTTAGAGTCTGGGAGGAAAAGAGACTGACTCTACCAGGAATAAAATGGGACAAATTGAGAAATGATAGGTGGGTGATTGCGACCTGGGGGATATAAAACGGGCTGAGTAGGCATGGAAGGGAGGGATCCCCTTCTGTGGAGAGACAAAGGGAAGAGTAAGAGTGGCTGGGGAAGTATAAGACTGTATCTGGACAAGAGAAAAACCTCTGACTGGGACTGAGAGGGATCCTATCTCTAACTGTGGGGCTTTCATTGGACTGGGGCCAGCTCCCTATTCATGCACCTGGGGAGGAGGGGAGCCAGCCCTGCGCTTGATGGTAGATCATGGGCACAGTCTGGTGTAGGAGAAAGTGGCCCCCTCCCTGGAGTGTGGTAGGACAGAACAAAGCCTGCCTGCATCTACCATTCTCGGCCTTGGCAGTGAGGTCAGCTGTGCAGTACCCAGCAGGAAAAGGTGGTCCTCCCTGAAGTGTAGCAGCACAGACAAAGCCAGCTGGGACCACATATCCAAGCAGACAGAAAGCCTGTTCCCCAGTGCCATAGCACACAGACCGGGTCTTTGAATCCTAGACAAGCATCAGACCAAAGGAGTTGGTGGAGCAAGGACAGACCCGTCTGCACACATGGCACAGTGAGACTGACTCAAATGGGGTCCACCAAGTCATGGAGAAGAGACTTGGGTTTGACCATTTCCCACCACCACCACGAACAAAGTGGGGCCTCAGGGATCAGTCCCGGAGGTCCATAGTGGAGGTGGGATCAACCTACCCCAAACCACACCACTCCATGCTGGGTAACTGCATAAATCCACATCATGGAGGGTACAAAACATCACTATGAGTAGAGAAATAAAATAACCAAAGTCACAACAATAAAGAGCAAGTAATACTCTCCAAAAAACACCTCCTGAAGTGCCAGGCCCTGGACAGTGTATGACCCCCCCCCTTTAATATAGCAGTGTTCACAGGAGCAGAGCACATAACAAGCTTTTAAACTCATAAGGGACAGAAAACTAGCCAAAATGATGAAACAGAAGAATCACCCTTAAAAGAAATTCCAGGAAGAAGTGACAGCTAAATAATTGATCAAAAGAGATATAAGCAATATAACTGAACAACAATTTAGGATAATAGTCATAAGATTAATCACTAGGCTTGAAAAAGGCATAGAAGACAGCAGACAATCTATCACTACAGAGATTAAGGAACTAAAAGATAGTCATGAAGAATTAAAACATCCTATAAAGAGGTGAAAAATAAAATGGAGGCAGTCACAGCACGGATTGAAGAGGCAGAAAGGAAAATAGGTGAATTAGAAGATAAAATTATGGAAAAAGAGGAAGCTTAGAAAAATAGAGATAAAACAATCCAGGATCAAGAGGGGAGAATTAAAGAACTAAGTGATGCAATCAAACAGAACAATGGCCGTATCATAGAATTCCAGAAGAAGAAGAAGAAGAGGAGGAGGAGGAAAGAGAGAAAGGCGTTGAAGGTGTATTTGAACAAATTATAGCTAAGAACTTTCTCAATCTGGGAAAAAAAAAACCAGACATTGAAATCCAAGAGGCACAGAGAACTCCCTTCAGACATAATTTGAATCGATCTTCTGCACTACATATCATAGTGAAACTGGCAAAATACAAGGATAAAGTGAGAATTCTGAAAGTAGCTAGGGATAAATAGGCCTTAAAATACAAAAGTAGAAACATAAGGGTAGTAACAGACCTATCTACTGAAACTTGGCAGACCATAAAGGAATGGCAGGAAATCTTCAATGTGATGAACAGGAAAAATATGCAGGCAAGAATCCTTTACCCAGCAAGACTGTCATTCAGAATAGAAGGAGAGATAAAGGGGCGCCTGGGTGGCTCAGTCGGTTAAGCGGCCGACTTCAGCTCAGGTCACGATCTCACGGTCCGGGAGTTCGAGCCCCGTGTTGGGCTCTGGGCTGATGGCTCAGAGCCTGGAGCCTGCTTCCGATTCTGTGTCTCCCTCTCTCTCTGCCCCTCCCCCATTCATGCTCTGTCTCTCTCTGTCTCAAAAATAAATAAAACATTAAAAAAAATTTAAAAAAAAGGAGAGATAAAGGTTTCCAAAACAAAAACTGAAGGAATTCATCACCACTAAACCAGCCCAACAAGAGATCCTAAGGGGAATTCTGTGAGTGAAATGTTGCAAGGACCACAAAGTACCAGAGACATCACTACAACCACGAAACCTACAGATAACACAATGACTCTACACCCATATCTTTCTAAAATAACATTGAATGTAAATGGACTAAATGCTCCAGTTAAAACACATAGGGTATCAGAATGCATTTTAAAAAAGGACCCATCTATTTGTTCTCTAAAAGAGACTCATTTCAGACCTGAGGACACTTTCAGATTGAAAGTGAGGGGATGGAGAACAATCTATCATGCTACTGGAAGTCAAAAGAAAGCTGGAATAGCCATACTTATATCAGACAAACTATACTTTAAATTAAAGGCTGTAGCAAGAGATGAAGAAGGGCATTATATAATAATTACAGGGTCTATCCATCAGGAAGAGTTAACAACTATAAATGTCTATGCAACGAATTCAGAAGCACCCAAATATTTAAAACAATTATCACAAACATAAGCAATCTTATTGATAAGAATGTGGTATTTGCAGGGCACCAGAATACTCCACTTACAACAATGGACAGATCATCTACACACAGAATCAGTAAAGAAACAAGGGCCCTGAATGATACATTGGACCAGATGGACTTGACAAATATATTTAGAACTCTACATCCCAAAGAAGTAGAATATACTTTCTTCTCAAGTGCACATAGAACATTCTCCAAGATGTATCTTATACTTGGTCACAAAACAGCCCTCAATAAATATAAAAGAATTGAGACCATACCATGCACACTTTCAGATCACAATGCTATGAAACTTGAAATCAACCACAGGAAAACGTCTGGAAAACTTCCAAAACCATGGAGATTTAAGAACATCCTACTAAAGAATGAAAGAGTCAAACAGCCAATTAGAGAAGAAATTAAAAGATATATGGAAACAAATAAAAATGAAAATACAACAATCCAAACCTTTGGGATGCAGCAAAGGCAGTCCTAAGAGGAAAATACACTGCAATCCAGGCCTAACTCAAGAAACAAGAAAAATCCCAAACACAAAGTCTAACAGCATACATAAAGGAACTAGAAGCAGAACAGCAAAGATACCCCAAACCCAGCAGAAAAGAAATGATAAACATCATAGCAGAAATAAACAACATAGAATAAAAAAAAAACAACAATATAACAGATAAATGAAACAAAGTGGGTTTTTTTTGAAAAAATAAACAAAATTGATAAACCTCTGGCCAAGCTTCTCAAAAAGAAAAGAGAGGACCCAAATAGATAAAATCACAAATGACAATGGATTTATTACAACCAATCCCTCAGAAGTACAAGCAATTATCAGGGAATACTATTAAAAATTATATGCCAACAAACTGGCCTATGTGGAAGAAATGGGCAAATTCCTAAAAACACACTACCAAAACTCAAACAGGAAAAAATACAAAATTTCAACAGGCCTGTAACTACTGAAGAAATTGAGTCAGTTATCAAAAATCTCCCAACAAATGAGTCCTGGACCAAATGGCTTCCCCGGGGAATTCTACCATACATTTAAAGCAGAGTTAATACCTATCCTTCTCAAGCTGTTCCAAAAATTGGAAATGGAAGGAAAACTTCTGGACTCACTCTATGAAGCCAACATTACTTTGATCCCCAAGCCAGACAGAGAACCAGTAAAAAAGAGAACTACAGGCCAATACCCCTGATGAATATGAATGCAAGATACTAGCAAATCAAATTAAATAGCATATAAAAACTATTATTCACACACCTAAAGGAACTAGAAGCAGAACAGCAAAGGCAGCCTAAACCCAGCAGAAGAAGAGAAATAATAAAGATCAGAGCAGAAATAAACAATATAGAATCTAAAAAAACTGTAGAGCAGATCAACGAAACCAAGGGTTGGTTTTTTGAAAAAATAAACAAAATTGACAAACCGCTAGCCAGGCTTCTCAAAAAGAAAAGGGAGATGACCCAAATAGATAAAATCATGAATGAAAATGGAATTATTACAACCAATCCCTCAGAGATACAAACAATTATCAGGGAATACTATGAAAAATTATATGCCAACAAATTGGACAACCTGGAAGAAATGGACACATTCCTGAACACCCACACTCTTCCAAAACTCAATCAGGAGGAAATAGAAAGCTTGAACAGACCCATAACCAGCGAAGAAATTGAATCGGTTATCAAAAATCTCCCAACAAATAAGAGTCCAGGACCAGATGGCTTCCCAGGGGAGTTCTACCAGACATTTAAAGCAGAGATAATACCTATCCTTCTCAAGCTATTCCAAGAAATAGAAAGGGAAGGAAAACTTTCAGACTCATTCTATGAAGCCACTATTACTTTGATTCCTAAACCAGACAGAGACCCAGTAAAAAAAGAGAACTACAGGCCAATATCCCTGATGAATATGGATGCAAAAATTCTCAATAAGATACTAGCAAATCGAATTCAACAGCATATAAAAAGAATTATTCACCATGATCAAGTGGGATTCATTCCTGGGATGCAGGGCTGGTTCAACATTCGCAAATCAATCAACGTGATACATCACATTAACAAAAAAAAAGAGAAGAACCATATGATCCTGTCAATCGATGCAGAAAAGGCCTTTGACAAAATCCAGCACCCTTTCTTAATAAAAACCCTTGAGAAAGTCGGGATAGAAGGAACATACTTAAAGATCATAAAAGCCATTTATGAAAAGCCCACAGCTAACATCATCCTCAACGGGGAAAAACTGAGAGCTTTTTCCCTGAGATCAGGAACACGACAGGGATGCCCACTCTCACCGCTGTTGTTTAACATAGTGCTGGAAGTTCTAGCATCAGCAATCAGACAACAAAAGGAAATCAAAGGCATCAAAATTGGCAAAGATGAAGTCAAGCTTTCGCTTTTTGCAGACGACATGATATTATACATGGAAAATCCGATAGACTCCACCAAAAGTCTGCTAGAACTGATACATGAATTCAGCAAAGTTGCAGGATACAAAATCAATGTCCAGAAATCAGTTGCATTCTTATACACTAATAATGAAGCAACAGAAAGACAAATAAAGAAAATGATCCCATTCACAATTGCACCAAGAAGCATAAAATACCTAGGAATAAATCTAACCAAAGATGTAAAGGATCTGTATGCTGAAAACTATAGAAAGCTTATGAAGGTAATTGAAGAAGACTTAAAGAAATGGAAAGACATTCCCTGCTCATGGATTGGAAAAATAAATATTGTCAAAATGTCAATACTACCCAAAGCTATCTACACATTCAATGCAATCCCAATCAAAATTGCACCAGCATTCTTCTCGAAATTAGAACAAGCAATCCTAAAATTCATATGGAACCACAAAAGGCCCCGAATAGCCAAAGGAATTTTGAAGAAGAAGACCAAAGCAGGAGGCATCACAATCCCAGACTTTAGCCTCTACTACAAAGCTGTCATCATCAAGACAGCATGGTATTGGCACAAAAACAGACACACAGACCAATGGAATAGAATAGAAACCCCAGAACTAGACCCACAAACGTATGGCCAACTCATCTTTGACAAAGCAGGAAAGAACATCCAATGGAAAAAAGACAGCCTCTTTAACAAATGGTGCTGGGAGAACTGGACAGCAACATGCAGAAGGTTGAAACTAGACCACTTTCTCACACCATTTACAAAAATAAACTCAAAATGGATAAAGGACCTAAATGTGAGACAGGAAACCATCAAAACCTTAGAGGAGAAAGCAGGAAAAGACCTCTCTGACCTCAGCCGTAGCAATCTCTTACTCGACACATCCCCAAAGGCAAGGGAATTAAAAGCAAAAGTGAATTACTGGGACCTTATGAAGATAAAAAGCTTCTGCACAGCAAAGGAAACAACCAACAAAACTAAAAGGCAACCAACGGAATGGGAAAAGATATTTGCAAATGACATATCGGACAAAGGGCTAGTATCTAAAATCTATAAAGAGCTCACCAAACTCCACACCCGAAAAACAAAGAACCCAGTGAAGAAATGGGCAGAAAACATGAATAGACACTTCTCTAAAGAAGACATCCAGATGGCCAACAGGCACATGAAAAGATGTTCAGCGTCGCTCCTTATCAGGGAAATACAAATCAAAACCACACTCAGGTATCACCTCACGCCAGTCAGAGTGGCCAAAATGAACAAATCAGGAGACTATAGATGCTGGAGAGGATGTGGAGAAACGGGAACCCTCTTGCACTGTTGGTGGGAATGCAAATTGGTGCAGCCGCTCTGGAAAGCAGTGTGGAGGTTCCTCAGAAAATTAAAAATAGACCTACCCTATGACCCAGCAATAGCACTGCTAGGAATTTATCCAAGGGATACAGGAGTACTGATGCATAGGGGCACTTGTACCCCAATGTTCATAGCAGCACTCTCAACAATAGCCAAATTATGGAAAGAGCCTAAATGTCCATCAACTGATGAATGGATAAAGAAATTGTGGTTTATATACACAATGGAATACTATGTGGCAATGAGAAAAAATGAAATATGGCCCTTTGTAGCAACGTGGATGGAACTGGAGAGTGTAATGCTAAGTGAAATAAGCCATACAGAGAAATACAGATACCATATGGTTTCACTCTTATGTGGATCCTGAGAAACTTAACAGGAACCCATGGGGGAGGGGAAGGAAAAAAAAAAGATGTTAGAGTGGGAGAGAGCCAAAGCATAAGAGACTGTTAAAAACTGAGAACAAAGTGAGGGTTGATGGGGGGTGGGAAGGAGGGGAGGGTGGGTGATGGGTATTGAGGAGGGCACCTTTTGGGATGAGAACTGGGTGTTGTATGGAAACCAATTTGTCAATAAATTTCATAAAAAAAATAAATAAAAAGTATATATGTGAAAAAAAAAACAAACTATTATTCACCATGATCAAGTGGGATTCATTCCCAGGGCTGAATGCCTTGTTCAATATTCGCAAATCAATCAATGTGATACATCATGTTAATAAAATAAAAGATAAAAACCATATGGTCCTGTTAATAGATGCAGAAAAAGCAGTTGACAAAATACAGCATCGTTTCTTGATGAAAATCCTCAAGAAAGTTGGGAAAGAAGGAACATAAATAAACATCATAAAAGCCATTTGTGAAAAGCCTACATCTAATATCATCCTCAATGGGGAAAAACTGAGAGCTTTTCCCCTGAGATCAGGAATATTAAAGGGATTTCCACTCTCACGACTGTTGTTTAACATAGTATTGGAAGTCCTAGCATCAGCAATCAGACAACAAAATGAAATCAAAGGCATCAAAATTGGCAAAGATGAAGTCAAACTTTCACTTTTGCAGACAACATGATACTCTACATGGTAAACCCAATAGACTCCACCAAAAGTCTGCTAGAACTGATACATGAATTCAGCAAAATCGCAGGGTACACAATTAATGTACAGAAATTGGTTGCATTTTTACACACCAAAAATGAAGCAACAGAAAGAGAAATAAAGAAACCGATCCCATTCACAATTGCACCAAGATCCATAAAATACTTAGGAATAAACCTAACCAAAGATGTAAAACATTTGTATGCTGAAAACTGTAGAAAGCTTATGAAGGAAATTGAGGAAGATACAAAGAAATGGAAAAATATTCCATGCCCGTGGATTGGAAGAATTAATATTGTTGAAATGTCAATATTACCCAAAGTAATCTACACATACCATGCAATCCCAATCAAAATTGCACCAGCATTCCTCTCAAAGCTAGAACAAACAATCCTAACATTTGTATGGAACCACGAACGACCCCGAATAGCCAAAATAATATTGAAGAAGAAAACCAAAGCAGGAGGCATCATAATCCAGACTTTAGCCTCTACTACAAAGCTGTAATCATCAAGACAGTATGATATTGGCACAAAAACAGACACATAGACCAATGTAATAGAATAAAGAACCCACAATTTGGACCCACAAATGTATGGCCAACTAATCTTTGACAAAGCAGGAAAGAACATCCAATGGAAAAAAGACAGTCTCTTTAACAAATGGTGCAAAAAGAACTGGACAGCAACATGCAGAAGAATGAAACTAGACCTCTTTCTTACACCACACAAAATAACCTCAAAATGGATGAAGTGCCTGAATGTGAGACAGAAAATCATCAATACCCTAGAAGGAGAAACCAGGAAAAACCCTCTTTGACCTCAGCTGCAGTAATTTCTTAGTCAATACATCTCCAAAGGCAAGGGAATTAAAAGCAAAAATGAACTGTTGGGACCTCATGAAGATAAAAAGCTTCTGCACCACAAAGGAAACAATCAACAAAACTAAAAGGCAACCGACAGAATGGGAAAAGATATTTGAAAATGAAATATCGGATAAAGGGCTAGTATCTAAAATCTATAAGGAACTTACCAAACTCCACACCCGAAAAACAAATAATCCAGTGAAGAAATGGGCAGAAGACATGAATGGACACTTTTCCAAAGAAGACATCCAGATGGCCAACAGACACATGAAAAGATGCTCAACGTCACCCATTATTAGGGAAATACAAATAAAAACTACAATGAGATATCACCTCATGCTGGTCAAAGTGGCTAAAATAGACAAATCCAGAGACAATAGATGCTGGCGAGGATGTGGAGAAATGGGAAACCTCTTGCACTACTGGTGGGAATGCAAAGTGGTCCAGTCACTCTGGAAACAGTGTGGAGCTTCCTCAAAAAAGTAAAAATAGATCTACCCTATGACTCAGCAACAGCACTGCTAGGAATTTATCCAAAGGATACAGGAGTGCTGATGCATAGGGGAACTTGTAGCCCAATGTTTATAGCAGCACTTTCAACAACAGGCAAATTATGGAAAGAGCCTAAATGTCCATCAACTGACTAATGGGTAAAGAAGATATGGCTTATATATACAATGGAATACTACTTGGCAATGAGAAAGAATGAAATCTGGTCATTTGCAGCAACGTGGATGGAACTGTAGGGTTTTATGCTAAGTGAGATAAGCCCGGCAGAGAAAGACAGATACCATATATTTACACTCATATGTGAATCTTGAGAAACTTAACAGAAGACCATTGGGTAGGGGAAGGGGGGGAAAAGTTACAGAGAGGGAGGGAGGCCAAACACAAGAGACTCTCAAGGACTGAGAACAAACTAAAGGTGTATGATGGGTGGGGGAGAGGGGAAAGTGGATTATGGGCAGGAAGGAGGGCACTTGTTGGGATGAGCACTGGGTATTGTATCAAAACCAATTTGAAAGTAAGTTATATTTTTAAAAATGCTATTAGTATTTTGACAGTCATTGCATTAATTCTGTACATAGCTTTGGTAAAATGGACATTTTAATAATATTTGTTCTCCCAATCTGTGAGCATGGAAAGTCTTTTCATTTGTTCATGTCATATTCTATTTCTTTCATCAATATTTTATAGTTTTCAGCATATAGGTCTTTTACTTTTGTTAAGGTTATTCCTAGGTTTTTTATTATTTTTGGTACAATTGTAAATGGAGCTATTTTCTTAATTTCCCTTTTTACTACTTCGTTATTCATATCTAGAAATGCAATGGATTTCTGTATATTGACTTTGAATCCTGTAACCTTACTGAAAGTGTTGAACAATTCTAGTCGTTAGCAGATTTTTTTAGGGTTTTCTATAAATAATAGTATCATATCATCTTCAAATAGTGAAAATTTTACTTTTTCCTTATGGATGCATTTATTCATATTTAATTTTTTTAATGTTTATTTATTTTTGAGAGAGATGGGGGGAGGGGCAGAGAGAGAGGGAGACACAGAATCAGAAGTAGGTTCCAGGCTCTGAGCTGCCAGCACAGAGCCCAACAGAGGCTTGAAGTCACTAGCTGTGAGATCATGACCTGAGCCCATGTCATGTTTAACCTACTGACCCACCCAGGTGCCCCAAGAATTTGGATGCATTTAATTTGTTTCTTGTCTGATTGTTTTGGCTAGGACTTCCAGTACTATGTTGAATAAAAGTGGTGAGAGTGGACATTCTTGGCGTGTTCCTGATCTTAGGAAAAAGCTCTCAGTTTTTCACAATTGAGTATGATATTAGCTGTGGGTTTTTCATATATGGCCTCCAGTATGTTGAGGTGTATTTTCTCTAAACCTACTTTGTTGAGAGCTCTTATCGTGAATAGATATTGTGCTTTGTGAAATGTTTTTTCTGCATCTAATTAAATGATTATATGATTTTTATTGTTTCCTTTATTCATGTGATATGTCAAGTTGATTGGTTTGCAAATACTGAATCACACTTGCATCCAAGGAATAAATTCCACATGAACTTGGTGGAAAAAAAACGTGTTGCTGGATTTGGTTTACTAACATTTTGTTGAGCGGTTTTGCATGTTTTTTTTATCAACTATATTGGCCTTTCATTCACTTTTTTTTTTGTAGTGTCTTTATTTTTGGTATCAGGATAATGCTTGCCTCATAGAATCAATTTGGAAGCTTTCCTTCCTCTTCTACTTTTTTTTTTTTTTTTGGAATAGGTTGAGATGAATAGGAATTAACTCTTCTTTAAATGTTTGGTATAATACAACTGTGACGACTTCCGGTGCTGGACTTTGGTTTTTTGGCAGTTTTTTGATTACTGATTCAATTTCATTGCTTTCAATTGGTCTTAAAATTTTCTATTTCTTACTGATTCAGTTCTAGGAGGTTATATTTTTCTAAGAATTTACCAGTTATTCTTAGTTTTCCAATGTGTGGGCATATAATATTTTTATAATCTCTTATTATCGTTTTCATTTCTGTAATGTCTGCTGCTATTTCCCCTCTTTTGTTATTTTGTTTGAGTTCTCTGTCTCTCTTTGTGTGTGTGTGTGTGTGTGTGTGTGTGTGTGTGTGTGTGAGTGAGTCTGGCTAGAGATTTATCCATTCTGTTGTTTTTTTCAAAGAATCAGCTACTGGTTTCATTGATCTGTTCTATTTTTCATTTGTTTTGGTTTTTAGTTTCTATATCATTTATTTTTGCTCCAATATTTATTGTATCTTTACTTCTGCTGGTTTTGGGTTTTGTTTGTTGTTCTTTTTCTAGCTCCTTTAGGTGTAAGATTAATGTAATCTTTTTTTTTTTTTTTAATTTTTTTTTTCCAACGTTTATTTATTTTTAAGACAGAGAGAGACAGAGCATGAACGGGGGAGGGGCAGAGAGAGAGGGAGACACAGAATCGGAAACAGGCTCCAGGCTCTGAGCCATCAGCCCAGAGCCTGACGCGGGGCTCGAACTCCCGGACCGCGAGATCGTGACCTGGCTGAAGTCGGACGCTTAACCGACTGCGCCACCCAGGCGCCCCGATTAATGTAATCTTTATTTGAGATTTTTCTTGTTTCAAGATGTAAGCCTGTATTGCTATAAACTTCCCTCTTAGAACCACTTTTACTGTATCCTAAAGATTTTGGACCATTGTGTTTTCATTTTCATTTGTCCCCAAGTATTTTTTTCTTATTTTCGTTTTGAACTCTCGCTTGACCCATTCACTGTTTACTAGCTGTTTAGTAAATATCTGTTTAGTAAATGTCATTTAACCTGCATGCATTTGTCCTCTTTCCAAATTTTTTCTTGTGATTGATTTCTGGTTTCATAGCATTGTGGTCAGGAAAGATGCATGGTGTGACTTCAATTTTTTTAACTTCTTGAGACTTGTTTTGTGGCCTATCATGTACTCTATTCTGGAGAATGCTTCATGTGTACTTGTAAAGAATGTGTATTCCACTGTTTTAGGGTGGAAGGTTGTGAATATATCTGTTAGATCCATTGGGTACAATGCTTCATTCAAAGCCACTGTTTTCTTGTTTATTTTCCTTTTTGGTGACCTATCTATTGATGTAAATGGGGCGTTAAAGTCCACTGCTATTATTTTATTACTATTAATTACTTCTTTAATGATTGTTATTAGCTGCTTTATGTATTTGGGTGTTTCTATATTGGGTACATAAATATTTGCAATTATTATATCTTCTTATTTGATTGTTCCCTTTATGATTATGCAGTCTCCTTCCTTGTCTCTTGTTACAATGTTTGCTTTACAGTCCATTTTATTTGATATATGTATTGCTACCTTGAATTTCATTTCACTTCCATATGCATGATAAAATCTTTTTGATACCTTTACTTTCAGTCTACATGTCTCTTTGTGTCTGAAGTGAGCTTTTAGTAAGCAGCATGTAGTTGCATGTTCATTTTTCACCTATTTCTTCATTCTGGGTCTCTTGATTGAAGCATTTAGTCCATTTACATTCAAACTAATTATTGATAGGTATGTAATTACTGACATTTTGTTACTGGTTTATGGTTGTTTTTGTAGTTTTCTGTTCATTTCTTCTCTTGATCTTTTCTCTCACTGTTTGCTGTCTTTCTTTAGTGATATATTTGGATTCCTTTCTCTCTCTGTATATTTGCAAATCTATTACTTATTTTTGATTTGTGGTTACCATTAGGTTTGTATATAACATCTTATGCAGATAGCAGTCTATATTAAGTTGATGGTCACTTCAGTTTGAACCCATTCTAAAAGCACTAAATTTTTATTCCTTCTCCCATTTTAGGCATATGATATCATACTTTACATTCTTGTGCAAATCCTTTGACTAATCTTTATAGACATACTTGAATTTACTGCTTTTGTGCTTCCTACTTTTCTTATTCCAACTTAGTCTTTTCTTTCTACTCGAGTCCCCTTATGTAAAGTTTTATTATTTATTTATTTATTTATTTATTTATTTATTTATTTATTTAGAGAGACAGAGAGCAAGGGAAGGGCAGGGAGAGAGAACCTCAAGCAGGCTCTGCATTGTGAGGGCAGAGCCTGACATGGGGCTTGATCTCATGAACTGTGAGATCATGACCTGAGTTGTAATTAGCAGTTGCACATTTAACCAACTGAGTCACTCAGGTGCCCCTCAAAGAGTCCCCTTTAACATTTCCTGTTGGTCTGGTCTAGTGGTCATTAACTTTAATTTTTGTTTGCTCAGAAGCTATTTCCCCTATTCCAAAGGATATCCTTTCTGGATAAAATATTCTTGGTTGCAGGTTTTTTTGTTTTTGTTTTTGTTTTTCTTTTCAGAACTTTGAATATATCATGCCATTCCCTTCTGGCATACAAAGTTTCTGCTGAAATATCACAAGCTGATAGCCTTATGAGTTTCCTTTGTATATAACTGTTTTCTCTTGCTGCTTTTAAAATTCTTTATCACTACTTTTTTTGCCAATTTAATTACTATGTATCATGGTGTGGACCTCCTTCGGTTGATTTTGTTGGGGGCTCTCTGTGCCTCTTGGATCTGGATTTCTGTTTTCTCTCCCACATTTGGGAACTTTTCAGCTATCTTTTATGAAACAAATTTTATGCCCCCATTTATCTTAGTTCTTATGGTATTCCTATAATGTGAATATTATTGCATTTGATGATGTTAACTGAGTTATCTTAATCTATTTTCATTTATTATTATTATTTTTCTTTCTCCTATTCTACTTGATTGTTTTCCATTACTCTTATCTCCATGCTGCTGATCTGTTCTTCTGCTTCCTCTAGTCAACTATTTATTCCCTGAAGTGTATTTTTAAGTTCTATCATTGCATTCATCTCTGGGTGATTTCATTTTTATGTTTTCTTTCTTTTTGTGAGGGTCTCTAAATCTCTACATTTTTTTTCTAAGGTCCACTGAATATCTTTATGACTATTACTTTAAAATCTCTATCAGGAAAGGACACCTGTGTGGCTCAGTCAGTTGAACGTCTGACTTTGGCTCAGGTCATGATCTCACAGCTTGTGAGTTTGAGCCCCACATTAGGCTCTGTGCTGACAGCTTAGAGCCTGAAGCCTGCTTCAGATTCTGTGTCTCCCTTTCTCTCTGCCCTTCCCCTGCTCATGCTCTGTCTCTCTCTCCCTCAAAAATAAATAAACATTTAAAAAAATAAAGTCTCTATCAGGCCCATTACTTATCTCCGTTTAATTTAGTTCTCTTGGTGTGATTTTGTCCTGTTCTTTCATTTGGCACATATTCCTCTGTCTCTTTATTTGTCTATTTCTCTGACCGTTTCTAGGAAAGTCAGCTAAATCTTCTGCCTTTGAAGGTCGTGGCCTTATGAAGAAGAGGTCCTGTAGAGCCCTGCAGTGAAATGTTTCCTGTTTGGCATAAGCTGGTGCTTCATGGGTGTCTCTTATGTATTTTGTGTGCAACTTACTATTGTGGCTAAGCCACATTTGTCTTCAGTCCAGTGGTCTGCAATGGTTCTTTTTGCCTGTTTTGGGCAGGGTTTGTTTTTGGCCAGTCAGTGGCCACCTTGGCCTCGAGTTGAGTCAGACTAGACTTTTGCCACTGTTTCAGTAACACAGAACTATAGGGAGTTCTCCGTATGTTGTCCCCTGAGAAGCTTTTGTTGGTGAGTATGGCCTGCAGTCAGAACAGCTGTCTGCCTCCATCCACTGTTGGGGCCACAGAAAACTGGGTGTATCGTTTTTTCTCTCTCCTTGAGGTAGGAGTCACTTTGCAGTAGTGCTGACTCTTGTAGTGGCTGCTTGCACACTTCTAGGTTTGTGACACTGCTTTGGATGGACTCCTGCTAATGGCATGTTGGAGGGAATGGGTTCACAGGAAAACACAGGGTGTGGAAAATAGATCATGTTAGTCCACTGAGGGCAGACCTGCAGCTGCCCCAGCAAATCCTGCCTAGGCCTACCCAAAGTGGGTGGGCCCACAGAAAAGCTCAGGGCAGGGTTATTTAGCAAGCTATGTGGAGAACATTAATGCTAAGCTGGTTCCTACAGGTGTCCATGTATGTAGGCTGGGGGCAGGCAGGGCAAGGAAATGGTGACTGCCTGCTCCTTTGTTCTTGGAGAAGACTCCCAATGATCCCTGCACTTCCAAAACACAGCCTGAGATTTGTAAACAAATCTTCCTGTCATATAACCCCAGATGTTTTTCAAACTGCTGCTACTATGCTTTATCTCAACGAAGCTATTTGTTGTGCTGTATCTTTAATGGTGGGGACTCTGTTCTCTATTGCCCTATGGTTCTTCCAGGGCCCCATCTGCTGATTATTAACATTCTAGGTGTTAAACCAACTGATTATAAGAATTCACAAATTAGTCCCCTTTCATTTTCAAAGCCAGATATTATGAGGATTCATCTTCCTGGTGGGGGTCCATCATGCCAGGAGTGCCTGGTGTGAGGTATGCTCTTCTTTCCTACTTCAGACAGTCCTGCGGGTCAGTTTAGGTCCTTATTGCATTTCTACCCTCCCTACCCTCTTTGATGTGGCCTTTTCTCTACATTTAGCTGTGGAGAGTCTGTTCTGCCAGTCTTTGGGTCACTTTCTGGGTTATTTATAACAATGTGTGTGTTATATAAATGTATCCATGGAATAAGGTGAGCCTAGGATCCTTCTATTTCACCACCTTCCTTGTAAGTGTCCTTAGTGTTGCTTTTTTTTTTTTTATTTTTTTTTTCAACATTTATTTATTTTTTTGGGGACAGAGAGAGACAGAGCATGAACGGGGGAGGGGCAGAGAGAGAGGGAGACACAGAATCGGAAACAGGCTCCAGCCTCCGAGCCATCAGCCCAGAGCCCGACGCGGGGCTCGAACTCACGGACCGCGAGATCGTGACCTGGCTGAAGTCGGACGCTTAAACGACTGCGCCACCCAGGCGCCCCTAGTGTTGCTTTTTAAATAAGCTGTATTTCTTTTTTAAAAAATTTTTTAATGTTTATTTTTGAGAGAGAGACAGAGCATGAGCCGGGGAGGGGCAGAGAGAGAGAGAGAGACACAGAATCTGAAGCAGGCTCCAGGCTCTGAGCTGTCTGCACAGAGTTTGATGCGGGGCTTGAACTCATGAGCTGTGAGATCATGACCTGAGCCGTAGCCAGACGCTCAACTGACTGAGCCACCCACGTGCCCCTAAATCAACTGTATTTCTTAAATAGCCTGATTCTCAGTGTGGAAAGTTCATGACAACCAGACTTCTATCTTTGACGTGCTTATTAAACTCAATAAGTGGTCTAGTGCAAACAATGAATATTTAATTAACATATTATCATTTGACTAAATTTTAATGAAATACTCATTTAAAAATCATCAAAAGTTCTCATTCAAGTTAGTGTGGATTTGCTTCTTTATAAATCTACTTTAACTCTATGCTCCCCTGTTTAACAGTGAAATACAGATTCATTAAGGCTTAGCATAAAATGTACATTACAATAGGTTGTGAGGTATTAAGTGATCACTGATGATGATGATGATGATGATGATGATGTAATAGCATCATTTTAAATTTTATATATCATGTGAAATTTTGCCATAAAATACAGTTTCATAGATGTATAAAAAATATAATCAGGGTCGCCAGGGTGGCTCAGTCAATTAAGCATCTGACTTTTGATTTTTGCTTAGGTCATGGTCTCATGGTTCACGAGTTGGAGCCCCACATTGGGCTCTTTCTGGTACTGCAGAGCCTGCTTGGGATTCTCTCTCTCTCTCTCTCTCTCTCTCTCTCTCTCTGCACCTCCCCTGCTTATGTTCTCTCTGTGTGTGAAAATAAACTTTAAAAAATAATATAATCAAAGACTATCTTAAAATCTATTTCATATTTTGTCATTGTATTATCCAACTTCACTAGCCACCATATTGTAGCCACCACTTACAATCTCTTGCTTTTCCAATCTACAATGTTCACATTTATTTATTTACTCATTCACTGGCTTGTTTTTACCAATTTTTACATGGTATCTAGTAAGCACAAGGGACTGTGCTCAATGTTGTATAGGATATGGAAATGACTAGGGCACATTTCAAACTTTTAGGACTATATTATCTAGTAGAGGAGATGTGATAATGATATGAAAAACTAAAAGTGATTCAAGGAAATAAAAATAAAATGTCTGATAATGAGAAAGAATAATTTGACCTACACTTTTCACATCAAACATTTGATTCCACAACTCACCTAGCTGAGGTACATAGTGGAAGCATGTACATGAAAGAACTTTTGAATTACTCCTGGAAGTATGATATTATTTCAATAGGCATTCTTGGAATGGAAAATAGTCCAAGAACTGGGTTCACTATGAACCAAAATATTTAGTAGAAAAGTTAGAAGTTGGTCTGAGGTATAGAAATCTGCCAAGTTATGGGGTGCCTCGTGGCTCAGTCAGTTAAACGTCTAACTCCTGATTTTGGCTTGGGTCATGATCTCATAGTTCACTAGATTGAGCCCTGCATTGGGCTCCTAACTGACAGCACAGAATGTTGGGACACACACTCTCTCTCTCTCTCTGCCCCTCCCCCACGAGTGCACACACACACACACACACACACACACAGACACACACACACACATACACACACACACTCTTTCTCTCAAAACAAGTAAATAAAAAAAGAAAAAAAAAAGAAAAGAAAGCTGTCAAATTTGCCTATAATAGAGAATTATAGAGGAATAGTAGAAGAAAAGACTAAAAAATAGCCTAAAAATCTGGCAAGTCTAATTGAGTGAAACATATCTCTTATATCAGTAACTTGTTTTAGTTCCTGAAATACCCATATTTCAAGTCAATTTAGTTTGCTTAAATCCTTTCAAAACCTCAAAATTTTATGTAGGATGTAGTACATTAAGATCATTTGCTATTCCAAATCTTCTATTTGCTTGTTAATTTTCTACCTTGTTGTATCATCTATTAGTGAAAGTATGGTATTGAAGTCTTATACTATTATTGTTAAATTATATATTTCTTCCCTTAATTACAACAGTTTTTGTTTTATGTATTCTGGCACATGTTTACAATTGAATGTCTGCCTAATGGATTGACCCTTTTGTCATTATAAAATGTCTTTCCTTTTTCTAATAATATTTTTTGTCTTATAGTATATTTTGTCTGAAATTAATATAGCCGTTTCAGCTTTCTTTTGGTTACTGTATTCATTGTATAATTTTCCATACTTTTACCTTCAACTTATTTGTGCCTTTGACTCTAACGTGTATCTTGTAGAAAGCATAACATTACATAATATTTT
This sequence comes from Lynx canadensis, assembly GCF_007474595.2. Taxonomy (NCBI): domain Eukaryota; kingdom Metazoa; phylum Chordata; class Mammalia; order Carnivora; family Felidae; genus Lynx; species Lynx canadensis. The sequence continues at coordinate 65,895,290 of NC_044321.2, read as the reverse complement.
AATATACTGTGTTAATCTATGCTATTTTATGAAAGGGTTTAATCCATTTACATTTGATCCAATTATGGATAAATTAGAGATTATCTCTGTCATTTTGTTAGTTGTTTTCCTTATGTCTTATGTCCTTTTTGTTCTTTTATTCCTGTGTTGCTGCATTCTTTTGTGTTTACCTAGTGTTGTCTTAATTTCTCCTTCATTTATGAAAGGTAATTTTGTGGGTTGGCAGCCTTTGCCTTTCTTTTTTTTTTTTTTATATATATGAAATTTATTGACAAATTGGTTTCCATACAACACCCAGTGCTCATCCCAAAAGGTGCCCTCCTCAATACCCATCACCCACCCTCCCCTCCTTCCCACCCCCCATCAACCCTCACTTTGTTCTCAGTTTTTAACAGTCTCTTATGCTTTGGCTCTCTCCCACTCTAACATCTTTTTTTTTTTTCCTTCCCCTCCCCCATGGGTTCCTGTTAAGTTTCTCAGGATCCACATAAGAGTGAAACCATATAGTATCTGTCTTTCTCTGTATGGCTTATTTCACTTAGCATTACACTCTGCAGTTCCATCCACGTTGCTACAAAAGGCCATATTTCATTTTTTCTCATTGCCACATAGTATTCCATTGTGTATATATACCACAATTTCTTTATCCATTCATCAGTTGATGGACATTTAGGCTCTTTCCATAATTTGGCTATTGTTGAGAGTGCTGCTATGAACATTGGGGTACAAGTGCCCCTATGCATCAGCACTCCTGTATCCCTTGGATAAATTCCTAGCAGTGCTATTGCTGGGTCATAGGGTAGGTCTATTTTTAATTTTCTGAGGAACCTCCACACTGCTTTCCAGAGCGGCTGCACCAATTTGCATTCCCACCAACAGTGCAAGAGGGTTCCCGTTTCTCCACATCCTCTCCAGCATCTATAGTCTCCTGATTTGTTCATTTTGGCCACTCTGACTGGCGTGAGGTGATACCTGAGTGTGGTTTTGATTTGTATTTCCCTGATAAGGAGCGACGATGAACATCTTTTCATGTGCCTGTTGGCCATCTGGATGTCTTCTTTAGAGAAGTGTCTATTCAAGTTTTCTGCCCATTTCTTCACTGGGTTATTTGTTTTTCGGGTGTGGAGTTTGGTGAGCTCTTTATAGATTTTAGATACTAGCCCTTTGTCCGATATGTCATTTGCAAATATCTTTTCCCATTCCGTTGGTTGCCTTTTAGTTTTGTTGGTTGTTTCTTTTGCTGTGCAGAAGCTTTTTATCTTCATAAGGTCCCAGTAATTCACTTTTGCTTTTAATTCCCTTGCCTTTGGGGATGTGTCGAGTAAGAGATTGCTACGGCTGAGGTCAGAGAGGTCTTTCCCTGCTTTCTCCTCTAAGGTTTTGATGGTTTCCTGTCTCACATTTAGGTCCTTTATCCATTTTGAGTTTATTTTTGTAAATGGTGTGAGAAAGTGGTCTAGTTTCAACCTTCTGCATGTTGCTGACCAGTTCTCCCAGCACCATTTGTTAAAGAGGCTGTCTTTTTTCCATTGGATGTTCTTTCCTGCTTTGTCAAAGATGAGTTGGCCATACGTTTGTGGGTCTAGTTCTGGGGTTTCTATTCTATTCCATTGGTCTGTGTGTCTGTTTTTGTGCCAATACCATGCTGTCTTGATGATGACAGCTTTGTAGTAGAGGCTAAAGTCTGGGATTGTGATGCCTCCTGCCCTGGTCTTCTTCTTCAAAATTCCTTTGGCTATTCGGGGCCTTTTGTGGTTCCATATGAATTTTAGGATTGCTTGTTCTAGTTTCGAGAAGAATGCTGGTGCAATTTTGACTGGGATTGCATTGAATGTGTAGATAGCTTTGGGTAGTATTGACATTTTGACAATATTTATTTTTCCAATCCATGAGCAGGGAATGTCTTTCCATTTCTTTAAATCTTCTTCAATTACCTTCATAAGCTTTCTATAGTTTTCAGCATACAGATCCTTTACATCTTTGGTTAGATTTATTCCTAGGTATTTTATGCTTCTTGGTGCAATTGTGAATGGGATCAGTTTCTGATCTGCTCTACAGTTTTTTTAGATTTTATATTGTTTATTTCTGCTCTGATCTTTATTATTTCTCTTCTTCTGCTGGGTTTAGGCTGCCTTTGCTGTTCTGCTTCTATTTCCTTTAGGTATGCTGTTAGATTTTGTATTTGGGATTTTTCTTGTTTCTTGAGATAGGCCTGGATTGCAATGTATTTTCCTCTCAGGACTGCCTTCGCTGCGTCCCAAAGCGTTTGGATTGTTGTATTTTCATTTTCGTTTGTTTCCATATATTTTTTGATTTCTTCTCTAATTGCCTGGTTGACCCACTCATTCGTTAGTAGGGTGTTCTTTAACCTCCATGCTTTTGGAGGTTTTCCAGACTTTTTCCTGTGGTTGATTTCAAGCTTCATAGCATTGTGGTCTGAAAGTATGCATGGTATAATTTCAATTCTTGTAAACTTATGAAGGGCTGTTTTGTGACCCAGTATATGATCTATCTTGGAGAATGTTCCATGTGCACTTGAGAAGAAGGTATATTCTGTTGCTTTGGGATGCAGAGTTCTAAATATATCTGTCAAGTCCATCTGATCCAATGTCTCATTCAGGGCCCTTTTTTCTTTATTGACCGTGTGTCTAGATGATCTATCCATTTCTGTAAGTGGGGTGTTAAAGTCCCCAGCAATTACCACATTCTTATCAATAAGGTTGCTTCTGTTTATGAGTAATTGTTTTATATATTTGGGGGCTCCGGTATTCGGCGCATAGACATTTATAATTGTTAGCTCTTCCTGATGGATAGACCCTGTAACTATAATACAATGTCTTTCTTCATCTCTTGTTACAGCCTTTAATTTAAAGTCTAGTTTGTCTGATATAAGTATGGCTACTCCAGCTTTCTTTTGGCTTCCAGTAGCATGATAAATAGTTCTCCATCCCCTCACTCTGAATCTAAAGGTGTCCTCAGGTCTAAAATGAGTCTCTTGTAGACAGCAAATAGATGGGTCTTGTTTTTTTATCCATTCTGATACCCTATGTCTTTTGGTTGGCGCATTTAATCCATTTACATTCAGTGTTATTATAGAAAGATACGGGTTTAGAGTCATTGTGATGTCTGTATGTTTTATGCTTGTAGTGATGTCTCTGGTACTTTGTCTCACAGGGTCCCCCTTAGGATCTCTTGTAGGGCTGGTTTAGTGGTGACAAATTCCTTCAGTTTTTGTTTGTTTGGGAAGACCTTTATCTCTCCTTCTATTCTAAATGACAGACTTGCTGGATAAAGGATTCTCGGCTGCATATTTTTTCTGTCTAGCACCCTGAAAATCTCGTGCCAATTCTTTCTGGCCTGCCAAGTTTCAAAAGAGAGATCAGTCACGAGTCTTATAGGTCTCCCTTTATATGTGAGGGCACGTTTACTCCTTGCTGCTTTCAGAATTTTCTCTTTATCCTTGTATTTTGCCAGTTTCACTATGATATGTCGTGCAGAAGATCGATTCAAGTTACGTCTGAAGGGAGTTCTCTGTGCCTCTTGGATTTCAATGCCTTTTTCCTTCCCCAGATCAGGGAAGTTCTCAGCTATGATTTCTTCAAGTACCCCTTCAGCACCTTTCCCTCTCTCTTCCTCCTCTGGGATACCAATTATGCGTATATTATTTCTTTTTAGTGTATCACTTAGTTCTCTAATTTTCCCCTCATACTCCTGGATTTTTTTATCTCTCTTTTTCTCTGCTTCCTCTCTTTCCATAACTTTATCTTCTAGTTCACCTATTCTCTCCTCTGCCTCTTCCATCCGAGCCGTGGTGGTTTGCATTTTGTTTTGCATTTCCTTTAAAGCGTTTTTCAGCTCCTCGTGACTGTTCCTTAGTCCCTTGATCTCTGTAGCAAGAGATTCTCTGCTGTCCTGTATACTGTTTTCCAGCCCAGCGATTAATTTTATGACTATTATTCTAAATTCACTTTCTGTTATATTATTTAAATCCTTTTTGATCAGCTCATTAGCTGTTGTTATTTCCTGGAGATTCTTCTGAGGGGAATTCTTCCGCTTGGTCATTTTGGATAGTCCCTGGTGTGGTGAGGACCTGCAGGGCACTTCCCCTGTGCTGTGGTGTATAACTGGAGTTGGTGGGCGGGGCCGCAGTCAGTCCTGATGTCTTCCCCCAGCCCACCGCTGGGGCCACAGTCAGACTGGTGTGTGCCTTCTCTTCCCCTCTCCTAGGGGCGGGATTCACTGTGGGGTGGCGTGGCCCATCTGGGCTACTTGCACACTGCCAGGCTTGTGATGCTGGGGATCTGGCGTATTAGCTGGGGTGGGAAGGCAAGGTGCACGGCGGCGGGGGGGCAGGCTTAGCTCGCTTTTCCTTAGGTGATCCACTTCAGGAGGGTCCCTGTGGCAGCCGGAGGGAGTTAGATCCGCTGCCGGAGGTTTGGCTCCGCAGAAGCACAGAGTTGGGTGTTTGCGCGGAGCGAGCAATTTCCCTGGCCGGAAACGGTTCCCTTTGGGATTTTGGCTGGGGGATGGGCGGGGGAGATGGCGCTGGTGAGCGCCTTTGTTCCCCGCCAAACTGAGCTCTGTCATCCGGGGGCTCCGCAGCTCACCCTCCCTTTGTCCTCCAGCCTTCCCGCTTTCCGAGCAGAGCTGTTAACTTATGACCTCCCAGAGGCTAAGTCGCGCTTGCTGTCGGAACACAGTCCGTCAGGCCCCTCCGCTTTTGCAAGCCGGACTCGGGGGCTCTGCTTGGCTGGTGAGCCGCCCCTCCGCCCCGGCTCCCTCCCGCCAGTCCGTGGAGCGCGCACTGCCTTGCTGCCCTTCCTACCCTCTTCCGTGGGCCTCTCATCTGCACTTGGGCCTGGTGACTCTGTTCTGCTAATCCTCTGGCGGTTTTCTGGGTTATTTAGGCAGGTGTAGGTGGAATCTAAGTGATCAGCAGGACGCGCGGTGAGCCCAGCGTCGTCCTATGCCGCCATCTTCCTGTACTTCCTCAGCCTTTGCCTTTCATAGCTTTAAATGTGTCAGCCCACCTACTTCTGGCTTCCATGGTTTCTGATGAGATATCAACAGTTAATCTTTTTCAGGATTGCTTATTTGTGATGAATCACTTCTGTTTTCTTACTTTCTGGATTCTCTGTTTTTGGCTTTGGACAGCTAGATTATGATGTGTTTAGGTATGAATGGCTTTTGAGTTTAATCTACATGGAGCTCAATGAACTTCTTAAATATGTGGATTAATGTTTTTCATCAAATTTGGAAGTTTTAAACTTTTTTTTCAAATATTTTTTCCACTTCTTTCCTCTCTCCCTGGCACTCACATTCTGCATGTGTTACTATTCTTCATGGTATCCAACAGATCATTGATAACCTGTTTATTTTTCTTCTTTATTTTATTTTTTGAACTGGAGATAGATTGGATCATCTCAATTGACTTATCTCCAACTTCAAAGTTTCTTTTTTGATAATAGTACAAATCTATTGATAATCCCCTCCAGAGAATTTTTCATTTCAGCTGTACTTTTAAACTCTAGAAATTCATATTTAGTTCTTTTTAAAATATAATTTCTACATTTTTGTGGTATTATATATCTGGGGAGACATCACATTCATACTTTTCTTTAATTCTCTGTAGTTTTTTTTTTTTACACATATTAACCATAGTTGATTTAAAATATGTGTCAAGTAAATCCAATATATGATCTTCAGGGAGGTCTTTTCCCAGTTGTGCTTGTGTGTGTGTGTGTGTGTGCCTTATAACTTATTTTGAAAACTGGACATTTAAAATAATATATTAACAACTTTGGGAATGAGTTTTCCCCCACCCAGAAGTAGCTATAATTGGTGTTTTATTGTGCCATTGTTGTTGCTTTGTGCTTGTTTTGTGACTGAAATATTTGCTTGGTTAGGTTAGTGGTCAGCTAATGAAAGTTCAGAAATTTTTATAATGTCTTGAACTAAAAAAAAATCTTTTAACAAAAACTTTTGTGAATTGGTCATTACTTCAATGCTCAGAGAGTAGATAACCTTTACTTAGTGTTTGCACAGGATATCAAAGTCAACCAGGGGTGAGACATTAGGGCTTTCTCATGTCTACCCTGGGCATGTGCATAGCCCTTCACATGCTCATTACCTTCTGGATTCTCAAAACTATGACAGACCTTCGTGAAACCTCTCAAGAACCTCTTATTTCCTATATGTAACTAATTTAAGCTTTCTGGTAGGCACTTGTTTGTCTCAACTTATGTTGCTGTCTTTGGCAGCTGCAATGTTAAATAATTACCACTAATTCTGTTTGATAAATAATCTGGACATAGAGTTTTGCTTGCTGAGTGGGCCCTAATTCATGTCAAATAATTACAAGCCATGTGAGTGGATCTTTTGTAAGGAACTGACAGATAAGTTAACTAGCGGCAATACTCTGGGGATGGTACATTTTTATGGAGCTCCAATTTTGGTCTTTCCCTCTTTGGTGGTTGCTGGATAGCTAATTTACTAGCTATTATTTTGGCCAACCCATTACCATGGTTGAGAGGCTGCTGTTATTCATGACTGACTTTGCGCTGAAGAGAGTGTGCTTATTGTTGATATTGGGTAGTTTTTCTTGAGCAAATGGTCTTTGGATTGTTCCAAGCCTTTCATTAATAACCCAAGTTATGAAACAGTTAATCTCTTTTTCAGTGTTCTCATTACTCTAATAGGGGAGTGAATTTTCACAGTTTCTTACAGTGCAATTAAAGGAGTCTTAACTATCTAATTTACTAAGACCTCATAACTCTTTGAACTTGCATATTAAATAATCAATCATCAACGGTAAATTTTGATGCAGATTGTGGAACATTAGTGAAATAAAACCCAATAGCTAAACTATGGTACTAATCTAAGGGCTGCAGTTCAAAATTAAAAAAAAATAATAATAGTAAAATAGATTGTATCAATCATGGCAAATGTACAGGAGGAAATGTTATTTGATAAATAAGTGGAAAAGAGTGATTGGTAATGAAAACAAAAGTAAAGAAGGACAAATATGGAGGAGGTCCAGGAGTTAACGAGGCAGTGTTGGAGGGTATCAATGAAGAACATGAAAACCTTATCAAAGGAAGGAAATGATGGACAAGATGGGAAGTGAAACAGAATTGACTTTTCAAATTACTGCAAAAGTGGCTGCTTATACAATACAATTTGGGGTTTATTGTGTTCTAGGCATGGTATACTTGTCTCCTACCCACAAGGATCAAATCCAAACAACCCAACACATCAGCAGTTAGGAGACTTGATTGTATAAGTCTTTAAAATGATTCAGATTCCTTTATTAAGATACGAAGACCTCTATAGAATAAAGGGAAGTGCTCATGTATAGGGTTATATAAATAAGATAAAAAGATTTTAGTTAAATACTAGAACTAAAATCTTAGTGGGATCAGTTAACTGCTATTAAAACAAGTAATAAAATTCTAAGAAGACTATACCCTATTTGGTGTTGGGGGAAGAATTAGGAAGAGAAAAGATAGGTAATGCATAAAAGATCAATATTGTCAAAGAATCTTTGGTTAATATATAATACTAGGAAGCACTAATATTGTAATGATTGGTTAAGTAATATGGGTTAATGGAGATTCAGAAACTTCTAGGAGATTCGACACTGTACAGTATAAAAAGGACATTGTCAAAGATGTTTAAAGGAACAAAATGAAAATAATTGGATGAAATTATCAACTTTGTAAAGGAAGCAGTAAAGTAAATTATTTGAACTAAGATGTTTCCTTTCTTCATATTTAAATATATGAGCATAGAATGATTTCAGATAATTCTGATTCCATTACAATTACCTTTTTCATTTATAAGTGTATTCCAATTTATTTATTCATTACCGCCATTCTAGATCTTTATTATTGTTGGCAGAATTGTCAAAATTGGTGATATGTGAAAAAAGCATAGTGCCTTACATGTATATAATAGGTATGTAATCCACAGGAATTATCATTATTATCAACCAATAAACCATTATAAATAAACTTTATAGCTTATCTATGAGAAGCTAGCTTTCTTTTTGGGTGGGTGGCTATATTAGCTTTCTTAAGAAATCGTGGTGATTATATAAAACATTTGGGTGCTAGAAGGACTACACAGTTATGTAATTGTATTACATATATTATGTAAAACATATATTATGTAATATACATATACATAAAATTTAAATATATTATGTAATAATATGTATATTCTCTATTCTCTAAGAGTTTGAAGTATTTTTGGAATAATAAGCCATGTAAAAATTTTTAAAAAAAGTTACTAAAATATGACAAGCTTAAAAAATGGCACTGTTAATTCCTAGAACAGAAGTTCAAAGAAGATACAACACTGTTAAATAAAGTGGACATGGAAAAATGAAGTATTTGGTATCTTATGTAGAAAACTGAAGTAATAGGGGTTCAAAGGGAAAAAGGTCAGTGAGGGCTTTGTCAGCTCTTTGCTAGGCTTTTGAAGTACAAAAGAAAGTATGTTTTTTAGGTTTAGTATAATTGTGCTATATTACTGTACCAGCCCCCTTAGGCTGCTCAGTAGTATTGATAATAATAAAATAATGCATTAATTTATTATTGTATGGCAGGTCTAGTTTAATCATTTTATTTATTTATTTTTACATCAAATATTTTATATGTTTATTTTCTCTTTTTTTCTTTTTTTTTTAGTTTTATTATTTTTTTATTTATATCCAAATTAGCATATAGTGAAAAAATGATTTCAGGAGTAGATTCCTTAATGCCCCTTACCCATTTAACCCACCCCCCCCACAACCCCTCCAGTAACCCTCTTTTTGTTCTCCATATTTAAGAGTCTCTTATGTTTTGTCCCCCTCCCTGTTTTTATATTATTTTTGTTTCCCTTCCCTTATATTCATCTGTTTTGTCTCTTAAAGTACCCATAGGAGTGAAGTCATAATCATTTTATATTAATTATCTCATTGAATTCTAAAAAAAAAAAAAAAACTATAAATGGAAGGTACAACTGCAAGTTCCATTTACAGATGAGTCAAATAGAACCCAGAAAAATAACTTGCCCAAGGTCATACAGTTAATAAGAGGATTTTGAATCCAGGTATTTTTATTCCAGAGCCCACACTCTTAGTCAATATAGTCTACTTACATTTGACATTTTCAAAAAAAAAAACTATGAACTTTATTGGTTTAGGAAATTGCAAAAACTATTTTCTTTTCTTTGAATACTAATAATATCCTCCTGTAAAGAAATCAAATTTTTTCTTTGGGGGTCATCCCAACATTGACAATTTTTATATATTTGAATGATATCACATTCTTCCTTTGCTTTTATAATCACAGGGCATAACTGAAACTTGGATATAACTTTTCTGTGTTAGTTTCTTCTTAAAATTAGAATATGACTTATAGAGTATTGTGAAGACAAAATGAGGAAACACATCTAAAAAGTTTAGCAATGTGTTAGGTACATAGTAAGCTATCATCAATTAAAGCATTTTGGCTATTTGTTCAATATTTTAAGATAGCTATAAATTAAAGTTCCACACATACATTTTATGTATATATACACACACATATATATACATTATATATGTATATATATATATACATATATATACATTATATATGTATACATACATATATGTATATATACATATATATACATACATATATATGTATATATACATATATATACATATATATGTATATATACATACATATATATGTGTGTATATATATATGTTTTTTATATATATATATATATATATATATATATATATAAGCTATTTCTCTAGAGGCCTTAACAGCCCTGTTAAACACATATTCTGTAGATGAGCCATGGGTATGTAAAGGATTTTCAAATCTGAGCCATTGAAAAATTGATTTTCAGGCTTTCATCACTATCATTATCATTTTGATCAATCGCATGTAGGTTGATCACAGAACAGCCAGGTATATCTGGGACCAATTGTTATACTACTGATTGTTATACAACCTAATGACCAAATATAACTGACTTTCCAGTACACAAGTTACTCTTGGTAATTGACCTTTTGACATTTAGCAATGAAAAATATATACATGTAGATTGATTTGGGTCATGTTAGTATGCTATATAGAAATAGCCTTTGTCCTAGTTTTAGGTAATACTTGAGTAAAGGATGGTTATCACTCTTGGCCTCTTTTTAGCTTACTTATTTGCTTCTTAGAATTAAATTTACCTAACTTACAAGATAATAACTGGGAAAACGAACAAAAATAGCACAATGGAGACCAAGGACTCAAATTTGAGCCTCAAAGGAAAACTCTTTTAAAGTAGTAAAAAGGGTTTTGATAATTATCTAGGGAAGTTATTGTGCTGCTTACACTTTTTTCTGGTTTGAACTTTAAATGTGTTTTAACCATGTAATTTATAGAAATGATCGCCACTGAACTTAACAAAGATATGTATTATAAGTTTATAATTCATATTCAATAAAATGTGTTAGGTACTAGAATTTATGCATCAAATAATGCTAGATTATGATATTTAATTGTCTGTAGAATACAGCTAGCACCCAAGAGGCTAATTTACTTGCATTAGTTGGTCAGGTCAACTGCTTAAAAAATGCAAATTGTAGAACCACTGGTAGATTGCATTACACCATTTAAATAAATAGTAGCAATTTGTCAATGTCATCTTAGCTTAAACATATCCTTTGAAACACCAGGAAACAGTAATTCCAACTAAACTGACCTTTTTTATTTTAGAATGTGATGACCCAAATCTTCTTGTTCTTATAGAGAATGCATACATGCCCTTTAAAAATTATTATTAAACATCTTTTTGGAAAGTGAAAGAAGTAAACTGGAATCAATTAAGAGTTTATTGATAAATTCCAAACTATATTAAATGCTGAAAATGATGGATTGCAGAGGTATGGCCTAACAATTGGGTTAAATGCAAGCCTTTAAAGATATTTTGATAATTGACATAGCATCACTCTGAAAGTTACTCTAACCAAAGCCATACATATCCCACAAATCAATGTGTATTTTCTGGTCAAAGTGCTTTTATTCTGTTTAGTTTTGTTTTTATTTTTCACTATTGTCTAAGGATTCTACTATTGATATGATCTATTGAAATGTCAATGTAGTTATTCTGTTCATTTATTATGACCATACAAACCACTATAAAAATATCAAGAAAACAGAGAAATTGAGGGGTTTTAATTTGACTTTAAACAGAGAGGTCAAATAAAATAGATTGGGATTCTTCAGTCTGAAAAGATGGGTGATGATAAAGGAAGTGATCAAAATCCACAAACCCACAAAGGCAGAGGGGACAAAAAAACAAATTACTTCCCCCAGACAAATTCGGCTAAAATAGAATGAAAGGGCTTTCTTTGCTGTATGAAAACGGGTTTCTAGGGGAAAAGAAAATAAATATCATTTTTACATCATATAATAAACTTTATGAGACCTATTTTCTTGAGAGGTAGCCATAGGCTGAGAAAATAATTTACAAAGAAGTTTAGGTAACTAATGATGTCCAGTAATCAAGAATCTATGTTTCAGGGCCTCGTATTATTGATTACTTCAACATGTATTTTCTGGCTGCTTTCTATGTATTAGGCACTAGATATAGGACAATAATTAAAATATCTGGTACTTACCTTCATGGAACTTACTCTGCAATAGAGGGGTCAGACAGTTAACCAAGAGTCACCCAGTTAATGTAAATTAAAAAAAAATAGTTTTAAGCCTATTGAAGAAAAGGTATGGATGTTTATGTTTATGAGAGAGTAAAATCGCAGTGATGAGTTACATTTGAGGGTTCAGGATGAGTTAAAAAGAAAAAGGCCTCTCTGAGAAAATAACGTTTAAGCTGATACTTGAAAAATGGGTAGAAGCAATTTAAGCAGAGTAGGCAATGAAGCCACTGTAGGCATAGGAAAATGTGTGTAAAATCGCAAGGTGAAAAATAAGCTGATTTTTTGGTGGACTTAAAAGGCCACTATTACTTGAGGTTAATGAAGGGGCAGAGTGGGGAATTAAAATGACAGAAGGATGCAGAAATAATCTGTTTTAATTTGGGTAAGTTACTTAATCACTTAAAAACTCAAGTCTTTTCATTAGTAAAAACCGGGGATAATAACAGTATTTACCACTCACAATTGTTTTTAAGAAATAAATGAAATCGGGGCGCCTGGGTGGCGCAGTCGGTTAAGCGGCCGACTTCAGCCAGGTCACGATCTCGCGGTCCGTGAGTTTGAGCCCCGCGTCGGGCTCTGGGCTGATGGCTCAGAGCCTGGAGCCTGTTTCCGATTCTGTGTCTCCCTCTCTCTCTGCCCCTCCCCCGTTCATGCTCTGTCTCTCTCTGTCCCAAAAATAAATAAACGTTGAAAAAAAAAATTTAAGAAATAAATGAAATCATGTATGTGAAGTACTTGTTAGAATATCTGCTAAAGGAGTGCTCAAGATATGTTAGCTTTAGCTATTATTATTACTTGAGAAGCAAGGCAGCCTAATAGTTACATCTTAAATCATGCCCAAATGGAAATGAATCTGGCTCTACCCTTGGATTGTGAGACAAATAATTTAACCTCTTATGAACTCAGTTTTCTTATCAATAAATAAGGATATTGATGCTACCTAATTTATAGGGGTTGTTTTGAGGCTGTATTTAGATAAACGTATTATGGCACATAGTAAGTACCAAATAAATGTTAGGCATTATTGGAGACCAGCAACCAACTGAAGAAGTTTAGAGATGTGTATCAATGTTGCCCTTCAACACAATATTCCTTTACTCTCAGCTTAAGAAAAATAATGCAACTGATTTATTTGGCCTTTATCAATGATAAGGAAGGAAATACTTTGGAAGTGTCCAGACTGATGCCATTGATAATTGTACAAACTCCCTCTTCATCCAGCTATTAATTCATTCAATCATTCACTACGCTAAGCACTACTATGTGGCAAACTCTGAGCTAACTTCTGGAGATACTGAAACAAATAATATGTAGTCTTTGCCCTCAAGGAGCTCATATCATAAACATCTTAAAACTGAATATGCAGCAAATGTGGGCACCTGAGTTCATGGCCAGGAAAATTTCATTGAGCTTGTGGAAATTTTTATTCCAGAAAAAATACATACAGAAACAGAATTGGTGAGAGGTGGGTTAGGTGTATGCTACTGCTTGATTTAATTAAAATTCTAGATTTTGTCCTAAACTCTAGAGAAGTTTAGGTGGCATTCAGGAATTCCAGGGTGACTGAGGAGTAGGACAGCTCAAAACCACCATTCCAGTACAATGTGGCTATCAAAGGATGGAGGGACCATAGTGTTTCCCAATAGTTGTGGAAGAAATAATTGGCTAACTAATTACCTTATCTAGCTTGTGAACATAGTATATTTAACTTCTTTGTATCTCAGTTTTATCTTATGAAAATGGAAGCACTAATATTAGGAATACCTCATAAGACTGCTGTAGTGATTAAACCTTAAAATGCAATAATTCTTCTTCCAGGCTTCATAAAAAAATCACCCACATGTAACTGATGAATCACTGGGTTCTACTCCTGAAACCAATGCTACACTGTATGTTAAGTAACTTGAATTTAAATAAATAAATGTTTTAAGTCACCAACAGTGCTACAAATTTGCAGAGATTTCTATTTAATTAGAGTAGGTGGAGTCTGAACATCACTTTATAAAGGCTTTCCATGTGATTTTAATGGAAAGCTAGTATTGAGAAACCCTGGGTAATGCATGCAAATATCTTAGTACAGAACCTGATACATACTAAATGTTTAATGTGTTAGATGACATTAATATTTTAGGAGCTATCATTTATTTTATTAGTGTTGTTTTTATTTTATTTACATTTTACTTGATTAGTTTTGCTAGGAAGTTATTAGTTCTTATCATCTCAAAATCTTTTCTGATTTCCATGGGGCACCTGGGTGGGTCAGTCAGCTAAGCATCTGACTTCAGCTCAGGTCATGATCTCGCGGTCCGTGAGTTAGAGCCCCACGTCAGGCTCTATACTAAAGGCTCAAAGCCTGGAGCCTGTTTCAGATTCTGTGTCTCCTGCTCTCTCTGTCCCTCCCCCACTCACACTCTGTCTTTCTCTCTCTCAAAAGTAAATAAACATTAAAAAAATATTTTCTAATTTCCAATGTAAATTATCCTCTGACCTATGGACTATTTAGAAGTATATTGTATTGTGTACAAAGACACAGGTATTTTCTAATTCTTTTCTTAATGATTCCTAGTGTAATTATTCTGTTGTTAAAAGACATATGTTGTATGATTTTTAATTTTTTTTTACATTTATTCATTTTTGAGAGACAGAGAGAGACAGAACACAAGCGGGGGAGGGGAGGGGCAGAGAGAGAGGGAGACACAGAATCTGAAGCAAGCTCCAGGCTCCAAGCCTTCAGCACAGAGCCCAACGCAGGGCTCGAACTCACGAGCTGTGAAATCATGACCTGAGCTGAAGTCGGACGCCTAAGCGACTGAGCCACCCAGGCGCCCCATGAGTTTTGTACTTTGAAATTAGTATTTTCTTTAATACCAAGAATATGGGGGCATCTGGGTGGCTCAGTTGGTTAAGTGTCCAACTCTTGGTTTTGGGTCAGGTTATGATCTCACAGTTTGTGGGTTCAAGCCCCAAATTGGGCTCTGCGCTGGCAGTGTGAGACCTGTTTGGGATTCACTCTGTCTCCCTCTCTCTGCCCCTTCTCTGCTCTCTCTCTCTCTCAAAATAAATAATTTTTTTAAAAAATTAAGAAAATACTGAAAATATGATGAAACTTTGCAATTGATGAGTACACAATTTACTTACATATGACCTACTTTTTATCATGTAATTAAAATCTTAGATACACTTACTGATTTTTGGTGTTTTATCAGTTACTGAGAGAAATGTGTTTTTTTATTTTTTTTATTTTCTTTAAATATACCCTGATTTTTTAATGGATTAAGCATAAAGTTATCCCCACAAGCTTCCACATATAGGTATACAAACACTCTTAAAGAAAGCAAATGTTACTTGAAAGGTGCATTATACACAGTGTAGTTTCAATGAGTTAAGGACAGGGCTCTTCCAAAATGCTTCTACACATAAGTTTACAAACACATATATTAATGAAAGAAGATACTACTTAAAGATCATTTATATACAGTGTGGTTACAACTGGTTAAGCATACATCTATTCCCATATGCTTCTATACATATGTGTAGAAACTCATATCTTACTGATGGAGGATGTTACTTGAAAGATGTATTACACATAGTGCAGCTTCATTCAGTTATGAACAGCTCTGTTTTAACTTTCTAAAAAAATACAAGTCAGTTTGGGCACCTGGGTGGTTCAGTCGGTTAAGCATCCAACTTTGGCTCAGGTCATGATCTCACAGCTCCTGAGCTCAAGCCCCACGTCGCCCTCTGTGCTGACAGTTCAGAGCCTGGAGCCTGCTTCAGATTCTCTGTCTCCATCTCTCTCTGCCCCTCCCCTGCTCACATTCTCTCTCTCTCTCTCTCTCTCTCTCTCTCTCTCTCTCTTTCGCTCAAAAATAAATAAACATTAAAAAAATTTAAAATACAAGTTAGTTAACATACAGTGTAGTATTGGTTTCAAGAGTAGAACCCAGAAATGCATCCCTTACATATAATACCGAGTACTAATCCTAACAATCGCCCTCCTTAATGCCCATCACCCATTTAGCCCACCCCATTGCCCACCTCCTGTCCAGAACCATCAGTTTGTTCTCTGTATTTAAGAGTCTCTCATGGTTTGTCTCCTTCACTATTTTTATTTATTTTTCCTTTCTTTGTCCTATGTTCATGTTTTGTTTTTTAATTACACATATGAGTGAAATAACATATTTGTCTTTCTCTGCCTTATTTCACTTAGCATAATATAGTCTAGTTCCATTCACGTTGTTGCAAATGGCAAAATTTCATTCTTTTGGATCACCGAGTAGTACTCCATTATATATATATATATATATATATATATATATATATATATATATATATATATACCACATCTTTTTTAGCTATTCATCAGTCCATGAACATTTGGGCTCTTTCCATAATTTGGCTACTGGTGATAGCACTGCTATAAACATTGGGGTGCATGAGGTCCTTTGAAACAGCATTTTTGTAGCCTTTGGATAAATGCCTACTAGTGCAATTGCTGGATTGTAGGGTAATTCTACCTTTAATTTTTTTGAGGAACCTCCACACTGTTCTACAGAGTGGCTGCATCAGTTTGCATTACCACCAACAGTGCAAAAGAGTTCCACTTTCTCTACATCCTTGCCAACATCTGTTGTTTCCTAAGTTGTTCATTTTAGCCATTCTTAAAGGTGTGAGGTGGTATCCCTTTGTGGTTTTGATTTGTATCTCTCTGATGATGAGTGATTTTGAATATATCTTCATGTGTCTGTTAGCCATCTGGATGTCTTCTTTGGAAAAGTGTCTACTCATGACTTCTGCCCATTTCTTCATTTGATTATTTGTTTTTTGGGTGTTGAGTTTTATAATTTCTGTATAGATTTTGGATACTAACATTTTATCTGATATGTCATTTGCAAATATCTTCTCCCATTCCATTGGTTGCCTTTTAGTTTTGTTGATTGTTTCCTTCGCTGTGCAGAGCTTTTTATCTTGATGAGGTCCCAATAGATCATTTTTGCTTTGTATCCTTTGCCTCTGGAGACATGTCTAGTAAGAAGTTGCTGCAGCCAAAGTCAAAGAGGTTGCTGTCTGTTTTCTCCTCAGGGATATTTTTAAAACATTTTTAATGTTTATTTTTTATTTATTTTTGAGAGAGAGATACAGAGAGAAAGCACAAGCTGGGGAGTGGCAGAGAGAGGGATACAAAGAATCCCAAGCAGGCTCCTCACTGTCAGTGCAGGGCATGATGCAGGGCATGAGCTCATAAGTTGTGAGATCATGACCTGAGCTGAAACCAAGATGCAGATCCTTATCCTTAACTGACCGAACAACCCAGGCGCCCCTCTCCTCTAGAATTGTGATGGTTTCCTAGCTCACATGTAGGTATTTCAACCATTTTAAATTTATTTTTCATTGTGGCATAAGAAAGTGATCCAGTTTCATTCTTCTACATGTTACTGTCCAGTTTCCTACCCCCCCCCCAACATTTGCTGAACAGACTGTCTTTTTCCCATTGGATATTCTTTCCAGCTTTGTCAAAGATTAGACAGTCAGTCATACATTTGTAGGTCCATTTCTGGGTTCTCTATTCAGCTCCATTGATTATGTTTTTGTTTTTGTGTTAGCACCAAACTGTCATAAGCTCCACTGATTATGTTTTTGTTTCTGTGCTAGCACTATACTGTCGTAATGATTACACCTCTGTCATATAGCTTAAAGTCCAGAATTGTGATGCCTCCAGATTTGTTTTTCTTTTTCAACATTCCTTTGGCTTTTCAGGGTCTTTTCTGGTTCCATAGAGATTTTAGAATTATTCTGCTCTGTGAAGAATGCTGGTGTTATTTTGATAGGGATTGCATTGAACATCTAGTTTGCTTTGGGTAGTATCGACATTTTAACAATATTTGTTCTTACAATCCATGAGCATGGAATGCATGATAGATGGCTTTTTATCCTCTCATTTAAACCTGCAGATGTCTTTAGGTCTAAAATGAGTGTCTTGCAGGCAACATATAGATGGATCTTGTTTTTCATCTCTTCTGATATGCTATGCCTTTTGATGGGAGCATTTAGTTCATTTACATCCAGAGTGATTATTATTAAGATAAGAATTTAGTACCACTAGGTTACCTGTAGAGTTAGTGTTTCTGGTGATGGTCTCTGATCATTTGTAGTCTTTGTTGCTTTGGTCATCTTTTTTTTCCCTCCACTCAGAGGGCTCCCTTAAAATTTCTTGCAAGGCTGATTTAGTGGTCATGAACTCGTTTAGTTTTTGTTTGTCTGGGAAACTCTTTATCTCTTCTTCTATTTTGAATGACAGCCTTGATGGATAAAGAATTATTGACTGCATATTTTTCTCATTCAGCACATTGAATATATCCAACCACTCTTTTCTGGCCTGCCAAGTTTCAGTGGACAGGTAGGTTAAGGAATTTTTGCTCCTAGATCTTTTCAGAATTCTCTCTTTATCTTTGTATTTTACACGTTTCAGTATGATATATCATGGTGGTGACCTGTTTTTGCTTATTTTTAGGGGAGTTCTCTGTGCCTTTTGGACTTGGATGCCTGTATATTTCCCCAGATTAGGGAAGTTCTCAGCTATAATCTGTTCAAAGAAAACTTCTGCCCTTTTTCCCCTGCTCATCTCCTTCTGCAGCTCCTATGATATGGGTATTGTTTCATTTCATGGAATCACTTGGTTCTCTAATTCTCCCTTGTAATCTAGTAATTTCATTTTCCTCTTTTATTCAGCTTCATTATTTTCCATAATTTTATCTTTTTTTCACCTATTGTTTCTTCTGCTTCTTCCATCCTCACTCTCACTGTATCTAGTTTATATTGCATCTCAGTTATAGCATTTTTTAAATTCATTCTGACTAGTTCTTGGGTGTTTGATCAGTGCAGCAAGGGTTTCTCTGGTGTCTTCTATGCTTTTTTCAAGCCCAGCTACCAGTCTTATGATTTTTGTTCTAAATTCTGGTTCAGATATATTGCTTATATCTGTTTTGAGCATGTTCCTGGCTAAAATTTCTTCTTGACCTTTCTTTGAGAGGCATTCCTCTGTCTTGTTATTTTGGTTATGCTTCTGTCCTTTGTGTGTTTTTAAAGTGTGTTAAGTTTCCTGTACCTGAGAATAATGCTACATTAAAAAGGGGTCAAACACTGTCCAGGGCCTGGCACTTCAGGAAGTGTTGCTGTGTATGCTTTGTGCACTCTACTGTTGTGTTTTGGCTGCTCTTTGCCACTGGTCAGTCTTGTGACGTGCTTTTCTTTGCTGGTAGTGGGGAATGTTTGGACCTTTAACTAGGTGTGCTTTGATTTATTTGTTGAAGTAACCTTGGATTAAAAAGGGGAAGGAGAATCCTGATCCCAAAATAAGAGAAAAGGAAAGGGAACAACAACAACAATAAAAAACAGAGAATCAAAAGACTATAAGGCTGATTCCAAAGAAAAGAAAAGGGGAAAAATAAGGGAAAAAAAGGAAAAGGAAAAGAATTAAAAAAGCTGCTCCAAAAGGAAAAAAAAAGAAGGAAGAAAAAAAGAAACAAAAACCTTCAGTGTCATTTTCAGGCATGATTTTCAGGGGCCTTGGTGCATAGGGGTGCTGCAAATGCTGTTCTTCTGAAGGAGAGACCCCCTGCATTGGCTCAGAGTCAGTCTTGCTCCAGTACATAAGCAGTTACCAGGCACAGGGGGGTGGGGTTTGGTGTTAGCAGGTCCTGCCTCCACTGGGGGCTGCTATGTTGCTGTCTGAAGTCCCACTGTGTTGGTGTTGGGAAGAAAATGGCACCACCCAATCTCTCATTCCCATCCTGGGGTTCTCACAACATTCACTGTTCAGGCAGGCCTCCCAGAATAGCGATGGCATCCAGCTCACCCTGTGCCATGACTCTCCTGCCTTTCTCCTTTGGCATGCAACTGGGATTTAAAACCCAAAGTCTTAAAGGACCCAGCACTACAGGGATCTGTTCCCCTTTTATGCAATAGAGACTCTCCACCCTGCTGATGAATGTCTTTTGGCTGGCACCTGCAGGGCCTTTTGTTCTGGGGAAGGCAATAAACCTTCCAGGAGTACACCAAGAATGTTCTCTCCCAGTGTGCCCTGGAGATCTCTATACCACCCTATGCACACCAGGGCCAGCTCCCTCCTCCTCAGGGGCATGTGCCACAGCTCTGCTCTAGAGAAATTCATGCATTTCCAAAATCTCAAAGTGAGAGCTCCAAAGGCTGTTTTCGAAAAAGAACTAAGACACTCAGTACTTCTCACTCTCCAGTCTGTGGTCCAGAGAGGTTCTCCTCTTGTGCTAACTCAATGCCATACTTTCTAAACCCCTCTCTCTTTCTCTCCCTTTTGTCTCTCCACAGAAAGGGTTCCCACTCTTGCAAAGCACTGCCACTTTTTCTCTCCCTGAGTTCACTTCCATGAACCTCACACCTGCCAAGCATTCTCCTTCCAACTGTGGAGATCCTTCTGCCAGTTGGCAGATTGATTTCCTGAGTGTTCAAAGAGATATGACCTCAATACAGCTGTGTTTGAGGGATGAGAAAATACCAGGGTCCCCCTACTTGTCTCCATCTTAACTCCTCCCCCTCTGTTTTAATTATTTTGTTTTGTTTTATTTCATTCCATTTTATTTTATTTTATTTTATTATCATGATAAGTATTCCCTTTAATCCTTATCCTGTATGTCCTTCATTCACCTCCACCTCCCTTCTAGTAGCCATCAGTTTGTTATCTATAGTTAAGAGTCTGTTTCTTGTGAGTGACTGGGTGGCTCAGTCAATTACACAGCTGACTTAATTTCAGCTCAGGTCATGATCTCACAATTCATGAGATTGAGCCCCGAGTCAGGCTCCACCCTGGCAGCACAGATCCTGTTTGGGATTTTCTTTCTCCCTCTCTAACCCCTTCCCTTCTCTCTCTTTCTCTCTCTCTCTCTCTCTCTCTCTCTCTCTCTCTCTCTCTCTCAAAATTAAATAAATATTTTTAAAAAATATTTCTTGGTTTGTCTCTTTTTATTTTCTCATTTGTTTTGTTTCTAAAATGCTAAAATGCTACATGTGAGTAAAACCATATGATATCTGTCTTTCTCTGATTGACTTATGTCACCTAGCATAATATATTCTAGCTCCATCCATGTCACTGCAGATAGCAGGATTTCACTCTTTTGTATGGCTGAGTAATATTCTATTTATATCTATATCTATATCTATCTATATCTACATATCACATCTTTATCCAAATATCTATTGATGGACACTGGGGCTGCTTCCATAGTTTGGCCATTGTAAATAATGCTGCCTTAAACATAAGTTTGCATCTATCCCTTTTAATTAGTCTTTTTGTGTTTTGGGGGAAATACCCAGTAGTGTCAAACCTATATCATATAGTAGATATAGTTTTATACTTTTGAGAAACCTCCATACTGTTTTCCACACTGGCTGCACCAAATTGCATTTTCAACAACAGTTCTAGAGGATTCATATTTCTCCACATCCTCACCAACACTTTTTGTTTCATGTGTTGTTCATTTTAACCATTTTGACAGGTGTGATATCTCATTGTACCTGGGTTTGCATTTCCCTTATGATGTGGAAGTTGAGCATCTTTTCATGTGTCTCTTAGCCATCTGTCTGTCTTCTCTGGAGAAATGTCTGTTTATGTCTTCTGTCCATGTTTTAATTGGATTATTTGTTTTTCAGGTATTGAGTTGTATCAGTTCTTTATATATTTTGGATACCAATCCACTTATTGGATGTGTCATTTGGAAATATCTTTTCCCACTCAGAGGTTGCCTTTCAGGTTTGTTGATTGTTTCCATTGCTATGCAGATTTTTTTTTGTTTTGATGTAGTCAGAGAGTTTATTTCTACTTTTTTCCCTTGCCTCAAGAGACATATCTAGAAAAATGTTACTATGACTGATTTTGGAGATTCCTGCTTGTGCTCTTTTCAAGGATTTTAATGGTTTCCTATCTCACATTTAGGTCTCTAATCTATTTTAAGTTTATTTTTATGTATGGTGTAAGAAAGTGTAACAGTTTCATTCTTTAGCGTGTGGCTATTCAGTTTTCCCAACACCATTTGTTGAAAAGACTGTCTTTTTCCTTTTATATATTCACTCTTCCTTTCTGGAAGATCAATTGACCATATAATTATGGGTTTATTTCTGGGTATTCTGTTCTATTCCATTGATTTATGTGTATATTTTTATGCCAGCATCACACTGTTTTAAATACTGCTTTGCAATATAAATGACATCTGGAATTGTGATACCTCCAGTTTTCTTTTTCAAGATTTCTTTGGCTATTCAAGGTGTTTTTTTTTTTAATGGTTGTTTGTTTGTTTGTTTGTTTGTTTAGAGACAGAGTGTGAGTGGGGGAAAGGCAGGAGAGAGGGAGACACAGAATCTGAAGTAGGCTCCAGGCTCTGAGTTGCCAGCACAGAGCCTGATGTAGGGCTCAAACTCACAAATGGTGAGATTATGACCTGTGCCAAAGTTGGGTGTTTAACCAACTGAGCCAACCAGTTGCCCCCTAAAGGTCTTGTTTTATTCCATACACATTGTAGAATGTTTTTTTCTAGATCTGTGAAAAATGTTGTTGGTTCCTTGATAGTCTTTGCATTAAATGTTTAGATTGCGTTGGGTAGTGTAGATATTTAGCAATATTTTTTTTCTTCCAGCTAATGAGCATGGAATGTCTTTCCATTTCTTTGAGTCATCTTGAATATCTTTTATCAATGTTTTATTGTTTTCAGAGTACAGGCCTTTCACCTCTTTGGTTAAGTTTATTACTAGATATTTTATTGTTTTTGGTGCAATTGTAAATGGGATTGTTTTCTTAATTTCACTTTCTGCTGCCTCATTTTTAGCGTATAGAAATGTAAGAGATTTCTGAACATTCATTTTGTATGCTATGAGTTTGCTGCTTACTGTATACTATGAGTATACTGTTCATTTATCATATAATTTTTTCGTGGAATCTTTAGGGTTTTCTATATATAGTATCATGTCATCTGCATATAGTGATAGTTTGACATCTTCCTAGCCACTTTGGATGCCTTTTATTTTTTTATGCTAATTGTTGTGGCTAGGTGTTCCAATACTACATTTAATAAGTGGTGAGTGGGAATTTGTATCTTCTTCCTGATCCTAGAGGAAAATCTCTCAGATTTCTCCATGCATATGAGGTTGTATGTGGATTTTTTCATATAAAGACTTTATTATATTGAGATATGTCCCCTCTAGACCTACTTTGCAGAGTTTTTTTTTTAAATCTCAAATGGATGTTATTCTTTGTAAGATGCTTTTTCTGCATCTACTAAAATCATAATATGGTTTTTATCTGATTACTTGTGGATGTGATGTATCATGTTTATTGTTTTCAAATACTGATCCACCCTTACAACCCAGGAATAAATCGTACTTAATCCTGGTGAATTATTTTTTAAATATATTGTTGGATTTGATTTGCTAATATTTTGTTGAGGACTTTTGCATTTATGTTCATGTAGTTCTCTTTTTTTTGTGATTGTCTTTATCTGGTTTTGGTGTCAGGTTGATACTGGCCTCATAGAATAAATGTAAACTTTATCTTTACTCTTGTATTTTTTTGAATAGTTTGAGAAGAATGGGTATTCAGTCTTCTTTAAATGTTTGTTAAAATTTGCCTGAGATGGGGTGTTTGGGTGGCTCAGTCGGTTAAGTGTCTGACTTTAGCTCAAGTCATGATCTCATGGTTTGTGGGTTTGAGCCTCACTTCAGGCTTTGTGCTGACACCTCAGAGCCTGGAGCCTGGTTCATAGTCTATGTTTCCCTCTCTGTCCCTTTCTTGCTCAATCTCTCTCTCTCTCTCGCTCTCTCTCTCTCTTAAAAATAAAATAAACATTAAAATATTGAAAAAAAAAAGAATTTGTCTGTAAAGAAGTATGGGCCTGCTCTTCTGTTTTTCGGGTGTTTTTGTTTACTGATTCAATTTCATTGCTGGTAATTGGGCTGTTTCAAATTTCTGGTCCTTCCTCCTTTAGTTCTGATTATGTTTCTAGAAATTTATCCATTTCTTCCAACTTGTCCTATTTATCTGTATATAGTTTTTCATAATATTCTATTACAATTCTTTGTATTTCTGTGGTGTTTGGTTATGATTTCTCCTCTTTCTATTCACTTTGTATATTTGGAACTGTTTTCTCTCTTTTTTGTATTATGAAATTTATTGTCCAATTGGTTTCCATACAACACCCAGTGCTCATGCCAACAGGTGCCCTCAATACCCATCACCCACCCACTCCTCCCTCCAACCCCCCATAAACCCTCAGTTTGTTCTCATTTTTTAAGAGGCTCTTATGTTTTGGCTCCTTCCCTCTCTAACCATTTTCTTTCGTCCCCTCCCCCATGGTCTTCTGTTAAGTTCCTCAGGATCCACATAGGAATGAAAACGCATGGAATCTGTCCTTCTCTGTATGACTTATTTCACTTAACATAACACTATCCAGTTGAATCCATGTTACTACAAAAGGCCATATTGCATTCTTTCTCATTGTCACGTAGTATTCCATTGTGTATATAAACCACAATTTCTTTATCCATTCATCAGTTGATGGACATTTAGGCTCTTTCCATAATTTAGCTATTGTTGAGAGTGCTGCTATAAACATTGGAGTACAAGTGCCCCTATGCATCAGTGCTCTTGTATCCCTTGGGTAAATTCCTAGCAGTGTTACTGCTGGGTCATAGGGTAGGGCTATTTTTATTTTTTGAGGAACCTCCACACTGTTTTCCAGAGCGGCTGCACCAGTTTGCATTCCCACCAACAGTGCAGGAGGGTTCCCGTTTCTCCATATCCTCTCCAGCATCTATAGTCTCCTGATTTGTTAATTTTAGCCACTCTGACTGGCGTGAGGTGATTTCTGAGTGTGGTTTTGACTTGTATTTCCCTGATGAGTAGCGATGTTGAGCACCTTTTCATGTGCCTGTTGGCCATCTGGATGTCTTCTTTAGAGAAGTGTCTATTCATGTTTTCTGCCCATTTCTTCATTGGGTTATTTGTTGTTCAGGTGTGGAGTTTGATGTGTTCTTTATAGATTTTGGATACTAGCCTTTTGTCCGATATGTCATTTGCAAATATCTTTTCCCATTCCGTTGGTTGCCTTTTAATTTGTTGATTGTTTCCTTTGCTGTGAAGAAGCCTTTACCTTCATGAGGTCCCAATAGTTCATTTTTGCTTTTAATTCCCTTGCCCTTGGGGATGTATCAAGTAAGAAATTGCTGTGGCTGAGGTCAGAGAGGTTTTTTCCTACTTTTTCCTCTAGGGTTTTGATGGTTTCCTGACTCATTTTAAGTCCTTTATCCATTTTGAGTTTGTTTTTGTGAATGGTGTAAGAAAATGGTCTAGTTTCATCCTTCTGCATGTTGCTGTCCAGTTCTTCCAGCACCATTTGTTAAAGACACTGTCTTTTTTCCATTGGATATTCTTTCCTGCTTTGTCAAAGATTAGTTGGCCATCTTGTGGGTCTAGTTCTGGGGTTTCTATTCTATTCCATTGGTCTATGTGTCTGTTTTTGTGTAAATACCACGCTGTCTTGATGATTACAGCTTTGTAGTAGAGGCTAAAGTCTGGGATTGTGATGCCTCCTGTTTTGGTCTTCTGCTTCAAAATTACTTTGGCTATTTGCAGCCTTTTGTGGTTGCATACAAATTTCAGGATTGCTTGTTCTAGCTTCAAGAAGAATGCTGGTGCAATTTTGATTGGGATTACATTGAATGCATAGATAGCTTTGGCTAGTATTGACATTTTAACAATATTTATTCTTCCAACCCATGAGCATGGAATGTTTTTCCATTTCTTTATATCTTCTTCAATTTCCTTCATAAGCTTTCTATAGTTTTCAACATACAGATCTTTACATCTTTGGTCAGGTTTATCCCTAGGTATTTTATGCTTCTTGGTGCAATTGGGAATGGGATCAGTTTCTTTATTTGTCTTTCTGGGTTTTTTTTTTCATTATTAATGTATAAGAATGCAACTGATTTCTGTACATAGATTTTGTATCCTGCAACTTTGCTGAATTCATGTATCAGTTCTAGCAGACTTTTGGTGGAGTCTATTGGGTTTTCCATGTATAATATCATGTCATCTGCAAAAAGTGAAAGCTTAACTTAATCTTTAACAATTTTGATGCCTTTGATTTCCTTTTGTTGTGTGATTGCTGATGCTAGAACCTCCAACACTATGTTAAACAACAGCGGTGAGAGTGGACATCCCTGTCGTGTTCCTGATCTCAGGGAGAAAGCTCTCAGTTTTTCCCCATTGAGGATGATATTAGCTGTGGGCTTTCCATAAATGGATTTTATGATGTTTAAGTATGTTCCTTCTATCCCAACTTTCTTGAAGGTTTTTATTAAGAAAGGATGCTGAATTTTGTCAAAGGCCTTTTCTGCATTGATTGACAGGATCATATGGTTCTTATCTTGTCTTTTATTAATGTGATGTATCACACTGATTGATTTGTGAATGTGGAACCAGCCCTGCATCCCAGGAATGAATCCCACTTGATCATGGTGAATAATTATTTTTATATGCTGTTGGATTCGATTTGCTAGTATCTTATTGAGAAATTTTGCATCCATATTCATCAGGAATATTGGCCTGTAGTTCTCTTTTTTTACTGGGTCTCTATCTTGTTTAGGATCAAAGTAGTACTGGCTTCATAGAATGAGTCTGGAAGTTTTCCTTCCCTTTCTACTTTTTGGAATAGCTTGAGAAGGATAGGTATTATCTCTGCTTTAAATGTCTGGTAGAATTCCCCAGGAAGCCATCTGGCTCTGGACTCTTATTTGTAGGGAGATTTTTGATAACTGATTCAATCTTTTCACTGGTTATGGGTCTCTTCAAGCCTTCTATTTCTTCCTGTTTGAGTTTTGGTAGTGTGTGGGTGTTTACAAATTTTTCCATTTCTTCCAGGTTTTCCAGTGTGTTGGCATATAATTTTTCATAGTATTCCATGATAATTGCTTGTATTTCTGAGGGATTGGTTGTAATAATTCCAGTTTCATTCATGATTTTATCTATTTGGGTCATCTCCCTTTTCTTTTTGAGAAGCCTGGCTAGAGGTTTATCCATTTGGTTTATTTTTTCAAAAATACCAACTCTTGGTTTCATTGATCTGCTCTACAGTTTTTTTTTATATTCAATATTGTTTATTTCTGCTCTGATCTTTATTATCTCTCTTCTTCTTCTGGGTTTCAGGTGTCTTTGATGTTCTGCTTCTAGTTCTTTTAGGTGTGCTGTTAGATTTTGTATTGGGATTTTTCTTCTTTCTTGAGATAGGCCTGGATTGCAATGTATTTTCCTCTCTGGACTGCCTTTGCTGCATCCCAAAGCGTTTGGATTATTGTATTTTCATTTTCTTGTTTGCATATATTTTTTAATTTCTTGTCTAATTGCTTGGTTGACCCATTCATTCTTTAGTAGCGTGTCCTTTAACCTCTATACTTTTGGAGGTTTTCCAGATTTTTTCCTGTCGTTGATTTCAAGCTTCATAGCATTGTGGTCTGAAAGTATGCATGGTATGATCTCAATTCTTGTATACTTACTCAGGGCTGTTTTGTGACACAGTATATGATCTATCTTGGAGAAGGTTCCATGTACCCTTGAGAAGAAAGTATATTCCATTGCTTTGGGATGCAGAGTTCTAAATATATCTATCAAGTCCATTGGATCCAGTGTATCATTCAGGGCCCTTGTTTCTTTATTGATCCTGTGTCTAGATGATCTATCCAATGTTGTAGGTGGAATATTAAAATCCCCTGCAATTACCACATTCTTATCAATAAGGTTGCTTATGTTTGTGATGAATTGTTTTATATATTTGGGGGCTCCCGTAGTCGGTGCATAGACATTTATACTTGTTAGCTATTCCTGATGGATAGACCCTGTGATTATTTTATAATGCCCTTCTTCTTCTCTTGTTACAGCATTTAATTTGAAGCCTAGTTTGTCTGATATAAGTATGGCTACTCCGTCTTTCTTTCTTTTTTTTTATTATATGAAATTTATTGTCAAATTAGTTTCCATACAACACTCAGTGCTCATCCCAAAAATGCCCTCTTCAATGCCCATCACCTAACCTCCCCTCCCTCCCACCCCCATCAACCCTCAGTTTGTTCTCAGTTTTTAAGAGTCTCTTATGCTTTGGCTCTCTCTCCCACTCTAACCGCTTTTTTTTTTTCCCTTCCCCTCCCCCATGGGTTTCGGTTAAGTTTCTCAGGATCCACATTAGTTGCATTCTTATACACTAATAACGAAGCAACAGAAAGACAAATAAAGAAACTGATCCCATTCACAATTGCACCAAGAAGCATAAAATACCTAGGAATAAACCTAACCAAAGATGTACAAGATCTGTATGCTGAATAGTATAGAAAGCTTATGAAGGAAATTGAAGAAGATATAAAGAAATGGAAAAACATTCCGTGCTCATGGGTTGGAAGAATAAATATTGTTAAAATGTCAATATTACCCAAAGCTATCTACACATTCAATGCAATTCCAATCCAGCTTTCTTTTGACTTCCAGTAGCATGATAGATAGTTCTCCATCCCCTCACTTTCAATCTGAAAGTGTCCTCAGGTATAAAATGAGGCTCTTGTAGACAGCAAATAGATGGGTCTTGTTTTTTTATCCATTCTGATACCCTATGTCTTTTGGTTGGCACATTTACTCCATTTACATTTAGTGTTATTATTGAAAGATATGGGTTTAGGGTCCTTGTGATGTCTGTAGTTTTTATGCTTGCGGTGATGCCTCTGGTACTTTGTCTCACAGGATACCCCTTAGGATCCCTTGTAGGGCTGGTTTAGTGGTGATGAATTCCTTCTGTTTTTGTTTGCTTGGGAAGACCTTTATCTCTCCAATTCTAAATGACAGACTTGCTGGGTAAAGGATTCTAGGCTGCATATTTTTTCTGTTCATCACATTGAAGATTTCCTGCCATTCCTTTCTGGTCTGCCAAGTTTCAGTAGACAGATCCGTCACGAGTCTTATCGGTCTGCCTTTATATGTTAGACCATGCTTATCCCTAGCTGCTTTCAGAATTCTCTCTTTATCTTTGTATTTTGCTAGTTTCACTACGATATATCATGCAGGAGTTTGATTCAAATTATGTCTGAAGGGAGTTCTCTGTGCCTCTTGGATTTCAATGACTTTTTCCTTCCCCAGTTCAGGGAAGTTCTCAGCTATGATTTCTTCAAGTACACCTTCAGCAGCCTTCCCTCTCTCTTCCTCTTCTGGAATCCCAATTATGCGTACATTATTTTGCTTAATTATGTCATTTAATTCTCTAAGTGTCCCCTCATACTCCTGGATTTTTTTTATCTCTCTTTTTCTCAACTTCTTCTTTTTCCATAATTTTAACTTCTAATTCACCTATTCTCTCCTCTGCCTCTTCAATCCGAGCTGTGGTCATCTCCATTTTATTTTGCAGCTCATTTATAGCATTTTTTAGCTCCTCCTGACTGTTTCTTAGCCCCTTGATCTCTGTAGTAATAGATTCTCTGCTGTCCTCTATACTTTTTTCAAGCCCAGCAATTAATTTTATGACTATTATTTTAAATTCATTTTCTGCTATATTGCTTAAATCGTTTTTGATCAGTTCGTTAGCTTTCACTGCTTCCTGGAGTTTCTTTTGAGGAGAATTCCTCCGTTTTGTCATTTTGGATAGGCCCTGGAGTGGCGGGGTACTGCAGGGCTCTTCCTCTGTGCTCTCTGGAGCAACTTGCATTGGTGGGTGGGGCCGCAGTCAGACCTTATGTTTGCCCTCAGCCCACCCCTGGGGCCACAGTCAGACTGGTGTGTACATTATCTTCCCCTCTCCCAGGGGCAGGACTCACTGTGGAGTGGTGTGGTCTCTGTCAGGGCTACTTGCACACTGCCAGTCTTGTGGTACTGCTTCGATAGGACCTGGTGTATTAGCTGGGGTGCATCCGCAAGGTGCAAAGGGGTGGGAGGGGTAGGCTCAGCTTGCTGTGCCTTCGGTGGTCTGCTTTGGGAGGAGCCCTGCGGCATTGGGAGGGAGGCAAACCCGCCAGAGGGATGGATCCTCAGAAGCACAGCATTGGGTGTTTACGTGGTGCCAGCAAGTTCCATGATGGGAACTGGTTCCCTTTGGTTCCCTTTGGGATGGGCGAGAGAGAAGGCACTTCCCAGCATCTTTGTTCCCTGCCAAGCTGAGCTCTGTCCTCAGAGGATCAACAGCTCTCCCTCCCGCTCTCAGAGCAGAGCTGTTGACTTATAACATTCCAGATGTTAAGTCCCACTGGCTGTCAGAACACACTCCGTCTGGCCCCTCCACTTTTGCAAGCCAGACGGGGGCTCTGCCTTGCAGGGTGGGCTGGCTGCCCCTCCACTGCCCTGGCTCCCGCCAGTCCATGTAGCATGCACAGCCTCTCTGCCCTTCTTACCCTCTTCCATGGGCCTCTCATCTATGCTTGGCTCCGGAGAGTCCATTTTACTAGTCTTCCGGTGGTTGTTGGGGTAAGTTAGGCAGATGTGGGTGGAATCTAAGCGATCAGCAGGAAGCAGTGAGCCCAGCGTCCTCCTAAGCTGCCATCTTCCCTTCCCTCCCGTTGTCTTTTTAAAATGAGTCTTGCTTGAAGTTTTTCAGTTGTCTTGATCTTTTCAAAGAACCAGCTCCTGGTTGTATTCATCTGTTCTATTTGTTTGTTTATTTGTTTGTTTGTGGTCACTTTCTATGCCATTTACTTCTGCTCTAATTTTTACAGTTTCCTTCATTTTTCTGGGTTTGAGTTTTGTTTGTTGCTCTTTTTCTAGCTTCTTTAGGTATAAGTTTAGATTATTTGAGATTTTTCTTGCTTTTTGAGGTAGACCTGTATTGCTATAAAATTCCCTCTTACAATATTTGCTGCAGCTCAAGGATTTTGGACAGTTATGTTTTCATTTTCATTTGTTTTCATGTAATTTTTGATTTCTACTTTGATTTCTTGTTTGACACATTCACAGTTTATAGCATGGTATTGAAGTTCCATGTATTAGTGCTCCTATCAGTATTTTTCATTTCTAGTTTATTTCTAGTTTCATACCATTGTCATTAGAAAGCATGCATGATATGACTGATTTTTTTGTATATATTGAGACTTGTTTTGTCAACTAATATATGATCTACTCTGGAGAATGTTCCATGTGGACATGAAAATAATGTGTATTCTGCTGTTTTAAGGGGAAATGATCTGAATATAATGGTTAAATCCATCTGGCTCAGTGTGTCATTCAAAGTCACTGTTTCTTTTCTTTTTTCTTTTTTTAATGTGTGTTTATTTTTAAGAGATAGAGAGTGAGAGCAGCATAGGGGCAAAGAGAGAGGGGGGCAGAGGATGCCAAGTGGGTTCTGTACTGACAGCACTGAGCCTGATGTGGGTCATGAAATCACAAACCACAAGATCATAACCTGAGCCAAAGTTAGACACTTAACCAACTGAACCACCCAGAAGCCATTTATTTGCTGATTTTTCTGTTTGGATGATTTTTCCGTCTATGTAAGTGAGACTTTATGGTTCCCTATTTCTATTGTATTACTATTGATTATTTTTCTATGTTTGTTCCTAACTCATATATTTGCATGTTCCATGGTGGGTGCATAAATATTTACATTTGTTATATCCTATTGGTGGATTGTCCCCCTTATTGTTACATAATGTACTTCTTGTCTTCTGTTACAGTCTCTTTTTTAAAGTCTATTTTGTTAGGGTGCCTGGGTGGCTCAGTTGGTGAAACATCTGACTGTTGTTTTCCACTCAGGCCATAATCTCATGGTTTGTGAATTTGAGCTCCGTGTCAGGCATGTGCTGACATTGTGGAGCCTGCTTGGGATTGTCTCTCTCTCTCTCTCTCTCTTTTTGCCCCTCCCCACTCATTCTCTCTCTCTCTCTCTCTCAAAATTAAATAAATAAACATTTAAAGTGTACTTTGTCTGATATAAGTATGGTTTCTCCAGCTTTCTTTTGGCATCCATTTGTATGATAAATATTCCTCTGTCCCCTCACTTTCAATCTGCAGGTATTTTTTTTTTTTTGGTATTAAATGAGTTTCTTGTAGGCAGCTTCTGTATGTGTCTTGTTTATTTCCACTATGTCACCCTATATCTCTGATTGAAGTGTTTGGTCCATTTTCATGCAAAGTAATTATTGATAGGTATGTATTTATTGCCTTTTTGTTACTTGTTTTGTGATAGATACTCTGATCTTTTTTCCCTTCCTCTCTCTCATGATTTATTGGCTTTCTATAGTGATATAGTTGGATTCTTTTCTCTTTACTTTTTTACATATCTGTTGCTGGTATTTGATTTGTTATTTACCATTTGGTTTGTATATAGTATCTTCTGTATATGGCAATCTATGTCAAGTTGATGCTTGCTTATGTTTAAACACATTCTTTACTTCTCTCCCACCAACATTTATGTATGTAGTGTCATATTTTACATACTTTTATGGATCCTTTGACTGATTTTTACATTATTTTAAATTTTTGCAATTTCTGTGTTTTTGTTACTTTTCATACTATCACTTACAGTCTTCCTTTCCACTCAGAAGCTTCTTTTAATATTCCTTGTAAGGCTAGTTTTGTGGTCATTATCTCTGTGAGTTTGTCTGAAAAACTCTTTTATTTTATTTTATTTTGTTTTGTTTTATTTTATTTTAGGGAGGGAAGAGGTCATAGGGAGAGGAATAGAGAGAGAGAAAGAGAGAGAGAGAGAGAGAGAGAGAGAGAGAGAGAGAGAGAGAGAGAATCTTAAGCAATCTCCATACTTAGCACAGATATTTACACTGGGTTCAATCCCACGACCCTAGGATTATGACCTGAGCCAAAATTAAGAGTTGAGTGCTCAACTGACAGAGGCACTAAGATGCCCCTGTCTGAGAAATACTTTATCTCTCTATTCTGAATGATAGAATTGCTGGATAGAGTATTCTTGGCTACCTCTTTTTTACCTTCAGCACTTTGAATATGTCATGCTATTCCATTCTGGCCTGAAAAATTTCTACTGAAAAATCAGCTGTTAGCCTTATGGGGTTTCCACATGTATGTAACTGTCTTCTTTTCTCTTTATGCTTTAAAAAAATGTTATCATGATTGTTACCATTTTAATTACTATGTGTCTTGGTGTGGACTTTTGGGGTTGATTTTTTTGGGGGCGTTTATGTGCTCTCTGTATGATGTCTGTTTCCTTCCCCATATAGGGAAGTTTCCAGCTATTATTTCTTCAAATAATTTTTCTTCTCACTTTTCTCCTCTTCATCTTATGAGATTCCTATAATACAAATGTTATACATTGTGGACTCATTGGGTCCCCTAAGGCTCTCCTCAATTTTCATAATTTTCTTCCCTTTCTTTGCTCAGCTTGTACACTTTCCATTATTTTGCCTTATAGGTCATTAATGTATTTCTATTGTTTATGTAGACTGATATTTATTCTATCAAGTGTATTTTTAGTTTCACTTATTCTGTTCTTGATATCTGACTGACTCTTTTTTATCTCTGTGTTAAGAGAGCTGTGTTAAGAGAGGACTGATGTCCTTCAGTTTTGTCTCCAGTCTGGTGTGTATCTTTATGGTTATTACTTTATTTTTTGTGTATATCTCTATATTTATTAAATAAACTTAAGGAAATTTAATTTATGTATTGAAATATTTCCACAAAGACAATTCCAGGCTTTTTGGCTTCACTGGTGATTTCTAACAAACATTTAAGGAGAAAATGAAATCAGTCCTACACAAATTCTTTCAGAAAACAGAGGAAGAGGGAACACTTCCCAACTCATTTAGAAAGAAGCATAACACTTCTAACAAAACCAAACGAGGACTTATAAGTTAAAAAAGGGACTAAAATCTCTCATTAACATAAGTACCAAAATCCTCAAAAAAATATTAACCAATCAAATCCAATAGAAAACATAAAAAAGATCAAGTGGAATTTAATTCTAGGAGTGTGGCGTTGATTCAACATTCAAATATCAATTAATATAATTCACATTAACAGAATAAAGGAGACAAATTATAAGAACATTACAGTTGATGTAAAAAATATTTTAACAAAATTTAACACTGGTTATGGTAAGGACATTGAGCAAAGAGAAACAGAAGTAACCTTCCTCAATGTAGTAAAGGTCATCTACATAAAACACACAACCAACATCTTTCCCAATGGGAAAAAGCTGAATGATTTCCGTCTGGTATAGGAAAAAAGGAAAGTACTTCTATCCTCACAGATTCTATAAACGTTATCTGTAAACTTTATTGTCCTAGTCAGTACAATAAGGCAAGAAAAAGAAAAGGCATAAACATTATAAAGGAAGAAGTAAATCTATCTTTTTTTTAAATTTAAATTTTAGTTAATGTACAGTGCAATATTGGTTTCAGGAGTAGAATTCTGAGATTCGTCACTTGCACACAACACCCAGTGCTCATCACAAGTACTCTCCTTATGCCCATCACCTATCTAGTCCATTTCCCACCCACCTCCCTCCATCAACCCTGTTTGTTCTCTACCATCAAGAGCCTCTTGTGGTTTGTTTCTCTCTCCTCTTTTTCCCACCCTTCCCTTATGTTTATCTGTTTTGTTTTATAAATTCCACATATGAGTGAAATCATGTGCTATTTGTATTTCTCAGATTGACTAATTTCAGTTAGCATAATACTTTCTAGCTCCATCCACTTCGTTGCAAGTGGCAAGATTTCATTCTTTTTGATTTTTGAGTAATATTCCATTATATACACACACACACACACACACACACACACACACACATACCACATCTTTTTTTATCCATTCATCAGTCAATGGACATTTGGGCTCTCTGCACAGTTCATTGTTAACAATGTTGCTATAAATATTAGGGTGCATGTACCCCTTTGAATCTGTATTTTTGTATTCTTTGGGTAAATACCTAGTTGCAGTTGCTATATTGTAGGGTATTTCTACTTTTAGTATTTTGAGGGACCTCCATACTGTCTACAGAGTGGATGCACCAGTTTGCATTCCCACCAACAGTGAAAGAGTGTTCCCA
This sequence comes from Lynx canadensis, assembly GCF_007474595.2. NCBI lineage: Eukaryota > Metazoa > Chordata > Mammalia > Carnivora > Felidae > Lynx > Lynx canadensis. Next base: position 65,860,544 of record NC_044321.2, on the reverse strand, counting down.
ATTTCTGCATCCTCACTAACACCTTTAGTTTCTTGTATCGTTAATTTTAGCCATTTTGACAGGTGTGAAGTGGTATCTCATTATGGTTTTGATTTTTATTTCTCAAATTATAAGTGATGTGGAGCATCTTTTCATGTGTTTGTTTGCCATCTGGATGTCTTATTTGGAAATGTGTCTTTTCATGTCTTCTTCCCATGTATTTTTTTTTTTTGGAAGTTGAGGTTGATAAGTTCTTTATAGATTTTGGATACTCACCTTTTATCATATATGTAGTTTGCAAATATCTGCTCTTATTCCATAGGTTACCTTTTAATTTTGTTGATGATTTACTTAGCTGTGCAGAAGTTTTTATCTTGATGAAGTTCTAATATATCATGTTTCCTTTTGTTTTCTTTGCCTTCAGTGACATGTCTAGTAAGAAATTGTATGGCTGTGGTCAAAAAAGTTGCTGCTTGTGTTGTCCTCTAGGATTTTGATGGTTTCTTGCCTGACATTTAAGTCTTTCATACATTTTGAATTTATTTTTGTATATGGTAAGAAAGTGGTCCAGTTTTATGCTTCTGGATGTCACTGTCCAGTTTCCAAACACCATCTGTTGAAAAGACTGTCAACAAATTGATTCATTGGATATTCTTTCCTGCTTTCTCAAATATTAGTTGACCATATATTTGTGGGTCCATTTCTGGTTTTTCTATTATGTTCCGCTGATATATGTTTTTCTTTCAGTACCATACTGTTACAATGAATACAGCTTTGTAATGTAGCTTGAAATCTAGAATCCTGATGCCTCTAGTTTTGCTTTCAGAATTGCTTTGCCTATTCAGGATCTTTTTCATTCCATACAAATTTTAGGATTCTTTGTTCTAGCTCTGAGGCAAACGCTCATGGTATTTTGATAGGAATTGCATTAAAAGTGCAGATTGCTTTGGGTATAATACAAAGTTTAACAATGTTTGGTTTTCCAATCCATGAGCATGGAATGCTTTTCCATTTCTCTGTGCCCTCTCCAATTTTTTCATGAGTGTTCTATACTTTTCAGAGTACGCATCATTTACTTCTTTAGTTAGGTTTACTCTAAGGTATCTTATTGTGTTTGGTGCAATTGTATATGGGATTGATTTCTTGATTTCCTGCTGCTTCATTATTGGTTTATAGAAATGCAATTGTTTTCTACATGTTGATTTTATATCCTGTAACTCTGATGAATTCAAGTACTTATTCTAGCAATTTTTTTGTGGAGTCCTAGAGTATCATGTGGTCTGCAAATAGTGAAAGTTTGACTTCATCCTTTCCAGTTTGAATGGTTTCTATTTCTTTTTGTTTTCTGTTCTCTTATAGCTGAAACTTTGATCAGTAGACTTGGTGCAAGCAAGTAGGTGTGCTGGTCTTTTTTTTAGAGAGGCCTGCTGTGCTGATTCTCAGGCTGACTTGTTTCATTGGAAATGTGCCTCCTGGGTACAGGGGGTGGATCTTGGTGTAAGTGGCTCTGGCTTCCACGTGGAGGCACTGGTTTGCTTCCTGAATGTTTTCAGTGCTGATAGGCAGGATGAATATGGAGCCACTATGCTTTCTAGTCCCAGAGCTGAGAGATCGTGCCCATACACTTCAGGGAACCCTCACAGAAGAGCAATCAACCCTTTTCTGCCCCCAGTTTCCATCAGAACCCTGCATTCACCCTGCCTGTGCCTGAGCTTTTTTTTTTTTAATTTTAATCTCAAAACTCAAAATTTAAGGACTCCCTAAGCACTGACCAGCTGTGTTCCTCTGGGGGAGGGTCTCTCTAGGCTTTTGCTAGTCTGTATGAGGAAAGTGGTCACAGGACTGTGAAGCAATTCAGAGTTTATGTTAAAACAGAGCAAAAACCCTGCATCCCTGCTTGCTGCCCTCAGTTGAGTCCCCACTCCTATACCTGGAAACAATGCAGTACATTGGCACCACCCGTCCTTCTTGTGACCTAGAGAATCTTCAGACTATGCTGTTACTCCTGGGATTCCACCCTGCTTCGCCACCTGAGCACCTTTAAGTCAGGCACATCCCCCACTGTAGCACATTTCCATAAGTTCAGATATTGTGCTCTGCTGCTTATACTTTGCAGTATTCTCTGTAAGCAAGCTCCCTCCATGCTGCCCTACCCACAGTTCTGTCTCTCCCAAGTCAACTCTCCACTTCTCCTACCTTCAAGAAGGTGGTCACTTTTGTACTTGTAGACTTGGAGTTTTTCCTCTGTCAGACTTCCCATTGATTTCTTGGGTGTTCAGAATGATTTTATAATTATCTAGCTGTGTTGGAGTGATTAGAGAAGCTTATGGTCTCCCTACTCCTTTGCCATGTTAACTTTCCTCCCTTCATTACTTTAAATTTTCTATCAGGCATATTACTTATAACCAATTCACTTTGGTCCCTTGCTATGGTTTCATCCTGTACCTTCATTCGGGTGATGTTTCTCTGTCCTAATTTTGTCTGACTTTCTGTGTGTATTTTTGTGTATAAAGGAAGTCAGCTACTTCTCTTGACATTACTGATAATAAAATTATGAAGAAAAGATCCTGTAGTGCTCTGCACTGGAACTGGCACTTCAGGGTGTTTCTTATATGTGTGTTCTGTGTGCTCTGCTTTGGAGTCTCTGCTCCTTCATCCTTCTGTCCAGCTGTTTGTAGATGCTCTCTTTGCCTATTTTGGGAAATTTCTTTTATCAGTGTTTTATAGTTTTCAGAATATAGTTCTTTTATCCCTTTGGTTGGTGAGGTTTATTTCTAGGTTATGTTGATTCCGTTTTAAAGGGGATTCCTTAATTTCTCTTTCTAATTTCTCTCTCTGATATTTCATTATTGATGTATAGAAATGCAACAAATGCCTTTATTTTGATTTTGTATTCCATGAATTTACTGAATTTATCAATTCTAGCAGTTTTTTGTGGAAACTTTCAGGTGTTCTATAATCATATCATCTGGAAATAGTGAAAGTATCTCTTTGACAATTTGAATGCTTTTATTTATTTTTCTTGTTTGATTGCTGGAGGTAGGAGTTTGTGTACTATGTTGCATGGAAATGGTGACACTGGGCATCCCTGTCTTGCTCCTGACCTTACAGAAAAAGTTCTCAGTTTTTCCTCATTGAGGATGATATTAGCTGTTTTATTCATTTATGGCCTTTATTATGTTGAGGTATGTTCCCCTAAACTTACTTTGTTCATGGTTTTTAACATGAAAGGATGTTGCACTGTGTCAAATGTTCTTTCTGCATCTATTGAAATGATCACATCCTTCTCCTTCCTTTTATTAATGTGGTGTATTGCATTGATTGATGTGTGAATATTAAACCACTATTGCAACACAGGAATAAATCCACTTGATCATGATGAATGATTTTTTAAAACGTATTGTTGGATATGGTTTGTTAGTATTTTATTTAGAATTTTTGCCTGTATGTTTATCAGTGATATTGGCCTGTAGATCCCTTTTATAGTGGTAACTTTATCTGGTTTTGGTGTCAGGGTAATGCTGGCCTGAGAAATGAATTTGGAAGTTTCCGCCAATTTCTACTTTTTGGAATAGTTTTAGAAGAATAGGTATTAACTGTTTTTTGAATGTTTTGTAGAATTTAATCATGAAGACATATAGTCCTGGACTTTTGTTTGTTGGGAGTTTTTGGATTACTGATTGAATTTTTTTACTGGTTATCAGTCTGTTCAAGTTTTTTATCTTCATGTCTCAGTTCTTATAGTTTGTTACTAAATATTATGTTTCTTCAATTTTGCATGTAGATTTTCATAATACTCTGTCTTTATTGTTTGTATTGCTGTGATGTTGGTTATAATTTCTCCTCTCTCATTTGTGGTTTTATTCATTTGGTTCCTTTCTCATTTTTTTGATGATTCTGGCTAGAAGTTTTCAGTTTTATTAATTTTTTCAGAGAATGAGCTCCTGGTTTCTTTGATATGTTTTATTGTCTTTTTAGTTTCTGTATCATTTATTTCTTCTCTAACTTTTAATTATTACCTTCTTTTGCTAGCTTTTGGCTTCATTTGTGGTTATTTTTCTAGCTCCTATAGGTGTAGGGGTAGGTTGTTTATTTGAGATTTTTCTTGCTTCTTGAGGTATGCCTGTATTGCTATGTAATTCACTCTTAGGACTCATTTGCTGCAACTGAAAGCTTCTGTTCTGTTGTATTTTAGTTTGCATTTGTTTCCATATATATATATTTTTAATTCTTTCCTTTATTTCCTGGTTGACCCATTCATTGTTTAGTACCATATTTTTTAACCTCCATGTATTTGTGATCTTTCAACATTGTTTCTTGTGTTTGACTTCTAGTCGCATAGAGTTTTGGTCAGAAAGTTGCCTGGATGGCTTAAATATTTTGGTATTTGTTGAGGCCTGCTTTGTGACTTAATATAGATTCCATTCTGGAGAATGTTCCATATGCACTAGAAATGAATGTGTATTCTGCTATATTAGGATACAATGCTCTGAATATATCTGTTCAGTCCATTTGTTCCAGTGTGCTTTTCAAAGCCACAGTTTTCCTCTTTATTTCTGTTTACATGATCTCTTCATCGATGAAAATGGAGTGCAAAAACCTCCTAAAATTATTGTATTATTATCAATTTTTTTCTTTATGTTTGCTATTATTTTTTTATGTATTTGTGTGTTTTCATGTTAGGTGCATAAACATTTACAATTGTTATATATTCTTGTTGGATTGTCCCCACTATTATGATATAGTGCTCTTCTTTGCCTCTTGTTACACTCTGTTTTAACGTCCAGTTTGTCTGATGTAAGTATTGCTAAGCTGTCTTTCTTTTGACATCTATTTTTGTGAAAAATGTTTCCCCATCATCTCACTTTCAATCTTCAGGTGTCCTTAGATCTTGGATGGATCTCTGGAAGGCAGCTTATAGAGGGTTTTTGTTTTTTATCCACTCTGATACCTTTTGTCTTTTGATATGAGCATTTAGCCCATTTACATTCAAAGTAGTTACTGATATATATGTATTTACTGCCATTTTGTTACTTGTTTTGTCATGTCTTTGGAGATTTTCTCTTATCCATTCTTGTCTCTGTCACTTTTGATCGCTTCTTTGAACACCAAGTGTCCCCTTTAATATTTCTTGCAGTGCTGGTCTAGTGGTCATGATTTACTTTAGTTTTTGCTTATCTGGGAAACTCTTTCTCTCTCCTTCCAATAACTTTGCTGGATAGAGTATTTTGGGCTGCAGACTTTTCCCATTCAGCATTTTGAGTATTTCATGCCACTCCCTTCTGGCTTGCCAATTTTCTGTTGAAAAACCTCCAGCTAGCCTTATGAATTTTCCCTTGTAAGTTAAGGACTTCTTTTGTCTTGCTGATTTTAAGCTTGTTCCTCATCACTATACTTTGCAAATTTAATGCTGCTGTCTTGGTATGAATCTTTTATTTATTTGTTTATTTATTTTAATGCAAGTTTTATGTGCCTTCTGGATCTGGATGTCTCCTTATTTTTCCAGATGAGGAAGTTTTCAGTTATTATTTCCTCAATTAAATTTTCTGCACCTTTTTCTCTCTTCTTCATCCGGGACTCCTTTAATTAGAATTTTATTACATTTTTCTGTCTCTGTCTCAAAAATAAATAAACATTAAAAAAATTTAAAATGGGGCACCTGGCTGGCTCAGTTGGTTGAGCGTCCAATTTTGGCTCAGGTCATGATCTCACAGCTTGTGGGTTCAAGCCCCACATCAGTCTCTGTGCTGATGGCTCAGAGCCTGGAGCCTGCTTCGGATTCTCTCTGCCCTTCCCCCACTCATGCTCTGTCTCTCTCTGTCTCAAAAATAAATATACATTAAAAAAATTAAAGAACTTTATTACATTTTATTATACCTCTGAGTTCTCTAAGTCTATTCTTACAGTGTATAATTCTTCTTTATCTTTTTAGTTCAGCTTTATTATTTTCCATTATTTTGTCTGTTAGGTCAATTAATTCCTCTTTTTCTTCCAGACTGGGGTTAATTTCATCAAGCTTGTTTCTCATCTCATTTATTATACTCTTCATCTCTGATTGATTCTTTTTTAACCCCTTTTTCTCAGTGGTAAGGGGCTCACTGATTTCCTCTATTCTTTTTTCACCCCAGTGAATATACTTATGATTGTTGCTTAAGTTTTCCATCAGGCATGTTATTTATATCATTAACAGCTAGATCTCTGGCTGTGGCCTTATCTTGTTCTTTCATTTGGGATAAATTTCTCTGTTTTGGCATTTTTCCCTAAGTTTCTGCCTACTTCTATGTTCCAGAAAAACAAGTTATGTCTGCTGCTCCTGAAAGTAATGGCCTAATGAAGAAGGGGTCTTATAGTGCCCATGACCTGGTACTTCAGGGGATATCTCCTGTATGTGCTGTGTGTGTTCTGTGGTTGTGTTTTGGCCGCTCTATCCTTCAAGCCATTCATCTGTGTAGGCTATCCTTGCCTGTTGTGGGCAGTGTTTTGTCCCTCATCTCAATGTAATGAGTTTTATCTAGGTATGCTCTGGTATGCTTGTGAAATGATACCTGACTCCAGCTCCACCAGAACTGAATACCTGCAGAACTCTCTGATCAGGAAACATTGTGTGGGTGTTTGTTCTTGTCTTTTGGGTAAGAGGCCCATTGCACTGGGACTCAGGCAAGTGTGACTGATATGGGCAATCCCATCAGAGCTCAGTGGGGTGGGACTTTGTGTAAGCAAGTTAGGCAGAAAGTTTTGGCACTGCATTGCTTCCTGCTGGTGGCTCTCTGTTTAGCTGAGATTCAGAGGGAAATGGTGCTGGCCAGCTTCTTTGTTCCTGGAGAGGTGTCTCTGCAAATACTGACTCTCAGGAATGCACTCTGAGAAGAGCAAATACACAGAGAGCTATGTGTCCCAGGCATTCTTCAGATCACTGTTTCCGAGCTGTATGTCCCTAAGTTGTTTGTCTTTTCTCCAGGAACAGCCCCAATGCCTGCCACACTATTATCAAACTGATTCCAAATCTCTAGGCTTTTAGCCCTCCTGGTTGCAAAAACTCACAAAATTCAACCCCTCTCATTTTTGTAGCCTCAATGGCTTTGGGGAATCTTTCCTCTTGTGTGTTCCCTGTGTGATCCTCTCTCTCTCTCTTGCCCACATCTGTGACCATGGCTGTTTTCCCTCTGAAGCACCTGAGAACTATTTCTCGCTAAAACAACATCTCTGCACTTCTGATGCCTTCTATCATCTCAAAGAAAAAGAAATTAATTTAAATTTTAGTTAGCCAACATACAGTGCAATATTGTTTTCAGGAGTAGAATTTGGTGATTAATCACCTACATACAACTTCCAGTGCTCACCCATCTATCCCATCTCTTACTGACCTTTCTGTGTCAACCCTCAGGTTTCTCTCTACCATTAAGAGTCTCTTGTAACTTGTTTCTCTCTTTCTTCAATGATTTTTTTTAAGTTTATTAGCTCAAGTGGGGAAGGGAGAATGAGGAGTTGGAGGATTTAAGGTAGAAAAAAATTAAATAGTCATCATGGCAATAAAGAGAGTAAATTGACTAGGGCAAGGGGCAGAAAATTATGGCCTGTGGGCCAAATCTGATTATTGACTGTTTTTACAAATAAATTGTTTGGAACACACACCTCCTCATTTTTTTTCACATATTATCTATAGCTGTTTTATAATAGCAAGGTTGAATTGTTTCAGTGGAGTCCTCATGGCACACAAACCCTATAATATTTACTTGAAGCTTGAAAAATATTTGCCAACTCCTGGACTAGAGACTTGTACTATGATCATTTAACAGTGTAGAAGATCCACTTCAGGTTTTTTGACATAAATTGTGTGACTAATCAACATAGTTGTATATTTTTGTCCATTCTCATTGAGTTGCTCAGAAGTTACAATAGGCAAAGGTCAAATTTAATCAGCGTTGCATTTTGCCAGGCAATTTTGAAGGAGAGAGAGTCTAAGAAGTTAGGAGTTGTGGCTCTTATGATAGATCATGGAATCTAATCAAGGCAATGAAGAAAGTGTGAATAAAATGAGAGAATGATTCTGGAAGGTTGATGTCAGCGAGATGGCAGAATTGGAAGCTCAAAAGCCCCTTCCTGTCACAAAGATACAGATTCAACAACAGTACACAGAACAATTCTCTTTGTGAGAAATGCAGAAACCAGTTAACAACCTCTTGTACCTCAAGCAAGCACAAAATAGGTACATCAAACCTGGTGGGAACTCACATGCCATAATTCCTACTTCTGGTCCAGCACAGCATGATCAAGAGGAAATCAACCTGCAACCTTCTCCCCAGAGAGAGAAAGAGAACACTGAAACATACATCCAGTGTTCAGACTTTTTAGGGTCTTATTTTTGTTTTGTCTGGATCTAGAGGCTGACAGGAGAGTGTACCATATTGGGGAGAACTGAGAACAAAGACAATGGCTTGAACAAGAACCCACTCACTCACCATAGTTACTCTCCAAGTTCAGGTGAGAAATCCCCCAACAATTGCCTTTCTTCCAGGAGAGGGAAAAAGTTGAAGCATGTACCTAACATACTAGATCTTCAGGAAGCTGCCTGAGGTAATGGTATTTGGTTTCCCTGTCTTATAAAATTAGTAGGATTCAGTATACTTTAGAAGCCTATGGGGACATATAGAACAAAAAATAGGTGGGCTTACTGCAGGACTACAGGACTTTTGATAAGTAGTCAAGACCAATACAACGAGAACTGGTTCTCAGAAGGGAAAGAGAAGATTGAATAATGCATCCAACATTATGGATTTTCAGAGAGCAGACCAATGGAATTGTTTCTGTCTTGCCAAACTTGAAGCACTGGTGGGACTTAACACAATCTAGAAATCTGGTAGCTACTAGGTATAAAATATAGCTGGTAATCTTATTTAATTTCCAGAGAACTTGTACCATGGACAGACAATGAAGGAACAGGAGATTATGACACTCTTAAAATATAAACCAGCACATCCTTGTACTTGGGATTTTATTTGAATAATTCCAGAGAAGACACATGCATAGAAAGAACTTGAGAAACCCTGAGAATCTCTAATAGTACTGATTAGTGAAGTTTTTTTTTCTGTACAAAACTAGTCCAAATGGACTGGAAGTGGTGACTTTTTTTTTTTTCAAATGTGTGGATCCCAAGAAAATATTATAAACCATGCAATGAAACAGAAAAGCATAGCTCAAAGAAAGGAATAATATTACTCTCCAGAAAACAACCTTAAAAAGGGAGATACATTAATTACCTGAAAAAAAATATTTCAAAATAACCACCATAAAAATCCTCAATGATTTCAGGAAGATAACATTTGTACAAATGAGAATATAAACACATACAAATGATATAGAAAAAACAGAAAGTTTTAAGTTGAAGTATACAATAAATGAATTGCAAATTTGAATAGAATTTTTTATAAAGTTTATTTATTTATTTTTTAGACAGAGTGGGAGAGAAGTAGAGATAGAGGGAGAGAGAGAGAATCCCAAGCAGTCTTTACACTGTCAGCACAAAGCCCTCTGTGGAGCTGGAACTCATGAACCATGAGATTATGACCTGAGCTGAAGTTGGAACCTCAACAGACTGAACCACCCACGTGTCCCTCAATAGAATTTTTTAACATCAGACTTAATCAAGCCAAAGAAAGACTCATCTAGTTGAAGACAGTTATTTTGAAATTGTTCAATCTGATAAGGAAAAGGAAAAAGTATTAAGAAAACCTAGAGGACTTATAGGAAACCATTAATTGGGCAAATGTATGCATATGGGCATCTAGGAAGGAAAAGAGAGAGAAAGAAGGAAAACAATTATTTGAAGAATTAATGACCTAAAAGTTTCCAAATCTGGGCAAGGAAATAGACATGTAGATTAAAGAAGTATAAATACTAAAATGGTAGCATAGGAAGAAGATCTTAGGCTTGCCTTGTCCTTTGAACACAACTAGATAACAATCAAACCACTTTGAATACCCAAAAAATTGACCTGAAGACTGACAGAAAAAAAAAGCACAACCAGATAGAGAGAATAGGTCACATCCGGGAAGGTAGGAAGTATGGAGATGTGGTTTAGAGAAGAAATGGATTGCAGGTTTTCATGAGGGGAGGGAATCTTGGCCAAGGAGAACTGCAAGAGAGACTGGAGCACAGAGGGATAAGCATAAGAAAAATACTTCCCCAAAGCCATTGACTAGGAAAATAAGTGCTGATTTTAATGGTTTTTTTTTTGCAACGAGCCAGACTAAAAGTTTGGAGGTGCAGAGATCTGTGGCCTTGGCTGGTATGGAGTCCTGAGGGCACTGCCCTACTCTTTGAGAAAAGGCAGGCAAGCAACGCTGAGGCACACAGCATGATGTGAGGATCACCTAAGGCACATGGGGAGAGACTGTTCTTGGACCACATTTGTGAGAAGTAGCATTGCCTCTTCAGGGACAAAAGAGCCAGCAGGTGTCATTGTCTTCATCTGTCTCTTGGCATAAGTGCAGAGAAACCCGCTGAGGGCGGCTAACCCAGACATTGTAAAGCCTGCTTTTCTCCAAATCCCAGGCCCCTGTGCTCTGGCACAATGGCCTTTCTCGATCAAATCTCCATCAGTCTTGGTGCAATGATACTTTCCTCCAGAAGACCAGTGCTGGTCATTTCCACACCATGTCTTTAAGGTTTGGACTTTTAAAAGTCAGCAGGCTTGGGGTGCTTGGGTGGCTCAGTCAGTTAAGCATCCAACTTCAGCTCAGGTCATGATATTATGGTCTGCAAGTTCGAGTGCCGCATTGGGCTCGTGTTGACAGCTCAGATTCTGTGACTTCCTCTCTCTCTGCCCCTCCCATGTTCACACTCTCTATCTCAAAAATAAATAACATAAAAATAAAAATAAAAAAAATTAAAGTCAGCAGGCATGGCTGGGATAGAGCCCAAAGTGAAATGTGCTGTTCCAAACAGGCAAGCAACCCAGAGACAGACAATGTGAAAACATAAATCTGAAACAATGCAAATGAAAATGGACAAAAGCTCCAATCAAAAGATATAGGGTGTTAGAATGGATACAAAAAACAAGACCTATCTCTATGCTGCCTACAAGAAACTCATTTTAGAACTAGACACCTGCAGATTATAAATTAGGGGATGGAGAAATATCTATCATGCAAATGGACATCAAAGGAAACCTGGAGTAGCAATACTTATATCAGATAAACTAGATTTTAAACCAAAGACTGTAACAAGAGATGAAGAAAGGCACTATATCATAATAAGGGGGACAATTCAACAAGATCAACAGTTATATATATTCATGTACCCAACATGGAAGCAACAACATGTATAAAATAATTAATAATAAACATAAAGGAACTCATTGACAATAATCCAGTAATAGTAGGAAACTTTAACACCCCACTTATATCATTAGACGGATCATCTCAGGAGAAAATCAATAAGGGAACAATGGCTTTGATTGACAAACTCAACCAGATGGACTTAACAGATATATTCAGAACATTTCATTCTAAAGCAGCAGAAAACATTATTTCAAGTGCACATGGGACACTCAACAGGATAGATAATACACTAGGTTACAGGGCAGACCTCGACAAGTACAAAAATAAGGAAATCCTACTATGCATAAGTTCTAACCACAATGCTATGAAACTTGAGGTCAAAGACAAGAAAACTGCAAATGCCACAAATGCATGGCAATTAAATAACATGCTACAAAAGAGTGAATGTGTCAACCAAGAATTAAAGAAGAAATTTTAAAAAATACATGGAAACAAAAGAAAATGAAAACATTATGGTCCAAAACATTCATTATAAAGCAATGGTACTGTTAGGAGAGAAGTATATAGCATCCAGGTCTACCTCAAAAGGCAAGAAAAATCTCTAGTAAGCATCGGAACCTCAGTTAAAGAAGGCAGAAAAAGAACAACAAATGTAGTCTATAATGAATTTATCAAACTCAAAACCCCCCAAAAAACAAATAATCCAGTTAATAAATGGGCAAAAGACTTGAATAAACAGTTTTCCAAAGAAGAAACCCAGATTGGCAACAGACACATGAAAACATGCTCAACGTCACTGATCATCACAGAAATACAAATCAAGACCATGATGAGATACCCAGGGAAATACAAAGCAAAATCATGATGAGATACCACCTCACACTTGTCAGAGTGGCTAAAATTAACAACCCAGAAAACAACAGATGTTGGTGAGGATGTGGAGAAAGAGGAACCTTTTTACACTGTTTGTGGGAATGCAAATTTGTGTAGCCACTCAGGATAATAGTATAGAAGTTCCTCACAAAGTTAAAAGAAGAACTACTCTATGACCCAGAAATTGCACTAATAGGTATTTACCGAAAGGATTAAAAAAATACTGATTTGACGGGGTACATGATTCTGATGTTTATAGCAGCATTGTCAACAACAGCAAAATTATGGAAAGAGCCCAAATGTCCATCAATTGATCAACTAATGAATGGATAAAGATGTGATAGATATGTGTGTGTATGTTGATGTATATGTGATAGATATATATGTGTATATATGTATATTTATTTATATGTATATATAATTTACAATTATAAAACAACTATATATATATAACTATACAATGTAAAATATATAAAATTATACAACATAAAATATTCACAATGGAATATTTCTCAGCCATGAAAAGGCAAGAATAAAATATTGCCTTTTGCAAGGATGTGGATGGAGCTAGGGTGTATTATGCTCAGTGAAATAAGTCAGTCAGAGGAAGACAAATACCATATTTCACTGATATGTGGAATTTATGAGAAAAACCAGATGAATATGGGGTGTGAGAAAAAAAAGAGGGAAGTGAACCATATGAAACTCTTAAGTATAGAGAACACACTGAGTATTGATGGAGTGGAGATGGTTCAGGAATGGACTAAATGGGTGAGGGGTATAAGGAGGACATTCATTGTGTTGAGCCCTGGGTGATATATGTAAGTAATGAGTCACAACATCTACTCCTGAAGTCAATATTACACTATATGTTAGCTAACTAAAATTTGACTTAAAGTCTGAAAAAAAAAAGTCTTTTGAAACACTATATAAAATAAATTAATAATACAAAAAAGTAGACTTCAGAGGGAAAATGGTGGCATAGGAAGACACTGGACTCACCGCGTCCTGCAGATCACATAGATTCCACCCACAACTGCCTAAATAACCCAGAAAACCACCAGAAGACTAGCAGAATGGACTCTCTGGAGCCAAGCATAGAGGAGAGGCCCACGGAAGAGGGTAGGAAAGGCAGAGAGGGGTGCACGCTACACAGACTGGTGGGAGGGAGCCGGGGTGGAGGGGCAGCTTGCCAGCAAAGCAGAGCCCCCGAGTCTGGCTTGCAAAAGTGGAGGGGCCAGACGGAGTGGGTTGAGACAGAAAGCGGGACTTAAATCTGGAAGGTTGTAAGTTAACAGCTCTGCTTGGAGAGCAGGAGGGCTGGAGGACAACGGGAGGGAGAGTTGTTGAGCCCCAGATGAAAGAGCGCAGCATGGCGGGGAACAAAGACCCTCACCAGCGCCATCTACCTTGCCCATCCCCCAGCCAAAATCCCAAAGGGAACCAGTTCCTATCAGGGAACTTGCTTGCACCCAGCAAACACCCAATGCTGTGCTTCTGCGGATCCATCCCTCAGGCAGGTCTGACTCCCACCCAGTGCCACAGGGCCCTTCCCGAAGTGGATCTCCAAAGGAAAAGCAAGCTGAGCCTACCCCTCCCGTCCCTGTGCACCTTGCTGATCCACCCCAGCTAATACACCAGATCCCCAGCACCACAAGCCTGGCAATGTGCAAGTAGCCCAGACAGGCCATGCCACCCCACAGTGAATCCGGCTCCTAGGAGACGGGAAGAGAAGGTACACACCAGTCTGACTGTGGCCCCAGTGGTGGGCTGGGGGCAGACATCAGGTCTGACTGCGACCCCACCCACCACCTCAAGTTATTCAAGACAGCACAGGGGAAGTGCCCTGCAGTTCCGCACCACGCCAGGGACTATCCAAAATGATGAAACAAAAAAATTCCCCTCAAAAAAACATCCAGAAAATAACGACAGCTAACGAACTGATCAAAAACAATTTAAACAATATAACAGAAAGTGAATTAAGAATAATAGTCATAAAATTAATCGCTGGGCTTGAAAACAGTATAAAGGACAGTAGAGAATCTATTGCTACAGATATCAAGGGACTCAGGAACAGCAAGGAGGAGCTTAAAAAAATGCTATTAATGAGTTGCAAAATAAAATGGAGATGACCACAGCTCGGATTGAAGAGGCAGAGGAGAGAATAGGTGAAGTAGAAGTTAAAATTATGGAAAAAGAAGAAGCTGAGAAAAAGAGAGATAAAAAAATCCAGGAGTATGAGGGGAAAATTAGAGAACTAAGTGATGCACTTAAGAGAAATAATCTACTCATAATTGGTATTCCAGAAGAGGAAGAGAGAGGGAAAAGTGCTGAAGGTGTACTTGAAGAAATAATAACTGAGAACTTCCCTGATCTGAGGAAGGAAAAAGGCACTGAAATCCAAAGGGCACAGAGAACTCCCTTCAGACGTAACTTGAATCGATATTCTGCATGACATATCATAGTGAAACTGGCAAAATACAAGGATAAAGAGAAAATTCTGAAAACAGCTAGGTATAAATGTGCTCTAACATATAAAGGGAGACAGATAACACTCATGACGGATCTCTCTGCTGAAACGTGCCAGGCCAGAAAGGAATGGCAGGAAATCTTCAATGTGATGAACAGAAAAAATATGCAGCTGAGAATTCTCTATCCAGCAAATCTGTCATTTAGAATAGAAGGAAAGATAAAGGTCTTCCCAAACAAACAAAAACTGAAGGAATTCGTCACCACTAAACCAGCCCTACAAAAGATCCTAAGGGGGATCCTGTGAGACAAAGTACCAGAGACATCGCTACAAGCATGAAACCTACAGACAGTACAATGACTCTAAACCCGTATCTTTCTATAATAACACTGAATGCAAATGGACTAAATGCACCAACAAAAAGATATAGGGTATCAGAATCGATAAAAAAACAAGACCCATCTATTGGGTGTCTACAAGAGACTCATTTTAGACCTGAGGACACTTTCAGATTGAAAGTAAGGGGATGCAGAACTATTTATCATGCTCCTGGAAGTCAAAAGAAAGCTGGAGTAGCCATACTTATATCAGACAAACTAGACTTTAAATTAAAGGCTGGAACAAGAGATGAAGAAGGGCATTATATAATAATTTAAAGGGTCTATCCACCAGAAAGAGCTAAGAATTATAAATGTTTATGCACCGAATACCGGAGACCCCAAATATATAAAACAATTACTCACAAACATGAGCAACCTTATTGACAAGAATAGAGTAATTGCAGGGGACTTTAATAGCCCACTTACAACAATGGATAGATCATCTAGACACATGGTCAATAAAGAAACAAGGACCCTGAATGATACATTGGATCAGATGGACTTGACAGATATATTTCGAACCCTGTATCCCAAAGCAACAGAATATACTTTCTTCTCGAGTGCACGTGGAACCTTCTCCAAGATAGATTACATACTGGGTCACAAAACAGCCCTTCATAAGTATACAAGAATTGAGATCATACCGTGCATACTGTCAGACCACAATGCAATGAACCTTCAAACCAACCACAGGAAAAAGTCTGGAAAACCTTCAAAAGTATGGGGGTTAAAGAACACCCTAGTAAAGAATTAATGGGTCAACCGTGCAATTAGAGAAGAAATTAAAAAATATATGGAAACAAATGAAAATGAAAATACAACAATCCAAACACTTTGGGATGCAGCGAAGGCAGTCCTGAGAGGAAAATACATTGCAATCCAGGCCTATCTCAAAAAACAAGAAAAATCTCAAATACAAAATCTAGCAACACACCTAAAGGAAATAGAAGCAGAACAGCAAAGGCAGCCTAAACCCAGCAGAAGAAGAGAAATAATAAAGATCAGAACAGAAATAAACAATAGAGAATCTAAAAAAAACTGTAGAGTAGATCAATGAAACCAAGAGTTGGTTTTTGAAAAAATAATACAAAGTGGTAAACCTCTAGTCAGGCTTCTCAAAAAGAAAAGGGAGATGACCCAAATAGATAAAATCACGAATGAAACTGGAATTATTACAACCAATCCCTCAGAGATACAAGCAATTATCAGGGAATACTATGAAAAATTACATGCCAACAAATTGGACAACTTGGAAGAAATGGACAAATTCCTAAACACCCACACACTTCCAAAACTCAAACTGGAGGAAATAGAAAGCTTGAACAGACCCATAACCAGCGAAGAAATTGAATCGGTTATCAAAAATCTCCCAACAAATAAGAGTCCAGGACCAGATGGCTTCCCAGGGGAATTCTACCAGACATTTAAAGCAGAGATAATACCTGTCCTTCTCAAGCTATTCCAAAAAATATAAAGGGAAGGAAAACTTCCAGACTCATTCTATGAAGCCGGTATTACTTTGATTGCTCAACCAGACAGACACCCAGTAAAAAAAGAGAACTAGAGGCCAATATCCCTGATGAATATGGATGCAAAAATTCTCAATAAGATACTAGCAAATCGAATCCAACAGCATATAAAAAGAATTATTCACCATGATCAAGTGGGATTCATTCCTGGGCTGAGGGCTGGTTCAACATTCACAAATGAATGAATGTGATACATCACATTAATAAAAGAAATGATAACCATATGATCCTGTCAATCGATGCAGAAAAAGCATTTGACAAAATTCAGCATCCTTTCTTAATAAAAACCTTCGAGAAAGTAGGGATAGAAGGAAAATTCTTAAACATCATAAAAGCCATTTATGAAAACCACAGCTAATATCATCCTCAATGGGGAAAAACTGAGAGCTTTCTCCCTGAGACCAGGAACACGATAGGGATGTCCACTCTCACCGCTGTTGTTTACCATAGTGTTGGAAGAACTAACATCAGAAACCAGACAACAAAAGGAAATCAAAGTCATCAAAATTGGCAAAGATGAAGTCAAGCTTTCGCTTTTTGCAGATGACATGATATTATGCATGGAAATCCGATAGACTCCACCAAAAGTCTGCTAGATCTGATCCATGAATTCAGCAAAGACACAGTTTACAAAATCTATGTACAGAAATCAGTTGCATTCCTATACACTAATAATGAAGCAACAGAAAGACAAATAAAGAAAATGATCCCATTCACAATTGCACCAAGAAGCATAAAATACCTAGGAATAAATCTAACCAAAGATGTAAAAGATCTGTATACTGAAAACTATAGAAAGCTTATGAAGGAAATTGAAGAAGATATAAAGAAATGGAAAAAAATATTCCATGCTCATGGGTTGGAAGAATAAATATTATTAAAATGTCAATACTACCCAAAGCTATCTACACATTCAGTGCAATCCCAAACAATATTGCACCAGCATTCCTCTCGAAGGTAGAACAAGCAATCTTAAAATTCATATGGAACCACAAAAGGCCCCGAATAGCCAAAGGAATTTTGAAGAAAAAGACCAAAGCAGGAGGCATCACAATCCCAGACTTTAGGCTCTACTACAAAGCTGTAATCATCAAGACAACATGGTATTGGCCAAAAAACAGACACATAGACCAATGGAATAGAATAGAAACCCCAGAACTAGACCCACAAAAGTATGGCCAACTCATCTTTGACAAAGCAGGAAAGAACATCCAATGGAAAAAAGTCTCTTTCACAAATGGGGTTGGGAGAACGGGACAGCAACATGCAGAAGAATGAAATTAGACCACTTTCTCACACCATTCACAAAAATAAACTCAAAATGGATAAAGGACCTGAATGTGAGACAGGAAACCATCAAAACCCTAGAGTAGAAAGCAGGAAAAGACCTCTCTGACCTCAGCCACAGCAATTTCTTACTTGACACATCCCCAAAGGCAAGGGAATTAAAAGCAAAAATGAAGTGTTGGGACCTCATGAACATGAAAAGCTTCTGCACAGCAAAGGAAACAATCAACAAAACTAAAAGGCAACCAACGGAATGGGAAAAGATATTTGCAAATGACATATCGGACAAAGGGTTAGTATCCAAAATCTATAAAGAGCTCACCAAACTCCACACCCAAAAAACAAATAACCCAGTGAAGAAATGGGCAGAAAACTTGAATAGACACTTCTACTTCTCTAAAGAAGACATCCAGATGGCCAACAGGCCCATGAAAAGATGCTCAACGTCGTTCCTCATCAGGGAAATACAAATCAAAACCACACTCAGATATCACCTCACGCCAGTCAGAGTGGCCAAAATGAACAAATCAGGAGACTATCAATGCTGGCGAGGTTGTGGAGAAACGGGAACCCTCTTGCACTGTTCGTGGGAATGCAAACTGGTGCAACCGCTCTGGAAAACAGTGTGGAGGTGCCTCAAAAAATTAAAAAATAGCCCTATCCTATGACCCAGCAGTAGCACTGCTAGGAATTTACCCAAGGGATACAGGAGTACTGATGCATAGGGGCACTTGTACCCCAATGTTTATAGCAGCACTCTCAACAATACCCAAATTGTGGAAAGAGCCTTAATGTCCGTCAACTGACGAATGGATAAAGAAATTGTGGTTTATATGCACAATGGAGTACTACGTGGCAATGAGAAAGAATGAAATATGGCCCTTTGTAGCAACGTGGATGGAACTGGAGAGTGTGATGCTAAGTGAAATAAGCCATACAGAGAAAGACAGATACCATATGTTTTCACTCTTATGTGGATCCTGAGAAACTTAACAGAAACCATGAGGGAGGGGAAGGAAAAAAAAAAGGTTAGAGTGGGAGAGAGACAAAGCATAAGAGACTCTTGAAAACTGAGAAGAAACTAAGGGTTGATGGGGGGTGGGAGGGGGGGAGGGTAGGTGATGTGTATTGAAGAGGGCATCTTTTGAGATGAGCACTGGGTGTTGTATGGAAATCAGTTTGACAATAAATTTCATATATTAAAAATAAGTAAATAAATAAAAAATAGAAAAAAATCACAAATTAAAATAAAATAAATAAATACAAAATTAAAAATATGTAATTTGTGACCTTTGTTAATATTAAGGGATATAAATAGTAGAGTTTTTGTATGAAATTGAAGATAAGGTTTTTATCAGCTTAAAATAGATTGTTATAAATATATTTTATATAAGCCATATTGTAACCACAAGAAAATTCCTATGCAAAATAGATTAAAAAATAATGACAGAGGAGTCAAAGCATGCCACCACAAAAACTCAAACACAGAAGAAGATAGAAAGTGGAATAAAGAGACAAAATACAGCAAAACACAGACAAATTTAGCAAAATGTCAAAAGTAAGACCTTCAAGTAAGTAATGACTTTAATGTATATGGATTATATTTCCTAATCAAAAGACAGAGAGGCTGAACAGATAAAAGACAAGAGTTGACTATATTTTTCTACAAGGCACATTTTAGATTTAAAGACACAAGTAAAAGTGACACATCAGAAAAAGATATTTCATGCAAATGCTTAAAATAAAGCAAGAGTGGTCATACCTATGTTAGGCAAATAGGCCTTAAGTAAATACATACATACATACATAGTTACATACACACATACCTACCTACCTACATACATACTGTTACTAGAGACAGAACAGGACATTGTATATGACAAAGGTGAATAGGTAACTGATAGAATTGGATAAAATATTTGCAGATCATATCTTTCATGAGGGGTAAATATTCAAAATCTATAAGAAATGCCTACCTTGCTAAATAAATAAATAAATAACCCAATTAACCATATGCAAAGGGATTGAATAGACATTTATCCAAAGAAGATACACAAATGGCCAACAGATATATACAAAGAAAGTTAACATCACTAATCATCCCCAAAATGCAAATCAGAGCCACAATGAGCTATCATGTTACCCATGTTAAGATAGTCACTATTAAAAAGAATAAGAAAATAACAGGTGCTGGTAAGTATGTGGAGTAATTGGAAGTCTTGGGCTCTATTGTTTATAATTTAAAATGGTGCAGGCACTATGGAAGATAGAGTAGAGATCCCTCAAAAAATTAGAAATAGAAATACTGTATGATGTAACTATTTCACTTCTGGGCATTTATGCAAAAGAATTAAAAATAAAATCTTGAATATATATTTGCAGTCTCATGTTCATTGAAACAGTATTTATAATATCTGAAAGGTAGAAACAACCTAGTGTTCACTAAGAAATTAATTAGTAAAACATGGGGCACCTGGGTGGCACAATCATCCGACTTCGGCCCAGGTCATGATATCACTGTTTATGGGTTCAAGCCCCACTTTGGGCTCTGTGCTGACCACTAGCTCAGAGCATGGAGCCTGCTTCGGATTCTGTGTCTCCCTCTCTCTCTGTCCCTCCCCTGCTTGTGCTGTTTCTCTCTCTCTCTCAAAAATAAATAAAACATAAAAAAATAATTAATAAAAATGTGTTATATACATAAAATCAAATTATTCAGCCATAAAAAATAAGGGAAACCTGTTATTCCACAACATGGATGGAACACTAAGACCTTATGCTATTTTATATTAGTCACAGAAGGACAAATACAGCATGATTTCACACATATAAAGTAACTAGTGAAACTCAATGAAGCAGAAAGTAGAGTTGTGTTTGCCAATGGCTGGGAGGAGAGGTAAATAGGGAGTTGCTTTTCAATAAATATAGTGTTTCAGTTATGAAAGATGAAAAATTTCTGTAAAACAATGTGCAAATTGTTAATAACACTTTACTCTCACAAATTTGTTAAGAGGGTAAGTTCCGTGTTACGTGTTTTTTATGATACCATAATAAAAATTTTTAAAATAATGATAATAAACAACTGAGAGGGTAGAAGCAGTTAAAAGGAGGTAAGATAAATAGGAGTAGATGTTCTTGTGGGATTAAAGAATTGTACAGAGGACATAAATGGGTAAGGTGAAAAAATTGAAATTGAATAAAAATATGTAGGATCAGGGTAATGTATGGTTGTATAGAAAGTGAAAGAAAAGATTTTTGAAAGGAGAAAATTTTTTAAAACTTAGATTCCAGAGTGTTGGAATGGTATTATCGATCTTAGAAGCCCATTTTCATACTTCAAAGGGAGAGAAGAGGTAGCACATGGATAATGTTAGTAGGCACTGTTAGTAAATAGATATTTGAATGTAGATTATGCATATACTATTTGGGAGATAACAGGTAGCATTTGAGCTATGACTTAAAGAGAATTCTAAAGTTGTGTCACAGGGTTCTGGTGTCATCATTTCTGTAGTATTTAACATTCTTCTTAAAGATTTTGAGACAAATAAATCTGACAGTAACAGGAAGCTAAAGGGTCCTAAGTGTTCTTCTAAGAGTCATGTCTGTTAATAGATTCAACCTGATATATAGATATATATATATAGATATATATATATGATTAAATATATATATATATAATTATACATAATATACATATTATATATATATCATATATAAATATATATATATATCACTCTTAATTACATTAATGAGCACATCTAAGGAGAATGAATTTAATCTGTTATTTTGATCAAATACATGTAGGTGTATGTGATAAGGTTGATAAGTTAAAAAAACAGTCCAGAAAAATATATAGATGCCATGATGGGGTACATAAAATCCCAATGATTTCATTGCACAATCTTGGAGAAAGTTCAACACATTACTATTCATTTCTACACTTTGCCTCCACTCTTTCTGCTTTCTCAGAATCATATCATGCACCCTTGTCAACTCATTCAGTGTTTTATGAGTGTCAACTCATTCTATTTTATCCCATTTCTGCTTTCAGACCTATATATGAGAAGTGTGTTCTATAAAACAAACAGAATGCAGCGTTTCTATCTTTGGAACTAACTGCATAAGATATTGTTAGAAAATATTTTGTAAGTATTTTCTAAGCTATGGGATTTGACAAAAGAATCTATTTTCCTCTTCAGACTAATCATAAGGAGAAGTAAATAAATTGTCCTGGAAATAAAAACAGACAAAATATAAAAACTGACATTTTAGGAAGTTTGAATAAAATAATAGTTACATGAGTGCAAGTTATCTCTGTGTCAGAATTTCACTTGCTTAATTTAAATTGAAGTGATTAGCTTAGGAATGACAATGAAAGCCTACAAAACTATACAACATTACACCAAATCTTAAATTTTATCCAAAGTGAGGTTTTGGGCTTCTATTAAGGATTTGTTTTGTCAACTAACTATGCCAAATGTTCTCTGAAAATCCGGAGTACTTATTCTTCCTGTTTCAACTATCTGGGAATCTCAGTGGTGTGTATAGGAAATGACTCAAAAAACTGGTTATTAAAGTCTGGGTTCAGCAAGACACTTCAATATTTCTATGAAGTTTCTCAATGGTATCCTAAATTTTGTTCATATGTGTGTATTTACACTTCTTCTGGAGAAAAGCACATGGACTTTATAAGAATATTAAATAGGTAGATGATATCTTGCCCTCTCCCTCACAAAAAGTTCAAAAGAACAATTACTCTAAACATACTGGAAATTACCAGTTACTGGCCAGTTGATGTTTAGTACACAAACTCTCTGGACCCCAAACATCATTTGGTAGCAAGGATTGATGGTTTAGGAAAACAATAGATTTGATGTGCATAATTAGTGTACTCTTAGTTATGAGTCCATTTTCAAATTGTGGACGTGCATTTTTAAGAAATGTTTTTGATAATGTATGGCATTATTAAGATTTTTTGGCCATATTATATGATATAATTTTTTTAACGTTTATTTATTTTTGAGACAGAGACAGAGCATGAACAGGGGAGGGGCAGAGAGAGAGGGAGACACAGAATCTGAAACAGGCTCCAGGTTCTGAGCTGTCAGCACAGAGACCGACACGGGGCTCGAACTCACGGAGCATGAGATCGTGAACTGAGCCGAAGTCGGACGCTTAACCGACCAAGCCACCCAGGCGCCCCTGATACCATTTTGATAAGCAGAAAATATAGTAGTTCAAGTAATACAAGAAAAACTACCATACAGTGCTTTCAGATCCCAATGTAATCTTAAGTTATAAAGATTGAATTTGAATTTTGTTCCTCTTGCCAATGTGCCGTACTTTTTGTCTAAGTGGGCATAAGTTTTATGTTACACTTATCTGTTTGGGAACTACTATGGACAAAAATAAGACAATTTTAACTATTGCTATAGGAATAGCAATGGCTCCTGCAAATTCTTCAACAAAGAGTGAGGAGAGAGAGCATCCAAAGGGATGAAGGTCTGGAAAGTATCATGCTATATTTTATTTACAAGGAAGTAATCTAAGTTACCAAGATACATTGATATAACCAAGATAAATGGGACACCCACTTCAAAAACTACACTGATTCAATCAATCCTGGCAATCAACAGAGTGAAAGATATTACTCATTGTTATAGCATGAATGTCCCCCCAAAATTTATATATGGAAGCCCTAATATGACATTGGAAGGTAATTATGTCATAAGGGTAAAGCCTACCTGATGAGCCTCATAAGATCCCTCCATAGGAAGAAGAGAGCTAGTCTTTTCTGATTCTACCATTTGAGGACTTAAGGAGAAGCTGACCACCCACAAGGCAAGAAGAGGGCTCTGATCAAGACCAGACACAATGACTTTGGACTTCTAAGACTCCAGAACTGTGAGAAGTAAATGTTTGTTGTTTAAGTCACCCAGTCTATGGTAATTTAATTTAGCAGCCCCAGCTGTCTAACACAACCATATCCTGGGAGAAACTGGTCCTTCTTCCTATATAAAGGCAACTTTTTATCCCTGCCAACTGACTATACTAGGGATACTTAATCAGTCCTGGAAACAGCATCCCTGGTACCTCTCTGATCTATTCCAACTACAGACTGCATGTTTCTACTGCTTTAACTGAACCTGTTACTAGAGTTTCAAGTTTTGTCTCAAACAAGTTACTTTGTAATGTCTTCATATAATTTGGTGGATGATTTAGGAAGAAAAACGTTGACTAGAATATTTTTGTTCTCATTTAAGTACCTGTACCTTTATATCTATTGAAGTTACCAAGTGTTTTATTTTTTTATTTTATGTTTTTAACTTTTTTTTTTCTTGAGAAAGAGACAGGTGTGAGTGGGGTAGTGGGGCAGAGAGACTGGGAGACCACAGGATCTGAAGCAGGCTCCAGTCTCTGAGCCACTGGCACAGAGCCTGACGTGGGGCTCGAACTCACAGACCGTGAGGTCATGACCTGAGCCGAAGTCAGATGCTTAACCAGCTGAGCCACCCAGGCGCCCCTTCTTTATTTTTTTTATGTTTTATTTATTTTTTTTATTTTTGAGAGAGACAGGTGTGAGTGGGGAAGGGGCAGAGAGAGAGGGAGACACAGGATCTGAAGCAGGCTCCACGCTCTGAGCTGTTAGCACAAAGACTGACGCGGGGCTGAAATTACCAAGTATTTTATACTGTAACTCTTAGTGAGTTATTTTTCAGCCTCTTCTCCAAAAGGTAATAATAATCACAGCCATTCTTCTCTCACTTGATTTTTCAATTTACCATAATTGAATTCACATGAATCCAACAAAACATAACTATTAAATTTGGGTGATTCATTCAGGTGAGTTAATTGAGGAATTGTTAAGGACTACATGTTTGTGTCTTTCCCAAACTCTTGTATAGACACTCTAATCATCAATGTGAGAGTATTTAGAGAATGGGGCCTTTGGGAGGTATCTCTTTCAGGAGGGTGGAGCTCTGCTGATGGGATTAGTACACTATTAAAAAGAGACAGGAGAGAACTTTCTCAGTCTCTCTTTCCCACTCTCTCTTTGGGGCATGTGAGGATACAGCAAGAAGGCAGCTGTCTACAAGCCAGGAAGCAAGCATTCTACAAACACCAGATCTGCTGACACCTTTTTGACTTTCCAGACCCCAGAACTGGGAAAATTAATGTTTATTGTTTAAGCACCCAGTCTAAGGTATGTTTCTTACAGCAGCTCTAACTAATACAGCAATCAACAAAACAACACAAAAACAGCAACAAAATATTATATGCAAATTATAGTGACACCTTCTGAGAGGTCTGTGAAGTATAATTTTCACATGCAAATCAGTTGTGGACAGCGAAATGTAAGTCTGACCTAAATCTGCCCCTTCACTGCTTTGGCACCCATTCATTACATCTATATGTATTTGTGTAACTAAGCCTATCATTTCATTCATTCTCTCCAAGTAGCCTGTAAAGGAGGCAGAGCAAAGATTATGTTTCCCCAATGTCAGCTCTTGGCACAGTGTCTAGAAGATATTAAAAAGTACTCAATGAGTGTTTGACAAATTAATAACCAGTACACAGAAATACTGCTACTAGAGCTCATAACAGTTGAGTCCTTGCACAAGGATGTTTTACAAGCTATCATTTTCTACTTATTTTGAACTTCTTATGAAAGTTTGTCTTATCTGCCAAACTCCATGAGACTAAAGATACTGTCTTATTCTTTTGTACCTGCAGAATCCACTATTATGCCTTGAATACAGTGAATACTCAATAAATCTTAGTTTATTTTGTTTAAGCCAGGCTATGCAAACTACTTTAATGTGGTTTTAAATATAATGAGTTAAAACTTGGAAAACTAAAACCAAAAATTCAACAAGTACATTTATGAATGATTATTATTCAGATTCTTGTTACTAAAAAGTCATAATTATTTCCTTTCTATAAAAAGTCATTCTCTAAAATTTTTACTCTTAAACTGGCATTGAGTAACACAGATGTTACAAAACAATGTCAAAGTCAAGTTTTTTTTTAATTTTGTGATTGCCTGTGATTTAATAATACAATTTGGAAATAATCTATTAATCTTAACTTTATCATTCATTGTCTGGGTCAAGGTTTTTCCGTACTCAGTTACACATTTCACTGAATATGAATACTGATTTAGGGAAAGTATTTTTTTAAAGTAGAACTAACTCCTGTGTACCATGCTGATATACTAGCACAGTTAACTCCAAGAATTGGCCTATAATACAACCCATTAAATTCAGACACTGAGACTGTATACTGTGAATACATATTAAGTTTCATAGTAGAAGCAAGGGATGCTTTTCTTGATGCGAATCTTAATAAATAAGCTGAATCCAAAATAAATAGAGAAGATGGTGTTTTCATAACAAGCTGCTTTGTAAATTAATTCATATGTAACAAATCAACTGCTGCTGTGGCAAAAAAAAAGTATGTTTTATATTTTATCCTCTTCAATCATAAGAGGAAGAAGAAGGAAAAAAAACCTTCATTGTATATAAAACCTTGTTCACTTTGACATAAGTCCTTCCAGCCATGGTCTCTTTTTGATTGAAACAAACTTAAACCATATTCCATTTCACAAAAGCAAAATGTGCTGAACATGTGGTTTTCAAAATAGAAGCATGTGCATCAACTGTTTTGCATGAAGATCCTTTCTGTGAAATGTCTCTGGGGAAATTTCATTACCAAAAGCCAGGGAGCACAGGAAAAGGGTGAAACAGACCAAGATCAAGCATTCCTGAAAGTGGATGTCCCAGGCAGAGGCACAAATGACATTCAATATACATACTTAGGGCCTCCTGTTGAGTTCTCTGTTTGGTAACCCAGATCAGGATGCTTGTTTAGTGGATAAAAGTGTAACTTTAGAAATTGACAGGAACTCTTGTGCTCTGACACCTGTATTCTCAGCTAGAGATTGTGGAAGGGGTATTAAATAAGCACACATTTCAAACTTCATTCTATTTTGCATTTTTACAACTCTCTGGTTTCAAAAGAGCCATTTATAAAACTGGCAGTTTAAGGATGCATTGACAACACTCAGTGGCCATTATGATATAGTACATATTCTGTCTTTCCATTGTTAAAATACTTTTTTTAAAGCTATAACTATAAACTAAGGGTCAACCTGGCATTATCTTTACTGTAATAGTTGGCTTGAATTTGCATATGAATGGGTGTCTTTGTTGTAGACATTATCAATAATGCTATTTATATCTAAAATGTGCTATGAACTTTGAAAGCTATCAACAGAGTCAATCAACAGTGAATATTAGCACTTCAAGGAAATCATCCCTTTCAGCCTGAAGAAAAAAAAAAAAAGAAGAGGTTGGGCTGTGAATTTTGACCTAGGAAGATAATAATGTCTTCCTAGATCTCATTATGCCTTATGTCCATTTAAGGCCATCTGGGACTCTGTATGATAAAAGACTGGTGCAAATGTATGAGCCCCTGGATCTAGCAATAGCCCTCTGGATATTAGGTTGGATTAGTAGATTTACTGCTAATCCAAACACTGTGAGTCAAATTTTGCCTGACACATCTGCACTATGAGTCTCTGAAAATTTTAGTAAGTTGAGCTTTTAAAGAGCTGACAACAGCCTTTATGCTCCAGGCACAGGCTGCATGTCGTTTGCCATCAAGTGCAGTTCTTCATTCTGCATTCCCTCCACATTTGCAATGGCAGATCCTGCCCTTCCACTCCATGGTAATAGCCTTTGTCAGCCACAAACTTAAATTGTTCATGTGTTCTTATCTAGACCAAATAAATTTTGAGTCAATTTTTGCATAAGATATACATGATATGAAAAGGAGATTCAAAAGGGTATGTATACCCTTAATTTCAGCCAAAGAAGGTTTCTGAAAACAAAGTTTTACTTTAATTCCTGCTAAATCACAAATAAAGCTACAAATTTGTATCCAAGGAACCATTATAGAATTTTGGGATTCTCACTGGAATTCTTGAATGTTTTTCAGATTAGGGGGTCTGTAATATCAAAACATAAGTGGAAGTATTTTCAACTGTGATATGATAACTAATATAATTATATAGAGACATCTGAGCAGAAATCATGTCAGCAAGCATGAGACACAACATATAAAAAGATTCAGAAATTATATGTGTAACTTAAACCTGGATGACATTAAATTCTACTAAATGAAACCTAGCCTACTATTTATTGACAAAAGAATCTTGTACTAATATTAATAACAATATTATTTTTAACCTCCTATTATGATCCATGCTTTTTACATTCACCATCATTGATCTTCCCCAATCAGAATGAAGTCAATATCCTTATCTCCATTTTAAACATAAAGAAACAAGGCTCAGAAAAAATAAGTGACTGATCCAGGACCCAAAGTGGAGCCAAAATTTAATCCTTGATATCTCCATTTCTAAAATTCTCCATTTTTTACTATGGCACTGTTATGAGTTGAATGATGTCTCTCCCACTATGTATGAAATGGGATTATTTCATATATGTAAGGTTTGATCTTAATTTTTCTTTCTTTAATCTTTTTATTTAAATTCCACTTAGTTTAAAGCGGTGTTAAAACATTTTCAGGGGGCGCCTGGGTGGCTCAGTCAGTTAAACGACCAACTTCAGCTCGGGTCATGATCTCGCAGTCCATTAGTTCAAGCCCCGCATCAGGCTCTGTGCTGACAGGCTCTGAGCTGTGTCTCCCTCTCTCTCTGACCCTTCCACATTCATGCTCTGTCTCTCTGTGTCTCAAAAATAAGTAAACATTAAAAAGATTTAAAAAAAAACAGTTTCAGGTGTATAATACAGTGATTCAACATTTCCATGCATCACCCAGTGCTCATCAAAAGTGCACCCCTTAATCCACATCACCTACTTAACCTGTCCACCTACGTACCTCCCTTCTGGTAACCATCAGTTTGAATTCCATACTTAAGGATATGGTTCTTAGTTTGCTTCTCTTTCTCTTTTTTTGTCTTTACTCATTTGTTTTGTTTCTTAAATTCCACATATTAGTGAAATCATATGGTATTTGTCTTTCTCTGACTGACTTATTTCACACAGCATAATATTCTCTAGCTCCATCCATGTTATTGCAAATGATAAGATTTCATTTTTATGGCTGAGTAATATTCCATTTTATGTATATACCACCTCATCCTTATCTATTCATCATCTGAAGGACATTTGGGTTATGTCCATGAATTGGCTATTGTAGATAATGCAGCTATAAACCTCAGAGCACATTTATCCCTTTGAATTAATATTTTTGTATTATTTGGGTAAATACCTAGTGGTGCAATTGCTAGATTGCAGGGTAGTTTTACTTTTAACTTTTTTGAGGAACCTCCGTACTGTTTTCTAGAGTGGTTTCACCAGTTTGCATTTCCACCAAATGTGCAAGAGGGTTTCCTTTTCTCCACATTCTTGACAACACCTACCATGTCTTGTTATTGAGTTTAGCCATTCTGACAGAAGTTAGTCATTGTAGTTTTGATTTACATTTCCCTATAGATGAATTATGTAGATCAAATCTTCATGTGCCCGATGTCAATCTTTATGTCCTCTTTGGAAATATATCTGTTCATACCTTCCTCTCATTTTTAATCATGTTAAAGTAATCTAAATTGATTAAAGCAGTGTCAAGAATTAAGGAGGGCGCATCTTGTGATGAGCACTGGGTGTTGTATGTAAGTGATGAATAACTAAATACTACACCTGAAACTAATATTGCACTGTATGTTAACTAACTGGAATCTAAATAAACACTTGTGGGGAACACAATAGAATAGATCAATGAGACCAGGAGCTGGTTTTTGGAATAATCAATAAAATTGATAAACTTCCAGCCACATTTAATAAAGGAAGTGAAAAAGACCCAAATAAATAAAATCAAAAATTACAGAGGATAAATAAAAAATAACAACACAGAAGTGCAAGCAATTATAAAACAACGTTATAAAAAATTATATAGCAACAAAAAGGACAACCTTCAAGAAATGGATAAATTCCTAAAAACATATAACATACCAAAACTATAAAAGCAAGAAATGGAAAACATGAAAAGACTGACAATCAGCAAAGAAATGGAATTAGTACTCAATAAATTCCAAACAGAAAAAAGTCCAGGAATAGAAGGCTTCATGGATGAATTCTACCAAACATATTAAGAAGAGTTATTACTTTATTTTCAAACTATTCCAAAAAGTAGAAATGAAAGAAAAACTTCGAAATTCATTCTATGAGGACATCATTGCCCTGATAAAGATTCTGTAATGAAAGAGTAGTATAGGGCAATATTTCTGAACATAAATTAAAAAATCCTCAACAAAATACTCATAAACAAAATTTAAAAAACCTTAAAAATATCATTCATCACGTTGAAATGGGATTTATTCCTGTCTTTCAATTATGGTTCAATATTCATAAATCAATTAATGCTATACATCAAGTTAATAATATAAAGGATAAGAACCCTATGAAGATCTCAATAAATGCAAAAATAGCATTGAAAAGTAGAACACATATTCATGATAAAAAACATTCAACAAAGTAGGTTTAGAGGGAACATACCTCAACATAATTAAGGCAATATATGAAAAACCCACAGCTAATATCATACTCATTGGGGAAAAATCGAGCAGTCTTACTCTATGGTCAAGAACAAGGGAAGGATGTCCACTCTCACCAATTTTATTCACCATAGTATGAGAAGCCCTAGCCATAACAATAAGACAGCCAAAAGAAATAAAAGGGTTTAAATAAATAAATAAATAAATAAATAAATGGCATCTAAATCGTGAAGAAGTCAAACTTTCAGTATTTGCAGATGATATGATACTCTATATAGAAAATCTGACAGACTCCACCAACACACTGTTGGAACTCCTAAATGAACTCAGTAAACTTGCAAGATACAAAATCAACATATGTAAATATGTCATGTTTCTAAACACCAATAATGAAGCAGCAGAAAGTAAAATTAAGGAATGAACTTCAATTACAATTACACCAAAAACAATAATACACATCAGAAAAACCTAAACAAAAGATGTGAAAAACCTGTACCCTTAAAACAATAAAACACTGATGAAAGAAATTGAAGATAACACAAGGAAATGGAGAGACATTCCATGCTCATGGATTGCGAGAATAAATATTGTTAAAATGTCTATACTACCAAAAGCAATATACACATTTGAGAAATCTCTATCAAAATACCACCAACATTTTTCATAGACATGGAACAAACAATCCTAAAATTTGTATGAGACCATTGGAGGCTTTGAATAGCAAAAGGCAACTTGAAAACCAAAGATAAAAGTATCACAATTCTGGACTTAAAGTTATATTACAAAGCTGTAGTAATCAAGACAGTATGATACTGGAGCAAAGAACAGACACATAGATCAGTGGAGCAGAATAGAATACCCAGAAATAGACCCACAACTATATGCTCAAGGGAAACAAAAGCAAAAATAAAGTTTTGGGAATACATAAAAATAAGAGTTTCTGCACAGTAAAATAAATGATCAACCAAACAGAAAGGCAATGTAGAGAGTGAGAGAAGATATTTGCAAATGACATATCCGATAAGGGGTTTGTATTCAAAATATATAAAGAATTTATAAAACTCAACACCCAAAACCCCTCCAGCAACAGTTTATTCTCTACAGTTGAGTCTGTTTTATGTATAGACCCTTTCTTTTTTCCTCCTATGTTCGTCAGTTTTGTTTCTTATATTCCACATATGAATGAAATACAATGGTAGTTATCTTTCCCTGACTGATTTATTTCACTTAGCTTAATACTCTCTAACTCCATCCACGTTGTTGCAAATGGGAAGATTTCATTTTTTCGAGGGTGCCTTGGTGGCTCAGTAGTTTAAGCATCTGTCTATTCATTTTGGCTCAGGTCATTATCTCATGGTTCACAAATTCAAGCCCTGCATCAGGCTCTGTGCTGACAGGGTGGAGCCTGCTTGGGATTCTCTCTCTCTCTCCCTCTCTCTCTGCCCCTCCCCTTCTCATGCACACACACTCTCTCTCTCTCAAAATAAACAAACATAAAAAAATATATTTCATTATTTTTGATGGCTGCACAATATTCCTCTATCTCTCCCTCTCTCTCTATAGATTAGATAGATATAGATGATATATATGTGTATAGATATAGATATAGATATAGATTTTATATATATATATATATATATATATATATATCACATCTTCTTTACCAATTCATTGGTTGATGGACATTTGGACTATTTCCATAATTTGGCTATTGTTGATAATACTGCTAAAATCATCAGGGTGCATGTATCACATAAAATCAGCATTTTTTGTATCACTTGGGTAAATGCCTAGTAGTGCAATTGCTGGGTCATAGGGTAGTTCTATCTTTTTAACTTTGAGAGGACCATCCATGTTATTTTCCAGAATGGCTACACCAGTTTGCAATCCAATCAACGGAACAAGAGGGTCCCTTTTTCTCCAAATTCTCATGAGTATTCTGAGGTATTCTGAGTATTCTCTGAGTATTCTCTGAGTATTCTCATGAGGTGTGAGGTGGTATTTCATTTTACTTTTGAGTTATATTTCCCTGATGATCAGTGATGTTGAACATCATTTCATGTGTCTGTTGGGCATCTGTATGTGTTCTTTGGACAAATATGTTTTCATGTCTTCTCCCATTTCTTTTATGTAATTTTAAGGTCTATCTATATCTATCTATCTATCTATCTATCTATCATCTATCTATCATCTAATCTATTGAGAGGGAGAGACACAGCATGAATGGGAGAGGGGCAAACGGAGAGAGAAAGAGAATCCCAAGCAGACTCCACACTATCAGCACACAGCCTGACATGGGGCTTGAACTCAGGAACCTGAGCCAAAATCAAGAGTTCGGCAGTTAACCAACTGAACCACCCATGCACCCCACTTATGCCCATTTATCAACTGGATAATTTGTTTTTCAGAGATTGAGTTTTATAAGATCTTTATATTTTTTGCATACTAACCCTTTATCAGATATGTAATTTGCAAATATCTTCTCCCATTCCAAAAGCTGCCTTTTAGTTTTGTTGATTGTTTATTTTGATGTGCAGAAGTTTTTTATCTTCATGAAGTCCCAATAGTTTATTTTTTCTTTCCTTTCCCTTGCCACAGGAGACATATCTAGCAATAAGTTGCTATGGTTGAGGTCAAAGAGGTCTGCACCTGTGTTATCATCTATGATTTCGATAGCTTCCTGTCTCACGTTTAGGTCTTTCACCCATTTCAGATTTGTTTTTGTGTATAATGTAAGAAAGTGGTCCCGTTTCATTCTTTTGCAAGTTGGTGTCCAGTTTTCCAAACACCATGTATTGAAGATACTTTGTCACTGGATATTCATTCATGCTTTGTTGAAGATTATTTGACCATACAGTTATGAGTCTATTTCTAGGTTTTCTATTCTGTTCCAATGATCCATGTGTCTGTTTTGTGTGTGTGTGTGTGTGTGTGTGTGTGTGTGTGTGTGCCAGCACAATACTGTCTCATTACACCTTTGTAATATTACTTGAATTCTGGAATTGAGATGCTTCTAGCTTTGCTTTGCTTTTTCAAGATTTCTTTGACTATTTGAGGTCTTTTTGTGGTTCCATACAAATTTAGGATTCTTTCCTCTTGCTTTGTGAAAAATGTTGGTGGTATTTTGATAGACATGGCATTAAATGTGTAGATTGCTTTGGAAAGTATAGACATTTTAACAGTATTTGTTGTTCTAATCTATGAACGTGCAATGCAGTGTTTTTCCATTTCTCTTGTGTCTTCTACAATTTTGTTCATCACTGTTTTATAGTTTTCAGAGTACAGAAATTTTACCCGTTTGGTTAGCTTTATTCCTATTTTTTTTGGATGCAATTGTAATTGGGATTGATTCCTTTTTTAAGTTTATTTATTTATTTATTTATTTATAGCAGGAGTGGGGGACAGGCAGAAAGAGAGGGTGAGAGAGAATCCCAAAAGACACTGCATTCTCAGAATGGAGCCTGAGGTGGAGCTTGATCTCATGAACCATGAGATCATGAACTAAGCCAAAATCAAGAGTCAGGCACTTAAATAACTGAGCCACCCAGGCTTCTCAATAGGATTGATTCTTTGATTTCCCTTTCTACTGCTTCATTGTTGGTATATAGAAAGATAACTGATATCTATACCTGAATTTTATATCCAGCAACTTTACTGAATTGATGTATCAGTTCTAGTGGTTCTTTTGGTGGAGTCTTTCATATTTTCTACAAAGACTATCATGTTATTTGTAAATAGTAAAAGTTTGACTTCTTCCTTGCAGAAGTGGATGACATTTATTTCTTTCTGTTGTCTAATCACTAAGGCTAGGACTACCAGTATTGTGTTACATACAAGTAGTGAGAGTGAACATCCCAGTATTGTTCCTGACCATAGAGGAAAAGCTCTCAATTTTTCCTCATTTAGGATGAGATTTGCTGTGGGTTTTTCATATATGGCCTTTTGTTATCCATATTTTGTTGAAGTATATTTTTTAAGAAGAATGTTGTATTTGTCAAATGCTTTTTTTGCATCTATTGAGAGGATCATATGGTTCTTCTTTCTTTTATTAATATGGTCTATCAAATTGATTGATTAGCAAATATTGAGCCACCCTTGCCATCCAGAAATAAATCCCAATTAATCGTGTTGAATGATGCTCTTAATATACTGCTGGATTCGATTTCCTAGTACCCTGTTGAGAATTTTAGTATCCATGTTCATCAGGGATATTGACATGTAATACCCTGTTTAGTAGGATATTTGTCTGGTTTTGGATTCAAGGTAATGCTGGTCTCAAAGAATGAGTTTGGAAATTTTCCTTCCATTTGTAATTTTTGGAATAGTTTGAGAACAATAGGTATTAATTCTTACTTAAATGTTTGGTAGAATTCCCCTGTGAAGCCATCTGTCCCTAGACTTGTTTGTTGCGAGGTTTGTGATTAATGATTCACTTCCCTTGCTGGTTATTGGTCTACTCACATTTTCCTTTTCTTGCTCTTACAGTGTTTGCAATTTATATGTTTCTAAGAATTTATCTATTTCCTCAAGGTTGTCCAATTTCTTGACATATAATTTTTCACAATATTCTCAAGTAATTGTTTGTCTTTCTGTGGTTTGGATATTATTTCTCTTTTCTCATTTGTGGTTTCATTTCTTTGGATCTTCTCTATTTTCTTTTTGATAAGTCTGGCTAAGGGTTTATCAATTTCATTAATTTTTTCAAAGAACCACCTATTTGTTTCATTGATTAGTTCTTCTGTTTTTTTTTTAATTAGCAAATGATTGGTTTTGAGTATTTATTACCTTTGTTTTTATTATAATGTACTCATTGGTAGGTTTAAATAGTTTAATTTTTTTTTAATTTTATTTTTTTTATTTACATCCAAATTAATTAGCATATAGTGCAACAATGATTTCAGGAGTAGATTCCTTAATGCCCCTTATCCATTTAGTCCATTCTCCTCCCACAACCCTTCCAGTAACCCCCTGTTTGTTGGCCATATTTAAGAGTCTCTTATGTTTTGTCCCCCTCCCTGTTTTTATATTATTTTTCCCTTCCCTTATGTTCATCTGTTTTGTCTCTTAAAGTCCTCATATGAGTGAAGTCATATGATATTTGTCTTTCTCTGACTGACTAATTTTGCTTAGCATAATACCCTCCAGTTCCATCCACATAGCTGCAAATGGCAAGATTTCATTCTATTTGATTGCCGAGTATATATATATATATATATATATATATACCACATCTTCTTTATCCATTCATCCATCGATGGACATTTGGGCTCTTTACATACTTTGGCTATTGTTGATAGTGCTGCTATAAGTATTGGGGTGCATATGTCCCTTCAAAACAGCACACATGTATCTCTTGGATAAATACCTAGTAGTGCAATTGCTGGGTTGTAGAGTTCTGTGTTTTAAAGGTTTTTTTTTTATTATTTATTTATGTTCTAGTCTTCATTATTTCCCTTCTGCTCTCTTAGGCTTCTTTTGTTCTTATTTTTAAGCTTGTTAAGTGTAATGTTAGGTTGCTTACTTGAGAGTTTTATGGCTTCTTGAGTTAAGCCTGTATTGCTATATACTTCCCTGTTATGACTCGTTTTGCAGTCCAAAGGTTTTGGACCATTGTGTTTTCATTTTCATTTGTGTCTATATATTTCTTTTACTTACCCTTAAATCTTCTAATTGACCCATTTATTGTTTACTAGGATCTACTTTAGCTTCCATATATTTGTGGTTTTCAAAATTTTTCTTGTTGTTGATTTCAAACTTCATAGCACTGTGGTCAGAAAATATGCATGGGATGATCTCAATCTTTTTTTTACTTTTTTGAGGCCTGATTTGTTATCTAGTATATGATCTATTCTGGAGAATGTCTCATATGGACTTGAAAATAATGTGTATGCTGCTTCTTTAGAATGAAATGTTCTGAATATATTTGTTAAGTCCATCTGGTCCTGTGTGCCAGTAAAAGCCAGTTTTTTTTTTCTTGACTTTCTGCTTAGATAACCTTCAATAGATGTGAGTGGGTTGTGAAAGTCTTCTATTATTATTGTATTAGTATCAGTGAATTCCTGTGTGTTCATTAGTGTTTTATATTTTTAGATGCTCCCAAGTTGATGGCATAAATATTGGCAACTGTTAGATCCTCTTGTTGGATAGACAAATTTATTACGATAGAGTTCCCTTTTTCTTCTCGTTATAGTGCTTGTTTTACAAATTAGTTAGTATGATACAAGTATTGCTACAACTGCATTCTTTTGAAGTCCATTTGATTGTAATGTTTCTCCATCTCCTCACTCTCAATCTGCAGGTGTCTTTAGGTCTAAAATGTGTCTCTTGTAGGCATCATGGAACTGGGTCTTATTTTTTGTCCATTCTAACACACTATGTCTTTAGATTTGAGCTTTTAGTCCATTTACATTCAAAGGAATTATCAATAGGTATGAATTTAGTGTTATTGTATTACTTGTTTTGTTGTTGTTTCTGGAGATTTTCTCTGTTCCTTTCTTTTCTTTGTCACTTTTGGTCTTAACTTCCCAAAGAGTTTCTTTTAATATTTCCTTCAGGCAGGGCTGTTTTAATGGTCACAAATTCCCTTAGTTTTTGTTTGTTTGTTTTGTTTTGTTGTTGTTGTTGCTTTTTTTTTTTTTTTTTGTATGGGAAATTCTTTATCTAGCCTTCTATTCTGAATGATTACCTTGCTGGATAGAGTATTCCTGGTTGCAAATCTTTCCCATTCAGTACAATGAATATGTCTTGACATTTCCTTCTGGCCTGCCAAGTTTCTGTGGAGAGATTTGCTTCTCCTCTTATAGTTCTTCCCTTGTAATTTAGGGGTTTCTTTTTTCTTACTACTTTTAGGATCTTTTTCTTTATTTCTATCTATATTTTCCAAATTTAACTACAATATGTCTTGGTGTTGGCCTACTTTTGTTGATTTTGATAGGAACATCCATGCCTCCTGGATTTGGATGTCTGTTTCCTTCCCTAGATGAGGAAAGTTTTCATGTATGATTCGCTGAAATAAACTTTCTGCTCCTTTTTCCCCTCTCTTGTTCTTCTGGGACTCATATGATATGAATGTTATTGAGGTTGATGGCATCACTGTGTTACC
Source organism: Lynx canadensis (assembly GCF_007474595.2). Lineage (NCBI taxonomy): Eukaryota > Metazoa > Chordata > Mammalia > Carnivora > Felidae > Lynx > Lynx canadensis. The sequence continues at coordinate 65,823,068 of NC_044321.2, read as the reverse complement.
TAAGTCTATTTTCTTGCTCCAAGATGTTTCTTTACCTCTTTTGTTCAGCTTCATTATTTTCCATAATTCTATCTTTTATATTACTTATTCATTCCTCTGCTTCTTCCATCTTTGTGGTCATTACATCCACTCAGTTTCAAATCTATTACTGCATTTTTCATTTCAGTCTGGTTTGTTTTAAACTCTATTGTCACTGCGGTAAGGATCTTTAATGTCTTCTATGCTTTTCTCAAGCTCTGCTGGTATCCTTATGATTGTTGCTTTAAATTCTGGATGAGGCATATCACTTATAACTCTTTCAATTAAATCTTTGGTTGTGACCTTTTTCTTTTTTCTTTTTCTCTTTTCTTTTTTTGCTTTTTTGTTTGTTTGTTTCTGGATGAATTCTTCCATCATGGCATTTTGGGTAGGTCTCTCTTCTTCTCTGTGTTAGAAAAGAATGTTATGTTTCCTGCTCCTGAGAGTAATGGCTTTACGAAGAAGAGGTCATATAATGCCCTGGGACTGGTGCTTCAGGAAATGTTTCTGGTGTGTGCTGTATGCACTCTGCTGATGTGTTCTGGCTGCTCTATCCCTCAAGTCAGCCTTGTACCAAAGTTCTCGTTGCCTTCAATGGGGAGTATTTTAACCTAGCCAGAATGTGTCAAGTTTTAACTAGATGTGCTCTGGTCTGCTTGTGAAAAGAGACCCAATGCTATTTTCACTAGAAATGAAACTTTGTAGGACTCTACGTTCAGTAGAGGTAGTGCATGCAGTGGTTTCTGCTGGTCTCCTGAGGGAAGAGCTAGCCTTTCTGGTCTTTATGTACACATACCAAAAAACACAGCCCCAACAGAGTGCAGGTCAGGAGAGTGTCTTGATGTAAGCAGGTTAAGCAGTTTTTTTGCTGGGTTGTTTACTGATGTTGGTTTGTGCTGAATGAAGGGAGAGGGAAGTGGCACTTTCCAGCTACTTTGCCCTTGAAGAGGGGAGTTTGTGATTATAGCTGTTAGGGAAGCCCTCTCATAATTGTGAATATTTCCCCTCATACCTCCTAGGCATTTTTCAGATTTCTGTTTTCATAATCTCTGAGTTGCTTACCTTCCTTGAGGAGTATGGTGTACTTTGTGCTCCAACCCAGCCAGGCTGTCTGAGTTTTAAAATTCCAAATTTTAGGGACCTGCTGCAGCAGGGAACCATGCTGGTATTCTTGATTTGGGTCTAGCCACTCTAGGATTGATGCAGGTATGGCCTAGAAGGGAAATCACACCAGAGCACTGGAGTTTGGGATTTGAGGCAAAGTAGGCTAAACAGTGTGCAGGTTAGCTACCCTGAACAGATGTCTCTTCACCTATGCTGAGGGACAGAGGAGGTAAATGCCACTCACTGGCTCTTTTGTCCCTGGAGAGACAATGCCACCTGTCTCAAATGTACTCCAAGAAGATTGAACATTCTCTCCCAATGCTCTTAGGCAATCTTCAGATTGTACTGTCTCCCCATGGGTTACCTGCCTACTTTCTCTATGGGAGCAGTTCCATGTCCTCAGCACTCTAGACCAGCCATGCAAGGGACCTCTAAATATCCAGTGTTTGAGCCTCACTGGTTGGAAAAAATAGCAGCATTCACCTCCTCTCATTTTCCCAGTAAATGGCTTTGGGGAAGTTTCGTCCTTTTACAATCCCCTGTGTGCTCTTCTCACTCTTGCATTTCTCTGCAAACAAGGCTCCCTCCCCTCCACAGCACCTGTGAATCTTTTCTCCCCCAATCCATGTTTCCACACTTCCTAAATTCCATGATGTGGCCTCTTGTCTTCTTGTAGTGTGCACTTTGTTCTGTCAGTTCTCAGATAGATTTCATGGATATTCAGAATGATTTGATATTTATAGAGCTCTGTTTGAGGGACGAGGCAAGCCTAGGGTCCTCCTACTACTCTGCCATCTTAGCTCCCCTGAAAACACTTCTACCTGTTCTATTGGTGTTTAGTTTCCATATCAATTATTTCTTCTCTAATCTTTATTTCCTTCCTTATGCAAACTTTTTGGTTTAATTTTTAGATCCTTTAGGTGTAAAGTTAGGATGTTTATTGGAGATATTTCTTGCTTCTTGAAGTAGGCCTATATTGCTATATACTTCCCAATTTGTACTGCTTTTCCTGTGTCTCAAAGGTTTTGGATCATTGTGTTTTCATTTTTAATTAGTTTCCATGTATTTTAAATTTCTTCTTTCATTTCACTCTTGACTCAATCATTGTTTATTACTATGTTGTTTAACCTCCATGTATTCAAGGAAATTTACCAAACATTTAAAGAAGAGTTAATACCTATTCTTCTCAAATTATTCCAAAACATAGAAATGGAAGGAAAACTTCCAAATTCATTCTAGAAGACCAGTATTACTCTGATTCCAAAACCAAACAAGAACTCCACTAAAAAAGAGAACTACCACTGAATATTCCCCAAAAAAACATGGATGCAAAAATTCTCAAATATATGAGCAAATCTAATCCAACAGTACATTAAAAGAATCATTCACCACGATCAAGTGGGATTTATTCCTGTGCTGCAAGGGTATTTCAAGATTTGCAAATCAATCAACCTGATACACCCCATTAATAGAAGAAAGGATAAGAAATTCATGATCATCTCAATAGATGCAGAAAAGCATTTGACAAAGTAAAACATCTATTCATCATTAAAACACTCAAAAAAGTAGGATTAGAAAGGAAAACAAAGCTGGAAGTATCACAATTCTGGACTTCAAGTTATATTACAAAGCTACGGTGATCAAAACAGTATGGTCATGGCACAAAACTATACCCATAGATCAATACAACAAAATAGAAAACCCAGAAATGAATCCATAATTATGTGGTCAATTAATCTTTGACAAAGAAGGTTAAAATATCCAATGGAAACAAGTTTTTTCAAAAAATAGTTTTGGGAACACTGGACAGCAGCCTGCAAAAGAATTAGCCTAGACCACCTTCTTACAACAAACACAAAAATAAATTCAAAATGGATTAAAGACCTAATGTGAGACATGAAACCATTAAATCCTAAAGGAGAATAGAGGAGGTAACTGTTTTGACATGGGCCATAGCAACCTCTTACTAGATATATCTCCACAGGCAAGGGAAACAAAAGCAAAAATAAACTATCGGGAATTCATCAAAATAAAAACTTCTGCATAGTGAAAGAAAGAATCAACAAATTAAGGGGAAACCTATAGAATGTAAGAAGATATTTGCAAATGAAATACCTGATAAGGGATTAGCATCCAAAATATATAAAGAACTTATTAAATGCAGCAGTCTAAAAACAAATAATCCAAATACAAAATAGGCAGAATACATGAATAGATATTTTTCCAAAGAAGACATACAAATGGACAAAAGAAACATGAAAACATGCCCAACATGCCCAACATCCCTGACCATCAGGGAAATACAAATCAAACTACAATGAGATATCACCTGATACCTGTCAGAATGGCTAAAATTAACAACACAGGGAAAAACAAGTGTCTGGGGGGGATGTGGAGAATGGGGAATTCTCTTACACTTTTGGTGGGTATGCAAACTGGTGCAGCTACTCTGGAAAAGAGTATTGGAGTTCCTCAAAAGTTAAAAATAGAACTACCATACAACCCAGCAATTGCACTACTAGGAATTTACCCAAAGAATGCAAAAATACTAATTCAAAGGGATACATGCACCTCAACGTTTATGGAAACATTATATACAATAGACAAATTTATGGGAACAGCCCAAATGTTCATCAACTGATGAATAATAAAGATGTTGTGTGCATATACAATGCAATATTTCTCAGCCATAAAAAATAAAATCATGGGACACCTAGGGGGCTCAGTTGGTTAAGTGTCCAACTCTTGGTTTGGGCTCAGATCATGACCTCACATTTCATGGGCTTGAGTCCTGCATTGTGCTCTGCTCTGGATGTATAGAGCCTGCTTGGGATTCTTTCTCTCTCTCCATCTCTGCCCTTCCCCTGCTCTCTCTCTCTCTCTCTCTCTCTCTCTGTGTGTGTCTCTCTCTTTCTCTCTCAAAATAAAGAAATAAACTTTACATATAAAACAGAATGAAATCTTGCCACTTGCAATTATGTGGATAGAGCTAGAGAGTATTATGCTAAGCAAAATAAGTCAGGCAGAGAAGTAAAAATACCATACAGTTTAAGTCACATGTGGAATTTGTGAAACAAACCCAAAGAATATAAAGAAAAAAATATACAGAAGAAAACCAAGAAACAGACTCTTAACTATAGATAATAAACTGATGGTTACCAAAGGGTTGGTGGGTGGGAGAATGGGTTAAATAGGTGATGGGGATTAAGGAGCACACTTGTGATAAACATTAGATATTGTATGTAAATTTTGAATCACTAAATTGTAGACTTGAAACTAATATTGCCCTGTATGTTAACTAACTTGAATTTAAATAAAACCTTTAAAAATAAAGGTATATTATAATCAAAATGAAAAAAAAACAGACAAAAGTTATGCCTCAAGAAAAACAAGAGAGAAAATTCATCTTATATCTTATTTGTAGAGGAACAAAAGAATTACAATAGATATATCATCAGAGAAACAAAAAAGAGTGCACTAAAAAGAAAAAACTGCATATGTGTGGGAAAATTATTCTCCAAAAGTAATGGAGAAATTAAGACTAACAGATTAACAAAAAAGGGGGAATTAATTTCCAACACACCTGCAATATAAGTAATAATTCTTCTGGGGCGCCTGGGTGTCTCAGTTAAGCTTCCGACTTCGGCTCAGGTCATGATCTCACGGTTTGTGAGTTCCAGCCATGCGTCAGGCTCTGTGCTGACAGCTCAGAGCCTGGAGCCTGCTTTGGATTCTGTGTCTCCATCTCTCTCTGCCCCTGCCCCACAGGTGCTCTGTCTCTCTCTCAAAAATAAATAAAAAACTGTAAACAAAAATTAAGTAATAATTCTTCTAGAAGAAATAAAACATACAGTTTATAAAATTGAATCTACATAAAGAAAAGAAAGGACTAGGAAGCAATAATTTAAAGTAAAATAAGTTATTTTATTTTTTATTCTTAATTGAAATAAAGATTTCTGTTTTTTAAAAGCAATACTACTAACAAGTTATTAAGTAACTATGACATTTGGATAAGTGGAATCAATGACAGCAACATCATTAGGAATGGGAGAAAAGAAATGGGAATTCTCTGTGATAAGGCACTTGTATTTCATGTGAAGTGGTATAATGTCATTTGAAGCAGTACTTAGATTATTTTAAATAAGCATATTATAAACTTCAGAAAAATACTATTTTTAAAGGAGAATAAGAGAAAAAATGGAATCCTATAAAGCTCTCTATAAAAGTCAAAGAAAATAGAAAAATGAAATAAGGATAGTAGCAATTAGTATAAAATTGTTATAAAATGTTATATATTAACCTAAGAATAAAAATAAGTCATTTTAAATGTAATAGTCTAAATAGAGTAGTTAAAAACACATATTTTGGGGGCATCTGGGTGGTTCTGTTGGTTAAATATTAGACTCTTGATTTTGGCTCAGGTCATGATCTCACAGTCATGAGACTGAGCCCTGCAGTGGGATCTCTCAAAATAAGTAAACATTAGAAACATAAATCCACTATAAAAGTTTGTGTTATATATTTATTTATTTACATTTTTGTTTATATTTATATTTATTTTTTGTTCTTTTAAAGAGAAAGAGAGAAAGAGAATGAGTTGGGGAGGGGCAGAAAGAGAGGGAGAGAGAGAAACCCAAGCAGGCTCCCTGCTGTCAGTGCAGAGCTCGATGGAGGGCTGAATCCCATGCACAGTGAGATCATGACTTGAGCTGATTTATCAAGAGTTGGATGCTTAACCAATTCAACCACCCAGGCACCCCACAATGGTCTTTAAAAATGACCCTTTGTATCCAAAATATATAAAGTACTTATAAAACTCACTCAACACACAAAAATGAATAATCTTATTAAAAATAGGCAGAAGACATGATAGACATTTTTTCAAAGAAGACATAAAGATGGCCACCAGACACGTGAAATGATGTTCAGCATCACTGATCACCAGGTAAATAGAACTCAAACTATAAGGAGACATCAACTCACATTCAGAATGGATAAAATAACATAAGAATCAACAGGTGTTGCTGGTAATGTGGAAAAAGGGGAACCCTCTTGCACTGTTGGTGGGAATGCAAACTGGTGCAGCCACTCTTGAAAACAGTATGGGGGGGTCCTCAAAAATTTAAAAATGGAAGTACCATACGATCCAGCAATTGCACTACTAGGTATTTACCCAAAGAATAAAAAATACTAATTGAAAGGGATACATGCACTCCTATGTTTATAGCAACATTATCTACAGTAGGCAAATAATGGAAGTAGCCTGTGTCCATTGAACAGATGAATGGATAAAAAAGATGTGGTATACACCCCCCCCACACACACACAAGGACACACAGACACACATGCGCGCACACACACAAACACACACAGACACTGGGATATTACTAACCTATTAGAAAAAGAATTAAATCTTTCCATTTGCAATGACATGGATGGAGCTAGAGAATATTAAACTAAGAGAAATAAATCAGTCAGAGAAAGACAAATAGCATATGATTTCACTCATATGTGGAATTAAGAAACAAAAGAAATGAGCAAAGAAAAGTCCTGTAGACTAAGAACTTACTAGGAGCAAGGGAATTAATATTTACTGTACTCTTAACACTGCACCGGACACTGTGTGAGGTACTTTGTGCATATTATTTCAAGTAATTTTCATAGCTCTGGTGTACATGATGTTAGATGTTATTTCCATTATACATGTAGGATAACTAAGTTTCAGAAGGCTTAAATAACATGCCTAAGTTCTCAAGGTTTCTTTTTTTATAAGTTTTGGAATTACAATTACACTCAGTGTTATTTGCATTAAAACATATATTTCTATTTTGAATTCCATTTTTATTTATTCATCCTAGAATATGTACTGCAAATGAACCGGCAGGCCAGTACCATGTCAAGAAAAATAAAGCAAAGATATTCTGAGAATAGAAGATGGTATAATATGGTGGCAAACAACATGGGATTTGACAGCAGAGAAATGTGGGCTAAAAAGTGGGATCTGTTTTTTATGCCTTCAAGGAATCCATTTATACTCCTTAAGTGTTTTTTATTCTACAAAATGTAGGCAATGATATTTACTCCAAAGTGTTATGAAGATTAAATAAAACAATGCATTTAAAGTACACAGTACAAGACCTGGCATATGGTATTCAAGTGGTTGTTGATACAGTTATAGCCAAGAGAAGTTGAGCATCCAGGAAAATCTAACTCATTTTCAATAAAGAGTTACATGGGCATGGGTAGATAACTAAATGATGGGCAGATAACTAAGTCATTTTCATGATTACAAGGAAAGATAAATTATATAATATATACCATATATTTTATTAACTAATAAAAACACATTAAAATAGTTATTTTAAAAAGTCAGTAATGAAAGTAAATAAATAGCACTGTGAATCCATAACCTCCTTTTTTCTTATTTTCTAAGGCACTACCATTTATATGTTCATATTTCAAATTCAAAAAAAGATTCTGAGAGTAATTTTGAGAAGCAGCAATACTTATAAACATTGGATATTCAGATTTTGGGAATTTGGGGTAAGCTGATGTGACAAACTTCAAAAATATTGCAATACTGATTATTTTTTTATTTGTTACTTAAAATACTTATTGCTACTAATATAAGTTAATAGATTTTATTTTACTTAGCCAAACATATGAAACTAATTATGATTTATTTTGATATATAAATATTGTAGACACTTCAACATATATTAATTCAATCCATTTTTATTGTAAGCTCTATATAAAATAATCAATAGTTGATTAATGTGGGTCAGTATTATTTAGTAATAAATAAAAATAAAATAATCTTTCCTGAATCATCAAAAGTTTCATAAGCACAAAACATAGAGAATAAGAACTTAAAATCAAAATGTTTACCACATAATATAATTTTTCTCAAGTTCTTCTGTTTTAATATCAACACTTATTAATTGACATGTAATATATTTACCAGTCTTTAATATTGGATAAAATAATATTTTTAATATTCTTCATTATTTTCTAACACGTTTTTATACTTTCCTACATAGAAGGTTTATACAATCAAAAGGTACTCTGTTCAAATATTTATTTTCCATAGACTACTTATATTTTGCTTTACTTTAAAGTCAATAAGTGATGTGCCACATTACAACTTTATAAATTAAACCACCTGCTTGTTGAAAATTATATAAATATTAAGGAGTCCACATTTATGAAATATCGTTTAACATAAATCTGCATATACATGTTTCACCATGACAAAAATAACGGAAAATTTGTGAGTGTCTGAAAAATCATCATTGTAGCACTTAGTAATCTTATACTATTTTAAGTAAAACCACCATTGAGGACAAGTAGTAAGGAGAGTTACTTCAAAAATATTAACACACATTTTACTAATGAATATAAACTTAAATTAAAAAAAAATAGCATCCAAAGGCACCTGGGTGGCTCACGAGGTTCAGTGCCCAACTCTTGATTTTGCTTCAGATCATGATCTCATGGTTCATGAGTTTGAGCCCCACATCCAGCTCTGTACTGACAGCATGGACCTTGCTTGGGATTCTCTGTCCCCTCTCTCTCTCTCTCTCTCTCTACCCCTCCCCTACTCATACTTTCTCTGTCTCTCTCAAAATAAATGAATCAACATAAAAAAACCATAGCATCCAGTGTGAAAATGATGTAATAAAAAATATATGTTCCTTACTGGAGTATAAGTTGGTACAACTTTTATAAACAGCATTTGGTAATATGTAGCATGGTTTTTATTTATTTTTTTAATTTTTTAATGTTTTTATTTATTTTTGAGAGAGAGAGAGAGAGAGAGAGAGAGAGAGAGAGAGAGCATGAGTGGGGGAGGAGCAGAGCGAGAGGGAGACACAGAAGCCAAAACAGGCTCCAGGCTCCGAGCTGTCAGCACAGAGCCTGGCTCAAACCCACAAACTGTGAGATCATGACCTGAGCTGAAGTCAGACACATGGCTGACTGAGCCACCCAGGAGCCCTTGTAGCATGGTTTTTAAAATTACTTAGAAACAATGAAGATAGAACACCATGTGGCCATTGAACATCATGTTTTATAATATTTGAAATTCTCATGATAAAACAGTAAGCGAAAATTGAAGATCAGGGATTGAGGATGATAAAACAGTGTAGGAGGACTCTAGGCTCACCTCGGCCCACAATAGCAACTAGATAACTATCAAAACATCCTAAATATTCCAGAAATCAACCTGGGAACTGAGAGAAAAACTCTACACCTAAAGGGAAAGAAGAGGCTTCATCAAAGAAAGTAAGAAGTGAGGAGATGTAGTTTAAAGGAGAAATAGATACTGTCTGCTATAAAGGGGAGGGAGCCATGGTCATAGAGAAGGACAGGAAAGAGAGGAGCACACTGAAGAATGGGCAAGGGGAATGTTTCCCCATAGATATTGTCTTGGAAATTGAGAATTTTGAATTTTGTGAGTTTTGTCAATCAGCCAGATTTAAAGCCTAGAGTTCTAAAGGTCATTGAGCATGACTGGGATAGAGACTAGAGGGCGCTGTGCTGCTCTTGGAGAGGAGGCAGACAAACAATCCTAGGGCATAAAGCTTGGAAGCAGCAATCTGAAGAGTACCTGTGACACACAGTGGGAAGATTGCGCTTCTGAGAGCATGTCCCAGAGAGCCATCATTTACTGAGACACCTCTCCTGGAACAAAAGAACTGTCCAGTGATATTTCTTTTCACCACCTCTCACCATAAACACAGAGCCATCTGTGGGAAGCAGCACAACAGGACACTGGTTGCCTAACATACTTACACTAAACCTCACACTTCTATACTCTTGTGGAACTGCCTTTTCATCACGCTTGCCTGAGTCCCAGTGTGGTGGGCCTCTCCACCAGAAGACTAGCACAAACTGCTGCCCAAATTAACTCTCCCTAACCTGGAGTTCTGCAGGGCCTCAATTCTGGTGGAGGAAAAAAACAGACCAGAGTGCACCTAATTAAAACTTGCCACATTCAGGCAGAGGACCAAACATTGCCTACAGCAGGCAAGGAGAGCCTCTGCAGACAATTGCCCTGAAAGATAGAGCATCCAGAACACAACAGGAGAGTGCATGCAGCACACACTGGAAACACTACCTTACACACCAGGCTTTGAGCACTACATGACATCTTCTTCATAAGGCCACTACTTTCAGGAACAGGAGACATTACTGGATTTTCTAATGCAGAGAAGCAGGCAGAGATGTAGACAAAATGAGAATACAGAGGACTTTATCCAGGATAAAGAACAAGAAAAGGCCACAGCCAGAGATCTAAGCAAAACAGATAAAAGGAATATGCCTGATGGAAAGTTGAAAGCAATGATCTTGAGGAAACTCACAGGACTTGAGAAAATAATGAAAGACATTATTGAAATCATTACAAAATATAAAATAGTGAGAAATGAGAAATGAGAAAAAATAGATGAAGAGGGAAAAATGAGATTAGAAACATGTTGATGCAATGAAGAGCAAAATGGAAGAAGCAGAGGAATGAATTAACTTAAAAGACAAAGTAATGGAAAGCATTGAAGCTTAACAAAAGACAGAAAGAATTATGCAACATGAGAACAGATGTAGGGTGCTCATTGATTCCATCATATGTAATAACATTCATATTATAGGAGTCCCATAAGAATAAGAGAGAGAAAAGGGAGTATAAAATTTATTTGAAGAAATAATAGCTGAAAACTTCCCTAATATAGGGAAGGAAACAGACATCCATATTCAAGAAGCACAGAGAACTCCCAACAAAATCAACAAAAACAGGGCAGCAAAACATACTGTAATTATTTGCAAAATACAGTTATAAAGGAAAAATCTTAAATATAGCAAGAGCATTAGATGCCATTAACATGGAAGGTAAAACCCTTACGTCTAGCAGGAGAGTTTTTATCAGAAATGGGCAAGTCAAAAAGTGCAGAATGGGAAAAATCTGAAGCCAAGAATAATATATCTAGCAAGTTTTAATTCACCATAGGAGGAGACATAGAGTTTCTCAGACACGTTAATTCCTGGAGTATAGGATGGTTTAATATTTGCAAATCAATCACTGTGTGACATCACATTGCAAAATAAAGGATAAGGATCATATAAACATTTCAATAGATGGGGGATATGCATTTGGCAAAGTAAATCCATTCATGATAAAACCCTAAGCAAAGTAGGTTTAGAGGGAACATACATTCAACATAAGAAAGGCCATGTATGAAAAAACAAACATGTAACATCATTCTCAATTGGGAAAACTGAAAACCTTTCCTCTATGGTCAGGAAGAAGGCAGGGTTATCCACTCTCACCACTTCTATTAAACATAGTACTAGCAGTCCTAACCACAGCAATCAGACAACACAAAGAAAAAAAAGGCATTCAAATCCGCAAGGAAGAAGTCAAATTTTCACTCTTTGCAGATGATATGATACTGTATATAGAAAACACAAAAGAATCCATCAATAAAATCCTAGAACTGATACACAAATTCAATAAAGTCATGGAATACAAAATCAACATACATAAATCTATTTCATTTCTATATACCAATAATGAAGCAACAGAAAAAGAAATCAAGGAATTTATAACATTTACAGCTATACAAAAACCCATAAGATAAGTAGGAATAAACCTAAACAAGGAGTTGAAAGATCTGTACTCTGAAAACTGTAAAACACTGATGAAATAAATCAAAGATGAAACAAAGAAATGGAAAAACATTCCATGCTCATGGATTGTAAGAACAGATATTGTTAAAATGTTTTTAATATCCAAAAAATCTACACATTTATGCCATCCCTATCAAAATACCAACAGCGTTTTTCACAGAGCTGGAAAACACACAATCCTAAAATTTGTATGGAACCACAGAAGATCCCGAATTGGCAAAGCAATGTTGAAAAAGAAAGGCAAGTCTGAAGGTGTCACGATTCTGGACTTCAAGTTATATTACAAACTGTAGTGATCAAGACAATATGGTACTGGCACAAAAATTGACACATACTCAATGCAACACTTTACAAAACCCAGAAAAATCCCCACAACTATATGGTTGATTAATCTTTGACAGAATAGGAAAAAAATATCTAATGGGAAAAAGATTGTCTCTTCAAAAAATGGTGTTGAGAAAACTGGACAGCAACATGCAGAAGAATAAAACTGGACCACTTTATTACACCATACAGTAAAATAAATTCAAAATGGATTAAAGACAGGAAGCCATTTAAAATTCTAGAGAACTCAGGCAAGGGAATAAAAACAAAAATCAACTATTTGGACCTGATCAGAATAAAAAGCTTCTTCACAGCAAAAGAAACAATCAACAAAACCAAAAGGCAAACTACAGAATTGGAAAAGATATTTGCAAATGACATATCTCATAAAAGAGTTAGTACCAAAAATATATAAATAGCATATAAAACTCAAACCCCCGCAAAAAAGCATATAATCCAGTTAAAAAAATGGGCAAGACATGAATAGATATTGTTTACAAAAGAATACATACAAATAGCCAACAGACACATGAAAACAACAAGTTCAACATCTTTGATCATCAGGTAAATAGAAACAAAAGCTACAATGAGACATCACATCACACCTGTCAGTATGGCTAAAATCAACAACACAAGAAAACAACAGTTGTTGTAATGCATGTGGAAAAAAGGGAGCCATCTTGCACTGTTGGTGGGAATGCAAACATGTGTGGCCAAATTTGAAAACAGTATGGAAGGTCCTCCAAAATTTAAAAATAGGAGTGTGGTATGATCCAGCAAGTGCACTACTAGGTATTTACCCAAAGAGTACAAAAATACTAATAGAAAGGAATACGTACATCTTGATGTTTAATTGCTATAGTATCTACAATAGCCAAATTATGGAATCAGCCCATGTGTCCACGAGCTGATGAATGGGTAAAGAAGAGGTGAGATATATATAATTTGGAATACTACTTAGCCATAAAAAGAAAGAATTGCCATTTGTAATGACATGGATGGACCTAGAGTATTAATGCTAAACAAAGTAACTCAGTCAGAGATAAACAAATACCATATGATTTAACTCATATGTGGAATTTAAGAAACAAATGAGGAAAGGAAATAAAAAGAGAGAGAGGCAAATGAAGAAAGACTCTTATCTATAGAGAACCATCTAATGGTTACCAGAAGGGTGGCGGGTGGGAGAATGGGTTGAATAGGTGATGGGGATTAATAGCTGCACTTGTAGTGATGAGCACAGGGTGTTTTATGCAAGGGTTGAACACCTAAAACTAATATTACACTCTATGACAACTAACTGGAATTTATTTTTTAAAAACTTTAGAAAAATGAGTTTCCCAAATACAACAAAAAGTAAGAGTTTGTGACCACAAAACCAGCACTATAACAAATATTAAAGGGGACCTCTTGAGTGTAAAGGACAGACACAAAGTGACAGTTAAAAGGCAGGAAACTCAAAGAAGTAAAATAAATATTTATGTAAAAGTCAAAGAACTCAGAAAAAAAGAATAAATAATAGAATATAACATATAGTTAAAACGTGGAGAGGAGAGGAGAAGAGAAAATGTTCAACTTAAATGACCATCAACTTATAAACTTCAATATGTCCAAGAGTTTAGATGAAAACCTAATGGTAACCACATATCAAAAGCCAGTAACAAACATTTAAATTATAAAGAGAAAGAAATCCATATATTGCTAAACAAATTTAATAAAACATGGGAAAAAAAGACAAAACAGGATCTGAAAAATCTTCAGAAAGAATCACAAAACAAAAAAATAAAATAGCAATAAATACATATCTTCAATAATTACTTTGAATGAAAGTGGACTAAATGTTCATACCAAAAGAAATAGGGTGACAGATGGGTAAAAAACAACACCCATCTGTATGCTGTCAATAAGAGACTCAATTTATTTTTTTCAGGTTTAATGTAAATTCCAGTTAGATACCATACAGTCCAATATTAGATTCAGATGTACAGTTTAGTGATTCAATACTTACATACAACACCCTGTGCTCATCACAACAAATTCCCTCTTTAAACCCCATCACATAATAAGCCCATCCCTGCAGCCACCTTTCTTCTGGTAACTATCAGTTTGTTCTTTATAGTTAAGACTGTTTCCTGGTTTTCCCCTCTTTTCTTCACCATGTGTTCCTTCTATTTCTTTTATAAATTCCACATATGAGTGAAATCATATGGAATTTGTTTATTTCTGACTTATTTTGCTTAGCATAATACTGTTATTTCCATCCACATCGTTGTAAATGTCAAGATTTTATTGTTCTTTATGGCTGAGTACTATCTGATTATAGATACATACCACATCTTCTTTATCCATTTATCAGTCCATAGACATTTGGGGTCTTTCCATAATTGGCCTATTGTTATTAATTTTTCTATAAACATTGGGGTGCATGTATGCCTTCAAATTAGTATTTTTATAACATTTGGGTAAATACCTAGTAGTGCACTTGCTTGATTGTAGAGTCACTCTGTTTCTAAACTTCTGAGGGACCTCCATACTGTGTTCCAGAGTGGCTACACCAGTTTTCTTTCCAACCAAACTATAAGAGGGTTCGCCTTTACCTGAATCCTCAACACCTATTGCTATTGTGTTGTTGATTTTAGCCATTCTGACTTATGTGAGGTGATATCATATTGTAGTTTTGATTAGCATTTCCCTCATGATCACTGATGTTGTGCGTCTTTTCATGTATATCTTAGCCATTTGTATGTCTTCTTTGGAAAAAAAATGTCTATTCATGTCTTTTGTCCATTTTTTAACTGGATTATTTGGTGTTGGGGTGTTGGTATATATAAGCACTATACACATTTTTAATACTAATGCGTTATCAAATATGTCAATGGCAAATACCTTCTCTCATTTTGTAGGTTGCCTTTTCATTTTGCTGACTGTTTCCTTTGGTGTCCAGAATTTTTTATTTTGATGATGTCCCAATAGTTTATTTTTGCTTTTGTTTCCCGTGTCTCAGGAGACCTACCTAGTAAGCAGTTGCTATGACCAATGTCAAGAAGGTTACTTACTGTGTTCTTCTCTAGGATTTTAATTGTTTTCTGTCTCACATTTGGTCTTTAATCTTTTTTGAATTTACGTTAGTGAATTGTATAAAAAGTGGTTCAGTTTCAATCTTTTGAATGCTACTTTCCAGTTTTCCAAACACCATTTGTTAAAGAAACTGTCTTTGTTACATTGGATATTCATACTGCTTTGTCCAAAATTAATTGACCATATAGCTGTGGGTTTATTTCTGAATATTGTAATCTGTTGAATTCACCTTTGTCTTTATTTTTGTGCCAGTACCATAATGTCATGATCAGTACAGCATTGTAATATAAATTGAAGACTATAATTGTGATGCCTCCAGCTTTCTTTTCTTTTTCTAGATGACTTTGGCTGTTCAGGGTCTTCTGTGTCTCCATACAAATTTTAGGATTGTTTACTATAGCTCTGTGAAAAATGCTGGTAGTGTTTTAATAGGGATTGCATTAAATGTATAGATTGCTTTGCACACTGAGCTCAATGGAAGATGGCGGTGTGAGAGGATGCTGGACTCACCCCGTCCTGCTGACCACTTAGATTCCAACCACATATGCCTAATAACCCAGAAAACCGCAAGAAGACTAGCAGAATGGACTCTCCAGTGCCAAGTGTAGACAAGAGGCCCATGGAAGAGGGTAGGAAGGGCAGAGAAGTTGTGCGCACTGCATGGACTGGCGGGATGGAGCCGGGGTGGTGGAAGGGCAGCCCAGCCGGCAAGGCAGAGCCCCCGAGTCTGGCTTGCAAAAGCAGAGGGGCCAGGCGGAGTGTGTTCTGACATCCAGTGGGACTTAACATCTGGAATGTTATAACTCAATAGCTCTGCTGAGAGACCGGGAGGGCTAGAGGACACTGGGAGGAAGAGATGTTGAGCCCCGGAAGACAGAGCTCAGTTTGGCGGGGAACAAAGGTGCTCGCCAGTGCCATCTTCCTTGCTCATCCCCCAGCCAAAATCCCAAAGGGAACCAGCTCCCCTCATGGAAATTGCTTGCACCCCACAAACACCAAACACTGTGCTTCTGTGGATCCATCCCTCTGATGGGTCTGCCACCCTCCCAGTGCCACAGGACCCCTCCCAAAGCAGACCACTGAAGGTGAAGTGAACTGAGTTAGCCCCTCCTTCCCTTGTGCACCTTGCAGTACCACCCCTGCTAATATGTCAGATCCAATAGAAGCAGCACCACAAACCTGGCAGTGTGCAAGTAGCCCAGACAGGGGCCATACCACTCCAGAATGAGTCCTGCCCCTGGGAGAAGGGAAGATAAGGTACACACCAGTCTGACTGTGGACCCAGCAGTGGGCTGGGGGTAGACCTCAGGTCCAACTGCGGCCCTTCCCACCAACACAAGTGACTCCAGACAGCACAGAGAAAGAGCCCTGCAGTTCCCCGCCACTCCAAGGACTATCCAAAATGACGAAACGGAAGAATTTTCCTCAAAAGAAACTCCAGGAAGTAGCGACAGCAAAAAAACTGATCAAAAACGATTTAAGCAATATAACAGAAAGTGAATTCAGAATAATAGTCATAATTAACCACTGGTCTTGAAAAAAGTATACAGGACAGCAGAGAATCTATTGCTGCAGAGATCAAGGGACTAAGAAACAGTCAGGAGGAGCTAAAAATGCTATAAATGAGCTGCAAAATAAAATGGAAGTGACCACAGCTCCGACTGAAGAGGCAGAGGAGAGAATAGGTAAATTAGAAGATAAAATTATGGAAAAAGAGGAAGCTGAGAAAAATAGAGATAAAAAAATCCAGGAGTATGAGGAGAGACATAGAGAACTAAGTGACATAATTAAATGAAATAATGTACGCATAATTGAGATTCCAGAGGAGGAAGAGAGAGGGAAAGGTGTTGAAGGTGTACTTGAAGAAATCATAGCTGAGAACTTCCCAGATCTGGGGAAGGAAAAAGGCATTGAAATCCAAGAGACACAGAGATCTCCTTTCAGAGGTAACTTGAATTGATCTTCTGCATGACATATCATAGTGAAACTGGCAAAATACAAGGATAAAGAGAAAATTCTGAAAGCAGCTAGGGATAAGCATGCTCTAACATATAAAGGCAGACCGATAAGACTAGTGACGGATCTATCTACTGAAATTTGGCAGGCCAGAAAGGAATGGCAGGAAATCTTCAATGTGATGAACAGAAAAATATGCAGCCGAGAATCCTTTATCCAGCAAGTCTGTCATTTAGAATACAAGGAGAGAAAAAGGTTTTCTGAAACAAACAAAAACTGAAGGAATCCGTCACCACTAAACCAGCCGTACAAGAGATCCTAAGGGGGACCCTGTGAGACAAAGTACCAGAGACATCACTACAAGTGTGAAAGCTACAGACATCACAATGAATCTAAACCCATACCTTTCTATAATAACACTGAATGTAAATGGATTAAATGCTCCAACCAAAAGACATAGGGTATCAGAATGGATAAAAAAAAAAGACCCACCTATTTGCTGTCTACAAGAGACTAATTTTCGACCTGAAGACACCTTCAGGTTGAAAGTGAGGGGATGGAGAACTATCTATCATGCTAATGGAAGTCAATAGAAAGCTGGAGTAGCCATACTTATATCAGACAAACTAGACTTTAAATTAATGGCTGTAACAAGGGATGAAGAAGAGCATTATATAATAATTTACAAGGTCTATCCATCAGGATGAACTAACAATTATAAATGTCTATGCGCCGAATATGGGAGCCCCCAAATATATAAAACAATTACTCACAAACATAATCAACCTTATTGATAAGAATATGGTAATTGCAGGGGTCTTTAACACCCCACTTACAACAATGGATAGATCATGTATACACAGGATCAATATAGAAACAAGAGCCCTGAATGATACATTGGATCAAATGGACTTGACAGGTATATTTAGAACGTTGCATCCCAAAGGAACAGAATATAATTTCTTGTCGAGTGCACATTGAACATTCTCCAAGATAGATCACATACTGGGTCACAAAACAGCCCTTCATAAGCATACAAGAACTGAAATCATACCATGCATACTTTCAGACCACAATGCGATGAAGCTTGAAATCAACCACAAGAAAAAGTCTGGAAAACCTCCAAAAGCATGGAGGTCAAAGAACACCCTACTAAAGAATGAATGGGTCAACCAGGCAATTACAGAAGAAATTAAAAAATATATGGAAACAAATGAAAATGAAAACACAGCAATCCAAACTCTTAGGGATGAAGCAAAGTCAGTCCTGAGAGGAAAATACATTGCAATCCATGCTTATCACAAGAAACAAGAAAAATCCCAAATACAAAATCCAGCAGCATACCTAAAGGAAATAAAAGCAGAACATAAAAGACACCCCAAACCCAGCAGAAGATAAATAATAAAGATCAGAGAAGAAATAAACAACATAGAATCTAAAAAAGGTATAAAGCAGATCAATGAAACCAAGAGTTGTTTTTTTGAAAAAATAAACCAAATGGATAAACCTCTAGCCAGGCTTCTCAAAAAGAAAAGGGAGATGACCCAAATAGATAAAATCATGAATGAAAATGGAAGTATTACTACCAATCCCTCAGAAATACAAGCAGTTATCAGGGAATACAATGAAAAATTATATTCCAATAAACTGGACAACCTGGAAGAAATGGACAAATTCCTAAGCACCCATACACTCCCAAAACTGAAACAGGACGAAATAGAAGGCTTGAACAAACCCATAACCAGTGAAGAAATTGAATTAGTTATCAAAAATCTCCCAACAAATAAGAGTCCAGGACCAGATGGCTTCCCAGGGGAATTCTACCAGACATTTAAAGCATAAATCATACCTATCATTCTCAAGGATACCTATCCTTCTCTATGAAGCCAGCATTACTTTGATTGGTAAACCACACAGGGACCCAGTATAAAAAGAGAACTACAAGCCAATATCCCTGATGAATATGGATGCAAAAATTCTCAGCAAGATACTAGCAAATCCAATTCAACAGCATATAAAAAGAATTATTCACCATGATCAAGTGGGATTCATTCCTGGGCTGCAGGGCTTGTTCCACATTCGCAAATCAATCAATGTGATACATCACATTAATAAAAGAAAAGATAAGAACCATATGATCCTGTCAATCGAGGCAGAAAATCATTTGACAAAATTCAGTAAGTTATTAATAAAAACCCTTGAGAAAGTCGGGATAGAAGGAACATACTTAAACATCATCAAAGCCATTTATGAAAAGCCCACAGCTAACACCATGCTCAATGGGGAAAAACTGAGAGCTTTTTCCCTGAGATCAGGAACACGACAGGGATGTCCACTCTCACCGCTGTTGTTTAACATAGTGTTGGAAGTTCTAGCATCAGCAATCAGACAACAAAAGGAAATCAAAGGCATCCAAATTGGCAAAGATTAAGTTAAGCTTTCACTTTTTGCAGATGGCATGATATTGTACATGGAAAATCCAACAGACTCCACCAAAAGTCTGCTAGAATGAGACATGAATTCAGCAAAGTCGCAGTTCACAAAATCAATGTACAGAAATCAGTTGCATTCTTATACACTAATAATGAAGCAACAGAAAGACAAATAAAGAAACTGATCCCATTCACAATTGCACCAAGAAGCATAAAATACCTAGGGATAAACCTGGCCAAAGATGTAAAAGATCGGGATGCTGAAAACTATAGAAAGCTTATGAAGGAAATTGAAGAACGTATAAAGAAATGGAAAAACATTATGTGCTCATGGATTGGAAGAATAAATATTGTTAAAATGTCAATACTACCCAAAGCTATCTACACATTCAATGCAATCCCAATCAAAATTGCACCAGCATTCTTCTCGAAGCTAGAACAAGCAATCTTCAAATTCGTATGGAACCACAAAAGGCCCCGAATAGCCAAAGTAATTTTGAAGAAGACCAAAGCAGGAGGCATCACAATCCCAGACTTCAGCCTCTGCTACAAAGCTGTAATCATCAAGGCAGCATGGTATTGGCACAAAAACAGACACATAGACCAATGGAATAGAATAGAAACCCCAGAACTAGACCCTCACAAGTATGGTCAACTCATCTTTGACAAAGCAGGAAAGAATATCCAATGGAAAAAAGACAGTCTCTTTAACAAATGGTGCTGGGAGAACTGGACAGCAACATGCAGAAGGATGAAACTAGACTACTTTCTTACACCATTCACAAAAACAAACTCAAAATGGATAAAGGACCTGAATGTGAGACAGGAAACCATCAAAACCCTAGAGGAGAAAGCAAGGAAAAGCCTCTCTGACCTCAGCCTCAGGAATTTCTTACTTGACACATCCCCAAAGGCAAGGGAATTAAAAGCAAAAATGAACTATTGGAACCTCATGAAGATAAAAATCTTCTGCACAACAAAGGAAACAATCAACAAAACTAAAAGGCAACCAACGGAAAGGGAAAAGATATTTGTAAATGACATATCGGACAAAGGGCTAGTATCCAAAATCTATAAAGGCCTCACCAAACGCCACACCCAAAAAATGAATAATCCAGTGAAGAATTGGGCTGAAGACATGAATAGACACTTTTCCAAAGACATCCAGATGGCCAACAGGCACATGAAAAGATGCTCAACATTGCTCCTCATCAGGGAAATACAAATCACAGACACACTCGGATATCACCTCACGCCAGAGTGGCTAAAATGAGCAAATCAGGAGACTATCGATGCTGGAGAGGATGTGGAGAAACGGAACCCTCCTGCACTGTTGGTGGGAATGAAAACTGGTGCAGCCACTCTGGAAAACAGTGTGAAGGTTCCTCAAAAAATTAAAAATAGCCCTACCCTATGACCCAGCAGTAGCACTGCTAGGAATTTACCCAAGGGATACAAGATTGCTGATGCCTAAGGGCACTTGTACCCCAATGTTTATAGCAGCACTCTCAACAATAGACAAGTTATGGAAAGAGCCTCAATGTCCACCAACTGACGAATGGATAAAGAAATAGTGGTTTATATAAACGATGGAATACTACATGGCAATGAGAAAGAATGAAATATGGCCTTTGGTATCAACATGGATGGAACTGGAGAGTGTTATGCTAAATGAAATAAGTCAGTCAGAGAAAGACAGATACCATATGTTTTCAGTCTTATGTGGATCCTGAGAAACTTAACAGAGGTCCATGGGGGAGGGGAAGAAAAAAAATATTAGAGAGGGAGAGAGCCAAAGCATAAGAGACTCTTAAAAACTGAGAACAAACTGAGGGTAGATGGGGGGTGGGAGGGAGAGGAGGGTGGGTGATGTGTATTGAGTAGGGCACCTTTTGGGATGAGCACTGGGTGTTGTATGGGAACCAATTTGACAATAAATTTCATATTAAAAAATTATTGTTCAATAAAAAATAGATACTAAAAGTTTTATTTATAGAAAAACAAAAAGTTCTATTGTGTTAAAGTAAAAAAAAAACTGAGAACAAACTGAAGGTTGATGGGGGGGTGGGAGGGAGTGAAGTGTGTGTGATGGGTATTGAGGAGGGCACCTTTTGGGATGAGCACTGGGTGTCATACGGAAACCAATTTGACAATAAATTTCATATTAAAAAATTAATTAATTAATTAAAAAATACTACATTAACTAAATAAAATGATTGCTTTGCACTCTAAAGACATTTTGCAATATTTGTTCTTCCAATCCATGAGCATGGAATATTTTTCCATTTTTTCATGTCCTCTTCAATTCTTTTAACAGTGTTGTATAATTTTCAGAGTACAGATATTTTACTTCTTTGATGAGGTTTATTCCTAGGTATCTTACGGGTTTTGATGCAATTGCAAATGGGATCAATTCCTTGATTTCTCTATCTGCTTTTTCATTACTGGTGTATAGAAACATAACAGATTTCATTATTTTTTTTTATCCTGCAACTTTAGTGAATTCGTTCATCAGTTCTAGAAATTTTTTGGTGCAGTCCTTTAGGTTTTCTGTATAGAATATCATGTCATTTACAAATAGTGACAGTTTGACTTCTTCCTTCCTAATGTGTATGCATTTTTTTATTTTTGTTGTGATTTCTGTAGCTAGGGCTTCCAATAATATGTTGACTTAAAGTAGGAAGATTTGACATCCCTGTCATATTCCTGATCGTAGGAGAAAAACTCTCAGCTTATCCCTGTTGAGAATGGAATCAGCTGTGTGTTTTCATGTATGGCCTTTATTATATTGAGGTATAGTTCCTCTAGCCACTCTTTTTTTGAGGGTTTTCATAACAAATGGATGCTGTACTTTCTCAAATGATTTTTCTGCATCTATTGAAAGAATCATATGGTTCATATACTTTCTTTTATTTTTTTATACTTTCTTTTATTAATATTGTGTATCATTTTGATTGATTTGCAAATATGGAACCAATCTTTCAGCCCAGGAATAAATCCCACTTGATCCTGGTGAGTGAGTCTTTTAATGTACTGTGGAATTCATTTGATAGTATTTACTTGAGAATTATTGCATACATATTTATCAGGGGTATTTACCTGTGACTCATTTTTATTGGGGTCTTTAACTGGTTTTGGTATGAGGGTAATACTGGGCTCATAGTATGAATTGTAAATTTTTCCTTTCTTTTGTTTTTTTTCTGGAATACTTTGAGGCAAATAGTTACTAACTCTTTTTTAAATGTTTGGTAGAATTACTGTGAAGCCATTTGTACCCGGACTTTTGTGTTGGGAGATATTTGACTACTGCTTCAATTCCTTTGCTGGTTATTTGTGTGTCAATTTTTCGATTTCTTCCTCTTTCAGTTTTGGTAGTTTATATGATCTAGGAATTTATCTATTCCTTCCAGATTGTCCAACCTGTTGCATATAATTTTTCATAATATTATCTTATAATTGCTTGTATGTCTGTGGTGTTGGTTGTTATTTCTACTCCCATTTCTTATTTTATTTGGGTCTTTTTGTCCCTTTTGATAAATGGCTAGGGGTTTATAATTTTTATTATTTGTTTTTAAAAAAACCAACACCTATTTTCCTTGATTTGTTCTATTGTTTCTTTGTTTTTAGATTATATATCATTTTAAGATTTTGTTCATGTTTTTATTTATTTTTGAGAAAGAGAGAGACAAAGCATGAGCAAGGGAGGGGCAGAGAGAGAGGGAGACACAGAATCTAAAGAAGGCTACAGGCTTTCAGCTGTCAGCACAGAGCCTGACGCGGGGTTCAAACACACAGACTTGCTTGAACTCACAGACTGTGAGATCATGACCTTAGCTGAAGTCAGATGCTTAACCTATTGAGCCACCCAGGCGCCCCTAGTTTATATATCATTTATTTCTGCTCTAATCTTTGGTATTTCCCTTCTTTGCTCACTTTAATCTTCATTTGTTGTTCTTTTTCTAGTTTCTTTAGTTGTAAGGTTATATTGTTTATTTGAGAATTTTCTTGATCCCTGTGGTAGGCCTGTATTAGTATATACTTCCTTTTATGACCGCTTTTAGCTGCATCCCAAATATTTTTGACTGCCATGTTTTCATTTTCATTTTTTTCTATGTATTTTTTTATTTCTTTAATTTCCTGGTTGACCCATTCATCCTTTATAGCATGTGGTTTAACCTCCATGTATTTCTCATCCTTCTAAATTTTTTTCTTGTGGTTGACTTAAAGTTTCATAGCATTATGGTCAGAAAATATGCATGATATGATCTCAATATTTTATATTTGTTGAGGCCTGGTTTGTGACATAATATATGATCCATTCTGGAGAATACCATATTTGCCTTTGAAAAGAATGTGTATTCTTTTGCTTTAGGATGGGATGTACTGGATATATATCTCTTATGTACATCTGGTCCCGAGTGTCATTCAAAACCACTATTTCCTTTTTCATTTGCTGCTTAAATGATGTGTCCATTGATGAAAGTGGGATGTTAAGGTCCCCTACTATTATTGTGTTTTATCAGTTATCTAGTTTATGTTTGTTGTTAATTGTTGTATATATTTTGGCCTTCCCAAGTTGGATGGGTAAATATTTACAATTGTTAGATCTTCTTCTTGGACTGTCCCTTTTATTATCATACACTGCCATTCTTTGTCTCTTGCTACGGTCCCTGTATTAAAGTCTGTTATTTTTCTGATATAAATATTGCTACTCTGGCTTTCTTTGAAGTCCATATCCATGTTAAGTGTTTCTCCATCCCCTCACTTTCAATCTGCAGGTGTATTTAAATCTAAAATGAGTTTCTTGTAGGTAGCATATAGATGGGTCTTGTTTTTTGTTGTTCTTGTTGTTAATTTGTTTGTTTAAAATTTTTTTTAATTTTTATGTATATTTTTGAGAGAGACAGAGTGTGAGGGGAGGATGGGCTGAGAGAAAGGGAGACACAGAATCTCAAACAGGCTCCAAGCTCTGAGCTGTCAAGCACAGAGCCCCATGCAGTGCTTGAACTCGGGAACAGTGAGATCATGACCCAGGCTGAAGTCATATACTTAACTGTCTGAGCCATCCAGGTGCTCCTGTTTTTTTTTTTTTTTTTTTTTTTTTTTTTTATCCATTCTGACACCCTACGTCTTCTGGATGGAGCTTTAAGTCCACTTACATTCAGAGTAAGTATTGACCGTTATGTATTTAGTGCCAGTTTATTACCTTTTTGTCATTTTTTTCTGGAAATTTTCTATGTCCCTTTGCTGTCTTTGTCTCTTTGGATCTTTCTACTCAAAGAGTCCAGTTTAATAGCTGTTACAAGACTGGTTTAGTGTACATGAATTCCTTAATTTTTGTTTGTCTGGGAAACACTGTATCTCTCCTATTATTAATGATAGCATTGCTGCATAAAGTATTCTTGGTTGCAGATTTTTCCTATTCAGCACTTTGAATATATCGTGCCACTTTCTTTCTGGCTTGGCACATTTCTGTTGATATCACTGCAGCCAGCCTTATTGGTTTTCTCTTGTAAGTTAGGGACTTCTTTTGTTTTGCTGTTTTTAACATTTTCGCTTTATCACTGCATTTTACAAATTTAAATATATTATGTATTAGAGTTGGTCTGCTTTTGTTGGTTTTGTGGGGAATTCTCTGTGCCTCCTGGATTTAGATGTCTTTTTCCTTCCCCCAATAGGGAAGTTTTCAACTATTGTCTCCTGAAATACATTTTCTGATCACCTTTATCTATCTTCTTCTCTTGGGACTTCTATAATATGAATAATATTACATTTGATGGTGTCACTGATTTCCCTAAGCCCAGTCTTGTGTTGCATAACTCTTCTATCTCCCATTTGTTTAGCTTAATTATATTCCATTATTTTGTTTTCTATACCATTTATTCCTCTGCTCCTTCCAACCATGTGTACATTGCATCAAGCCTGTTTCCAATTTCAGTTATTGCATTTTTCATTTCTGACTGATTCTTTTTTTAACTCTCTTATCTCTGCAGTAAGAGAATCCTGAAGTCTTCCATTCTTTTATTAACACCAGCAAGTATCTTTATGATTCTTTCTTTAAATTCTCCATCAGACATATTACTTATATCTGTTTAAATTAGATCTCTGACTGTGACCTTATCTTGTTGTTTCATGTAGGATGAATTCCTCCATTTTGTCATTTTGTCTATGTCTCTGCTTTATTTTCTGTGTTTTTTTTTAGAATAGCCTGTTATATTTCCTGTTACTAATAATATTGGCTTTATGAAGAAGTGGTCATATAGTGTCCAGGGCCTGGCACATCAGGGAGTGTATTTTATGTGCTGCAAGCACTCTGCTGTTGTGTTTTGGCTGCTCTATCCTCCGGGCCAGTTGTTTCCAGAGGCTCTTCTTGCCTTCAGTGGTCAGTGTTTTGTTCTTGCCCAGAATGTGGCAAAATTTAACTAGGTGTGCTCTGGTTTGCATGTTAAAGAAGAACTTAAACTACTTCCCCTTGAATGGAAGCCCTACAGAATTCTATGGTTGGAAAACATGGTGTGGGCAAGTGTTTTTGCTTATCTTCTTGGGAAGGATATTGCCACACTGGGACTGAGGCAAGCTTGACTGAGAATGGCAGTACCACCAAAGCACAAGGGTGTGGGACTTGGTGTAAGCAGGTTAAGCAGCCAGTGGATATGTTGTACTGCTTACCACAGATAGTTTGGTGTTTATGCTGAGGGGTGGGGGAGGAAATTGCACCAGCCAGCTCCTTTAGCCCTGGAGAGGAGACTTCATTAACACTGCATCTCAGAGAAGCACTCTGAGAAGTGTAAATAATTTCCCACCTGTGTGTCCCAGTCATTTTTCATATTGCTGTTTCCACACTGTCTGTTTCTGGGTTGATTGTCTCTTCTCTTCTCTTCTCTTCTCTTCTCTTCTCTTCTCTTCTCTTCAGGAACAGCACAGTGGCCTCTAGGCTCTATCCCAGCCACACCCACTGACATTTAAAATTCCAAGATTTTTTTAAAATTTATTTAAATTGAATTTAGTTAACATACAGTGTTATTTTTGTTTTCCAGAGTAGAAGTCAGTGATTCATCACTTACATATAATACCTATTGCTCATCCCATCAAGTGTCCTCCTTAATGCCCATCACCCATTTAGCCCACCCACCCACTTTTCCTCCAGCAACCCTCAGTTTGTTAAAAGTCTTTTATGCTTTGCCTCACTCTCTGTTTTTACCTTATTTTTCTTTCCCTTCCCCTATGTGCATCTGTTTTGTTTCTTAAATTCCTCATATGAGTGAAATCACATAATATTTGTCCTTCTCTGCTTGGCCATTTTGCTTAGCATAATACACTCTAGTTCCATTCACGTTGTTGCAAATGGCAAGATTTCATTCTTTTTAATTGCTGAATAGTATCCCATTGTGTGTGTGTGTGTGTGTGTGTGTGTGTGTCACATCTTCTTTATCCATTCACCAGTTGATGAACATTTGGGTTCTTTCCACAGCTTGGCTATTGTTGATAATGTTGCTATCAACATTAGGGTGCATGTGGCCCTTTGAAGCAACATTTTTGTATCCTGTGGATAAATAGCTCATAGTGCAATTTATTGGTTGTAGGGTAATTCAATTTTAATTTTTTGAGGAAATTCCGTACTGTTTTCCAGAGTGGCTGCAACAGTTTGTGTTCCCACCAGCATTGCGTTCCCCTTTCTCCGCATTCTCACCCAAATCTGTTGTTTCCTGAGTTGTTATTTTTAGCCATCTGGCAGGTGTGAGGTGGTATCTCATTATGGTTTTGATTTGCATTTCCTTGATGATGACTGATGTTGAGCATTGTTGTGACAGGCACGACAAACACCGAGGTCAGGGTCCTGAGGGTAAGGGAATGCAAGAAAAAAAGAGAGAAGAGAAAGTTTGGGAACAGGAGGGTCCCCTGGGCTTATGGCCCAAGTGATGGCTTTATTGTTGCTGTACACATCTTTTATAATATAAGACTCTTATGGATCAGGTCATTCTAAGAATAATCGGGTTTCACATAATCGCTGCCAAACAAAACATTTAGTTCTGTGTTTCTTGTGCATTTTCTAGACGGGTCACAACAAGACCTTGTTGATAAGATTGCTAGCAAAACACAATTCACATGTTTGTTTCTATCTGACTCGGGGTAGAAAAAGGGAGGTAGCATTACTGCCAACACCTGCAGACCACAGGCTTCAGGAATTAACTTTCTCAGCCTTGACAAGGCTTTCGTATGCCCTTGAAAGTGGGGGAATGGGAGGGGGAACCGCCAGGTTGGCTAAGTCAACAAGGAACGTTGCTCGACCCGGTCTCAGCCTGGCGCCAGGGCCCAGCCTCCCACACGAATGGGAGGAAGAACCACCGGGTTGGCTGAGTCAACAGGGAACATTGCTTGACCCGGTCTCAGCCTGGCACCGGGGCCCGGCCCCCCACAGAGCATCTTTTCATGTGTCTGTTAGTCATCTGAATGTCCTCATTGGAAAAGTGTCTGATCATGTATTTTGCCCATTTCTTCACTGGATTATTTGTTTTTTGGGTGTCGATTTTGATAAGTTCTTTAGATATTGGATACTAACCCTTTATCGTATATGTCATCTGCAAATTTCTTCTCCTATTCTATCAGTTGCCTTGTAGTTTTGTTGATTGTTTCCTTCACTGTGTAGAAGCATTCTATGTTAATGAGGTCCCAATAGTTCTTTTTTGTTTTTATTTCCCTTGCCTCTGGAGACATGTTCTAATTAGAAGTTGCTGCACCCGAGGTCAAAGAGGTTGAAGCCTGTTTTCTTCTTGAAATTTTGATGGTTTCCTGTATTACCTTTAGGTCTTTCATCCATTTTGAATTTATTTTTGTGTATGCTGTGAGAAAGTGGTCCAGTTTCATTCTTCTGCATGTCCCTGTCCAGTTTTCTCAGCACAATTTGATGAAGAGAATATATTTTCCCATTAGATACTCTTTCCTGCCTTGTTGAAGATTAGTTGGTCATAGATTTGTGGGTCCATTTCTGGGTTCTCTATTCTATTCCATTCACCTACATGTCTGTTTTTGTGTCAACACCATACTGTCTTGATAATTACAACTTTGCAATATAGCTTGAAGTCTGGAATTTTGATGCCTTCAGTGCTGGTTTTGTTTTTCAAGATTACTTTGGCTATTTGGGGTCTTTTCTGGTTACATATAACTTTTGTGATTGTTTTTTCTAGTTCTGTGAAGAATGTTGATGTTATTTTGATAGAGATTGCATTGAATGTGTAGATTGCTTTGGATAATATAGACATTTTAACAATATTTGGTCTTCCAATCCATGAGCATGGAATGTTTATTCTGTTTATTTCTTCCTCAATTTCTTTAATAAGCTTTCTATAGTTTTCAGAGCACAGATCATTTTCCTCTTTGTTAGGTTTAAGAATATGGTGTGGGTAGAAGTCTGTGCTGGTCTTTTGCCATACTGGGACTGAGGCAAGCTTGACCTAGAAAGGAAGTCCCATCAGGGATCAAAGGTTTGGGTCTTGGTATAAGCAAGTTAGGCAGCCAGTGTGGGGTTTCCACAGGTAAGTCTATGTTTTTTGATGGGGGGGTCTGAAGGAAGTGGAGCTGAATGGATCCTCTGTCCCTGGAGATGGATCTCTCTGAACTGTGCCTCTCAAGGATATGCTCTAAGAAGAGGGAATAATTTTCCCACTATGTTTCCCAAGCATTCTTCACTTCACTATTTCCAGTCTTTTGGCCCCCAGATTGTTTGCTTGCCCTTTTTCAAGGAGTAGAACAGTGCCCTCAAGGCTCTATCCTAGCCAAGTCCACTGATGTTAAAACTTCAGTCTTTAAGCCACTTTGGGTGCAAGAACTCAAGAATTCCTGACTCTTGTTTTCCCAGCCAATGACTTTGGGGAAATATTCTTCTGCATTCCCCTGTGTGCTACTTTCTTTCTCACCTTTCTCTCCCAAACTACATCTGCCCACTTCCTACCTTTTGGATATGGTGTCTTCTCTCCTTGTAGTTGTGGAGTATGTTATGTGAATCTTCAGGTTGATTTCTTGAGCATTTAGAATGACTTGATAGTGATACAGTTGTGTTTGAAGGACAAGACAAGCCTAGGGTCCTCCTACTCCACCAACATCTTAGCTCTCTAACCTGAATATAGTATGCCTTTAAGAAATCCTATTTGGTCTTCTCTGAACTTTTTGGATATGTGGTTTGGTGTCTGCCATTAATTTTGGAACATTCTTGGTCAAAACCTCAAATATTTTTCTTTCATCTTCTTCTGTTAGTCTAATTACATTTGTTATATCTTTGACACTTCCCACAGTTCTTGAATGTTATATTATTTTCTTAAAGTTTGTTTTTTATTCTTTTTGTGTTTTGAGAAGATTTTATTAACTTGTCTTCAAGTTCACTGATTCTTTCTTCAGCCGGCAAAATTGTACTAATGAGCCCATCAAATGCATTCTTCATTTCTGTTATTGTTTCTGATTTCTAGCATTTTTTTTATTCTTAGAGATTCTTTGTCAGTGTATAGATTACCAATTTGCTGCTGAATTTTGTCAACTTGTTCTACTAGAGTCATTACCTTATTAACTATGATAATTTTATATTTATTATATAAAATTTCCAAAATCTGTCCTCTATGAATCTGGCTCTAAAACCGATTTTTTTCTTCAAGCTTTGTCTTTTCTTACCATGCCTTGTAATTTTGTGTTGAAAGTTAGACATGTTGTATCACATAATAGAATCTGAGTTAAATAAGCTTTAATATAAAGATTTTTGATATCTGGCTAGAAGTTGGACTGCATTTGATGTTTACATTAGCTGTTTGTGCTAGAGGTTTTAATTCTTGTTGTGTTTTATTTATGTATCCTCTCTTAAGTTTGGGATTCTCTAGTCTTTCTCAGAATATGTGTCTTACAGGTCTTTTTCAATAATCTACTGTTATGATAGTAGAGTCCTGTTGATTCAGTGGTAATAATGTGGAGAAAGGAAATGTTCCACATTTGATTAAATATCTGTCTTTTAATAGGCTTCAGCCTTAGGGATGTGATGTTCATGAATGTCTTTCTAGTAGTATTGTGTTTTATCCACTTCCTACTGTCTTCCTTGACTGCAGCATTCCCAATCTATTTCTCTGAAGGCCTAAGCTATATACCATATTTTTCTCCCATTAGATGAGACAGGAAGACTGGAGGCAGTTGCTGTGGGAAGGAACTCTTCTACCCTTGTAATATGGCTTCAAAATGTTCTTGGAAGAAGATAGTAGGCATATTTTACCAGGTTTCTCTTCTTCCTATGGCAGAGCCTAAGAGGATATTTCTAGAATTTTTACTGTAAGAATCTAGTACAGTTTCTACAGGTAAAATTCATGAAATTGTGAGTCAACCTCCACACCTGTAACTCTCTATGTGATTCTCACTCTCCTTTTAGTCAACAGTCAGGATATAACATTTCATCAAAAAATACCATTTATGTGTTCATACCACTTTATGGCCCCCAAATTTTTAATGCATTTGTACAAATCTCAGTTTCTATATTCCTCTGAGTATGCCCAAATCTCCATATATTGGAGTGGTGACTTGTCCTGGAAACTCAGTTCTCTGATTGGTTCATGAAAAGTGTTTGCTTTTCAGGTTATCTTTTTTTTTTTTTTAACCATGAAAATGTCCATTTCCAACCTTTTTATATGATGGAACTGATACTTGAAGTCCCTCCTTGTCTCTTTTTGTCTTCTCTCAGATTTCATAATAGTGAAATATTCAATGTTAGGCAGATCTGTGTCCAATACCCATCTGTGCAAATTTCTAATAATCTTGAGTAACATGTTAAACTATTTAAGCCTCAGCCAAGTACGTACCAATGTATACTTTTTTTTAACTAGGTGGACAGGCATTGAATCATAAACCTGTAGGAATCAAAATACTCAGGAGGTATGTTTGTATATCTCTTCAGAGTGAACTGCTCTTTTTCCTTCGTATACTCTTCTGAGAAGTAAGTTTGGGACAAAATTTCTTTCTGAAGTTATATGCATTTTTAAAAATTACTGTCAAAGTTAACAGGTAATTTATAAATGGAATAAACATTACCATCTTTCAATGAAAATAAACAATGAATTTGAAAGAAAAACACAAGGTTCACTGAGACTAACTGATGAGTTAGGTGTATACAAAAAGGAGCTACTTGGAAGTAATTGTGTATTGTATACTAAGACAGATTTGATTGCTTTCCCAAAGTCCAGACTTTATCTAATATGTGAAATTGGATATATGTTTATCTATTTTAAAATAATACATTTGCTTGTATCATACTTTGATCTCTCTGTTTCCACTCTGAATCTTTGATAGCAAGAAATAATTTGATAAGGTGAATTTGGTTTTATGTAAATAAATCACTAGGCTAATTTTGCATATTTACCTGTACCCATGAACATCAATGTATGCATATATTAGGTTCCACCATCTTAAAATTGAAAGCATTTAGAGATTAAAATGTGTCTTTATTTTATTATGTCTTTTCTCACTATAACCCAGTAAGGCTGACAGATCATAACTTATAGTACCATTTTGCAGATAAGAATATTTAAGTTCAGATATTAAACAATCTGCCATGTTCATTCAGGTATTATTATTTAGGCATACAGACTTTGAGGAAAGAAAAATCCAATGTGCTCTATGCACCTATATTCTGCTTCATCTGTATGTCTGTAATAGTGTGCATGCTTAAAGAACATCCTATTTTCTTGATGACAATAAGTAGTCGTGTTGTTTTACAATTTAGTAGCTCAATATTCTAATAACATAACAATACTTTTTTTAAGCTTATTTATTTTGAGAAAGAGTGATAGTGAGATTGAAAAGGGCAAAGAGAAAGAGGGAGACAGAGAATCCCAAACAGGCTACATTCTGTGAGCACAGAGCCTGACACCAGGCTTGAACTCATAAACCATAAGATCATGATGTGAGCCAAAACCAAGAGTCAGATGCTTAACCAACTGAACCACTCAGGTCCCCCTTATACCAATACTTTTAAAATCTCTGTTTACTTTCTAAGGTGCTTATACATCCATCAAATTACTTAATTCATAAAATTTATATATATATATATATATCAATGCTGATTATATTTCAGAAATTCTTGTTTGACGTATCAATTAGAAGAAAGGGAATTTCTGAACAAGAATGTAGATTTTTTTTGATAAGTTTGATGAAAAGATGTGATTGAAACAGTTCTGTATCAGTTGTACAATTCTGTGTTAGTCTTGATTATAAATTTAAATAAATATCAGTTCTCAAATTCTATATTTTATCTGATTACCTTTGGCTATCAAAATACATTGAAGCAAGATCTTATATTCTCAGAGGCTGCATCCACACAGTTTCAAAACCAATCACCAATTCACTGGAATGGGTGCAAGCCAGGATATCATGTGGAGTTAAAAATTATCTGATTGACATAACCAGCTGTTTAAAATTAAATTTTTGCAGTACAATTTCTGATATTTATTACACATAAACTAGGTTTAAAAGTGCTTATTCTGGAGATGCCTGGGTGCTTCAGTTAGTTCAGCATCTGACTTAGGCTTGGGTTATAATCTCGTGGTTCATGAGTTTGAGCTCTACATTGGGCTGCTGTTAGTGCGGCCCTCACTTCAGATCCTTCGTCTTCCTCTCTCTCTGCCCCTCCTCGGTTCATGCTCTCTCCCTCTTAAAAATAAATAAACATTTCAGAAAAGGTGTTTATTCTGTATACATTTTTGCAAGTTGCACCACAATTATTGAGGAAAAAGTTGGAACATTAATTATGAAGTTGGAATTTTTCTTCATCACACTCAATTATCTTTAAAGAAAAATTTTGTTTGCAAACACTAATTCATTGACTGTCCATCGTGTAATAATTAAGAAAGGTACTGAGTTCTTTAAATGATTTGAAAAATTACAACAGAATCCATAATATACTATTATCATTTTATTTTATAAGGCGCCACATTTTTTAATGCTCTGAAAAATGAAATTCATTTTCTGTTAAATTCTTGTGTATCTTGAAATGTGACTTCAACAAGAGCTTGGTTAGAACTAAATTTCAAAAACTTTGTCTTCTTTTTGATATGGATTTTTGACAATAAGTGAGGAGTGTAGGATTAAAAATAGAGAGAATAAGTATTTAAAGATTCTACAAGAATGTAGTTAAAGTCCAAATGAGCAATAAGCAATTTAACTTACTTAGTCAATGTTGTGGGTCAAGCGCTATTAGAAAAGCACCTAAGGAACATAGACACACAAAGTGTGTGTATGTGTTTGTGTGTAACAAATATGTCAAATTTAAACTTACATGATGATAAAATGATTGATGCTGGGATACAAGGAGAGTAGAAGGATTAATAGCCTGTGAAAAACTAAGTGAAATCATGAAAAAAAGATGTATAATCTAGGTTTTAGCTATTTTATTGAGTTACTGTGTTTTGTTTTACTTTGTTTTCTCTTGCCAAAGCATACATGGTAAAATATGAAGAACGTGTTACTCCAGCAGATAAATATAATTCATCACTACAATCCATCAACAATCGTTTTGACCATTCACCAATTTGGCTATATATTCTTACTCCACCAATCCCAATGGGTTGCCTGATGGTTGCAAAACAAATTGATCACTTATTTCAGGGGCTATTTATAAACAATTTATAATTAGCTTATTGTAGTTATTTTCTACCATGTATGTCAAATGGATATTTGATATTATAACGTCTACTCTAGTCACTGAATAAGTGAGAAAATATAACAGTATCTATTTAACATGTAGTTTTCTATTTTGAATTATAAAAATAATCTATTTTGAAATGTAAAAATTATTTATTTAACTTTTTAATATTTATTTTTGAGAGACAGAGAGAGCACCAGCAGGGGAGAGGCAGAGACAGAGCGAGAGAGAGAGCGAGAGAGAGAGAGAGAGGGAGATGCAGAATCCAAAGCAGGTTCCAGGCTCTGAAGTGTCAGCACAGAGCCTGACATGGGGCTTTAACCTACGAACTATGAAATCATGACCTGAGCTTAGGTTGGACGCTTAACCAACTAAGCCACCCAGGCACCCCTAGAAAGTTATTACACAGTGTCAAAATAGTCCACCTGAGAAGGTACTTCTTTCTTTAGCTTGAAAACATCACTGAGCCCCAATTTTGACCATGTCCTCACAATATGCTTAAGTAGGCATTATATGCCTAAACTCCAGCACCCATATTTAAATCAATGAGTTGTAAAAGGCAGCCTACTTTTTTGTTCTGTATGAGTATTTCCACTCTTGATTACATATTCAATAGCTACTTACGACACTCTTATCTTTTATTTTTATTATTAAGACAACCCAAATCTGGTTCTGGTATTTGGTACTTTGGGCTTTACAAAGATCTACTTAGGCAATATGTTTCATTAGTCTAAAACATTTATATTAATTCCATGGTCAGTTATTGATTTAGGCAAGGGCATGCCAGATATAAAAAAAGAATCAGGGACGCTCTGGAAAAGTGTCTTAGATTTTAAGGAAAATACAAAGCAAGATTTTGCTTCCTCCTTTTTTTTGACATTATTGTTTAAAGAAATAATATTTTTGTGATAAAGAGATCTTTGGCCATGAGATAAAAGTGATGACAATCACAATGAAGTCAATCAGAAGATCTGATATATTTGATCTTGATAATAATCAATCTTGAGCTATAATTTTTAGACTTCTTGTTATTATAAGATGATATATGTCTATTGTTTATTTAATTTTTAGTTGGGTAGTATTTTTCTTGCAAGGCAAATAATTCTAGCAAGTGCAGAATATTTAAATAATAGGGTTTTTAAAATTATTATTCAGATCTTTTTGCTTGAATCACTCAAGTCAGCATTAGGTGGCATCAATAAAATTGGAGTGGGAGTCTAACACTAAGTTAGCTTTGATTGTCCATGAACAATAATGGTGTAACTTTGGGAGAGTCAATCTCTTTGACATCAGTGACTTCATATGTCTTGAATTTTTCTATTTAAAAAATCTGAATGTATTTTCTAAGTCTTTTTAAACATTTATCTGTTCTAAGATTGGTTACAATGTACTACATATATATATTTTAAATTGATTCATTTTTATATAAATGCTCACCATGTGCATTCAACAAATCATTCAGACTAGTTGTGATATTGCTGAACTTATATGTGCTCATATTTAATTCTTTATGTTCATATAAAGTGTGAGTTCACTACAACTAGTAGTTTAGTGAAATTTCTGTTATTTAAAAACTAAACACACAAGCAATCCCTGTGGCACTTTTTCCTGTGGTATTCAACTTACCCTACTTTCCACTTTTCCAAGATGTGTCTATAAACAGTGCGTAGAACACCGATTTGGAGAAGAAAATATCCTTTATTTCATCTTTTCCATGGTTGAATGTTTATTTTGAACTTAATACTTGCAGTTAATCCTGTCCCTTTATAAACTGAAACATATGATAACTTATTCCACAATAACCTTATTTATCTTCAAGGTGGGAATATTTCAACAGCCCACTGTGGCATTCTGTCTGCTAAAGCTGTACAGTCACATGATGATGATATTTCATAACATCTTATGTCAGTTGGTGGAGACACACACCACTAAGAAACATTGACATTAAGGGACAATAACAATTCTGTTAGTATTCCATTTCAATTGTATCATAGAATTAATGCTAAGAACTTTTTATTTCTGCTTATGTATCTGTTAATTGCTAAATGATTTTAAAGCATTATGAAAACATTTGAAGACTGAAATAGCAAAGTATTTCATCCTGCTATATATGAAGGACATTTATCTTTATGGAAAATGTGATGATACGATACTGCTACTCCAATATAAATTGTGTTTTATAATTAAAGTGGCAATATTCTTACTGTGTTAACAGTGCCTTTATTTTTTGGAGGGGGCAGCTAAATACCATAATATCATTGTGTAGAGACAAAGTTACTTTAACTATATCTATAGAACTGTTGTATTAATATGTTGTGTTTTCAATGAAAGATTAATTCTATATTCCCATAAACTAGCACATAATAGTTGCTTCATAAATGTTTATTATATATAATGATTATTATATATTAAATATTTATTATATATTATATATATTCATTATAAATGTTTATACCTTAAAATATTTAGCTCATTGATATAGCTAACACTAGTATATCATGTAACTAATATGTATGACTTTCCTTAGTTTATTCCCTACCTCTCTACTTTCCTCTCCTCTATATGTGCTTCTCTACTGAATGAATCAGATTAATAGTAGTGTTATTTCATTTTAGAAAGCCCAGACATTCAACTTTAATGTGCTTAAAATTTATTTCCTGGATACATGCCATTGAACTGAAATTTTATGAAGTTTCTACCAAATATGTTGCAAATACTGGGACCATTTTAATAAAGTTGTTAATATAAAGCTGGGGAAGATATAGGGCATGTTGTATATGATAATTACTAAAACTATTAGTTAAGGTAAATGTAGTAAAATAATATGGAAAGATTAAATACAGGTACCTTCAGTAGTAACTAATGCCATATTTTACTTTCTGAAATTTCATTGTGACATGTATGTTTGTCTTGAGTTATATTTCTGTTGCTGTTGTTGTTGTTGTTACAATGTGGCATAATTCCCCTTCTGTAAACTGAATAGTAGTTGTAAATTCAATAAAATGCCATGGTAGGCAGCTACAAACACCTATCCTTCAATAAGAAACATTCAAACACAAGTAGAATCTGTCAGAACCAAATTAGCCAGTATCTGGAAAATAGTAAAACATTTACAATTACAAAGAAGACACTGAATTTAAAAAGGCAACTTAAAAATGAAAGGAAAACTATGTAAAGTTTTAAAAATTTATTGAACCACCCTGGCTTAGTTGTGGTTTTGAAGACAGTGGCCTGCCTGTGTTCCTAGTATAAGACCTGTTTGCTGGTCTAAGAAGGAGTACATCAAACTTTATTATAAGGGTTTTGTGTTTTTTTTCTAATCTATATGGAGGCTACCCAAATGACAACCACAAGGCAGTTGACTGTGGCTCACCTAAATCACAACTCATGTAGGACAGAAAAACAGCAGGTATTGCTTAAAAACACTGTAACATCAAGGAAAAAGCCACAGCTTCCATGGACAAAATATTATGTTTGAGTCCAGGAAATACATACTTACCAAATACCTTAAATCATGGAAGGAAAGCTGGGTAGAGTCTTGTCAAGTAATTAGGACATTCAAAATTACCCATATATAATGTAAAGTTTTGAAAGCAATGTGAATGTCAGGGAAGAATGTATGTTTAAGAAAGACCCAAGAAGATCTTATGTTTTCACCTTTGTCAGGTGTTTAAGGTCAGTGTAAGAAAGAAATGAAAGGTAAAGTAGCAAGGTAAATGGACTGAATAAATGTAGAATGAGTATCCAAGCACAGAACCAACCTGCAAAGACTGGGAGAGTTGTTTGTTTCTTTGGCTCCCAACATTCGAAAAAATCTTTGTCAAAATACTAGGTAATTGTATTACACTTCATCTTGCAGATGAAGTGACTACACACAACAAAGAATACAGTCTTTACAATAGTGTGAGAATCTCTACATTAAAAGAAAATTGCAACTTGCAACAAAGCACCAAATCCTTAACATGTGAAGATTTATGATTTTCATAGCTATTACAATATAAGATTCAAATATTCAATTTTTAACAAAAAAGACAAAATGTAATTTGAAAAAAAAACCATCCCTGAGGAAACCTAACAGCTGGACAGTAGAAACAAAAAGTTTGAATTAACTGTCATAAAATGCTCAAGAAAACTATAAACAGAGGAAGGAGCCAAGATGGCAGAACAGCATGGAAGCTCAGTGAGACCCGCCCACAGAGGGGCAGAACAGGTCAAAGCCTCAGTCCTTCAGAAGTAAGGAGCCAGGGAAAACAGCCGCGTTTGAGACAAAACTTGGGAGAGAGGTACTGTCTGGGGCCTGGTCACAGACAGCGAAAAAGTGGGAAGTGGACAAAAGCTGAAGACAGAGGACGGGTGCACGATTGCTGATTGGGGAGAACAGAGTTCTGATACTGGAGACTGGGTAGCTGGGTGATGCCATTTTCACCACTCCCACGCCTGCACATATGCACCTACTAGCACCACAACACTCCACCCCAGCAGGCTAGCAGCACCATGTAGTGGAGAATGGAGCCATTACACTGAGCCCCACCCAATTGGGCCAACCTCGCTCTTCAAGAACACAAGTCTCACCACCTATTTAGTTTATAGACTATAAAGTACTTCATAGTCTGACTTCTAGGGGAAAACAAATTAATTTCAGTTGTGTTTCAATCTCTTAGCAGGTCGATCTACTCAATTTTCTTTCTTTCTTTTTTCTCTTTTTCACTTCTTTTCTTTTTCTTGAACACAGAGAAAACAATTCATTTTTATTTTCAATTTTTATTAAAAATATTCTTCTTTATTTTCTTTACTATATTTTTTTACTTTTGTGTAAATTTTTTTTGCATTATATTTTATTTCTATCATTTTATACTGGTCTACTTAAGTATATTCACTTTTTCAAATTTTCAAATGATCTCTTCTTTTTCTTTTTCTTTTTTGTTTCTCATTTCTTTTATTTTCCATGAATGCAGAAAGAGAAAAACTTCATTTTCACTTTCAATTTGTATTAAAATATTTTTCTTTAATTTTTTACTATATTTTTGCTTGTATGCAATTATTTTAAAATTTTATTTTACTTCCACCATTTTATTTTAGTATACTAAAGTGTATTTTAGTTTTGTTGGTTGTTTCCTTTGCTGTGCAGAAGCTTTTTATCTTCATAAGGTCCCAGTAATTCACTTTTGCTTTTAATTCCCTTGCCTTTGGGGATGTGTCAAGTAAGAGATTGCTACGGCTGAGGTCAGAGAGGTCTTTTCCTGCTTTCTCCTCTAAGGTTTTGATGGTTTCCTGTCTCACATTTAGGTCCTTTATCCATTTTGAGTTTATTTTTGTAAATGGTGTGAGAAAGTGGTCTAGTTTCAACCTTCTGCATGTTGCTGTCCAGTTCTCCCAGCACCATTTGTTAAAGAGGCTGTCTTTTTTCCATTGGATGTTCTTTCCTGCTTTGTCAAAGATGAGTTGGCCATATGTTTGTGGGTCTAGTTCTGGGGTTTCTATTCTATTCCATTGGTCTGTGTGTCTGTTTTTGTGCCAATACCAACGGAATGGGAAAAGATATTTGCAAATGACATATCGGACAAAGGGCTAGTATCTAAAATCTATAAAGAGCTCACCAAACTCCACACCCGAAAAACAAATAACCCAGTGAAGAAATGGGCAGAAAACATGAATAGACACTTCTCTAAAGAAGACATCCAGATGGCCAACAGGCACATGAAAAGATGTTCAGCGTCGCTCCTTATC
This sequence comes from Lynx canadensis, assembly GCF_007474595.2. NCBI lineage: Eukaryota > Metazoa > Chordata > Mammalia > Carnivora > Felidae > Lynx > Lynx canadensis. The sequence goes on along the minus strand of NC_044321.2, from coordinate 65,783,087 downwards.
AGGGAAATACAAATCAAAACCACACTCAGGTATCACCTCACGCCAGTCAGAGTGGCCAAAATGAACAAATCAGGAGACTATAGATGCTGGAGAGGATGTGGAGAAACGGGAACCCTCTTGCACTGTTGGTGGGAATGCAAATTGGTGCAGCCGCTCTGGAAAGCAGTGTGGAGGTTCCTCAGAAAATTAAAAATAGACCTACCCTATGACCCAGCAATAGCACTGCTAGGAATTTATCCAAGGGATACAGGAGTACTGATGCATAGGGGCACTTGTACCCCAATGTTCATAGCAGCACTCTCAACAATAGCCAAATTATGGAAAGAGCCTAAATGTCCATCAACTGATGAATGGATAAAGAAATTGTGGTTTATATACACAATGGAATACTACGTGGCAATGAGAAAAAATGAAATATGGCCTTTTGTAGCAACGTGGATGGAACTGGAGAGTGTGATGCTAAGTGAAATAAGCCATACAGAGAAAGACAGATACCATATGGTTTCACTCTTATGTGGATCCTGAGAAACTTAACAGGAACCCATGGGGGAGGGGAAGGAAAAAAAAAAAAAAAAAAAAAAAAAAAAGGACGTTAGAGTGGGAGAGAGCCAAAGCATAAGAGACTGTTAAAAACTGAGAACAAACTGAGGGTTGATGGGGGGTGGGAGGGAGGGGCGGGTGGGTGATGGGTATTGAGGAGGGCACCTTTTGGGATGAGCACTGGGTGTTGTATGGAAACCAATTTGTCAATAAACTTCATATAAAAAAAAAAAAAAAAAAAAAAAAAAATAAAGTGTATTCACTCTTTCAAATTTTCAAATGATTTCCATTTTTTTCTCTTTTGCATTCCTTTCTTTTTCTTGAATGCAGAAAGAGAAATAATCATTTTTATTTGTAAATTTATTAAACATATTTTTCTTTACATTTTGCTGTATTATTTATTTTTGTTTAATTTTTTCAAATTCTATTTTACTGCCATCATCTCATTTTAGTCTACTTCAATGTATTTACTTTTTCAAATTCTCAAATGTTTCCTTTTTTTCCATCCCCCTCCCCTTTTTTTCTCTAATCTGTCAAACCACTTTTAACTCCCAGACTAAAACACAAGTAGGATCTTGCACCATTTATTCGATTTTGTGTGTGTGTGTGTGTTTAACTTTTAATTTTAATATTTTAATTTATTTTTTAATTTTAATTTCTCTACCTCATTAACTCATTTCCTTCCTTCAAAATGACAAAATGAAGGAACTCATCCCAAAAGAAAGAGCACAAATAAAGGACAGCCAGGGATTTAACCAACAAAGGTATAAGCAAGATGGCTAAAACAGAATTTAGAATCACGATAATAAGAATAGTGGCTGGAGGTGAAAATAGATTAGATCCCTTTCTGCAGACATAAAAGAAGTAAAAAATAGCCAGAATGAAATTAAAAATGGTTTAACTGAGCTGCAATCAAGGATGGATGCAATGGCGGCAAGGATAGACGAGGCAGAAAAGAGAATCAGTGATATAGTGGACAAAATTATAGAGAATAATAAAGCACAGAAAAAGAGGGAAATTAAGACAAGGAGCACGATTTAAGAATTAGAGAACTCAGTGACTCATTAACAAGGAACAACATCAGAATCATAGGGTTCCCAGAGGAGGAAGAGAAATAGGGGTAGAAGGGTTATGTGAACAAATCATAGCAGAATACTTTCCTAACTTGGGGAAAGACACAAACATCAAAATCCAGGAAGCACAGAGGACTCCCATTAGATTCAACAAAAACCGACCATCAACAAGGCATACCATAGTCAAATTCACAAAATAGGCAAGGAGAGAATCATGAAAGCAGCAAGGGAAAAAAAGGCCATAACCTACAAGGGAAGACAGACCAAGTTTGCAGCAGACCTATCCACAGAAACCTGGCAAGCCAGAAAGGAGTGGCGGGATATATTCAGTGTGCTGAATCAGAAAAGTATGCAGTTAAGAATTCTTTATCCAGCAAGGCTGTCATTCAAAATAGAGGGAGAGATAAAAAGTTTCCCAGACAAACAATATATATATACCAAAAGCAACAAAAGATTAGAAAGAACCAGAGAACACCACCAGAAACTCCAACTCTACAAGCATCATAATGACAATAAATTCATATCTTTCAGTACTAACTCTAAATGTCAATGGACTCAATGTTCCAATCAAAACACATAGGGTAACAGAATGGATAAGAAAATAAGATCCATTTGTGCTGTTTACAAGAGACCCACTTTAGACCTAATGACACCTTCAAATTGAAAATAAGGGGATGAGAACCATCTATCATGCTAATGGTCAACAAGAAAGCCGAAGTAGCCATACTTATATCAGACAATCTAGACTTTAAAATAAAGACTATATCAAGAGATGCAGAAGGGCATTATATCATAATCAAGGGGTTTATCCACCTGAAGACCTAACAATCATAAACATTTATTCACCAATTGTGGAAGCACACAAATATATAAATCAATTAATCACAAACATCAAGAAACTCATGGATAGTAATACCATAATAGTAGAAGATTTCAACACCCCACTCACAGCAATGGACAGATCATCTAATCAAAAAATCAACAAGGAAACAATGGCTTTTAATATATGTGCTGCCGAAGTGAGCACAACAATGGCTTTTAATGACACAATGGACCAGATGGACTTAACAGATATATTCAGAACATTTCATCCTAAAGCAGCAGAATATACATTCTTCTCCAGTGCACATGGAACATTCTCCAGATTAGACCATATACTGGGACACAAATCGGTCCTAAGTAAGTACAAAAAGATTGAGATCATACCATGCATATTTTCAGACCGCAATTCTACAAAACTTGAAACCAACCACAAGAAAAAATTTGGAAAGGTAACAAACACTTGGAGACTGAAGAACATCCTACTAAAGAATGAATGGGCTAACCAAGCAGTTAAAGAAGAAATTAAAAAGTATATGGAAGTCAATGAAAATGATAGCACCACAAACTAAAACCTCTGGGACACAGCAAAGGCGGTCATAAGAGGAAAGTACATAGCAATCCAGGCCTTCCTAAAGAAGGAAGAAAGATCTCAGATACACAACCTAACCTTATGCTTTAAGGAGCTGGAAAAAGAACAGCAAATAAAACCCCAAATCAGCAGAAGACAGGAAATAATAAAAATTAGAGAAGAAATCAATGCTATCAAAAACCAAAAAAACAGTAGAACAGATCAATGAAACCAGAAGCTGGTTCTTTGAAAGAATTAACAAAATCGATAAACCACTAGCCAGTTTGATCAAAAAGAAAAAGCAAAGGACCCAAAAAAGTAAAATCAAGAATGAAAGAGGAAAATCACAACCAACACAACATAAATAAAAACAATAATATGAGAGAGAGGAGGGAAGATGGCGGTGTAGGAGGATTCTGGGCTCACCGCGCGTCCTGCTGATCACTTTGATTCCACCTACACCTGCCTAAATAACCCAGAAAACCGCCAGAGGATTAGCAGAACAGAGTGTCCAGAGCTAAGCGCAGACGAGAGGCCCACAGAAGAGGGTAGGAAGGGCGGCAAGGCAGTGCGCGCTCCACGGACTGGCGGGAGGGAGCCGGGGTGGAGGGGCGGCTCACCGGCCAAGCAGAGCCCCCGAGTCTGGCTGGCAAAAGCGGAGGGGCCTGACGGACTGTGTTCCGACAGCACGCACGACTTAGCGTCTAGGAGGTCATAAGTTAACAGCTCTGCTTGGAAAGCGGGATGGCTGGAAGACAAAGGGAGGGAGAGCTGCTGAGCCCCCGGAGGACAGAGCTCAGTTTGGTGGGGAACAAAGGCGCTCACCAGCGCCATCTCCCCCGCCCATCCCCCAGCCAAAATCCCAAAGGGAACTAGTCCCTGCCAGGGAACTTGCTCGCTCTGCGCACAAACACCCAACTCTGCTTCTGCGGAGCCAAAACTCCGGCAGCGGATCTGACTCCCTCCTGCTGCCACAGGGCCCCTCCTGAAGTGGATCACCTAAGGAGAAGCAAGCTAAGCCCGCCCCTCCTGCCGCCTTGCACCTTGCCTACACACCCCAGCTAATACACCAGATCCCCAGCATCACAAGCCTGGCAGTGTGCAAGTAGCCCAAATGGGCCACGCCACCCCACAGTGAATCCCGCCCCTAGGAGAGGGGAAGAGAAGGCACACACCAGTCTGACTGTGGCCCCAGCGGTGGGCTGGGGGCAGACATCAGGACTGACTGCTGCCCCGCCCACCAACTCCAGTTATACACCAAAGCACAGGGGAAGTGCCCTGCAGGTCCTCACCACTCCAGGGACTATCCAAAATGACCAAACAGAAGAATTCCCCTCAGAAGAATCTCCAGGAAATAACAACAGCTAATGAACTGATCAAAAAAGATTTAAATAATATAACAGAAAGTGAATTTAGAATAATAGTCATAAAATTAATCGCTGGGCTTGAAAACAGTATAGAGGACAGCAGAGAATCTCTTGCTACAGAGATCAAGGGACTAAGGAACAGTCACGAGGAGATGAAAAGCGCTTTAAATGAAATGCAAAACAAAATGGAAACAAAGACTGCTCAGATTGAAGAGGCAGAGGAGAGAATAAGTGAACTAGAAGATAAAGTTATGGAAAAAGAGGAAGCTGAGAGAAAGAGAGATAAAAAAATCCGGGAGTATGAGGGCAAAATTAGAGAACTAAGTGATACACTAAAAAGAAATAATATACGCATAATTGGCATCCCAGAGGAGGAAGAGAGAGGGAAAGGTGCTGAAGGGGTACTTGAAGAAATTATACCTGAGAACTTCCCTGAACTGGGGAAGGAAAAAGGCATTGAAATCCAAGAGGCACAGAGAACTCCCTTCAGACGTAACTTGAATCAATATTCTACACGACATATCATAGTGAAACTGGCAAAATACAAGGATAAAGAGAAAATTCTGAAAGCAGCAAGGGATAAACGTGCCCTCACATATAAAGGGAGACCTATAAGACTCGTGACTGATCTCTCTTTTGAAACTTGGCAGGCCAGAAAGAATTGGCACGATATCTTCAGTGTGCTAAACAGCAAAAATATGCAGCCGAGAATCCTTTATCCAGCAAGTCTGTTATTTAGAATAGAAGCATAGATAAAGGTCTTCCCAAACAGACAAAAACTGAAGGAATTTGTCACCACTAAACCAACCCTACAAGAGATCCTAAGGGGGACCCTGTGAGACAAAGTACCAGAGACATCACTACAAGCATAAAACATACAGACATCACAATGACTCTAAACCCCTATCTTTCTATAATAACACTGAATGTAAATGGATAAAATGTGCCAACCAAAAGACATAGGGTATCAGAATAGATAAAAAAACAAGACCCATCTATTTTCTGTCTACAAGAGACTCATTTTAGACCTGAGGACACCTTTAGATTCAGAGTGAGGGGATGGAGAACTATTTATCATGCTACTGGAAGCCAAAAGAAAGCTGGAGTAGCCATACTTATATCAGACAAACTAGACTTTAAACTCTGTAACAAGAGATGAAGAAGGGCATTATATAATGATTATAGGGTCTATCCATCAGGAAGAGCTAACAATTATAAACGTCTATGCGCCGAATACCAGAGCCCCCAAATATATAAAACAATTACTCATAAACATAAGCAACCTTATTGATAAGAATGTGGTAATGGCAGGGGACTTTAACACCCCACTTACAGAAATGGATAGATCATCTAGACACACGGTCAATAAAGAAAAAAGGGCCCTGAATGAGACATTGGATCAGATGGACTTGACAGATCTATTTAGAACTCTGCATCCCAAAGCAACAGAATATACTTTCTTCTTGAGTGCACATCGAACATTCTCCAAGATAGATCATATACTGGGTCACAAAACAGCCCTTCATAAGTTTACAAGAATTGAAATTATACCATGCATACTTTCAGACCACAATGCTATGAAGCTTGAAATCTACCACAGGAAAAAGTCTGGAAAACCTCCAAAAGCATGGAGGTTAAAGAACACCCTACTAACGAACGAGTGGGTCAACCAAGCAATTAGAGAAGAAATCAAAAAATATATGGAAACAAACGAAAATGAAAATACAACAATCCAAACGCTTTGGGATGCAACGAAGGCAGTCCTGAGAGGAAAATACATTGTAATCCAGGCCTATCTCAAGAAACAAGAAAAATCCCAAATACAAAATCTAACAGCACACCTATAGGAAATAGAAGCAGAACTGCAAAGGCAGCTTAAACCCAGCAGAAGAAGAGAAATAATAAAGATCAGAGCAGAAATAAACAATATAGAATCTAAAAAAACTGTAGAGCAGATCAACGAAACCAAGAGTTGGTTTTTTGAAAAAATAAACAAAATTGACAAACCTCTAGCCAGGCTTCTCAAAAAGAAAAGGGAAATGACCCACACAAATAGATAAAATCATGAATGAAAATAGGATTATGACAACCAATACCTCAGAGATACAAACAATTATCAGGGAATACTATGAAAAATTATATGCCAACAAATTGGACAACCTGGAAGAAATGGACAAATTCTTAAACACCCACACTCTTCCAAAGCTCAATCAGGAGGAAATAAAAAGTTTGAACAGTCCCATAACCAGCAAAGAAATTGAATCGGTTATCAAAAATCTCCCAACAAATAAGAGTCCAGGACCAGATGGCTTCCCAGGGGAGTTCTACCAGACGTTTATTTTTTTTTTAATTCTTTTAACGTTTTATTTATTTTTGAGACAGAGAGAGACAGAGCATGAACGGGGGAGGGGCAGAGAGAGGGGGAGACACAGAATGGAAGCAGGCTCCAGGCTCTGAGCCATCAGCCCAGAGCCTGACGCGGGGCTCGAACTCACGGACCGCGAGATGGTGACCTGGCTGAAGTCAGACGCTTAACCGACTGCGCCACCCAGGCGCCCCTACCAGACGTTTAAAGCAGAGATAATACCTATTCTTCTCAAGCTATTCCAAGAAATAGAAGGGGAAGGAAAACTTCCAGATTCATTCTATGAAGCCACTATTACTTTGATTCCTAAACCAGACAGAGACCCAGTAAAAAAAGAGAACTACAGGCCAATATCCCTGATGAATATGGATGCAAAAATTCTCAATAAGATACTAGCAAATCGAATTCAACGGCATATAAAAAGAATTATTCACCGTGATCAAGTGGGATTCACTCCTGGGATGCAGGGCTGGTTCAACATTCACAAATCAATCAACGTGATACATCACATTAACAACAACAACAAAAAAAAGAACCATATGATCCTGTCAATCGATGCAGAAAAGGCCTTTGATAAAATCCAGCACCTTTCTTAATAAAAACCCTTGAGAAAGTCGGGATAGAAGGAACATACTTAAAGATCATAAAAGCCATTTATGAAAAGCCCACAGCTAACATCATCCTCAATGGGGAAAAACTGAGAGCTTTTTCCCTGAGATCAGGAACATGACAGGGATGCCCACTCTCACCGCTGTTGTTTAACATAGTGCTGGAAGTTCTAGCATCAGCAATTAGACAACAAAAGGAAATCAAAGGCATCCAAATTGGCAAAGATGAAGTCAAGCTTTCGCTTTTTGCAGATGACATGATATTATACATGGAAAATCCGATAGACTCCACCAAAAGTCTGCTAGAACTGATACATGAATTCAGCAAAGTTGCAGGATACAAAATCAATGTACAGAAATCAGTTGCATTCTTATACACTAACAATGAAGCAACAGAAAGACAAATAAAGAAAATGATCCCATTCACAATTGCACCAAGAAGCATAAAATACCTAGGAATAAATCTAACCAAAGATGTAAAAGATCTGTATGCTGAAAACTATAGAAAGCTTATGAAGGGAATTGAGGAAGATTTAAAGAAATGGAAAGACATTCCCTGCTCATGGATTGGAAGAATAAATATTGTCAAAATGTCAATACTACCCAAAGCTATGTACACATTCAATGCAATCCCAATCAAAATTGCACCAGCATTCTTCTCAAAACTAGAACAAGCAATCCTAAAATTCATATGGAACCACAAAATGCCCCGAATAGTCAAAGTAATTTTGAAGAAGATGACCAAAGCAGGTGGCATCACAGTCCCAGACTTTAGCCTCTACTACAAAGCCTTAATCATCAAGATAGCATGGTATTGGCACAAAAACAGACACATAGACCAATGGAATAGAATAGAGACTCCACAATTGGACCCACAAATAGAATAGAAACCCCAGAACTAGACAGTCACAAGTATGGTCACCTCATTTTTGACAAAGCAGGAAAGAACATCCAAAGGAAAAAAACAGTCTCTTTAACAAATGGTGCTGAGAGAACTGGACAGCAACATGCAGAAGGTTGAAACTAGACCACTTTCTCACACCATTCACAAAAATAAACTCAAAATGGATAAAGGACCTGAATGTGAGACAGGAAACCATCAAAACCTTAGAGGAGAAAGCAGAAAAAGACCTCTCTGACCTCAGCCGTAGCAATCTCTTACTTGACACATCCCCAAAGGCAAGGGAATTAAAAGCAAATGTGAATTACTGGGACCTTATGAAGATAAAAAGCTTCTGCACAGCAAAGGAAACAACCAACAAAACTAAAAGGCAACCGACGGAATGGGAAAAGATATTTGCAAATGACATATCGGACAAAGGGCTAGTATCCAAAATCTATAAAGAGCTCAATAAACTCCACACCCGGAAAACAAATAACCCAGTGAAGAAATGGGCAGAAAACATGAATAGACACTTCTCTAAATAAGACATCCGGATGGCCAACAGGCACATGAAAAGATGCTCAACGTCGCTCCTTATCAGGGAAATACAAATCAAAACCACACTCAGATATCACCTCACGCCAGTCAGAGTGGCCAAAATGAACAAATCAGGAGACTATAGATGCTGGCGAGGATGTGGAGAAACGGGAACCCTCTTGCACTGTTGGTGGGAATGCAAATAGGTGCAGCCGCTCTGGAAAGTAGTGTGGCGGTTCCTCAGAAAATTAAAAATAGACCTACCCTCTGACCCAGGAATAGCACTGCTAGGAATTTACCCAAGGGGTACAGGAGTACTGATGCATGGGGCACTTGTACCCCAATGTTTATAGAAGCACTCTCAACAATAGCCAAATTATGGAAAGAGCCTAAATGTCCATCAACTGATGAATGGATAAGGAAATTGTGGTTTATATACACAATGGAATACTACGTCACAATGAGAAAAAATGAAATATGGCCTTTTGTAGCAATGTGGATGGAACTGGAGAGTGTGATGCTAAGTGAAATAAGCCATACAGAGAAAGACAGATACCATATGTTTTCACTCTTATGTGGATCCTGAGAAACTTAACAGGAACCCATGGGGGAGGGGAAGGAAAAAAAAAAAGAGGTTAGAGTGGGAGAGAGCCAAAGCATAAGAGACTGTTAAAAACTGAGAACAAACTGAGGGTTGATGGGGGGTGGGAGGGAGGGGAGGGTGGGTAATGGGTATTGAGGAGGGCACCTTTTGGGATGAGCACTGGGTGTTGTATGGAAACCAATTTGACAATAAATTTCATATATTTAAAAAAAATTAAAAAAATAAAAAAATAATGTATTTAAAGTACAGAGAAAAATAAAAAAGAAAACAATAATATGAGAATATTATGAGCAATTATATGCCAATAAAATGGGCGATCTGGAAGAAATGGACAAATTCCTAGAAACATATACACTATCAAAACTGAAACAGGAAGAAATAGAAAATTTGAACAGACCCATAACCAGTAAGGAAATCAAATTAATAACCAACAATCTGCAAAAAAACCCCACAAAAGTCCTGGGCCAGATGGCTTTCCAGGGGAATTCTACCAAACATTTAAGGGAGAGTTAACACTTGTTCTCTTGAAACTGTTCCGAAAAATAGAAATGGAAGGAAAACTTCCAAACTCTTTCTATGAAACCTGCATTATCCTGATTCCAAAACCAGACAAATACCAAATTGAAAGGAGAACTATAGACCAATTACTCTGATGAACATGGATGCAAAAATCCTCAACAAGATATTAGCCAATCGGATCCAGCAATACATTAAAAAAAATATTCACCACTACCAAGTGGGATTTATACCTGGGATGCAGGGCTGGTTCAATATCTGTTAAACAATTAACATGATTCATCACATTAATAAAAGAAAGGACAAGAACCATATGATACTCTCAATAGATGCACAGAAAGCATTTGACAAAATACAGCACCCTTTCTGGACAAAGACCCTGAAGAAAGTAGGGATAGAAGGATCATACCTTGAGATGATAAAAGCCATATATGAGCGACCCAATGCTAATATCATCCTCAATGGAGAAAAACTAAGAGCTTTCCCCCTAAGGTCAGGAACAAGACAGGGATGTCCACTCTCACCACTGTTATTCAACATAGTATTGGAAGTCTTAGCCTCTGCAATCAGACAACACAAAGAAATAAAAGGCATCCACATCAGCCAGGAGGAGGTCAAACTTTCACTCTTCGCAGATGACATGATACTCTATATGAAAAACCCAAAGGATTCCACCAAAAAACTGCTAGAACTGATTCATGAATTCAGCAAAGTTGCAGGATATAATATCAATGCACAGAAATCAGATGCATTCCTATACACCAACAATGAAGCAACAGAAAGAGAAATCAAGGCATCGATCCCATTTACAGTTGCACCAAAAAGCATAAAATACCTAGGAATAAATCTAACCAAAGAGGTGAAAAATCTATGAAATGAAAACTATAGAAAGCTGATGAAAGAAATTGAAGAAGACACAAAGAAATGGAAAAAGTTTCCATGCTCCTGGATAGGAAGAACAAATATTGTGAAAATGTTGATACTACCCAAAGCAATCTACATATTCAACACAATCCCTGTCAAAGTAACACCAGCATTCTTCACAGAGCTAGAAAAAATAATCTTAAAATTTATATGGAACCAGAAAAGACTCTGAATAGACAAAGCAATCTTGGAAAAGAAAACCAAAGCAGGAGGTATCACAATCCCAGACTTCAAGCTATACTACAAAGCTGTAATCATCAAGACAGTATGGTACTGGCACAAGAACAGACACTCAGATCAATGGAACAGAATACAGAACCCAGAAATGGACCCACAAACGTATGGCCAACTAATCTTTGACAAAGCAGGAAAGAATATCCAATGGCACAAAGTCAGTCTCTTCAGCAAGTGGTGCTGGGAAAACTGGACAGCGACATGCAGAAGAATGAACCTGGACCACTTTCTTACACCATACACAAAAAGAAACCCAAAGTGGATGAAAGACCTCAATGTAAGACAGGAAGCCATCAAAATCCTTGAGGAGAAAGCAGGCAAAAACCTCTTTGATCTTGCCTGCAGAAATTTCTTACTCTACATGTCTCTGGAGGCAAGGGAAACAAAAGCAAAAATGAACTACTGGGACCTCATCAAAATAAAAAGCTTCCTCACAGCAAAGGAAACACTCTAAGAGGTAACCGACAGAATGGAAGAAGATATTTGCAAATGACATATGAGATAAAGGGTTAGTATCCAAAATCTATAAAGAACTTATCAAACTCAACACCCAAAAAACAAATAGTCCAGTGAAGAAATGGGTAAAAGACATGAATAGACACTTCTGCAAGGAAGACATCCAGAAGGCCAACTGACACATGAAAAATGCTCCACATCACTCATCATCAGGGAAATACAAATCAAAACCACAATGAGATACACCTTACACCTGTCAGAATGGCTAACATTAACAACTCAGGCAACAACAGATGTTGGCAAGGATGCAGAGAAAGAGAATCTCTTTTGCACTGTTGGTGGGAATGCCAGCTGTTGCAGCCACTCTGGAGAACAGTACGGAGCTTCCTCAAAAAACTAAAACCAGAACTACCCTACGACCCAGCAATTGCACTGCTAGGCATTTATCCACGGGATACAGGTGTCCTGTTTTGAAGGGACACATGCACCCTCATGTTTATAGCAGCACTATCAACAATAGCCAAAGTATTGAAAAAGCCCAAATGTCCATTGATGGATGAATGGATAAAGAAAAGATGGCATATATATACATGTATATATAGAGTATACAGTATATATATATACACAATGGAGTATTACTCGGCAATCAAAGAGAATGAAATCTTGCATTGGCAACTACGTGGATGAAAATTAGTGAAATTAGTCAGTCAGAGATAGACAGAAATCATATGACTTCACTCGTATGAGGACTTTAAGAGACAAAACTGATGAACATAAGGGAAAGGAACAAATAACATAAAAACAGGGAGGGGGACAAAACATAAGAGACTCATAAATATGGAGAACAATCTGAGGGTTACTAGAGGGGTTGTGGGAGATGGGATGGTCTAATTGGTAAGGGGCACTAAGAAATGTACTCCTGAAATCATTGTTGCACTATATGCTAACTAATTTGGATGTAAATTAAAAAAATAGAAAATAAAATTAAAAAGAACTTTAAACAAAGAACTAAAGGGAACCAAGAACATGATGAACAAAATATTAATATTAATGAAAATTTTAAAAAATTACACAAAGGAACAACATAAAATTATGGAGCTGGAAACTAATAACTAAAATTTGTAAAACTTGCTAGAGGGATTCAACAGGAGATTTCAGCAGGCAGAAGCAAGAATCAGTGAGCTAGAAGATAGAAAAATTGAAACTATACGTTCTGAGGAACAGATATAAAAAATTGAAGAAAAGTGACCACATCATCAGGATGTATGAGACACTATTAAGGGGACAAACATAGACATTATGGAATTTCCAGATGGAAATAAAGAGAGAAAAAGAATCAAAGATAATATTTGAAAAAATAATGTCTCTAAAACTGCTAAATTTAATAAATATAGAAATATACAAATCTGAATGGCACAACTAATTCTAAGTAGGATAAACTGAGATATGAAGACACCTAAATTCATTGTAATCTAAATGTCAAAAGGAGAAAGGGAAACAAATTTATCTTGAGAACAGCAAAAAAGAATCAACTTGTCAAATGCAAGAAAATCTCAATAATATTGAGTCAATTTGTCAAATAAAAACAAGGGTGCTATTAGGCAATGAAAAGACATTTTTAAAGTATGCAGAAATGAATATGAGAAGGGGAATCAAAACATAAGGCAGTGAAATTAAGAAACTGAAAATGAAGCAGTAATGGAGAAAATGAAAAATGACATACAGAAAAGAAATAACAAAATGGCAGATAAAAGACTTTCTTTATCAGTAACTATTTTAAATGCTAATGGATTAAACGGTCCAATCAAATGACAGATTGGAAAAATCGATAAAATTTTGCTATATGCTGTCTAAAAGATGAATATTTTAAGCTAGACACAAATAGATTGAAAGGGAAAAAATGGAAAAATATTCCATGAAAATAGTACTCAAAAAAGAATTGAAGTAAACTGAAGTGACTCAACTAATATCAGACCAAAGAGATTTTAAGTCAAAACTGTTACAATAGAAAAGAAAAACATTTTATATTGATTAAAGGGTCGATTCATTATAGGGATATAACAGTTATAAATATATGTGCACCAAAAATACATTCCCAAAATAAGTAAATAAATCATTGACAAATTGGAAGAGAGGAAATAAAAGTTTAAATATAATAGCTGGAAAATTAGTACTCCACTTTCAGTCATGGACAGAGCATCTATACAAAAGATCAATAAAAAATAATAAACAGAAGCAACATTATAAACAAACCAAACCCAAGATACATTAATAGAACATGTCACTTAACAAGAACAGAATACATATCCTTCTCAAATGCACGTGGAATATTCTTTAGGATAGACAATATATTAAACTACAAATCAAGTCTCAATAAATTTAAAAATATAATACAAAATATCTTCAAATACAATGGAATAATGTTAGAAAACAATAAGAGAAGGAAAACTAGGAAGTATACAACTGTATGATAAGTAAATGTACCAGCAAAAACCATAAATAATAATTCCAGGGGAAAATCATAAGGAAAATTAGAAAAAACACTGAGGATTCCACAGGTTAAGATGATGACATAGGAAGACTCTGAACTCACCTCCTTCACAGACACAACAAATTTGTATCTATACAGTAATTCTTTCTGAAGAACTGAGGGATGACTGAACAGCCTCAACACAACAAAAGATAGAGAGGTAACAAGAGAGTTTAAGAAAAGATAAAGGAAATCCCCACACCTTCTCAGAATGCAAAATGCAGGGGGAGGGATAGTACTGAGGGACCATGAGTAGATTAACATTTTCTGCAGCACCGAGAAAAAACTGGTTTAAAAGGGTTGCTAGAAAATAAGTGAACCAAACCCAGAAGACTGCCAAACTGCAGAGGTTAAGTGGGATGGCAAGAACCACAGTTTAAATTCCCCTTCCTCCTTGATATTACAAATGGGAACAGGATCAGGATGTAATATGTAGCCTACTGCCACACTGAGTCCTGGGCCTCAAATGCTCTGGGGCATGCACACACATGGATCCACTCACCTCACACACACACACACACACACACACACACACACACACACACGGTTTAGCAGAACCACTAGAATATAAATAATCCAGGCCTACAATTATTTCAAATAATGGGGGAGCTGCTGAAACTGTCTCCTGGTTGAAGGGGCTGGTGAGTGTCATGGTTTATGTTCACCTTCAACCTTGATAGCATGAATAGGAGCAGAGTTCAGGCACCCTAGATGGCCTACCACTGCAGGGAGCTCTCTGCCTCTAGCTCACACCAGACTCAGATGCCCTATCAAGGCCTCCTTAGCATGGCACAAACTAGGACGATCATCCTCAGAGCTCACTACATTTGTAGCCATATCAACAAGGTGACAAAGATGCAAGGGACCACAAGAACTCCTAGCCTGTACCTGCTTAGGCCACAGTTGACTCACCGGGATGCATTCCAAAAACTACTGCCTTATGCCTGCCTTGTCTCCAGCTTCCCCACCAGGGTTCCCTTGTATGGAGCACCATGAGACATTCCAGTTCATGTCCACATTAGATCCAACCACCTGACCATAGTGTACTCAGTGTGGAGCAGCCTGAAACTCCCAGACCCATACTCTGCCTCGATTCCAACCACTACACCAGGCTGGCACCTGAGCGAATCATCCCAGAACACTATGGCCCATGCCCACCACAGCTCCAGCCACTCCACCAGGGTATCTCCTGTACAAAAAACCCTGGGACATTTTGGCCTATACCCACCTCAGCTCCAGCCACACTGTCATGAATCCCCCTGCACATAGAAGGGGGAACACACCAGCTCAAACATGCTTTAGCTTCAGCTGTCCTGCCACAGTTCTTCTATAGAACCCCATGAAACCCTTGCTTATGCCCACTTCAGCTTCAGCTGTCCAGCCAGGAATCCTGTGTGTGAAGAGTCAAAAAACTGCCTTAGCCTGAACCCACTTCAACTCTGGTCATCCCAATAAGACAGCCCCAAAAATGAGTTCACCAGAACCCCAAGCCCAAAACAGCCACAGTTCCAGTCAGCCAGCCAGTCATCAGACACACACAAATACACAAAAGTGGCCAAACGCAAGATTATTCCTTCTAGTTTAGGAGGAATAGCTCTTCAGCCTAATTCATATAAACAAACATGAAATGTCAAGCAAAACGTACAGAAAGGAATATTCCCCAAAGGAAAGAACAAGGCATTATTTCAGAAAAATAAATGAAATAGAGATAAGCAAAATTCCTTATAAATAGTTGAAAGTAAGGGTTATAAATATTGCAGAGAGGAATAGACGAACTCAGTGAGGTCTGCAGCAAAAAGATAAAAAACATTTTTAAAAGAACCAATCTAAAAAAAAAAAGAACCAGTCTGAGTTGAAAACTACAATAAATAAAATTAAAAATACACTAGCAGAAATCAACAGTAGATTATCAGTTACAGAATAATGAATCAGGAATCTGGAAACAGTGTAATAGAAAGCAGCCAAGATGAGCAACTAAAAATATAATAATAATAAAAAGAAATGAGAAGAGTTTAAGAGAACCCTTGGACAACATCAAGCAAGCAGACATTTCCGTTAAAGTAATCTCAGAAGGAGAAGAGAGAAAGGAACAGAAAACTTACTGGAAGCAATGATAGCTGAAAGCTTTCCTATGCCAGGAAAGGAGGCAGACATTCAGGTTCAGAAAGCACATAGAATTCCAAACAAGATGAATTAAAAGAGATCCACACTGTGACACATAATAATTAAAATGTCAAAGCTTAATGATAAAAAGAGAAATAAATTTAAAAGCTGGAAGAAGCAGCTAGTCAAATACAAGAAAAATGTCATAAGGCTATCAGTTGATTTGTAAACAGAAACTACACAGGGAAGAAGGAAATGGCATGCTATATTCAAAGTTTCGAAATAATAACAAAGCAAAACTAAACTAAAACCAAGAATACTCTACCTGTCAAGGTTATCGTTCAGAATTTAAGGTAAGAGGGCTTCTCAGGCAAAGAAATTTTAAAGGAGTTCATCATCACCAAGCTGACCTTACAAAAGATGTCAAAGGGACTTCTTTAAGTGGAAAAGAAAAGATCATAATTAAAAGTAAGAAAATTACAAAAGGAAAGGAACTCACAAAATTTACAAAAATGTAAAATATAACAATGTAAAACATGGAGGGAGAGAGTAAAAATACAGTTATTTTAGAATGTGTTTAATCTTAAATGACCATAGGGGCACTTGTACCCCAATGTTTATAGCAGCACTCTCAACAATAGCAAAATTATGGAAAGAGCCTAAATGTCCATCAACTGATAAATGGATAAAAAAAATTGTGGTTTATATACACAATGGAGTACTACGTAGCAATGAGAAAGAATGAAATATGGCCCTTTGTACCAACATGGATGGAACTCTATAGAGAGTGTTATGCTAAATGAAATAAGCCATACAGAGAAAGTCAGATACCATATGGTTTCACTCTTATGTGGATCCTGAGAAACTTAACAGAAACCCATGAGGGAGGGGAAGGAAAAAAAAGAGGTTAGAGTGGAAGAGAGCCAAAGCATAAGAGACTGTTAAAAACTGAGAACAAACTGAGGGTTGATGGGGAGTGGGAGGGAGGGTAGGGTGGGTGATGGGTATTGAGGAGGGCACCTTTTGAGATGAGCACTGGGTGTTGTATGGAAACCAATTTGACAATAAACTTCATATATTGAAAAAATAAATAAATAAATAAATAAATAAATAAACTTAAGTGACCATCAAATTAATATAGATGGCTACATACTTAGGATATTATATATAAACGTTATGGTAACCACAAACCAAAAACTTATAATAAAGGTATTTAAAAATGAAGAGAAAGCCAAGCATAACACTGAAGAAAGTCATCAATCACAAGGAAAAACAATAAGAAAGAAATAAAGAATAACTAAAAAATGGGAAAATTTTTAAAATGGAAGTAAGTACAAAATTGCTTTAAGTGTAAATGATCTAACTGCTCCAAGCAAAAGATTTAGGGGGACAGAATGGATAAAATAACAAGACACATATATATGTTGGCTGTAAGAAAATCACTTCAGACCTAAAGACACATACAGATGAAAGTGAAAAGATGGAAAAAGATACTTCATACAAATGGAAGAAAAAAAAGTTAAAGTAGAACTACTTATATTAGACAAAATAGACTTTAAAACAAAGGCTGTAACAAGGGACAATAAAAGGGGAACTACATAATGATAAATTTAGTGACCCAACAGGAGGATATAAGAGTTATAAACATCAATGCACCCAAAATTGGAGCATATCTATATCTATATCTATATCTATATCTATATCTATATCTGTATTTATATATATATATTTGTATATACATATATATGTGTATATAATATTTTATATTATATATGTGTATATAATATTTTGTATTATATATGTATATATAATATTTTATATTATATATGGGTATATAATATTTTATATTATATATGGGTATATAATATTTTATATTATATATGGGTATATAATATTTTATATTATATATGGGTATATAATATTTTATATTATATATAATATTAACAGACATAAAAAATTGACAGTAAAAAATAATAGTGTGGGACTATAACACCTTACTTACATCAATGGATAGGTCAAGCAAGTACAAAACAACAATGAAATATTCTTTAAAGGAAAAAAAAATAAACATATGGAGGTAACAGATAAATATAGGACATTTCATCCAAATGCAACACAATACACGTTCTACTCAAGTACATATGGAACGTTATCCCTGACAAATCAAATGTTAGGCCACAAAACATGTCTAAATAAATTTATGAAGATAGGTAAACTATGGAAAGAGCCCAAATGTCCATTGACTGATGGAATACATAAAGATGTGGTATATATGCAGAATAGAATATTACTCAGCCATTAAAAATAATGAATTTTGGCCATTGGCAAGGACATGCATGTATCTAGAGAGTACTATGCTAAGTGAAATAATTCAGTCACAGAAGACAAATGCCATATGATTTCAATCGTATGTGGAATTTTAGAAACAAAACAAAGAAACATGAGGGGGAGGAAAACCAAGAAACAGACTCTTAACTATGGAGAACAAATTGATGGTTACCAGAGGGGAGGTGGGTGGGAGGATGAGTTGAATAGGTGATGGGGATTAAGAAGGGCACTTGTGGTGAGCACGGGGTGTTGTATGTAAGGGTTGAATCACTAAATTCTAAACCTGAAACTAATATTACATCATATGCTAACTAACTGGAATTTAAATAAAAACTTGAATAAAATAAATAAATAAAATAAGTAAGAAAATTTAAGAAGGTAAAAATATTGAGAATTTTTTTCTAGATACAAAAGTATAAAACTAGAAATTAAATATACACAAAAAATGGATAAAGCACAAACCCATAGAGGTTAAACAACATGCTACTAAACAACTGGTGGGTCAATGATGATTAAAACTGAAACTAAAAAATACATGGAGGGGTGTCTGGGTGCTTCAGTCGGTTGGACGTCTGACTGTTGATTTTGGCTCAGGTCATGATCTTGCAGTTTATGGGTTCAAACCCACAGCAGGCTTTGCACCGACAGTGCAGAGCCTTGCTGGAAATTCTTTTACTCCCTCTCTTTCTGCCCCTCCCCTGCTCTCTCTCTCTCTCTCTCAAAATAAATAAATAAGCTTAAAAAATAGAAAAAAATACATGGAAATAAGGGAAAATAATACAATGGTATAAAATCTTTGGGTTGCAAAAAAAGCAGTTTTAAGAGATAAATTTATAGTGATACAGGCCTACAAACATAGATACACACAAACAAGAAAAATCTCAAATAAATAATCTATTCTTATACATAAAGGAATTAGAAAAAGAACAAAACCCAAAATTCACAGAAGAAAGTAAATAATAAAAATTAAAGCAGAAATAAATGAAATACAGACTAAAAAGTGAATAAAACCAAGAGATAGCTCTTTGAAATGATGAACAAAAGTGTAAATGTTTAGTCAGATTATTCAAGAAAAAAGAAAAGACTCCAATAAATAAAATTAGAAATGAAAAAGGAGAAATACCAACTCATACCACAAAAAATACAAAGGTTTGTAAGAGACATCAATGGAAAATCACATGCCAACAAATTAGACAACCTGAAAAAAATCAGTGAATTCATTGGAACATATTCAAGGAAGATATATAAAATCTGATCAGACTGATTACTAGTAATTGAATTGAATTGGTATTCAAAGTGTTCTTAAAAAGGAAAAGTCCATGACCAGACACATTCACAGGTGAATTCTACCAAATATTTAAAGAATTAATATCTTTACTTCCCAAGGTATTCCAAAAGAAAAGAAAAGAAAGTTTCCAAATACATTCCATAAGGACAGCATTACCTTGATACCAAAACCAGACAAAGATTTTAAAAAGAAAGAAAGAAAGAAAGAAAGAAAGAAAGAAAGGAAATTATAGTCCTCTATCCTTGTTGAACCTAGATGCAAAAATCCTCAAAAAAATATTAGCAAACAGAATTCAAAAATACATTAATACCATCATGTAACACAATTGAGTGGGTTTCAGGGATCCAATAATGGTTCTATATCTGCACAGCATTCTATATAATACACCACATTAATAAAATGAAGGATAAAAATTCGTGATCATCTCAATAGATACAGAAAAAACATTTGAAAAGAGTCAATATACAATCATGGTAAACACCCTACAAAGTGGGTTTAGAGGGAACATACCTCAACATAATAAAGGCCATGTATAAGAAACCCACAGCTAACATCATACTCAATGGGGAAAAACTTAGAGCTTTTCTTCTAAGATCAGTTACAAGACAAGAATGTCTATTCTTGTCACTTTTATTTACCATACGATTGGAATCCTAGTGACAGCAATCACACACGGAAGGAAAAAAAGACATCCAAATTGGTAAGGAAGGAGTAACATTGTTACGATTTGCAGGTGACATGACACTATGAACAGAAAATCCTAAAGATTTCACCTTAAAACTATTAGGAGCAATAAGTGAATGTAATACATTTGGAGAATATAAAAGTTGTAATCAGAAATTGGTTGCATTTCTATAAACTAATTATAAAGTAGCAAAAACAGATATTAAGAAAACATTTCCATTTACAAAAATAGTAAAATATCTAGGAGCAAAGAAAACAAAGAGGTGAAAGACCTATACTCTGCACAATATAAAACACTGATGGAAGGAACTGAAAATGACAGAAACAAATGGAAAAATATCTCATGCTCAAGCATTAGAAGAATTAATATTATTTTATTAACTCATTTTATTTTTTTATTTTTTAAAATTTATATCCAAATTAGTTACCATATAGTGCAACAATGACTTCAGGAATAGATTCCTTAGTGCCTCTTACCCATTTTGCCATCTCCCTCCTACAACTGCTCCAGTAACCCTCAGTTGGTTCTCCATGTTAATGAGTCTCTGATGTATTGTCCACCTCCTTGTTTTTATGTTATTTTTGTTTCCCTTCCCTTATGTTCATCTGTTTTGTCTCTTAAAGTCCTCGTATGAGTGAAGTCATATGATTTTGTCTTCCTCTAATTTCACTTGGCATAATACCCTCCAGTTCCATCCATGTAGTTGCAAATAGCAAGATTTCATTACTTTTTATTGCCAAGTAATATTCCATTGTATGTATATACCACATCTTCTTTATCCATTCATCCATCAATGGACATTTGGGCACTTTCAATACTTTGGCTATTGTTGATAGTATTCCATAAACATGAAGGGTGCATGTGTCCCTTCGAAAGAGCACACCTGTATCCTGTGGATAAATGCTTAGTAGTGCAATTGCTGGGTCGTAGGGCAGTTCTGGTTTTAGTTTTTTGAGGAACCTCCATACTGTTCTCCAGAGTGGTTGCACCAGCTTGCATTCCCACTAACAATGCAAAGGAGATTCTCTTTCTCTGCATCCTCACCAACATCTGTTGTTGCCTTAATTGTTAATGTTAGCCATTCTGACAGGTGTAAGGTGTATCTCATTGTGGTTTTGATTTGTATTTCCCTGATGATGAGTGATGTTGAACATTTTTTCATGTGTCGGTTGGCCATCTGGATGTCTTCTTTGGAGAAGTGTCTATTCATGTCTTTTACCCATTTCTTCACTGGATTATCTGTTTCTTTGGGTGTTGAGTTTGATAAGTTCTTTATAGATTTTGGATACTAGCCCTTTATCTGATATGTCATCTGCAAATATCTTCTCCCATTGTGTCAGCTGACTTTTAGTTTGAGTGATTGTTTCCTTTGCTGTGCAGAAGATTTTTATTTTGATGAGGTCCCAGTAGTTCATTTTTGCTTTTGTTTCCCTTGCCTCCAGAGAGGTGTTGAATAAGAAGTTGCTGCGGCCAAGATCAAAGAGGTTTTTGCCTGCTTTCTCCTCAAGGATTTTGATGGCTTCCTGTCTTACATTGAGGTCTTTCATCCACTCTGGGTTTCTTTTTGTGTATGGTGTAAGAAAGTGGTCCAGGTTCATTCTTCTGCATGTCGCTGTCCAGTTTTCCCAGCACCACTTGCTGAAGAGACTGTCTTTGTGCCATTGGATATTCCTTCCTGCTTTGTCAAAGATTAGTTGGCCATACGTTTGTGGGTCCATTTCTGGGTTCTGTATTCTGTTCCATTGATCTGAGTGTCTGTTCTTGTGCCAGTACCATACTGTCTTGATGATTACAGCTTTGCAGTATAGCTTGAAGTCTGGTATTGTGTTGCCTCCTGCTTTGGTTTTCTTTTTCAAAATCGCTTTGGCTATTCAGGGTCTTTTCTGGTTCCATACAAATTTTAGGGTTATTTTTTCTAGCTCTTTGAAGAATGCTGGTGTTATTTTGGTAGGTATTGCATTGAATATGTAGATTGTTTTGGGTAGTATTGGCATTTTAACAATATCTGTTCTTCCTATCTAGGAGCATGGAATCTTTTTTCCATTTTTTTGTGTCTTTTTCAATATTTTCAGAGGCTTTCTATAGTAGTCAGTATATAGATTTTTCACCTTTGGGTTAGATTTATTCCTAGGTATTTTATGTTTTTTTGTGCAACTATAAATGGGATCGATTTCTTGATTTCTCCTTCTGTTGCTTCATTGTTGGTGTATAGGAATGCACCTGATTTCTGTGCATTGAGTTTATATCTTGGAACTTCGCTGAATTCATGAATCAATTATAGCAGTTTTTGGTGCAATCGTTAGGGTTTTCCATATATAGTATCACGTCATATGCAAAGAGTGAAAATTTGACCTCTTCCTGGCCAATGTGGATGCCTTTTATTCCTTTGTGTTGTCTGATTGAAGAGGTTAAGACTTCCAATACTATGTTGAATAACAGTGGTCAGAGTGGACACCCCTGTCTTTTTCCTGAAGAATTAACATTTTTAAAATGACTACACTACACAATGAAATCTACAAATTCAGTGTAATCCCTATAAAAATACCAGTAGCATTTTTCACAGAGCTAGGGAAAAAATACTAAAATTTGGATGGAACCACAGAAGAACTTAAATAGCCAAACCATTCTTGAAAAAGAAAAAAAAAAAAACAAAGCTGGAGGTATCACAATCTGAGATTTCAAGGAATTCTACAAGGCTATAATAATCAAAATAGTGTGGTACTTGCACTAAAATAGACACGTAGATCAATGAAAAGAATAGAGGGTCAAGAGATATAGCTAGAATGACTAGAATAAAAAAGAAAAGAAAGAACAAATGTCAGTGAGGAAGTGGATGTGTACTGTTGGTGGGAGAGTAAATCAATGAAGCCACCATGGAAATCATTGTAGATGTTTCTCAGAAAATCCAAAACAGGAATCCATATGCTACAGTAATTCCACTACTGGGTATTTACCCAAAGAATATAAAAACACTAATTTGAAATGATATATGCATTACTATATTTATTGAAGCATTATTTATAATAACGAAGGTATGAAAGCAACCTATATGTCCATTGATAGATTAATAAGGAAGATGTCATATATATAAACAATGGAATACTACTCAGCCATAAAAAATAATGGTATCTTGCCATTTGTAACAACATAGATGGATTTAGAAGGTATTTTGCTAAGTTCAAAAGTCAGAAAAAAACAAATACCATATGATATCACTTATATGTGAAAGAAAAAAATAAACATTTGCAAACACCTTCTTCCATTGAGTACTTTTTGTTTATTGATGGTTACCTTTGCTATGAAAAGCTTTTCATTTTGATGTAGTCCCAATAGCTTTTTTTTTTTCTTTTGTTTCCTTTGCATCTGCAGATGTATCTAGAAAAATGTTGTGGCCAATGTCAAAGGATGCACAAAGCTAAATGCCTGTGCTCTTTTCTAGGATTTATAGTCCAGCTCTCACATTTAGGTCCTTAATTCATTTTGAGTTTATTTTTGTGTATGGTGTAATAAAGTGGTCCAATTTTATTAATTTGCATGTAGCTGTCCAGTTTTCCTTGCACCATTTATTGAACAAACTGTCTTTTCCCTGTCATATATTCCTTCTTCCTTTGTAGTTGATTAATTGACCATATAGTCATAGATTTATTTCTGAGGTGTCTATTCTGTTTCATTAATCTATGTGTCTATTTTCTGTGTCAGTACGATATTGTTTTGTTTACTACAACTATGCAATATATCCCAAAATCTGTTATTGTAATACCTCCAGCTAAGTTCTTCTTTCTCAAGATTGCTTTCGCTATTGAAGGTCTCTGTGATTCCATACAAATTTTAGCATCGTTTGTTCTAGTTTTGTGTAAAATGCTGCTCGTATTTTAATTGGAATTGCACTGAATCTGTAGATGGCTTTGGCTAACATGGACATTTTAACAAAATTAACTCTTCTATTCTATGAGCATGGAATATTGTTTTCATTTATTTGTGCCATATTCAATTTCTTTCATCATGTTTTAAAGTTTTGGGGTATAGTCTTTCACTTTTTTGGTTAATTTTATTCCTAAGTATTTTATTCTTTTTGTTACAATTTTAGATGTAGTTGTTTTGTTTTGTTTTGTTTTGCTTTGCTTTTGTTTTGCTTTGTTTTTGCTTTTTTATTTTTCCTGTACTTATTTTGTTATTAGTGTATAGTAATGCTACGTTTTTCTTGGTATTGATTTTATATTGTATTCTGCCACTTTACTGAATTCATTTATTACTTCTAGTAGTATACTGATGGAGTCCTTAGGGTTTTCTATGTATAGTTTTGTGATATCTCCAAATAGTAACAGTTTAACTTTACCAATATGAATGTCTCTTATTTCTTTTTGTTGTCTGATTGCTGTGGCTAGGATTTCTACTACTACATTGAGTAAAAGTGGTGAGGAGAGTGGATATCCTATCCTGTTCCTGACCTTAGAATGAAAGCTCTCACTTTTTCACTATTGAGTATGAAATTATCTGTTGGCATTTCATATATGGCCTTTATTATACTAAGGGTTGTTGTCTCTATCCCCAATTTGTTGTGAGTTTTTAACATGAATGGGTGCTGAATGTTGTCAAATGTTTTTTCTGCATATATATTGAGATGATATGATTCTTCCCAGTTAATTTTTTATTAAGCTTTTTTTATGGTTAATTCCAGTATAGTTAACATATGGTGTTACATTAGCTTTGGGTGTACAATGTAGTGATTGAACAATCTATACATCATTACTCAGTGCTCATTATAAGTGTACTCTTAATCCTTTTTACCTTTTTCACCTACTCCTCAATTTACCTCCCCTCTGATATGGTTTATTTTAAATAAGTACCATCAGTTAAAGTTATTTTCTTCAAAAAGAACATTTTTTACTTGAAGCATACTTCAGAATACATGGCTCTAATAGGTATATATAAAACATTCAATTCAAGAAAAATAGAGTACACATTTTTTTCAAATACACACTGAAGAATCCCCTGGTTAAATCACATACAAACAAGCATCACAAATACAAATTTAAGACGACTGAAATTATACCAATTATATTTTGCAACCACAATGGTACAAAACTAAAAATCAACAATAAAACAAAGCCAGAAAATCTATAATGTAAACATTAAATGTTTAATATGTAAATATTAAACAACACACTACTGCACAATGGGCCAATGATTTTTATCCTATATTTTGTTGAAGTGGTGTATGACATTTATAACTCCAATAAGAGATTAATATCCAAAATATATAAATAATTTATGCAACTCAACACCAAAAAAAAATTATCTGCTTTTAAAACAGCAGAAAACCTAAACAGACAATTTTCCAAAGAATACATACCAATAAACAATAGACACATGAAAAGATACTCAACATCTCTAATTATTAGGGAATTAAAAATCAAAACCAAAATGATATATTCCCTTACACCAGAAGGAATGGCTAAAATAAAAATCACAAGAAATAACAAGTGTGAGCAAGAATTTTGATAAAAAGGGACCCTCAGCAAAAGTGAATTACTGGGACCTTATGAAGATAAAAAGCTTCTGCACAGCAAAGGAAACAACCAACAAAACTAAAAGGCAACCAACGGAATGGGAAAAGATATTTGCAAATGACATATCGGACAAAGGGCTAGTATCTAAAATCTATAAAGAGCTCACCAAACTCCACACCCGAAAAACAAATAACCCAGTGAAGAAATGGGCAGAAAACATGAATAGACACTTCTCTAAAGAAGACATCCAGATGGCCAACAGGCACATGAAAAGATGTTCAGCGTCGCTCCTTATCAGGGAAATACAAATCAAAACCACACTCAGGTATCACCTCACGCCAGTCAGAGTGGCCAAAATGAACAAATCAGGAGACTATAGATGCTGGAGAGGATGTGGAGAAACGGGAACCCTCTTGCACTGTTGGTGGGAATGCAAATTGGTGAAGCCGCTCTGGAAAGCAGTGTGGAGGTTCCTCAGAAAATTAAAAATAGACCTACCCTATGACCCAGCAATAGCACTGCTAGGAATTTATCCAAGGGATACAGGAGTACTGATGCATAGGGGCACTTGTACCCCAATGTTCATAGCAGCACTCTCAACAATAGCCAAATTATGGAAAGAGCCTAAATGTCCATCAACTGATGAATGGATAAAGAAATTGTGGTTTATATACACAATGGAATACTATGTGGCAATGAGAAAAAATGAAATATGGCCCTTTGTAGCAACGTGGATGGAACTGGAGAGTGTAATGCTAAGTGAAATAAGCCATACAGAGAAAGACAGATACCATATGGTTTCACTCTTATGTGGATCCTGAGAAACTTAACAGGAACCCATGGGGGAGGGGAAGGAAAAAAAAAAAAAAAGAGGTTAGAGTGGGAGAGAGCCAAAGCATAAGAGACTGTTAAAAACTGAGAACAAACTGAGGGTTGATGGGGGGTGGGAGGGAGGGGAGGGTGGGTGATGGGTATTGAGGAGGGCACCTTTTGGGATGAGCACTGGGTGTTGTATGGAAACCAATTTGTCAATAAATTTCATAAAAAAAAAAAAAAGGACCCTCATGCACTGTTAGTGGGAATGTAAATTGGTAAAGCCATTGTGAAAAGAGTAAGGACATATATCAAAAAATTGAAAATAGAAATAAACGATGACCCAAAATTTCACTATTCAGTATTTAGGCAAAGAAAATGAAAATACTAATTTGAAAAGATGTTTATTTTTGAGAAAGAGAGAGAGAGAATGATCAAGAGAGGGGCAGAGAGACACAGAATCTGAAAAAGGCTCCAGGCTCTGAGCTGTCAGCACAGAGCCTGGCACAGAGCCTGAATTTAGGAACCAGGAGATCATGACCTGAGATTAAGTCAGACACTTAACTGACTGAGCCACCCAGGCACCCCTCACTTCTATTTTTATTGCAGCATTGTTTACAATAATTAAGACATGGAAGTAACCTTGCCCATCAATAGCCTAATGGTCAAGGAAAATTTGAAGTTCAAACATTTATATAATAAAAAATAAATATCATAAAATACTGCACAGCCATTGAAAAGGATGAGATTGTGCCATTTGAGACACAAAGAATGGGTCTAGGGGATATTATGCTAAGTGAAATAATTAAGACTGAGAAAGACAAATACCACATAATTCTACTTATTAGTGATATCTCAAAAAAAAAAACTAAAGAAATAGCTAGGAGTTAAGAGGGCAGAGTAGTTTGGGGACCCCAAGCTTGTCTCATTCCTGAAATGCAGCTAGATCAGCATCAAACCATTTTGAACCTCTAGTAAATTGATCTGAGGATTAACACAACAATGTGCATAGTATGAGCCACAGAACTTGGCAGGTATGTGGTATAAAGAGGTGAATTGGGAGATAGAAAAGCTGCAGACACGTGGAGGGTAGGGAGCTGTTTTCACAGAGAGAGGACAGAGAAGGAGAAATGGGGAGAGTGCAGCACATTGGATTCTGGCAAGAAAAACACTCCTCCCAAAAGTAGCTGGAGAGAAAGAGACAGAGGAAGAGTGAAAACACTCACAGGGGACTGGACAAGAAATCTGTTCCCCCCTAATCATTCATGAGGAGACAGTAGATGGTTTCAATACCACCAGGATTCTACAAAGAGTAGAGCACAGAGTATGAAGGTTTAGAGCTCAGTGCCTTAGTGGTGCTTTGGTGAGGATTTAAGGTTAATCCCCAGAAGCAGGCAGCATGGTCTGAGGGGTTCATTTGCCACATGGGGAGAAGCGTTTCCTGTGCTTTGAGTGCATTTGATAGAGACCATATGGCCTCCACAGGGGAAAAGACTGGGCAAAACCCAGACAACAGCCACATATGCTGGTATTGAGACAAAGACACCAGAGAATGGGGAAACCTAGTGCCAGCTGTGTGTTTTGATTTGCCATAAACACTGAACCTCTGCTGCTGTGCAATTGGGTGAACATTTTCTGGGACAAGCTGGCACCTAGCCATTGTTCGACAAGACCTTCCCCCAGAGAGTCAGCTTGGGTCAAAACCGTGGGGGTCTCTGAAGTGTGGGGTTTTGAAACACGGCCCCATCTGAGATAAAATTCTGGAAGGAAGTGCCACATGCAGGCAGACAGCTTGGACACGGACAGGATAGAGGTGGGGGATGGACAGAGGCCTGAGAAAAAGGAGGGGTACTGGATTGAGGGTTGGTGAGAGCATAAGGTTCCTGTGCCAATGACTAGGGAGCTGAGTGAAACCATTTTCACCCCTAGAGTGCCCAAGCATGAACACATGCACACTAATCCATTTCAGTAAACTAAGCAGTGCCACCAAGTGGAGAACAAAGCTTTTACATCAAGCCCCACCCACTAGCACCCTCCAGGCACATGTCCCACAAGACCAGCACAAATCCCTCCACCTGCTTAGTGTACAGACTAGAGAATGCTTCATAATTTCAGTTCTAGGGGAAACTGCATGTAACTTCATTTGGGATTCATTCTGTTTGCTGGTTCATGTGTTCATTTTCTTTGCTTTCATTTTTGTTAAATTTTCTTTTTTCTTTCTTTAATTACTTCTTTCTTTCTTTCTCGTTCTTGCATACAGAATTTTTTAAATTAAAAATATTTTACTATCTTTATTATATTTTATAATTTAAATATCTTATTTTAATTTTTCTTCTAACATTTTTCCCTTTCTTTTCTCTTTTGTATCTATTCTACCAAGCTTTTTTAACAAACAGACCAAAACACACATAAGATCTAGCTTCATTTATTTGATTTTTTGTTTTGTTTTTAATTTTTTAATTTTTATTTTATTTTTTTCTTTCTCCAAAAATGACAAGACAGAGGAATTCACCCCAAAATAAAGATGAGGAGAAATGTCGGCTAGGGATTTAATCAACACGACACAAGATGTCTTCATCAACATGTCTGCACTACAATTTAAAACCACGATTATAAGGATACTAGCTGGGGTTGAAAAAAACATAGAAAACTCCACACAATCCTTTTCTGCAAAGATAAAAGAACTAAAATCTAGTCAGGCTGAAATAAAAAATGCTGTAATTAAGAGACAATCTCAAACTGGATGCTGTGACAAAAAAGATAGATGAAGCAGAGATTTGAATCAGTGATATAAAGATAAAATTATGCACAATAATGAAGTAGAAAAAATGGGTAAATAAAGGCAAAAGATAACGATACAAGACTTAGAGAAGTCAGTGACTTATTACAGAGGAATAACATTCATATCATAGAAGTACCAGAACATAAAGAAAGAAAAAGTGCAGAAGGTTTAGGTGAACAAATTATAGTTGAAAACTTTCCTAAACTGGGGAAAGGCACAAACATCAATTTTAAAGAAGAATAGAGAACTCCCATTTAGATTCAACAAAACTTACCATCATCAAGGCTTATCATAGTCAAATTCACAAAATACACAGACAAGGAAAGAATCATAGAAGCAGCAAGGGGAAAAAGTTCCTAACCTACAAGGGAACACAGATCAGGTTTGCAGCATATCTGTTCATAGAAACTTGGGCAGGACAGAAAGGAGAGGTAAGATATATTCAATGTGCTGAATCAGAAAAATATGCAGACAAGAATTACTCATCCAGGAAGGATGTCATTCAAAATAGGAGAGATAAAAAGCTTCTGGGACAAACAAATATTAAAGGAAATTGTGACCACTAAACCAGCCTGTAAGAAATTTTAAGGGGGAATCTTTGAATGAGAAAAAAAAAACAAAACAAAAAACCAAAAGCAAGAAAGACTAGAAAGGACCAGAGAACATCAACAGAAACACCAACTCTAAAGCAACACAATGGCACTAAATTCCTATCTTTCAATAATCACTCTAAACATAAATGGATTGAACCAAATCAATACTGAAGCATGCTGCACACCTAGAAAACTGGTTTGAGGATTAACACAACTTCTGCACAACTGCAACCATGGAACTCAGCAGATACCTGGTGTGAAGAGGTGAACTGGGGGAGAGAGAAGTCGAGGAGGGCAGGGAGCTGTTTTTGCTTGCAAAGAGAGGCTGGAGATGGGGAAGAGTATGGGAAAAGCACCCCAGAGGCAGCTAGAGAGAAAGTGGAAAAGTGGAAACAGCCACAGGGACTGAACTAAAAAGGGAGAAAAGAAAAAGGAGAGAGTTTAAATTACATTAAGACTCCATAAACAGGGGGATTGCAGAGTCTGAAACTCTGCAGCTCAATTCCTGGTGGTGCTCTGGTGGGAAAGGTGAATCTCAGGAGGAGAGTGGGGTTCAGAAATTCCTTGGGCCACACAGAGAGAACCGGTTCCACTGCTGGAAGGACATTTGGTCGAGGCTGTGTGGCCACCCAGTCCCAGCAGACACCAGAGAACAACCACATTCGCTGATGCTGGAACAAAGTCCTTAAGGGTAAAGCCTGGTGCCAGATGTGTGTTGTGATTTTCCATAATCCCTGATATGCTGCTGCTACATGATTGCATGAACTTTTTCTGTGGTGGGCTGGCACCCAGCCACAGTCTCTGGGCATCAACAGCAGCACAGTCCTGAAAATATTCCTGGGTGCAGCTGGCACTGGCCATTGCTTGTTGAGAACCTCCCCCAGAGGATATGAGCAGGTCAAAGCTGCAGCCCCTCAGAAGTGAGGGGTTGGGAAACAGCTGCAGTTGAGATAAAACTCAGGAGGGATGTGCCACCTGGGAACCTGATGGCTTGGTCATGGAAAGTATAAAAGCTGGGAGTGGATGGAAGCTGGAGACAAAGGACGAGTGCTTAATTGCTGGTTGGGGAGAGCACAGAGTTCCAATACTAGAGACTGGGTAGCTGGGTGACATCATTGTCATCCTTCCCGTGCATGTGCATACACACCCAAATATATAAATCAATTAATCACAAACATAAGGAAACTCATTGATAATAATAATATAATATAATAGTAGGGGATATCAACACCCCACTTACTGCAATGGATAGATCATCTAAACAGAAAATAAACAAGGAAACAATGGCTTTTAATGACAAACTGGACCAGTAGGACTTAACAGATATATTCAGAACACTTCATCCTAAAACAGCAAAATATACATTCTTCTCCAGTGCACATGGAATGTTCTCCAGAGTAGATCACATACTGGGACACAAATCAGCCCTCAACAAGTATAAAAATATCAAGGTAAAACCATGCATATTTTCAGAACTAAACGCTATGAAACTAGAAATCAACCACAAGAAAAAATTTGGAAAGATAACAAATACTTGGAGACTAAAGAACATCCTACTGAAGAATGAATGGGCTAACCAAGAAGTTAAAGAGGGAATTAAAAAGTACATGGAAGCCAATGAAAACGATAACACCATAGCCCAAAACCTCTGGGACGCAGCAAAGGCAGTCATAAGAGAGAAGTATATAGCAATCCAGGACATCCTAAAGAAGGAAGAGAAGTCACAGGTACACAGCATAACCTTACACCTTAAATAGCTGGGAAAAGAACAACAAATAATATTACAAACCACCAGAATACAGGAAATAATGAACATTAGAGTAGAAATAAATGCTATTGAAACAAACAAAAAAGTAGAACAGATCAATGAAACCAGAAACTGTTTGAAACAATTAACAAAATTGATAAACCACTAGCAAGTCAAATAGAAAAAGGAAAAGACCCATATAAATAAAATCAAGAATGAAAGAGGAGATATCACACCCAACACAGCAGAAATAAAAACAATAATAAGAGAATATTATGTGCAATTATACGCCTATAAAATGGGCAATCTGGAAGAAATGGACAAATTTGTAGAAACATATAAACTACCACAACTGAAACAGGAAGAGAGAGAAAATTTGAACAGACCCATTACCAGTAAGGAAATTGAATTAGTAATAAAAAAATCTGCCAAAAACCAAGAGTCCAGGGTCAGATGGCTTTCTGGGGGAATTCTACCAAACACTTAAGGAAGAGTTAACACATATTCTCATAAAGCTGTTCCAAAAAATAGAAATGGAAGGAAAACTTCCAAACTCTCTCTATGAAGCCAACATTACCTTGGTTCCAAAACCAGACAAAAACCCCACTAAAAAGGAGAACTAGGGAAAAATTTCCCTGATGAATATGGATTAAAAAATCCTCAACAAGGTATCAGTCAATTGGATCCAAGAATACATTAAAAAAATTATTCACCACGACCATGTGGGATTTATACCTGGCATGTAGGGCTATTTCAATAACCACAAAATAATCAATGTATTTCATCACATCAATAAGAGAAAGGACAAGAGCCACATGATCCTCTCAGTCGATGGAGAGAAAAGATTTGACAAAATACCGCATCCTTTCTTGATAAAAATCCTGAAGAAAGTAGGGAGAAAACAATCATACCTCGAGATCATAAAAGCGATACATGAAAAGCCCAACACTAATATTATTCTCAATGGGGAAAAACTGAGAGTTTTCCCCCTAAGGTCAGGAACAAGACAGGGATGTCCACCTCACCACTGTTATTCAACATAGTATTGGAGGTATTAGTGTCAGCAATAGAACAACACAAAGACATATAAGGCAACCAAATCAGCCAGTAGAAGGTCCAACTTTCTCTCTTCACAGATAACATGACACTATATATGGAAAACACAAAAGATTCCACCAAAAACTGCTAGAATTGATCAATGAATTCAGCAATGTGGCATGATATAAAATCAATGCACAGAAATCAATTGCATTCCTATACACGAATAATGAAGCAACAGAAATAGAAATCAAGGAATCAATCCCATTGACAATCACGCCAAAAACCATAGGCAAAAACCAAAGAAGAAATCTAACCAAAGAGGTGAAAAATCTATATACTGAAAACTACAGAAAGCTTATGAAAGAAATTGAAGAAGACACAAAAAATGGAAAAAGATTCCATGCCCATGGATAGGAAGAACAAATATTTTTAAAATATCAATACTACCCAAGGCAATATACATATTCAATGCAATACCAATCAAAATAACACCAGCATTTTTCACAGAGCTAGAACAAACATTTCTTAAATTTTTATGGAACTGGAAATGTCTCCATATAGCCAAAGAAATCTTAAAAAAGAAAACCAAAGCAGGAGGCATCACAATCCCAGACTTCACGCTGTATTACAAAGTTATAATCATCAAGACAGTATGGTATTGGCACAAGAACAGACACTCAGATCAATGGAACAGATTAGAGCACCCAGAAATGGACCCACAAATGTATGGCCAACTAATCTTTGACAAAGCAGGAAAGAATATCCAATAGAATAAAAACAGTCTCTTCAGCAAGTGGTGCTGGGAAAACTGGACAGCGACATGCAGAAGAATGAACCTGGACCACTTTCTTACACCATACACAAAAAGAAACCCAAAGTGGATGAAAGACCTCAATGTAAGACAAGAAGCCATCAAAATCCTTGAGGAGAAAGCAGGAAAAACCACTTTGACCTCGGCCGCAGCAACTTCTTACTCAACATGTCTCCAGAGGCAAAGGAAACAAAAGCAAAAACGAACTACTGGGACCTCATCAACATAAAAAGCTTGTGCACAGGAAAGGAAACAATCAACAAACCTAAAAGTCAAGCGACAGAATGGGAGAAGATATTTGCAAATGACATATCAGATAAAGGGTTAGTATCCAAAATCTATAAAGACCTTATCAAACTCAACACCCAAAAAACAAACAATCCAGTGAAGAAATGGGCAAAAGACATGAGTAGACACTTCTCCAAAGAAGACATCCAGATGGCCAACTGACACATGAAAAAATGCTCAACATCACTCATCATCAGGGAAATACAAATCAAAACCACAATGAGATACCACCTCACACCTGTCAGAATGGCTAACATTAACAACTCAGGCAACAACTGATGTTGGTGAAGATGTGGAGAAATGGGAACCCTCTTGCACTGTTGGTGGGAATGCCAGCTGGTGCAGCCACTCTGGAAAACAGTATGGAGGTTCATCAAAAAATTGGAAATAGAACTACCCTTTGACCCAGGAATTGCACTACCAGGTATTTATCCAAGAGATACAGGTATGCTGTTTCAACAGGGCACATGCACCCAATGTTTATTTTTTATTTTTTTAATTTTTATTTTTGAGAGACAGAGAGACAGAGCATGATCTGGGGAGGAGCAGAGATTGAGGGAGATAGCAGAAGTAGGCTCCAGCAACACAGAGCCTGATGTGGGGCTCAAACTCATAAACCACGAGAACATGACCTGAGCTACAGTCAGATGACCAAACGACTGAGCCACCCAGGCACCCCTGCACCCCAATGTTTATTGCAGCACTATCAACAATAGCCAACACATGGAAAGAGCCCATATGTCCATCAATGGATGAATGGATAAAGAAGTGGTATTTATGTATAATGGAGTATTACTTGGCAATCAAAAAGAATGAAATCTTGTCATTTGCAACTATAATGATGGCACTAGAGGGTATTACGCTAAGCGAAATTGGAGAAAGAAAATATCATATGACTTGACTCATATGAGGAATTTTAAGATACAAAGCAGATGAACATAAGTGAAGGGAAGCAAAAATAATATAAAAACGGAGGTGGACAAAAACATAAATCACTCTGAAATATGGAGAACAAAAAGAGGGTTACTGGAGGATTGTAGGTGGTCGGATGGGCTACATGGGTAAGGGGCATTAAGGAATCTACTCCTGAAATCATTGTTGCACTGTATGCTAACTAACTTGGATGTAAATTTAAAAAATAAATGAAATAAAAGTAAATAAATACATACATAAATAAATAAATGTAAATGGATTAGTGCTCTAATTAAAAGACAGAAGGTATAAGAATGGATAAAAAACAAGAGCCATCTATATGCTGCCCATAAGAGATTCATTTAAGACCTAAAGACACATGCAGATTGTAAGTAAGGGGATGGAGAACTATCTATAATGTTAGTGGATGTCAAAAGAAAGCCAGAGTATCCATACTTATATCAGATAAAGTATATTTTAAAGCAAAGACTGTAATAAGAGATGAAGAAGGGCATTATATGATAATTAAGGTGTCTATCCACCAAGAAATTATAACAATTATAAATATTCATACACCCATATTGAAAGCATATAAATATATAAATCAATTAAACACTAACATAAAGAAACAAACTGATAGTAATATCATAACAGTAAGGGACTTTAACACTACACTTGTAGCAATGAGCAGACTAAGCAGAAAATCAACAAGAAAATAATGACTTTGAATGCCCCTCTGGACCAGATGGACTTAACAGATTCGGGATATATCACATTAATAAAAGAAACAATAAGAACTACACGATCTTCTCAAAGGATGCAGAAAAAGCATTTGACAAAATACAGCATCCATTACTGATAAAAACCCTCAAGAAATTAGGTATAGAATGGACATACCTAAAGATCATAAAGGTTATATATGAAAGAACTACACCTAGTATCATCCTCAATGGGGAAAAACATCCCCCCTAAGGTCAGGAACACGACAAGGATGTCCACACTTACCACTGTTGTTCAACATCATACTGGAAGTCCTAGTCTCAGCAATCAGACAAGAAAACAAAACAAAAAGCATTCAAATTGGCAAGAAAGAAGTCAAACGTTCACTCTTCCCAGATGACATGATACTCTAGGAAAACCCAAAACTCCACAAAAAACTGCTAGAACTGATACATGAATTCGGGAAAGTTGTAGGATATAAAATCAATGTACAGAAATCAGTTGCATTTCTATACATCAATAATGAAGCAGCAGAAATAGAAATCAAGGAATCAATCCCATTTACAATAACACCAAACACCATAAAATACCTAGGATTAAACCTGACTAAAGAGGTTAAATATCTGTATGTTGAAAACTATAGAAAGCTTATGAAAGAAATTGCAGAAGATACAAAGAAGTAGAAAAACATTTCATGCTCATGGATAGGAATAACAAATGTTCTTGTTAAAATGTCGATACTAGCCAAAGCAATCTACATATTCAATGCTATACCTATTAAAATAACATGAGAATTCTTCACAGAACTAGAACAAACACACCTAAAATTTGTATGGAATCAGAAAAGATCTCAAATATCCAAAGTAATCTTGAAGAAGAAAACCAAACCTGGAGGCATTCCAGACTTCAAGCTGTATTACAAAGGTGTAATCATCAAGACAGTTCGGTACTGCCACAAAAACAGACATATAGATCAATGGAACAGGATAGAGAACCCAGAAATTGACCTAGAATTGTATGGCCAACTAATTATTGACAGAGCAGGAAAAAAATATTCCATGGGAAGAAAAAGATGGTCTTTTCAGCAAATGGTGTTGGGAAACTGGACAGTGGAATGGAGAAGAATGAACCTGTATAACTTTCTTACACCATACACAAAAATTAATTGAAAATGGATGAACACTTTTGTACTGCCAGTGGAAATGGAAACTGTTGCAGCCAGTCTTGAAAAAAGTATGAAGGTTCCTCAAAAAGTTAAAAATAAAAATACCTTATGACCCAGCAATTGATCCAAAAGACACAAAAACGCTGATTCAAAGGGCCACATGCACCCCAGTGTTTATAGTAGCTCTATCAACAATAGCCAAATCATGGAAAGAGCCCAAATGTCCATCAACTGACAAATGAATAAAGAAGATGTGGTATATATATAAAATGGATTCTTACTCAAAGATCATAAAGAATGAAATCTTGCAATTTGCAACAACATGCATGGAACTAGAGTGTATTATGTTATGCGAAATAAGTCAGAGAAAGATAAATATATAATTTCACTTATATGTAGAATTTAAGAAACAAAACCAAAAATCTTAGGGGAAAGGAAGGGAAAATATGATTGAAAACAGAGAGGGAAGCAAACAATAAGATATTTTAAATACAGTGAAAAAACTGAGGGTTGCTCGAGAGGGGAAATGGGGGGGGATGGGCTTAATGGGTGACAAGCACTAAGGAGGGCGCTTGTTGGGATGAGAACCATATGGAAGTGATGAATCACTAAATTTTACTCCTGAAACCATTATTACACTATATGTCAACTAACTTGGATTTAAATAAAATTGTTTAAAAAATGAGGAAATAAACAAACAAAAAAAAAGAATCAGAACTCTAAATACAGAGACAAACTTATGGTTGGTGGGCTGGCTGGGCATAACGGTGAAGGAGAGAGGAAGGTACTGTTTTCCGGGTATGGAATGAATAAGCTTCAAGATTAAAAGAGCATAAGGAATACAGTGAATTATATTGTAATAGCAATGTAATTGGACAGATTGTAGCCTCACAAACATAACTTAATGTATAAACTTGTCAAATCACTAAGTTGTACACCTGAAATGAATGTAAATTTAGGTGTCAATTCTACTCAAATAAAACAAAAATAAAGCAAACACACATACAAAAGGAGAAATAACCCATAAGCACAGAGAACAAAGTGGTAGTTTCCAGTGAGGAGGAAGTTATGGGAATGGACAAAATGGGTGAAGGTGAATGAGAAGTACAGACTTCCAGTTATAAAATGTGTAAGTCATGGAGATGAACGGTATAACACATGTAATATAGTCAATGATGTTGTAACAACATTGTATGGTGTCAGATAGTAACTTCATTTGTGAGTACAGCAAAATCTATAGCATTTTCAAATCACTATGGTGTACTCCTGAAAATAATGTAACTTTGTGTGTCAACTATACTTTAATTGAAGAAATAAGATACATTGAGAGAAATGAGAAAAATTACCCATTCCAAAACTTATAGAATGCAAGAAAAATAGAACTGGGGGTGCCTGGGTGGATCAGTTGTTTGGCATCTGACTTTAGCTCAGGTCATTATCTCATGGTTCATGGGTTTGACACCTGTATTGGGCTCTGTGCTGACAGATCAGAGACCGGAGTCTGCTTCAGATTCTGTGTCTCCGTCTCTCTTTTTCCCCCTCCCTCACTCATTCTCTCCATCTTTGTCTCTCTCTCTTTCTCACTCTCAATAATAAACAAACACTAAAAATGCAAAAAAAAAGATAAATAGAACTGATTGTACTCATAGCATTAAAAGGAAATAGTTTAAATGAATAATCTAAACACACATTAAGGAATCAGCAAAAGAAAAGCAAACTAAATCCAAATTTAGCAAATTGGAAGTCATTAAAAGTAAGAGTGTAAAGTTTTTAAGTGTTTAGATTCTCTAAACACAATAGAGGGAGTGACATTAATGAGATAATTCAATAAGAAGTCGCAGCACCACTCTTTACACACATACACACACAAAAAACAGATAAAATATTATTTGGCTAGCATGCCTAAGTGAGAGTTGCAGATTTAGGTTAAGAGTTTGCAACATCTCAGAGGAGAATAAAACCAAGTAAAATCACTTTGAAATATTTAAGAAGTATTTTTGGTTTATTCATGTTTGTTCTTTCCTCATGCCTGCACAGCTCAGTGCTAAGAGACATCCACTTGGTCTCTGGTTTATCCTTCAGGGAAAAATGAGTGAAGTGTCCCTCTGACATCCCCAGAACTTCAGGGTACTTTTTGTGAAACCTACTTCTCTCTTATCTCACTCAGAGCCCTGAAACAACTAGCATAGATATAACGTCTGGAGACAGCTAACAAAAAGAAAAAGAGCAGTTTCAGGAGACTTCATGTTCCAGTAAGTTGGAGAGAATATGCACACTCCTGAGATTTCTCTTTCAAGAGGAAAGGGGAGAATTGGGGCTACACCTAGTCTCTTGACATTCCAGTGCACAAAAGAGAGAGAAGTAGAGATGCATCCAGTCTCCTGGGATTCCAGTAAACTCCTCTAGAAAAAGGAGCAAGTGGCCTTAAGTAGTCTGCTCATCTCTGTGGGAATGAAAGAAGGTGTAGAATATTAAAACTTCTCTTTAAGGAGGAAGTTATAGATCCATTTGCATCCAACATCCTGGCATTCCAGTGCACTCCCTTGGAGAAAATGTAAATGAAGTTTTTAATATCCTGGAAATCCCTTCAGGACTGAAAGAAGGGGCAAAATACCGAGGCCTCTCCTTAAGAATTAAATAAGTGATGCTTGCACCAAACCTCCTTAGGGACTACTGTACTCCAAGAAAGAAAGAAAGAAAGAAAGAAAGAAAGAAAGAAAGAAAGAAAGAAAGAAAGAAAGAAAGAAAGAGAAAGAAAGAAAAAGAAAGAAGGAAGGAAGGAAAGAAAGAGGAAACAAAGAAAGAAAGAAAGAAAGAAAGAAAGAAAGAAAGAAAGACTGACTTATGTCAGCATGGTTTGGTGAAACTGAGAGAATATTCAAAACACTGAAACTTCTTTACCAGGAGGATATGAAATTGGTGGAACATGCACATCTCTATAAAACTTTTGATAGGCTCTCAGAATCTCTAACCAGGATGATTGTCAACGGTTTTTCACTTCCAAAACAAATATATGAATGATAGGAAAGGTGGTTCCTTGTTCAAGTAGGCATATGAAGAGTAATCTACTAGAGAGAAAAAAAAAATCAAGGGAATATGACGCTACCAAAGGTACAAAATAAATCTGTAACTGACTCTAATAAAAAAGATTGGTAAATTGCCTGGCTAAGAACTCAAAATAATTGACTTAAAGAGGCTGAGATAGAAGAAAATATAGATAACTAAATGAAATTGGAAAAATGTTACATCAACAAAATAAGGTTATCAAAAAAGAAATAGAGGAGATTCTTAAATACAGAAGACAAACTGAAGGTTGCTGGAGGGGAGGGGGGTAAGGGAATGAGCTAAATTTTTGATAGACACTGAGGAGTGCACATGTTGAGATGAGTACTGGGTGTTATATGCAAGTGAAAAATCACTAAATTCTAATTATGAAACCAATACTACACTTTTTGTTAACTAATTTTAATTTAAATTAAAAAAGTAGAAATCATAAAAAATAACCTAGAAAACTACTTGAATTAAATAATTCAATAATTGAACTGAAATATTCAAAGAGAGTTTCAACAGCAGATTTAACAGGCAGTCAAAAGAATCAGCTGATTTAAAAATAGATCATTTGAAATTATCTAGTCAGAGGATCAAAAAGAACACAAGAATGTAAAAGAGTGAAGGAAGACTAAAGGTCTTCTGAACTATAATCAAGTAAATCATTGTATGCATCAAAGGAATCCCATGAAGGGAAAGAGTGAATGAAAGTGCAGGGAAGTTTATTACACACTGTATGTTAGCCAATTTGACAATAAATTATATTAAAAATAAAAAATAAAACAGCAAATAAATAAATAATGCCTGAAACTTCTCATATCGAAGGGTAGAAGTTGACACCCTGATTCATGAAATCCAAAGGCCTCAAATAAGAAGAACACAAATAAGCCTATTTGAAAAACATTAAAATAAAATTATTAACGACAAAGAGAATTTTAAAAACAGCAAGAAAACATGATTCATCATGTACAAGAGAGCACCCATAAGGTTATTAGTGGATTTCTCAGCAGAAACATTGCTAGCCAGAAGTAAGTGGCATAACATAGTCAACATGCTAAAAGAAAACAAAAACAAACAAAAACAAACACTGCAAACCAGCCAAAGTTCTCCTTTAGAATTGAAGGAGAGATAAAGATTTTCCCAGACCAAAAAAGAAAAAAAAATGCTGAAGGAATTCATAAACACTGAACAGGTTTTTCAATAAAAGCTAGGAGTTCTTCAAGCATAAACAAAAGGTTATTGAATATTAACATGAAAATATAGGAAAGTATGAAACTTGCTGGTAAAGATAATATACAGTTAAATTCAGAGTACTTTAATATAACAATGCTAGTGAATAAATAAATCATAATACTATTATAAAGTTTAAGTCAAATTACTATAAATAATTATAGCAACAATATTTGCTAATGGATACATAATAAAATATGTGAATGGTGACATCAAAATTAAAAAAATATATATTTTTAACTTTTTGAGGAACCTCCATATTGTTGTGTACATTGGTTACACCAGTTTGAATTCCCACAAACAGCACAAGAGGACTGCTTTTTCTCCATATCCTTCCACATTTGTTGTTTCTTGTGTTGTTGATTTTAACCATTTTGACAGGTGTCGGGTATACCTCATTGTCACTTTGTTGATGATGATGAGGTGATATGTCATCATCATTTTGCTGATCAGTGATGTTGAACATCTTGTCATGTGTTTGTTGGTCATCTGGATATCTTCCTTGGAGAAATGTCTGTTCATATCTTCTGTCCATTTCTAATTGGATTATTTGTTTTTGTTCAGTGTTGAGTTTTATAATTTCTTTATATATTTTAAATA
The DNA here is from genome assembly GCF_007474595.2 of Lynx canadensis. Taxonomy (NCBI): domain Eukaryota; kingdom Metazoa; phylum Chordata; class Mammalia; order Carnivora; family Felidae; genus Lynx; species Lynx canadensis. The sequence goes on along the minus strand of NC_044321.2, from coordinate 65,741,396 downwards.
CTAACCCTTTATTAGATATGACATTTGCAAATATCTTCTTCCCTTCCATAGTTTGCCTTTTAGTTTGTTGATATTTTCCCTCGCTGTGCAGAAGCTTTTTATTTTGATATAAAGTCCCAAAAGTTTATTTTTGCTTTTGTTTCTCTTGTCTCAGAAAACATAGATAGAAAAATGTTGCTATAGCCAATGTTAAGGAAATCACTGCCTGTATTCTCTTCTGCGATTTTTATGGTTCCAAATCTCACATTTAGATATTTAATCCATTTTGAACTTATCTTTGTGTATGGTGTAAGAGAGTGGTCCACTTTTCATTCTTTAACATGATGTTGTCAGTTTTCCCAACACCATTTGTTGAAGAGATGGTCTTTTTCCCATTGGGCACTCTTTCTTGCTTTGTCAAAGATTAATTCACCATATAGTCATGGATTTATTTCTGGGTTTTCTATTCTGTTAAATTGATTTATCGGTCTATTTTTTGTGCCAGTACCATACTGTTTTTATTACTACAGTTTTGTAATATAACTCGGTATCTGGAATTGTGATGCCTCCAGCTTTGCTTTTCTTTTTCAAGACTTCTCTGGATATTTGGGGTTTTTTATAGTTTCATACAAATAATAGGTTTCTTTCTTCCAGTTTTCTGAAAAATGCATTGGTATTTTGATTGGGTTGCATTGACTGTGTAGATTGCTTTGGGTAGTATAGACATTTTAAAAATATTTATTTTTCCAATCCATAAGCATGGAATGAATTTCCATTTATGTGTCATCTTAATTTTTTTGCCAATGTTTTATAGTTTTTAGAGTACACATCTTTCATCTCTTTGTATAGGATTATTAAAAGTTAAAAATATAATTACTCTATGATCCAGCAATTGCACTACTGGGTATTTACACAAAGAGCACAAAAACACTAATTCAAAATAATACATGCACCCTTATGTTTACATCCGAATTATAAAACCAGTCCAAGTGTCCACTGAGAGATGAATAAAGAAGAGGTGGTATATATCCACAGTGGGATATATTCAGGATTAAAAAAACATATTATCGTGCCATTTGCAAGGGCATGGATGGAACTGGAGAATATAGTGCTAAGTAAAATTTGTCAGAGAAACACAAATACCATATAATTTCACTCATATGTGGTATTTAAGAAACAAAACAAATGAGCATATGGAAAAAAGAGAAAGAGAGAGACAAACCAAGAAGCAGAGTCTTAATTATATAGAAGAAACTTATGGTTACCAGAGGAGATGTGGGTGGATGGATGAGTGAAAATAGTTGATGGGGATGAAGGAGTGTACTTATCATGATGAGCACTGGGTCATGTATGGAATTGTTGAATCACTATACTGTATACATGAAACTAATATAACACTATGTTAAATAACTAGACTAAAAAAAAAAAAAGAACCTTGGAGGGTGCCTGGGTGGCTCAGACATTTAATCTTCCAGCTCTTGATTTTGGCTCAGGTCATGATCTCACAGTTTCATGGAGCATCGGGCTCTGCACTAATAATGTGGAGCCTGCTTTGAATTCTCCTCTCTATGCCCCTCCCCTTTTCTGTCACTCCCTAAATAAATAAAGTTAAACACAATTTTGGAAAAATTAATAAATAAATTTTGTTGGAGAAGGAGAAAAATGTAGGTATTCTGTGTGTAATTGAAGGTGTTATCAGCTGAAAGTAGACTACAATAATTATAAGATTTTGTTGTAAATCTAGTGGTAACTATAAAGTGAAACCCTACAGTAGACAGACAATAGATAAAGAGAAAAGAATCAAAGCATAAAATCAACAAATGAGAAAGTAAGAAAGGAATAGAAGAAAAGGAGGGGGGTGGAAAGCCTTATAAAACACCTAAAACAATTAGCGTAATGGCTACTATAAAAACTTATGCATCAATACTCACTTTATACAAATTAACTAAATTATTCAATCAAATAATATAAAGTGTCTGGATAAATAAAAATAATAAATGTTTATAAGCTGCCTATAAGAGTCTTACTTCAGCTATAATGACACAAAAAATGAGGGTAAAAGGATGTAAAAATATAGTCTATGCAAATGGACATCAAAAGAAACCAGTGATAGTTACACATATTCAGGTAAAAAAGACTTTATGTGAAAAACTCTAACAAAAAATAATGTTATAAAATGATAAAGAGCTGAATTAATCAAGAGGACATAACAATTATAAATATGTATGCACCTAGCATTGGAGTACTTGAATATATAAAGCAAATATTTACTGATTGGAAGGAAGAAGTAGACAGCAATACCATACTAGTAGGGGGACTTCAGCATATCAATTTCAACGAAAGATAGATCATCTAGACAGAAATTCTACAAGGAAACATTGTACTTGGACTTGAATTACACATTAGAAGAAATCGACCTAAAACACATATACAGAACATTTTATCTAACAGCATCAAAATGCTTTTTCTTCTTAAGTGCATACAAAACATTCCCATGATAGATTCTTCTTAGGCAACTAAACAAGTCTTAACAAATTAAAAAAGTTTGAACTCATATCAAGGATCTTTTCTTACCACAAAGATATAAAACTAGAGATCAATAAAAATAACAAAATTTGAAAATTCACAAACATTTAAGGACTAAACAAAATGTGCCTGAATAGCCAATGGGTCCATGAAAAAATCAACAAGAAAATCAAAAGATACTTTAAAACAAAAAAGATTGAGTTACAACATACCAAAACATGAGATTCAGAAACTCCAGTTCTAAGAGGGAAGTTTTTAATGAGAAGCAACAATATTAAAAAAATAAATAAATAAAACCTCTTAAACAATATAACTTTATATCTCCATGAACTGGAATAAAAAGATCAAACTGAGCCCAAAGTTATGAAATACAGGAAAATAACAAAGGTCAGAATATAAAAAAATAAAATAAAATAGAGACTAGAAAGACAATAGAAAAGATCAATAAAACTATTATTTTGGTTGTTTTCGTTGTTGTTGTTTTTCTTTTTTACAAAGTAAATGGAATTGGCAAATCTTTAATTAGAGTAAGAAAACAAAATAGAAAACTCAAATATATCAAATTATAAATGAATGAAAGGGCATCATATATGACACCATAGAATCACAAAGGATCACATGATACTATAAACAATTATATGTCAAATAATTGGATAACCTAAAAATGCAGAAACTCTTAGAGACAGAAAACCTACCAATATTTAATTATAAAGTAATAGAAAATCTGGACAAATTGCTACTAAGGATATTACAACAATAATGAAACACCTCTCAAAAAGTAAATATCTAGGACCAAATGAGTCGCTGTTGAATTCTACCATTTAAATAAGAATTAATGCCAAACTTTTCAAATCTTTCTAAAAGTTTGAAGAGAAAGGGACACTTACAAAGGTATTTTATGAGACAAAATTATCCTGTTATCAAAACCATGTAAGGACATTAAAAGAAAATAAAATTATTGACCCCTGTCTCTGATAAAATCCATTGCAAAAATCCTTAACAAAATATTACCAAATCAAATTCCACTGCACATAAAAAAAATTACACACCACGATCAGGTGGGATTTATTCATTGGATTCAAGGATATTTCAACATACGCAAATCAATAAAGCTGATGCATCACATTAACAAAATAAAGGATAAATATCATACAATTTTCTCAATGATACAGCAAACGCATTTGACAAAATTCAACATCTTTTAATGATAAATACTCTCACAAATTAGGTATAAATGAAATATATCCGCTTTTCCATGCTACCCAGGGAGGGGTCCATAGGGTATTGTTTTGCATTCCCATTGTAACTTAAAGGGAAACTTTCACAATGTTCAGAGCCCTTGATGTCCTGCAAATGAAGGACGATGTCCTCAAATTTCTTGCAGCAGGAACCCACTTAGATGGCACCAACCTTGACTTCCAAAGGGAACAGCACATCTAAAAAAGGAAAAGTGATGGTATTTACATCATAAATCTGAAGAGAACCTTAGGAGAAGATTCTGCTGGCAACTCATGCCATTGTTGCTATTGAAAATCCAGCTGATGTCAGTGTTATATCATCCCGGAATACTGGCCAGCAAGCTGTGCTGAAGTTTGCTGCTGCTACTGGAGCCACTCCTATTGCTGGCCGCTTCACTCCTGGAACCTTCACTAACAACATCTAGGCAGCTTTCTGGGAGCCAAGACTTCTGGTGGTTACTGATCCCAGGGCTGACCACTCACAGAAGCTTCTAATGTTAACCTGCCTGCCATTGGTCTGTGTAGCACAGACTCTTTGCGCTATGTGGACATTGCCATCCCTTGCAAAAACAAGGGAGCTCACTCGGTGGGCTTGATGTGGTGGATGCTGGCCCAGGAAGTTCTGTGCATGTGTGGCACCATTTCCTGTGAACACCTATGGGAGGTCATGCCTGATCTCTCCTTCTATAGGGATCCTGAAGAGATTGAAAAGAAAGAGCAAGCTGCTGCCATAAAGGCTGTGACCAAGGAATAATTTCAGGGTGAATGGACTGTTCCAGTTCCTGAGTTCACTGTTACTCAACTTGAAGTCACAAACTGGTCTGAAGGCATGCAGGTGCCCTCTGTGCCTAGTCAGCAATTCCCTACTGAGGACTGGAGCACTCGTCCTGCCACTGAAGACTGGTCTGCAGCTCCCACTGCCCGGGCTACTGAATAGGTAGGAACAACCACTGACTTGTCTGAAGCTGCTTTTCTCCAGAGAAACAAAAAAGAAATAAGGTTAATGGAAAATAAACAGTTTCAAAAAGTTGAAAAAAATATTTAAAAAATGAATGAAATAGGGGCGCCTGGGTGGCTCAGTCGGTTGAGTGTCCGACTTCAGCCCAGGTCACGATCTCGCAGTCTGTGAGTTCGAGCCCCGCGTCAGGCTCTGGGCTGATGGCTCAGAGCCTGGAGCCTGCTTCCGATTCTGTGTCTCCCTCTCTCTCTGCCCCTCCCCCGTTCATGCTCTGTCTCTCTCTGTCTCAAAAATAAAATAAAAAAAGTTAAAAAAATTAAAAAAAATGAATGAAATATATCCCAACATAATAAAAGCTATCCATGACAAGGCCGTAAATGTTACATTCAATGGTGTAAAATTAAAAACCTTTTTTCTAAGGTCAGAAACAAGAAAAGAATGTTCATTCTAATCAATTCTATTACTGGTAGTAATATCCAGATAACTATTCAATAAAAGAAAATCAAAGGCACACAAACTGGAAAACATATAGTATAACTGTATTTGCAGAAGACATCACCATACATAGAGAAAAAGCTAAAGACTTTACTAAAAGACTATTATAATAAGTGAATTTAGTTAAGTTACAGGATAAAATGATTAATATGCACATTCAGTTGTGTTTCTATATGCTAACAATGACATATTTGTAAAAGCCATTGAGAAAACTATTTCATTTACAGTAGAATGAAAATAAATAATAAACTTATGAATATATACAACCAAGAAGTTGACATACCTATGCAATTAAAACTATACAACATTGATAAAAGAAATTGAAGAAGACACAAGTAAATAGAGACATTCTGAGTTCATGGATTGAAGACAAAATATTGTTAAAGTATTCATGCTCCTCAATGTGATTACAAAATCAATAAATTCCTATCAAAATTCAAGTGGCATTTTTCAAAGACAAAAAAATCTTAAAACCTGCATGAAATTCAGAAAAGACCCCACTGGTTGCTTAACTTGCTTACACCAAGACCCATCTCCCTGTGTTCTGGTGAGACTGCCCTTCTTGGTCAAGCTTGTGTCATCCCCAGCATGCTGGTCTCCAGAAGATCAGCATGCTTCTGTCCACACCATGTATCTAAAACCTGGGGTTTTAAAGGTCAGAAGACTGGGAATAGGGTCTGGAGGTTACTGCACTGTTCCTGGAAATAATGAAAGCAAACACCATGGGGGCAGACAGCATAGAAACAGCAATATGAAAAATGCTTGGGGCACACAGGGAAGATATTTTATATTCTAGGAGCTTCCCTGAGAGGCAGCATTTACAAGGTGCCTCTCCAGGAAAAAAGAAGCTGTCTGGGGACAATTCCCCCCACCATTGGGCATAAACAGAGCCACCTGAAGGAAGCTGCTTAGCTTGGACACTGGCTGCCTAACTTGTTTACATCGAGCTCCACCACCTGTGATCTGGAAGGACTGCCCTTCTCAGTCAAGCTTGACTCAGTCCCAGCATGGCAGGACATTCCCCTCAGAAGATCAGGACAAACCCCTGCCCACACCACGTTTCCAGACTAGAGAGTTCTGAAGGGCTGTGGTTCTGGTAGAATGGGTGTCAGGTCTCATTTCACAAGCATATCAATCAGACCAGAGCACAACTAGTTAAAAGTCACCACATTCAGCCCAGGGACCAAACGTTGCCCACATCAGGCAAGGAGAGCCTCTGCAGATGACTGGCCTGAAAGATAGAGAAGTCAGAATAGAGTAGCAGAGCACACACAGCACACACCACAGACACTGCATGAAGCTCCTGACCCTGAGCACTATGTGACCTCTTCTTTCTAAACCCATTACCCTGAGAAGCAGGAAACATAATGGAGTTTTCTAACACAGAGAAGGCAGAAACGTAAACCAAATACCAAAACTGAGGAATTTAAAACAAATGAAAGAACAATATAAAACCCCAGACAGAGATGTAGAAAAAAAACAGATAGATGTAAAATACCTAAGGAAAAATTTAAAGCAAAAATCATAATGATATTTAATGGTCTTGAGAAAAGAACACATCAGTGAAACACAACAGGTATAAAAGAGTTTTAAAAAAGAATGAATCAGAGATGAAAAATGCCACAAATGAGATTGGAAACTGGCTTGCTGCAATAAACACCAGACTGGAAAAAGCAGAGTAATGTATTAGTGATCTAGAAGATAAAATAATGGACAATAATGAAGCTGAACAAAAGAAGTAAAGAACTAGGGGTGCCTGGGTGGCTCAGTTGCTTAAGTGTCTGACTTCAGCTCAGGTCATGATCTCACAGTTTGTGGGTTTGAGCCCCACATCAGGCTCTGTGCTGACAGCTCAGAGCCTGGAGCCTGCTTCAGATTCTCTGTCTCCCTTTCTCTCTGCCCCTCCTCTCTTCTCTCTCTCTCCTTATAAAATAAATAAATAAAAAAGAGTAGACTTAGAGAAATCAGTGACTCCATAAAATGTAATAACATTTTTAGTATAGGAGTCCCAGAAGAAGACACAGGAAAAAAGGGGCAGAAAGTTTAGTTGAAGAAATAATAGCTGAAAACATCCCTCATCTTCAGAAGGAAATACACATCCAGATCCAGGAAGCACATAGAATTCTCATCAAAATCAACAAAATCAGGCAAACATCAAGACTTTTTAATTTAATAATTTGTTTTTAAAGTTTCTTTATTTTGAGAGAGAGAAAGAATGAGAGCATGTGCACAGGGAAAGGGCAGAGAGAGAATCTCAGGCAGGCTCCACGTTGTCAGCACAGAGCCTGATGCAGGGCTCAATCCCACAAACCAGGAAATCATGACCTGAGCTGAAATCAAGAGTCAGAAGCTTAACCAACTGAGCCACTCAGGCACACCTCAAGATATATTGCTATTAAAGTTGCAGAATAAAGTGGTAATGAAAAAAATCTTAAAAGTGGCAAAAAAAAGAAGTCCTTAACTTACAAGGGAAGACCCATAAGACTAGCTTAAGATTTCTCAACAGGGGCACCTGGATGGCTCAGTTGGTTGAGCATCCGACTTCACCTCAAGTCATGATCTCCCGGTCTGTGAGTTTGAGCTCAAGTTGGGCTCTGTTCTGACAGGTTGGGGCCTGGAGCCTGCCTCAGATTCTGTGTCTCCCTCTCTCTCTGCCCCTCCCCTGCTCATGTTCTGTCTCTCTCTCTCTCTGTCAAATATAAAAAAAAAAAAAAAAACATTAAAAATGTTTAAATAAAAAAATAAAAAGATTTCTCAACAAAAACTTAGCAAGCCAGAAGGGAGTAGCATGATATATTCAAAGTGCTCAATAGGAAAAATTGCATCCCAATAATGCTCTTTACAGCAAGGCTATGGTTCAAAATAGAAGAAGAGATAGAGTTTCCCAGACAAACAAAAACTGAAGGAGTCCATGACCACTAAACTATCCTGGCAAGAAATATTAAAGAAGACTCTTTGAGTGGGAAGGAAAGACCAAAAGTGACAAAGACAAGAAAGGATCAGAGAAAATCTCCATGTACAATGATAAACAAGAAATAAAATGACACTAAATACCCATGTATCAATATTACTTTGAATGTAAATGGAGTAAGCACTCAAGTCAAACACACGAGACATCCAAACGGATAAAAGTCAAGACCCATCTATATGCTACCTACAAGAAACTTACTTTAGACCTAAAGACACCTGCAGATTGAAAATGAGGGTATGAAGAATCATTTGCATGCAAATGGACATGAAAAGACAGAGTAGCAATATATATATCAGAAAACTAAACTTAAAAAAATAGACTATAACAAGAGATGAAAAATGGGACTATACCATCATACAGGGGACACTCCAACAAGGAGATCTAGCAAATGTAAATATTTATGCATCCAACATGGGAGTGTATATATATATATATATATATATCAAACATAAAATAATTCATTGATAATAATACAATAATAATAGAGAACTTTAACACCCCACTTACATTAATAGACAGACCATCTAAACAGAAAATCAACAAGGAAACAATGGCTTTGAATGTCAACTGGACCAAATAGACTTAACAGATATATTCAGAATATTTTATTGTAAAACAGCAGAATACACATTCTTTTCAAGTGCACATAGGATATTCTCCAGAATAAATCACATAGTACAAGTCACATTTCAAGCCTCAAGAAGTACAAAGAGATTGAGATTATACCATACATATTTTTCTGAACACAGAAGTATGAAACTTGAGCTCAAAACAAGAAAGAAATGGAAAAGAACACAAACACATAGAGGTAAAACAACATGACACTAAATAATGAACAGGCCAACCAGAATATCAACAAATGAAGAAAAATCTAGAGCTTTTCCTCTATGGTCAGGAACAAGATGGGAATGCCTGCTCTCACCACTGTTATTTAAGATAGTTTTGGAAGTACTATCCACAGCAATCAGACAACACAAAGAAATAAAAGGCATTCAAATCAGCAAGGAAACAAACTTTTAGTATTTCCAGATTACATGGCACTATATATATAAAACCTGAAAGACTGCAACAAAAAATTTCCAGAATTTATACACGGTTCAGTAAAGTCATAGGTTACAAAATCAATATACAAAAACATGCTGCATTTCTATACACCAACAATGAATCTGCAGAAAGAGAAATCATGGAATAAATCTCACTTACAATTGCACCAAAACCCATAAGATACTTAGGAATAAACCTAACCAAGGAGAGTAAAAACCTGTACTCTGAAGAGTATAAATCACTGATGAAAGAAATTGAAGATGACACAAAGAAATGTAAAGCATCCCATGCTCATATATTGAAAAACTATCTGTAATATCTATAAATCTATAACTATATCTATAAATGTATATATTACCCAAAGCAATCTCCCATTCAGTGCAATCCCAATCAAAATACTAATGCATTTCTCACAGGACTAGAGCAAACAGTTGTAATATTTGAATGGAACCACAAAAGACACCAATGAGCCAAAGCAATTTTTAAAAAGAAAAGCAAAGCTGGAAACATCACTATTCCAGACTTCAAGTTTTATTACAAAGCTGTAGTGATCAAGACAGTATGGTACTGGCACAAAAAAAATAGACACACATATCAATAGAACAGAACTAAGAATCCTGAAACGGTCCCACAACTATATGGTCAATTAATCTTCAACAAAGCAGGAAATAATATCTAATCAAAAAAACAGGCTCTTCAACAAATAGTGTTGGGAAAATGGGACAGCAGTATGCAAAATAATGAATCTGGACCACTTTCTTACACCATACACAAAAATTAATTCAAAATGGATTTAAGACTTATATGTGAGACAGGAAACCATGAAATCCCAGAGGAAAACACAGGCAGTAATCCCTTTGATACCAGCCATAGAAAGTTCTTACAAGGTATGTCTTTTTAGGAAAGGGGAAACAAAGACAAAAGTAAACTATTGGGACTTCATAAAAAAAAAAAAAACAACTTCAAACTGGAGGAAATATTCAGCATATGTAAAAGGCAACCTATGTAATGGGAGAATATAGTTGCAATTGACATATCCAATAAAGGGTTAGTATACAAAAAATATAAAGAACTTATAAGATTCTTCACTTCAAACCAAATAATCTAATTGAAAATGGGCAGAAGACATGAACAGACATTCCCCCCCCCAAAAAAGACATACAGATATCCAACAGTCACATGACAAGATGCTCGACATCAATGATCCTCAAGAAAATACAAGTCGGGCACCTGGGTGGCTCAGTCGGTTGAGCATCCGACTTTGGCTCAGGTCATGATCTCGCGGTCAGTGAGTTTGAGCCCCGTGTCAGGCTCTGTACTAACAGCTTAGAGCGTGGAGCCTGTTTTGGATTCTGTGTCTCCCTCTCTCTCTGCCCCTCCCCCTCTCATGCTCTCTCTCTCTGTCAAAAAATAAATAAACATTAAATAAAATTAAAAAAAAAAGAAAATACAAGTCAAAGCTATAATGAGGTATCACTTCACACCCACGAGAATGGCTACAATCAACAACACAAGAAACAATATGTGTTAGTGAGGATGTGGAGAAAGAAGAACCTTCTTACAATGTTGATGGGAATGTAGACTTGTGCAGTCACTGTAGAAAATAGTATGGAGGTTCCTCTAAAAGTTAGAAATAGAACTGCCTTTTGATCTTCTAATAATACTACTAACATATACCCAAGGAATAAAAAAAAGACTAATTTGAAGGGATACATGAACCTCGAATGTTTATAGCAGTATTATGTACAGTAACCAAATTATGGAAAGAACCAAAATGTCTATCAAGTGACAAATGGATAAAGAATTGGTATATATATATATATATATATATATATATATATATATATATAATGGAATACTACTCTGCAATACAAAATAATGAAGCCTTGCCATATCCAATGACATGGATGGAGCTAGAGATTATTATGTTAATGACATAAATCAGTCAGAGAAATACAAACACCATATGGTTTTACTCATATGTGGAATTTATGAAAAAAACAAGTGATCATAGGGGGGGAAAAGAGAGAGGCAAGCCAAGAAACAGACTCAACTACAGAAAACAAAATGATGGTTAATAGAGGGGAGGTCAGTGGGGGAATGGGTTTATTTTTGTGATGGGGATTAAGAAGTGCAACAGTTGTGATGAGCATCAAGTGTTGTATGTAAATGAATAATCACTAAATTGTACACCTGAAACTAATATTACATTAATGTTAATTCACAGGAATTTAATTAAAACTTTAAAAAAGTGAAATTAAATAGGTTATACAACTGCAGATCCCAGGTAAGTTAAAAGGATAATGAAAAAATACTAGTAAAAACCATATCCCCACAAAGTTGATAATCTAGATGGAATAGACTAATTCCTTGAATAACATAATCTTCCAAAACTCACACAAGAAGAAACAGATGAGCTAGATAGGATGATACTTTTTAAACAAATTGAATCAATAATTATTCAAATTTCAAAACAGAAAGCACCATGCCCATTTTTGTTCGATGGCAAATTCTACCAAATATTTATGGACGAATTATAGTAATTCTCTACAGTCTCCTTTAGAGGATGGAATGGGAAGAAATATTTTGTATCTCACTTATGTGGCCAAAATTACTCTATTACTAAATTCAGAGAAAGGCATTAAAAGAAAACAAATCTACAGACCAGTGTATTTCAGGAACAAAGAAGTAACATTTCTTCAAAAAATATTAGTAAATTGAAATAAAAAACATATGAAAATAATTATGTATCATGACCAATATTTGCCCCAGGTATGCAAAACTATTTTAACATTCTAAAATTAATTAATGCTATCCAAAAGGAAAATAAAGTAAAAGGAAAAAACACACATGATCATATCAGCAGATTCAGAAAAATCATTGGACAAAATTCAACACCAATTCATGAGTAAAACCTCTCAGTAAATTAGATACAGAGACGAACGTTTACCAAAATGATACAGTGTCTTAAAAACTTACAGTTAACATCATAGATAATGGTGACATACTCAAAGCTCTCCTTTGAAGATCAGGTACAAGATGAGGATAACCTTTCTTACCACTTCATTTCAACAATTTCTGAAAGTCCTTCTTAAAGCAGTAAAGCAAGAAAAAGGAACTAAATAGTATATATATTAGGAAGGAAGACATAAAACTACCTTTGTAGATTAAATAATTATCTATGTCAAAAATATGAAAGAATGAACAACAATAAAAATCTTGGAACTAATAAATGATTATAACAAAGTTGTAGGATACAAAGGTGATATACAAAAGTGAATTTCTTTCTTATATATCAACAATAATTAAATAGAGTTTAAAATTTTAAAAATAACATTTACAATAGCTTCAGAAACTGAAATCCATTTGTATAAATCTAACAAATTATATATAATATCTATGTGAAGAAATTGCAAAACTCCAGTGCATGAAATCAAAGAAGAATTGGAAAGCTAGTGTGTAAGAGATTCAATATTGCCAAAATTTTAGTTATTTTCAAAATGATCTATAGATTCAATGCCATCCCAATCAAAAGTCCAGCAAAGTATTTTATGGGTTTTGACAAACTAATTCTAAAGTTTATATAGAGACCCAAAATACCTCGTATAGCCAACACAATTTTGAAAGAGAAGAGCAAAGTTGGAAACTGGACATTGCGAAACTTCAAATGTTACTATAGAGCTCCAGTATTCAAGATAGTGTGATAATCATTAAAGGATAGACAAATAGATCGCTAGAACAGAATAGAGTCCAGGAATAGACGACCATAAATATAGTTTACTGATACGTTACAGAGGAGAAAAATAATACAATGAAGCAAAGATGATGTCTTCAACAAATGGTGCCAGCACATCTGTACAATCACATGCAAAAATTTAATCCAGACACAGAACTTATACACTGCCCAAATATTAACTCAAGGATCTAAATCTCTTTATTTATTTATTACAAAAATATTGTTTATTTATTTTTGAGAGAGAGAGAGAGAGAGCGTGAGTGAGGGAGAGGTAGAGAGAGAGGGAGGCACAAAATCCGAAATAGGGTCCAGGTTCTGTGCTGTCAGCACAGAGCCAGACACAGGGCTCTAACTCATGAACCATGAGATCATGACCTGAGCCATAGTTGGATGCTCAACCAACTGAGACACCCAGGTGTCCCACAGATCTAAATTTAAAAAACATAAGTATACCTACATGACCTTGGGTTTGAAATGACCTTTCAGATATAACTCCCAAGTCACAATCATGAAACAAATAATTGATAAAGTAACTTCATTAAAATTAGAAACTTCTGGGGCGCCTGGGTGGCGCAGTCGGTTAAGCGTCCGACTTCAGCCAGGTCACGATCTCGCGGTCCGTGAGTTCGAGCCCCACGTCGGGCTCTGGGCTGATGGCTCAGAGCCTGGAGCCTGTTTCCGATTCTGTGTCTCCCTCTCTCTCTGCCCCTCCCCCATTCATGATCTGTCTCTCTCTGTCCCAAAAATAAATTAAAAACGTTGAAATAAAATAAAATAAAATAAAATAAAATAAAATAAAATAAAATAAAATTAGAAACTTCTGCTCTGCAATAGATACTGCAAGAGAATGAGAAGACAAACCATATATTTGGAGCAAATGTTTGCAAAGGGACATCTGTAAAGGACTGTTATCCAAAATATACATAAAAACCTCTTAAAATTCGCTAATAAGGAAACAAACAAGTCGATGTAAAAATGGGCCAAGACATTAACAGACACCTCACCAAAAAGATATACATATAACAAATAAACACATGAATATGTAATCTAAATCATATGTTTTCAGGAGAATGAACACTAAACCAACAATGTGATATGACTATATACCTATTCGAATGGCCATAATTGAGAATTCTCAAAATACCAAGTGCCGCCAAGAGAAAAAACAGCAATTCTCATACATTGCTGTTAGAAATGCAAAATAGTACAGCCAATTTAGAGGACAGTTTGGTGTTTAATTTTGCTTTATTTTTACTAAACAAAATATAACTCTTACATATTTTCCAGCAGTTGTGCTTCTTAATATTTATCCAAAGAGAACAGCAATCACTTTAATCCTCCTAGCAAAAAAAAAAAAAAATCAAAAGAATATTTTAAAAAATCTTACACCATGAACAATACAATTTATCCTAAAAATGTAAGGTAGGTTCAAACTATGTAAATCAATCGATATGATTCATTACATTAACATAATGAAGGATAAAAATGACATGTATATCTCAGTAGATACAGTAAAACTATTAGGCAAAATTCAGCACTCTTTCATGTTAAAACACACACACACACACACACACACACACACACACACACACACTTGTAAAGAAGGAAGAGAAGAAATAAAAATTAAGACCGTATTTGACAAGTCCACAACTTACATCATGCTCGATGGTGAAAATTTGAAAGATTTTCCTATAAGATCAGGAACAAGACCAGGATATCCAATCTAACCAGTTATATTCAACTTAGTACTGGCAATCCTAGTCAGTGCAGTTGGACAAAAAACATAAATAAAATACATCCAGATGAGAAAGAACAAAGTTAAATTATCTTTGCTTATATATGACATATTCCTATATGCAGATAACCTTAAAAATGCACAAAATAGGGGCGCCTGGGTGGCTCAGTCAGTTGGGCATCTGACTTTGACTAAGGTCATGATCTCACGGTTCGTGGGTTTGAGCCTCGCATCGGGCTCTGTGCTGACAGCTCAGAGCCTAGAGCCTGCTTCGGATGCTGTGTCTCCCTTTTTCTCTGCCCCTCCCCCACTCATGCTCTGTCTCTCTGTCAAAAATAAACATTAAAAATTTTTTTTAAATGCACAAAATAACTGTCAGAACTACAAGCAAATTCAGTAGTTGCAGGATTTAAAAGAACCATGTAAAAGTTAGTTTTATTTCTATACGTTAACAATTAACTATCCATAAAGGAAGTTAATAATGTAATCCCATTTGGTTATCAAAAGGAATAAATTACTTAGGAATACATTTAACCAAGGAGGTAAAAGGCTTGTAAACTAAAAACTATAAAACACTGAGGAAAAAAAAATTAAAGCAGATGCCAATAAATGGAGAAACATCTCATGTGCATACATTGGGATAATTAATATTGTTAAACATCCTTACTACCTGAAGTGATCTACAGATTCAGTGAAATCTCCATCACAATTCCAGAAGCAACTTTTACAGACATAGAAATAATTCAAAAGAAGAAATAATTCTAAAATTTATATGAAATCCCAAAAGATCATGAATAGCCAAGGCAATGTTAAGCAAATAGAAAAAAAAGCTGACTATATCACATTTCTAATTTCAAAATATAGTAAAAAGCTACAGTAGTCAAAACAGTATTGTACTAAAAATAGACATGTGGACCAATGGAACAAAAAGTAGAGGCAAGATATAAACTTATGGTCAATTAATCTTCAAGAAGGGTGCTGAGAATGCACACTGTAGAAGAGATAGTCTCTTCAACGAATGATATAATGCAAACATGATATCTATGCCAAGAAAATAAAATTAGACTTTTATCTTACACCATACATTAAACATTGACTCAACTTCAATTAAAGATTTAAATGTAATTTCTGAAATTGTAAAAATCTCCAAGAAAACAAAGGGGGAAGGAAGCTTCTTGATATTGGTCTTGCCAAATTTCTTGTATATAACATCAAAAGCACAGGCAACAAAAGTAAAAATAGGCAAGTAGGAGTGCATCAAATTTAAAAGCTCTGAACAGCAAAGGAAACAACAGGCAGTCTATAAAATGGAAGAAAATAATTATAATCTATATATTTGATAAAAGGCAATTTAAATATATATATATATATATATATATATATATATATATAAACAACTCCTGTAGCTCAATAGCAAAAAAATGCAAACAACCTGATTAAATATAGGCAAAGGAATTGAACTACTTTTCTCCAAAGAAAACATACAAAAGGACAACAGGTATATGGAAAGATGCTCAATATTGCTAATGATTAGGGAAATGTAAATCAAGATTGAAATTAGAATCTTGAATAGATATCCAGTGTACATTTTAGCACTTATTCACATTAGCCTAGATATGGAAATATTATGTCATAGTGCAGGATTCAGAATCAGATCAGCAGATCTGTCAAGAGATGAATAAAGAAAATGTAGTCTATACATAAAATGGAATATTATGCAGCCTAAACAAAGAAAATACTACTGTTTGCAGTAACATGGATAAACTAAGAGAATATTATGCTAAGTGAATGCCAGACACAGAAAGACAATGTGTGATTTATCTTATGTAATGCCTCTAAATGGTCAAATATATAGAAATAGACAATATAATTGTGATCATCAGGGGATGGGGAAAGGCCATATGAGGGGTAGTTGCTCAGTGAGTAAGCAGTTATAGTTGTGAAAGATGAGCAAGTTCCAGACTTTTAGTATTTCACCACTGATCAAGTTTTTTTTGTGGCCTTTTTATATATGGCCTTTTCAGTGTTTGGTAAGTTCCTTCTAGACCTACCTTATTGCAAATTTGTTTTTTAATGAAACTTTGTTGAGTTTTGCCAAATGCTTTTCATACATCTATTAAATTAATCAAGACTTTTGTTCTTTATTCCATTAATGTGGCATACCACATTGATTGATTTGCCTATATTAAATACTTCTTGATTCCCAAAGATTAGTCACATTTGTTTATGGCATATAATATTTTTAATATGGCTCTGAATTCTGTTTGCTAATATTTTATTTGGGGATTTTGCATTCAGTTTATCAAGGATATTGGCCTATGATGAGTATTATGAGGGCACTTGTTATGATGTTTATTCCATTGTGTTTGGAAACAATACTTGGAGTGATTGTTGACTTCTCTAATTTTCCAAGACTTGTTTTGTGAGCTAGTATGTAATCAAACTTAGAGAATGACCCATGCTCCTTTGAAAAGAAAGTGTATTCTGCTGCTGTCTGATGGAATGTTCTGTACATGTCTGTTAGGTGCATTTGGTCTATAGTATTTTTCAAGACTGCATTTCCTGGGACACCTGATGGCTCAGTTGGTTAAACATCTCACTCCTGATTTCAGCTCAGGTGATAATCTCACAGTTCATGGAATCAAGCCTTGCATCAGGCTCTGCAATGACATCATGGAGACTGCTTGGGGTTCTCTCTCTCTCTCTCTCTCTTTCTCTCCCTGACCATTCCCCATTTTCTCTCTCTCAAAATAAATAAATGAAATCTTTAAAAATTTTTAAAAAGACTGCAATTTCATAATGGATTTTCTAAGTGGATGACCTATCCATTATTAAATGTGGCGTATTGAAGTCTACCACTGTTATTGTTTTGCTATCTATTTATCCCTCCCTAAATGTCAGTGTTGCTCTATATATTTAGGAGATTTTCTATTGGATCAAATCAATGTCTAATTATTATATCTTCCTCTATAATTGGTTCCTTTATCATTATGTAATAACCTTCTTTGACTTTTGTGAGAATTTTTGACTTAAAATATGATTTACCTGATAGAATTATAGCCACACCTGCTCTTTTTGTTTGCCTTTTGCATAGAATATCTTTATCCATTCCTTCAAATTCAGGATATGTGTGTCCTTAAATTGATGTGAGTCTCTTGTACACAGCATATATTTAGGTATTCTTTCTTTTTAAAGCTTTTATTTAAGTAATATTTTGTTAATATATGGTGTAATACTATTTTCAGGTGTACAATATAGCAATTCAACACTTTCATACAACAGCCAGTGCTCATCACAAATAAGTTCATTTTTTAGTCCTTATCAACTATTTTATCCACCACCCCCAACTACCCCCTCTGGTAGCCATCAGTTTGTCCTCAATGGTTAACAGTCTGTTTTTCTTGGTTTGCCTCACTCTCTTTTTTTTTCCCCCTTTGTTCATTTCTTAAATTCCACATTATTTCTTTTTTTTTTTAATGTTTATTTATTTTTGAAAGAGAGAATGGCAGAGTGCAAGTAGGGAAGGAACAGAGAGAGAGAGAGAGAGAGAGAGAATTCCAAGTGGGGTCCAGGCTCTGAGATGTCAGCACAGAGTCATATGCAGGGCTTGAACCCATGATCCACAAGATCATGACCTGAGCCAAAGTTGGACGCTCAACAGACTGAGCCATCCAGGGCCGCCCACATTATTTCTTAAATTCAGTATACTCATATGGTATTTGTCTTTCTCTGATTCACTTACTTTGTTTAGCATAACACTCCCCAGCTCCATCCATGTAAATGGATGTTGTAAATGGCAAGACTCCATTCTTTTTGAGGGTTGAATAATATATATATATATATATATATATATATATATATATATCACTTCTTTTTTATCCATTATCAATCAGTAGACACCTCGGCTGTGCCAGTTTGGCTATTGTCGGTAATGCCACTATAAGCATCAGGGTGCATATATCCTTTCAAATCAGTATTCTTGTATCCTTGGGTAAATGCCTAGTAGTACAATTGTTGGATCATGGGATAGTTTATTTTTTATTACTTTTTAAGGAACTTCTATACTGTTTTCCAGAGTGGCTGTACCAGTTTGCATTCCCAACACTAAGAGATGGTTTCCCTTTCTCCACATCCTCACCAACACATGTTGTTTCTTGTGTTGTTGATTTTAGCTAATCTTACAGGTGTGAGGTGATATCTTATTGTAGTTCTGATTTCTATTTTCCTGATGATCGGTAATGTTGAGCACATTTTCACATCTATTAGCCATCTGTATTTCTTCTTTGGAAAAGATGTCTATTCATGTCTTCTGTCTGTTTGTAAATTAGATTATTCATTGGGTCTTAAAATCCATTCAATCACTTTGTTTTTCTACTGGTAAATTTCATTCATTTACATTTAATGTCATCATTGATAAATAAGAAGTTATTGTCATTGTATTAATTTTTTCTTGTTCTTTTGCAGTCTTTGTGGTTTAATGTGTATTTTTAATTATTTTTAATGTTTATTTATTTATTTATTTATTTTTAATTTATTTTTTTTTTAATTTACATCCAAATTAGTTAACATATAGTGCAACAATGATTTCAGGAGTAGATTCCTTAGTGCCCCTTACCCATTTAGCCCATCCGCCCTCCCACAACCCCTCCAGTAACCCTCAGTTTGTTCTTCATATTTATGAGTCTCTTAGATTTTGTCCTCCTCCCTGTTTTTATATTATTTTTTTCCTTCCTTATTTTCATCTGTTTTGTCTCTTAAAGTCCTCATATGAGTGAAGTCATATGATTTTTGTCTTTCTCTGACTGACTAATTTCACTTAGCTTAATACACTCTAGTTCCAACCACGTAGTTGCAAATGGCAAGATTTCATTCTTTTTGATTGCCGAGTAATACTTCATTGTGTATATATATACCACATCTTCTTTATCCATTCATCCATCGATGGACATTTGGGCTCTTTCCATACTTTGGCTATTGTTGATAGTGCTGCTATAAACATGGGAGTTCCTGTGTCCCTTCGAAACAGCACACATATATCCCTTGGATAAATGCCTAGTAGTGCAATTGATGGGTCGTAGGGGAGTTCTATTTTCAATTTTTGAGGAACCTCCATACTGTTTTCCATAGTGGCTGCACCAGCTTGCATTCCCACCAACAATGCAAAATAAATCCTCTTTCTCTGCATCCTCAACAACACCTGTTGTTGCATGAGCTGTTAATGTTAGCCATTCTGACAGGTGTAAGGTGGTATCTCATTGTGGTTTTGAATTGTATTTCCCTGATGATGAGTGTTTATTTTTGAGAGAGAGACATAGCATGAACAGAAGGTCAGAGAAAGAGGGAGACAGAATCTGAAGCAGGCTCCAGGCTCTGAGTTGTCACTACAGAACGCAATGCAGGGCTTGAACTTCTGAATCACCAGATCATGACCTGAGCGAAAGACACTTAACTACCTGAGCCACTCTGATGTGTTTTTAAGTGATAGACTTAGCTTCTTTTTATCTTTTGTGTATCTACCATAGTTTTTTCCCCCTCATCATTACTACTGTGTTTCCATTGAACCTCTTATAGTCTATTTTATGATGATAGATATTTGAATTTTATCAAATATGGAAGCTCTACACTTTTAATATCCCCACCCAGTTTATGGTATTGATATCAACAGTTTCTTCATTTTTAAAGTGTATTTATTTTTAGACAGAGACAGAGAGAGAGAAAGTGCAAGTGGGGGAGTGGCAAAGACAGAGGAGAAAGCAAGAATCCCAAGCAGACTCTTCATGGGCAGCATGAAGCTCAACACAAGGCTCAAACTCTCAAACCCTGAGATCATGACTTGAACCAAAGCTGGATGCTCAATAGATTGAACCACCCAGGTACCCTTCAATGTTTACCCCTTTTTATATTTTGTTTTCACCATGAAATATTTGTCATTATAGTCTTAAAACTTTTGCACTTTAACTTTTATATTTGGGTTAAAAATCATTTATCTACTGCCATTCCAAAATTAGAATGTTCTGTATTTATTTATATATTTACCTTTACCAGTGAGACTTGTTCTTTCATACATCTTCATGTTTCTGTTTACTGCCTGTTTCAACTTGAACAACACCTTTTAGCACTTCTCTTAAGATAGGTCTAGAGGTGATGCATTCCTTTAACTTTTGTTTACCTTTGAATGTTTTTATCTCTCCTTCATTTTTGAAGGGTAGCTTTGATGGTTATGATATTCTTGGTTGGCAAGATATTTTTTAGTAGTTTAAGTATATCATCCCATACCCTTCTTATCTGCATGGTTTCTGCTGAGAAATGTGCTGATTTTCTTATGGGAGTTCTGTTATATGGGACAAATCATTCTTCTGTTGTTTTCAAAATTCTCTCTTTGGGTTTCTCATTTTACAATTTAATTACAATTTGCTTTGTAAAGATCTTTTTAGTTGCAACCTATTTACATAATTTGAATCTTCATGAATTGGGATGTCCACTCCCCTGCCAAAATTTGGGAAGTTTTTTATGCATTATTTCTTTGAATAAGTTTTCTTCCCTTTTATCACTCTTCTCTCCTTCTGGTACTCTCATCACACATATATTGTTTCTTTTGATGGGACCCCACAAGTCCCATAAGCTTTCTAAATATTTTTACATTATTTTTTTCTTAGTTTTTGCTCTTATAACTGGATGATTTCAAATGACCTCTTCGAGTTCAATAATTCTTTCTGCTAATAAATCAAGTCTGCTGTTGAAACTGTCCTTTGAATTTTTTAATTCAGTCATTCTTCAACTCTAGGATATTGATTTGGTTTTGTTTTATGGTTTCCATTTCTGTGTTGATCCTCTCCATTTGTTCATCTATTGTTTACCTGATTTTGTTTAGTTGTCTTTGTTCTTTTCTATCTTACTGAGTTTCTTTAAGATTATTAGTTTGAGGGGCGCCTGGGTGGCGCAGTCGGTTAAGCGTCCGACTTCAGCCAGGTCACGATCTCGCGGTCCGCGAGTTCGAGCCCCGCGTCGGGTTCTGGGCTGATGGCTCAGAGCCTGGAGCCTGCTTCCGATTCTGTGTCTCCCTCTCTCTCTGCCCCTCCCCCGTTCATGCTCTGTCTCTCTCTGTCTCAAAAATAAATAAAACGTTAAAAAAAAATTAAAAAAAAAAAGATTATTAGTTTGAATTCTTTGTCAGGCAGTTCACTGATCTTTTATTTAAAGTCAGTTACTGAAACTTTATTAATTTCCATTCATGGTGTTGTTTTCCTGAATTTTTATACTTCTTAAATCTTTGCACTAGTGAATTTACATTTTACAGTAACAGTCACCTCTTGTTGTCTCCACAGGCTGACATCTGCAGGGGAAGGCCTTCAGCAGGTAGCTTGGTCTGGAATTCTGGGAGGGCCTGTTGGTGGCATCTGTGAATGGAAGGGGTTTTCTGCTGTTGTACATGGGTGAATACATTCTTCCAAAATCTTTGGGATCCACAGTCAGATAGTGCCTATAATTTTATTGTTGAATATGAACCATTAGTGAGTCTCTGTGGTTGGTTCAGGCTTATAGTCAACTGATTTTTAATAAGGGTGCCAGAACATTCAGTGAGGAAAAAAAGTAGTCTTTTCAATAAGTGGTACTTGTAAACAAATATATACACATAAAAAGAATAAAGGACCTCTACCTCTTTTCATATACAAAAATTAATTATAAATG
This sequence comes from Lynx canadensis, assembly GCF_007474595.2. NCBI lineage: Eukaryota > Metazoa > Chordata > Mammalia > Carnivora > Felidae > Lynx > Lynx canadensis. The sequence continues at coordinate 65,719,025 of NC_044321.2, read as the reverse complement.
GATCAATGACCTAAACACAGCAGGTAAATCTGTACAACTCTGATGAGAAAACATAGGGGAAAATCTTCATGGCCCTGAATTTGGCAGTAAGAGTTTACATATGACACTGAAAGCAAGAGCAACAAAAATAAATGGATAAATTTAAGTTCAAATTTAAAATGTCAAAAAACATTATCAAGAAAGTAAAATGAAAACCTATATAATGTGAGAAACTATCTACAAATCGTATATCTATTAAGAATCTTGTATCTATATTTTAAAAAACTTTTATAAATCTACAGTAAGGCAACTTTAATAAGTGAATATAAACATGAATAGATATTTCTTCACAAAAAATATGCAAATGTCCCAAAAGCACATGAAATGAAACTCAATGTCACTAGTCTTTAGCTACATGCAAATCAAAACCACAATGTGATACCACTTCACACTCCTTCGGACAGTTATATAAAGTGGAAATAAAACAAGGGTTGGCAGGTATGTGGATAAATTTGAACAACTGTAATTCTACTACTTGTGGAAATGTAAAATACTTCACTTGCTTTGATAAAGTGATCCTTAAAATTAAGCAGAGTTATCACATAGCAATTTCACTCAAAGGTTTATGACTTCCAAAATTAAAAACAGGTACTTTAAAAAGTACATAAATACACATACACACATAAGCATTATTTTCAATATCCAAAATGTGCAATTACTACTATACATCATGTGTGAATGAATAAACATGGTGATATGTATGTATATATATTACATTTTATTATCTTATATAAGAGAATATCATTTTACTACAAAATGGAATGCATGCTACAATGTGGATCAAACTCTAATACATTGTATTAAATGAAAAATGTCTGGCATACCAGGTCACATGTTTTATGATTTCACTTGAATGAAATAGAATGAATAGATAAGTTCACAGATAGGTAATACAGGTAGGTGTTTTTACTACTTTGTGGTACAGATATGGGGAAAGGAAATAAAGAGAAACTACTTAGTAAGGAGTTTTAGTTCAAAATGATGAAAATATTTTGAAACTAAATAGAAGTTGTGTTTGTACAAGAATGTGGCATAGCTACATGTGAAAGGATGAAACTGGACCACATTCTTATATCAAACACAAAAATATACTCAAAATGTGAGACCTGAAAACATAAAACCCTTAGAAGACAAATGGCCAGTAATTTCTCTGACATTGGCTGTGGTTGGCTTTCTATATATGTCTCCTAAGGTGAGGAACAAAAGCAAACTTGTAGTGTACATAGCGTAATTTAAACACTTGGCAAATCACTATGCCAGACACCTGAAACTAATGTAACACCGTATGTCAACTGTACTCAAATAAAGAATAATAAACTATTGAGACTACATCCAAATAAAAAGTTTCTGCACAGCAAAGAATGCCTTCAACAAAACAGAAGGCAACCTACTGAATGGGAGAAGATGTTTGCAAATGATATATCCAATAAGGAGTTAATATCTAAAATATGTAAGGAACTTATACCACTCAAAACAAACACGAAAAAAAAATAACCCAATTAAAAATTGTCAGAGGACCCGAATAGATACTTTTGGCCATACAGATGGACAAAAGACACATAAAAAGATGCTCAGTGTCACTAATCATCAGGGAAGTGCAAATCTAAACCACAGTGAGATATCATCTCATACCTGGCAGAATGGCTAGCATAAAAAAGATCAGGAATAAGTGTTGGCAAGGACGTGGTAAAAAAGAAACTTTCATGCACTGCTGCTGGAATTGTAAATTTGTATAGCCACTGTGAAAAATATTATGGACATTCCTAAGAAATGAAAAATAAAAATACCATATGATCCAGTAATTCTATTACTGGGTATTTACACAAAGAAAATGAAAACACTAATTTGGAAAGATATATGTGCCCCTATGCAGCATTATTTATAATAGTTAAGATATGAAAGCAGTCCAAGTGTCCATTAATAAATGAATGAAAAAAAGAAGATAGATGATAGATAGATAGATAGATAGATGATAGATGTAAAATCGAATATTACTGAGCCACAAAAAAATAATGTAATCTAGCCATTTGTGGCAACATGAATGGATCTAGCAGGCATTGTGCTAAGCCAAATGTGTCATACAGAAAAAAAGATAAATACCATGTAATTTCTGTCATATGTAGAATCTAAACTTTCATCATATGTGGAATCTAAAAAACAAAACAATGAATAAACCTATTGAGAAGCAGAATCAGACCTATAAATATAGAGAACAAACTGATGATTTCCACAGGTGAGAGTAGAAGCATGGGCAAAATGGGTAAAGGAGAGGGGGAGCTACAGGCTTCCATTTATGGAATAAATAAGTCAAGGAATTAAGGGTATAGCAGAAGGAATATAGACAATGGTATTATAATAACATCACATAGTTACAGATGGTACCTACACTTGTGTTGAGCATAATGTAACATACAGAATTGTTGAATCAGTTTGTATAACTGATACCAATATATTATTGTGTGTCATCCATGCTTAAATTAAAAAAAATGTTAATACACTGTTTTTTTAAACAGAGAAGTGTATTTTATGTGAATTTTCTGTTAAATTACTTTTTAAACATCATGATAGATGGGGCTTCTGGGTGGCTCAGTCGGTTAAGTGTCTGAATTCAGCTCAGGTCATGATCTCTTAGTTTGTGGGTTCAAGCCTTGCTATCAGGCTCTGTGCTGACAACTCAAAGCCTGGAGCCTGCTTTGGATTCTGTGTATCCCTCTCCCTCTGCCCTTCTCCCGTTTGTGTGCTGTCTCTCTAAAATGAATAAACGTTATTTTTCCATTTTTTGTGTCTTCTTCAATTTCTTTCATAAGCTTTCTATAGTTTTCAATGCACAGATTTTCACCTCTTCAGTTAGATTTATTCCTAGGTATTTTGTGTTTTTTGGTGCAATTGTAAATGGATTGATTTCCCTTTCTGTTGCTTCATTATTGGTGTATAGGAATGCAACTGATTCTTGTGCATTGATATTATATCCTGCGACTTTGTCAATACTACCCAAAGCGATCTACATATTCAATGTAATCCCTATCAAAATAACACCAGAATTCATCACAGAGCTAGAACAAATAATCCTAAAATTTGTATAGAACCAGGAAAGACCCTGAATAGCAAAAGCAATCTTGAAAAAGAAAACTGAAGCTGGAGGTGTCACAATCCCGGACTTCAAGCTGTATTACAAAGCTATAATCATGAAGACAGTATGGTACTGTCACAAAAACAGACCCTCAGATAAATGGAACAGAATAGAGAACTCAAAAATACACCCATAAATGCATGGCCAACTAATCTTTGACAAAGCAGGAAAGAATATCCAATGGAATAAAGACAGTCTCTTCAGCAAGTGGTGCTGGGAATACTGGACAGTGACATGCAGAAGAATGAACCTGGACCACTTTCCTACACCACACACAAAAATAAACTCAAAATGGACGAAAGACCTAAACATAAGACAGGAAGCCATCAAAATCCTCGAGAAGAAAGCAGGCAAAAACCTCTTTGACCTGACCCGCAGCAACTTCTTACTCAACATGTCTCTGGAGGCAAGGGAAATAAAAGCAAAAATGAACTACTGGGACCTCATCAACATAAAAAGCTTCTTTGCAGCAAAAGAAACAATCAGCAAAACTAAAAGTCAAGTGACGGAATGGGAGAATATATTTGCAAATGACATATCCGATAAAGGGCTAGTATCCAAAATCTATAAAGACCTTGTCAAACTCAACACCCAAAAAACAAACAATCCAGTGAAGAAATGGGCAGAAGACATGAATAGACACTTCTCCAAAGAAGACATCCAGATGGCCAAGTGACCCATGAAAAAATGCTCAACATCACTCATTATCAGGGAAATACAAATGAAAACCACAATGAGGTTCCACCTCACACTTGTTAGAATGACTAACATTAACAACACAGGCAACAACAGATATTGGTGAGGATGCAGAGAAAGAGGATCTCTTTTGCATTGTTGGTGGGAATGAAAACTGGTGCAGCCACTCTGGAAAACAGTATGGAGGTTCCTCAAAAAACTGAAAATAGAACTACCCTACCACCGAGCAATTGCACTACTAGGTATTTATCCAAGGGATACAGGTATGTTGTTTCGAAGGGGCACATGCACCCCAATATTTATAGCAGCACTATCAACAGTAGCCAATGTATGGAAAGAGTCTACATGTCTATCGATGGATGAATGGATAAAGAAGATGTGGTATATATATACAATGAAGTATTACTCAACAATCAAAAAGAATGAAACCTTGCCATTTGCAACTACATGGATGGAGCTACATGGTATTATGCTGAGCGAAATTAGTCAGAGAAAGACAAATATTGTATGACTTCACCCATACGAGGAATTTAAGATACAAAACAGATGAACATAAAGTAAGGGAAAAAATAATATAAAAACAGACAGAGGGTCAAAAGATAAGAGACTCTTAAATATGGAGAACAAATAGAGGGTTGCTGGAGGGGTTTTGGGAGGGGGGATGGGCTAAATGGGTAAGAGTCATTAAGGAATTTACTCTTGAAATCATTGGTACAGTATATGCTAACTAACTTGGATGTAAATTAAAAAATAAAATAATAAATAGAACAAAATAAAGAATAATAAAATGAATAAACCTTAAAATATTAATAAAATAACACATCATGATACATGAGAGCAACATAAAGAGATATATCAACTAAATGATAATTGGATGGGACTTAAAACTGAAAATGGACATTAGGTGAGAATTAAGGAAATCTAAATAAACTATGTATTTTATTTAATAATAAAAACTCTGGAGGGTAGTTGATATTGTATGAACAATATATTAGTTCTTGAGGAAGTATAAGCTTACAAGAATTATATATTTAAAGTGAATTCCCACGTTACAAAAGTAAATTTCATTGTTTAGGATGGAAATGTAAGCTGACAAACTTTTAGAGGTAACAATAAAAATAATGGTGATAATAATTATTTATGTAGTATATTATAAAAGTGATTGTCATGTTTTTCTTCACATCTAAGTGCCCGACACATGGTATATACTTAATAAATATTTGATTAATGAATGAATGCTTTGATTGTGGTCTTTTCTATGTATTAAAAAAAGATCAAAAAAGAGTCAAAATAATATTTTTGACAGTCTTTTTAAGTAATGTGGATTGATTGCACATCTGGTTCTTTGACTGCCTAGGGATCAAACAGTAAGTTGAGAAAAAGGAAAACAGTAATTTCTACTGAAAAACAACTGATTTGGTGACCCTGTCTATTCACAGTCTAGCTTTCTAAATATTCAGTCTATGAAACTTAATGCAGAACTAACAAATGTCAAATGAGGTTTCAACTTTAACTAGAAGGATAAAAGAAAGGCTCTTTTGCAAAATATATATAATATGATTCCATTTGTGCAAATATAAGTATGTACATAGATGTGTTTGTAGCAGCCTAGTAAATTTATAAAGGTTATTGTAATTTCCTCAAGGGTGTGGGACTATAATGAAGGTAAAGTTTATTTTAATTTTATATCCGTCTAAAACGTGGGATTTTAAAAAATTATTGGCATAATTTACATTATAGTTTTCAATATTACTAAAATATATGTGCCATATGAGATATTCTTTCGGTTCTTGTGAAATGGGTATGCTGTGCTTCACTCTCCATAGACTCTATAAAATCTACATCTTTGAATGAAGCTTTTGAACATTATTTTTCTTCTTTGCATCTCTGCTAAGCCTTTGAACTACTTAGAGATTAAAGTTTCAGCACATCTCATAATTATAGCCAAATATGCCTTAATTTTTTTCTGACTTTAAATTTCATTGAATTTATTTTTATAATAATTTACACATAATTCTGATTTGGGTTAAAAACTGACTACTCCATCTGAAAGTAAAAAAATCAAACAACGCATAATCTTTTCCATGTGAAAACTTTGCATATAAGAGCACTCTATCTATAAAGTATCTTCCTATGTTAATTAAATATGCTTCACATGAAGATTGCCCACATATACATGGTACATTTTACTCAATTTTTAGACATGCAATGGTCAACCTTCTATTAATATGCTTTTCAGGAAGGCTGAAATGAAAGAAACAAAGTACTGACTTCTCATCAACAATGTTACACATGATTCTAACACTAGAATTACTTACTTTAAAATTGTATTATTGAGTTGTTTGTAAGACCCCAGTACTTTGATCTGTGTGGCAGAGAACCATTAAAAATTACTAATAATGAAGAAGAAATCTTACATTGAAATTGTAATTTTCTCCCAACTGAATTTCCTGCCTCCATCCCCTTTTTCATTCTTCCACACTATGGCTTCATTTAAGGCTATAGTGAGTTATCTTTCTAAATACAATTCAGGAAACATACTAGTGGGCAACGACCTGCCCAGCTTGTCTGTGACTAGGGGCTTCCCAGGATATGGGATTGTCTGTGCTAAAATCAGAATAGTCGCTGGCCAAGTAGGACCACCTTTTTTGTTTGTTTGTTTTTACCCTAGTTTATGTCTTCTCACAATTCTTGGGCGGCTTTATCCCAGGATACAAGACCTTTCACTATATGATCCATGCTTAGCTTCTCTGTTTCTAATAGTGTTGTTGTTGTTGTTGTTGTTGTTTCTGACATTTACACTCTAGCTATACCATATTTCTATATTACTTCTGGTAAAATCCTGCAGCAAACTTTTTTCATAATATTTTCATATACCAATATTATTTCTCCCATCAGCGATCACTTCACCTTTTTCTTCACCTGGAGAATTTACAATATTCAACTTTATCTTTCTAATCTATGATGATTTCTCTAAATCTCATTACACTTTTCTCTCCTGATAGGGCTCTCTCAGTAGTCTCTGTGTGTATTCATTAAAACCTATGACATTGTTTATTTATCTGTTTGCAATACTGTCTTGTCTACTAGATTGTGATGTCAAGAGATGCAAGGATCCTGTTATCTACGTAAGCAACTGCAATATATGACACAGAGTTAGCATTCAATGTCAAATTAATTATTTAATGTTAATGAATACTCTATTGTGCTATATACACCAATAACTACTAAACAAGCAACGACTAGTATGGCTATAGTTACTATGGTTAATTAAAAAAAAAAGTCTAAGGCTAAATGCCAGCCATCAAAGAATATACAATCTTAAATTAAACAGGGATTCTCCAATAGAAGTTTATGCTAAAAGGGAATGAACAAATATATTTTATATTGCTGGCATAATTTTTTTTAAATCTTTTAATTTATAATCATGGCAGATTAACATGCCCCTGTAATCAATAATACAGAGAGATCCTCTCTTTTTCCCATTTACATTCATGTGCAGATTTTTGTGTGAATCTGTTCATTTCTATGGGATAAATGTTAAAGAGTACCGTTGCTACCTCATTTGAGATTTTTATGCTTAGTTTTAATAGAAACTTCTCAACTGGTTTCCAAAGTGGTGGATTCAAAATAAAATGTATCATTTTACCTTCTCACCAGCATTCTATGAATGGTACTATTTCTCAATAACCATGAAAATATTTGATATTGCCACATTTTTTTAATTTATCCAATTTGAAAGGTGTATAGTAATATGGCATTGTGATTTTAATTGGCATCCTTTTATGGTTACTGATGTTGGACATTTTTAAAGAAATTTTTAAGGTTTAAGTAGACTTATTTTTACAAGGAGGGCCCTACTGAGCAGAACCTTATAGACCAATATATGTGGTCCCAGGATGTCACCACGGATAAATTGAGAGGTCATGATTGCAGAGGAGGTCACTGTAATTGAAGGACATGATCCAGGGAAAGTTGGTCAAGAATGCAGCAGACATGATCAAGAAAGGCTGGGGGTGGTCAAGTCACAGGGTGAGGGACAGGACAAACCCCTTCAATTCCACTTCTTGTACTTCTCTAGATGTGACAGTATCCAGCCCAATGGTAAGAGGAAACATAGAAAGCAGGGAGGTGAGCCCAATGGCTATAAATCATGGTCCCAAGCTCTTCCTGTGGCAGCATGGAATGGATCTGGGCACCCAGCATTAGGAGCTGCTGGGTAAATCCTGTCAGGACACTCAGCAGCAGTGGTGTCAGCATGGACATGACCTCATGGAATAACTGCAGATAGTCGATGTAAAACATTTTAAAATGTGCTTATTTTGCATCTGCATAAAAACAAATGAAGGCAGTGTATGACTCCCTGGTAATGACAAAAATATAGTCAAATTTTGTTTCCATAATATGGTAATAGTGGTACATAATGCATTTACAACTTTGTAATTTCAAAGTTAAAAAACAAATGTGGTAAAAATAGCCATAAATACAATAATCTGTTATTAGTTATACAATATAAAATTACATGAATTATAACACCAATAAGCTTAAATGTGAGGAGGAACAAAAATAAAAGTATAAAACTTAAGAATTCTATTGAAGTTAAGTTGTTATTAAGTTAAAAAATGATGTTGTGATATTAAAATGCTTTATATAAGCTTCATGATAAGACAAATTGTACTACAAGACAATTTTTTGTAGTAATTACACAAAATAGCATGATAGAGAAGTCAAAGTGTATTGGTACCATAAGACATCAACACACACACAAAAGACAGCAGGATAAGAAACAAAGAACAATGGGGGCGCCTGGGTGGCGCAGTCGGTTAAGCGTCCGACTTCAGCCAGGTCACGATCTCGCGGTCCGTGAGTTCGAGCCCCGCGTCAGGCTCTGGGCTGATGGCTCGGAGCCTGGAGCCTGTTTCCGATTCTGTGTCTCCCTCTCTCTCTGCCCCTCCCCCGTTCATGCTCTGTCTCTCTCTGTCCCAAAAATAAATAAAAACGTTGGAAAAAAAATTAAAAAAAAAAAGAAACAAAGAACAATGGATATATGAAAAAAACAGAAAGCAAATCACAAATGGCAATAAGCATTAACAGATAATAATTACTTCAAATGATAATAAATTAAATTCTCCAATCAAAAGACAGAATGTTTGAATGGGTAGAAAAACAAAATTCAGTGGTATGCTGCCTACAAGCTAATCACTTTAGCCTTAAAAACATACATAGACTGACAGTGAAGAGATGAAAAAAATTCAAGCAAATGGTAACACAAAAGTAGCTATACTTTTATTAGACAAAATAAATTTTAAACTAAATATTTAAGAAAAGACAAAGAAGGCCATTATATAATGATAAAGGGGTTAGTACACAAAAACTATATAGTAATTACAAATATGTATGTGCCCAACATAGGAGCATTTAAAGACATAAAGCAAAAAATAACAGAGCTAAAAGGAGACATAAATAATTAAATAATAGTTGGGGACTTTAATACCCCACTCTCAATGAATAGGTAATTCAGACAGATAATCAATAAGGAAACAGTAGATTTGAACAATGCTATATGCCATATGAACCTAACAGACATATACAGAACATTTTGTTCATCAAGAGCAGAAGGCACATTCTTCCCACATGCACAGGGAACGTTTTTTAGGATAAACCATATGTTAGTCCAAGTCTAAACAATTTCAAGAAGATTGAAATTTTATCAAGTATCTTCTCTGACTACAAAATAAAAAAAGTATCTTTAGACAAATGAAAATGAAAACACAATATACCAAAACATGTGGCATACACCAAAAGAATTACAAAGAGGGATGTTAATAGTAGTAAAAACCTACTTTAAGAAGCAAGAAAAATCACAAATAATTTAATTCTACACCTTGAGGAACTAGAAAGAAAAAAATAAATGGAGCTCAAAGCTAACAGAAAGAAGAATATATAAAGGTTTGAGCAGACATAAATGAAATAGAGAACAGGAAATAGAAAATACTAAACTAAGAGTTGGTTCTTTGAAAAAACAAACAAAATTCAGAAAGCTTTATTTAGATAAACCAAGAAAAAAAGAAGAGTACCAAATTAATAAAATTAGAAATGAAAAAAGAGACATTACAACTGATACCACAGAAATACAGAGAATCATAAGAGGTTACTATGAATAACTGTACACCAAGAAACTGAACAATTTAGAAGAAATTTCTAAGAATTTTTGTTTCTAATAAAATTTGTTTCTAAGAAAATTTCTTAGAAACATACAAACTACCAAGACTGAATCAGGAAGATACAGAAAATATAAATACACCAATTACTATCAATGACATTTTTACGAAAAATATTGACTAGTTTTATTTTAAAATAACATCAGCAAAATAGTAGAATAATGTTTAAAAGTTAAAAACCAGCAAAACTAGTAATGACATTGAATTAGTAACCAAAATTTTCCCCCTAAAGAAAAGTCCAGTACAAGTGGGTTTCATTGGTGAGTTTTAACAAACATTTAAAGCATCAATGCCAATCTTTCTCAAGCTCTTTCCCCAAATTAAAGAGAAGGAAATACTCCAAGCTTCATTTTATGAAGCCAGCATCACCCTGATACCGAAGCCAGAAAACAAAACTACCAGTGAAAAAAACTACACACTAAAATCTCTGAAAAATATAGATGCAAATGTTTTTAAAGTTTATTTATTTATTTGGGGGGGGGGCAGAAGGAGAAGGAGAAAGAGAGATTCCCAAGCAGGCTCTGCACCATAAGCACAAAGCATGATGCAGAGCTCAAACTCACAAACCATGATGCAGAGCTCAAACTCACAAACCATGAGATCATGACCTGAGCTGAAATCAAGACTTGGATGATTAACCGTTTGTGTTACACAGGCACCCCTAGATGCAAAAATTATAATAAAATACTAAAAAAACAAATTCAGCAGTACATTAAAAGGATCATTCACCATTATCAAGTGAGATTTACATCTGAGATGCAAGGATGGTTCAATATATGGAAATAAATCAATGTGGCATGCCACATTAATAAGATGAGAGTAAATAGCATATTATCATCATGCAGAAAAAACAATTGGCAAAGTTCGACTTACATTAATGTTAAAATTCTTGATAAGTTAAGTATAAAATATGTCAATACAATAACTGTCACATATAGTGAGACCATAGCTTATATCATACTTACTTGTGAAAGTTTAAAAGATTTCCCTTTTAGATTAAGAATAAGACAAGCGTTTCCACTCTCACCTTTCTTATTCAAAATAGTATTGAAAATCCTTGCTACAACACTCATCTGAGAAAAGGTAATGAAAGAAATCAGAATTGCAAAAGAAAAAGCAAAATTGTCTTTCTTTCCTGATGACATGATTGTGTGTGTGTGTGTATGTATATGTGTATGTATATGTATGTATATATATATATATATATATTTCTAAAAACTAAACAAAGAAACTTAGATCCTATCAACAAATTCAGTAAATTTGCAGTATACAAAATTAGCATACAAATATCAGTAGCATTTCTATGCACTAACAAAAAATTATATAAAAAAAGAAATAAAGAAAACAGTTCCATTTATAGTAACATCAAAATAATAAAACAATTAAGAATGAACTTAACCTAGGAGGTGAAAGATCTCTACTCTGAAAATCAAAAGGCATTGATGAAAGAAATTAATGATGATACAAACACATGGAAAGTTATCCTCTGTTCATGGATTGAAAGAGCTAATATTCTTAAAATGCCTATATTAATAAAATATAATTATAGATTTGATGCAATCCCTATCAAGATTCCAATAGCATCTTTTACAGAAATACAAATTTTTTTAAAATTTATATGGAACTATAGAAAACACTGAATATACAAAGGAAGTCTGAGAAAGAAGATGAAGTGGGGGGCATCATACTTCCTGGTTTTAATCTCTACTATAAATTACGGCCATCAAAACAGTATGCTACTAGAATAAAAAACAGACACATAGACCAATGGAACAGAATTGAGAGCTCAGAAATAAACCCAAGAATATATTGTCAACTAATATTTACAATAGAGCTAAGAGTACTCAATGAAAAAATTCAGTCCCTTCCATAAATGGTGGTGGGAAAATTGGATATTTGATTTTAAATGAGAAAAAAATGAAACTAGACCCCTGTCTTATGTCACTCACAAATTTAAGTCAAAATGGCTTAAAACTTAAATGTAAGACACAAAATCATGAAACTCCTGGGGGGAAAAATCAAAGGAATAAAGCTCTATGACATGGGTCTTGACAATGATTTTTAAATATAACTTAAAACACAAGCCATAAAATAAAAAATGAACAACTGAGAATATATCAACTTGAAAAGCTTCTTCACAGCAACAACAACAAAAAAATACAATCAACAAGGTGAAAAGATAATGTATGTAATGGGAAAAACATTTGCAAACCATATATCTGATAATGGGTTAATGTCCAAATTACATAAAAAAACTCACACATCTCAATAACAAACAAAAACAAAAAGACAAGTAATTTAATTAAAAAACAACAGATGTCCTATATAGACATTTCTGTAGAGAATGTATATGAAAGGCCAACAGGTAAATGAAAATATGCTCAAATCAGTAGTCATTAGGGAAATGCAAATCCAATCACGATAAGATATCACATCACACCTGTTAAATAGCCATTATTAAAAAGACAAGAGATAACCAATGCTGGTGAGGATGTGACAAAAAAGTAGAACCCTTCTGCACTGTTGGTAGGTTTGTAAACTGGAACAGCTACTATGAAAAATGTTATGAATGATCCTCAGAATGTAGAGTATAAAATTAGCAGGTGACCCAGCAATTCCTCTTCTGGGACTATATCCAAAGGAAATGAAAACACAAACTCAAAAATTTTTCTGTACTTGCATGTTATTAGCAGCATTATTTACTAGCCAAGATATGCAAACAACCTTTCCACTTACAGCTGAATAGATTAAAAAGCTGTGACACACACACACACACACACGCACACACACACACACCATTAAAGCCAAACATTATTCAGCCATAAAACAAAAACAAAAACAAAAAAAATCCTTCCATTTGTGAAAACATGACTTGAGGGCACCATGATAACTGAAGAAAAAGACAAATACTCTATGATCTCATTTCTATGTGGAGTCTGAAGAAAAAAACATACTCATAGAAAAAGGGAACAGATGTGTGGTTGCCGGTTAGGAATGGCCTAGAAGGAATCTAGAGAAAAGGTTCAATCATCCAGTTACAAGATAAAGAAGTACTAAGCATGTAAATACAGTATGACTATAGTTGACATTGCTGTATGATATATATGAAAGTTGTTATAACAGTAAGTTTCAAGAGTTCTCATCACAAGAAAAAAGATTATTTTCTCTTTTCTCTTTCTCTTTTAATTGTATCTGTGTCGATGATTCATGTCAACTAAACTTTCATCAATAATTATTTTGCAATATATGGAAGTCAAACAATAAGGCTATATACCTTAAACTTATACCATTACATATGTCAAATATATATCAATAAAACTGGAAAAATTAGCTAGATATATTTATGTGGGTCTACATTTGGGATTTCTATTGTAGTCCCTTGATCTATGTGTCTATTCTCTACCAACTCCACACTCTTTTGATCACTGTAGGTATGTGAGTGTTAATATTGGCTCTAATGTTTACTATTTATTATGATATAATAGTTTCTCCCAACATTATTTTTAAATTGTTTTAGATGTTGTAATCTCTGTGTTTTTCCACATAAATTGTATAAGGTTTTTTATGTCAAAAAAATTGCTGGGAATTTGACAAGAATTTCATTAAACCTACAGATTAATTTGGAGTGAGTTAACATCTTTACTATTTTCAGTTTTCTAATCCATATGTATTGTTTGCCTTTTCATTAATGAAAGTCCGTATTTTGAATTTGTTTCAACAGAGGCGTCTGGGTGGCTCAGGTGGTTAAGCATCCAACACTTGATTTTGACTCAGGTCATGATTTCATGCTTCATGGGATTGAGCCCCTCATCAGCCTCCATGCTAGTGACATAAAGCCTGCTTAGAATTCTCTCTTTCCTCTCTCTATGCCCCTCCCCTCACTCTTGCTCTCTCTCTCTCTCTCTCAAAATGAATAAGTAAATATTTTTTAAATAAATAAATAAATTTAAACAGGATTTAAAATTTCTTTAAATGTTTATTTAATTTTTAGAGAGAGACATACAGATCATGAGTAGGGAAGGGGCAGAGAGAGTGGAGACACAGAGTCTGAAGGAGGCTCCAGGCTCTGAGATAGCACAAAACTCGACATGGGGCTTGAACTCATAAGCTGTGAGATCATGACCTGAGCTGAAGTTGGACACTCAACCAACTGAGCCACCCAGGCCCCCTCAACAGAATTTTTAATTGTCAGAATACAGATACTGTAAATGTTTTGTTAATTATATAACAGAACATTTCTTTATTGTGCAGTAATTGTGTATGATATCATAATTTTAGTTTCAATTTAAGCAAAGCTGTCATTGGACTATATAAATATAATTATTTTTTATTTGTTTCAAGTTTTTATTTAAGTTCTAGTTAGTTAACATACAGCGTAATATTGGTTTCAGGAGTAGAATTTACACTCAGTGCTCATCACAACAAGTAACCTCCTTAATATCCATCACACTTTTTTGTGTTGATATTGTATGCTGTGATGTTACTAAAACTACTTATAAATCATAGAGGTTTTATTTGTAGATTTCCTAGATATTTTATACATAAGCAATTTTGCCATTTGGAAATAGGGTACTTTTCTTGCTTTCTTACCAATTTGTGTGACATATATTTATTTATATTTGTCCTATTATTTTTGTTATAACTTCCCCTAACATACTGGATAATATTGTCAAGAAAAGACATATGCAATCTTTTTACAATCTTAGAACAATCATTCAGACCTTCACCATTAATTATGATGACACTTACAGTTTTTATAGATGCTTTTTTGTCAATCTGAGAGCACCTCCATACATTTCTAAAATCCTGAGGGTCTCTATTGCACATGGGTGGAGAAACTCACTTCAAATATGATTTAGGAAAATTCCAAGTAAAAGAATGGAAAATATATTCAAACATTAAAAAAAACCAAGATGTTTATATTAACATCAGATAAAGTAGATTTCAGAGCAAAGAAAATTACTAGAGGCAGATATTACATAATGACAAATTACCTACGCACCAAGAACACATAATGATCCAAATGAAAATATTCCAAGATACGTAAAATTAAAACTGGTAAGACTAAAAGAACAATAGATCAAATTATGTTTGGGAACTTTAACACCCTTCTGACTGCCACTGATAGAACTACCAGAGATGAGAGTACCAGGGAAGGTGTTGGCAGTAGGAGGATCCTACAGATAACCCTAGATAACAACTGAAATCAGTGTAAATAACTCAGAGAATGACCCAAAGACTTGCAGAACAGGCTTATCACATTTATTTAATTAAACAGAAGAGGCCACATTGAGAAAGAGGCCACATGTAAGAAAGGCATGCCTGGGGCCAGGAACAAAAGTGACCTGAGAAACTTACCATGGGATAGGGGAGGCATGGAGAGGAAAGAGTAAACCCCACACTAGGCATCCCAAGCAGGGGGTACTGGCAAAGGAAGCAAATCCTTTTAACATTTAGCATTGAAAACTAAAGGTGCTTTACAATCAGTGGGGCTTAATAAAAGGAACATTAAAAATCAATAGGTTCAACACTCAGAAAGCTAGCAAGCAATAGGAAACAGTCACTGTCATTAAAGTGACAGCATAACAAAGAACTCTACCAAGATAAAGCAGAGAAACACCAGTTTGAGAGTCCCCTGGGGTATACAGGAAGTAGAGTTATTTGCTAGTTTCAAAATATGTTCATGAGGGGCAGGGATCCTTGAGAGACTTCTGCAAGAACAAAGGAGCTGGCTGGTACTATTTCTTTCCTCCTCCCTTCAGCCTAAATGCAGGGATACCTGTAGGAACCACTGCAAACACTTTCTCATAGCTTGCTTACAGTGTGCCTTGCCCCCATGTTGTCCTGGGGGTCTTCTCCATCCAACTTACCCCACTTGGCAGGAGTTCTCCATGCAACTCCAGGTATCCTCCCACAAGAAGATGAACACAAACCTTGCTAACACGGTGCACCCCACCTATGTGTTCTATGGACTGCCCCATCCAACCTGTTCCACTCAACAAGAGTCTAACCAAAGCTACTCCAGAAGCATGTCACTGTGCAAACAGCCCCAACAGTGACCAGCACCACTCCAAAATGACTCCTTACCTGGGGAGAAGGAAATATAACCACACACACAATTTGGACTGGGGTGGGGGGCATCTGATCTCACTACCAACTCTGCCCACCACCATAAACCTTACAGGGGACAGTACAAAGAAAGACCCCAGTAGTTTGAGGTTGCTGCAAACTCAACAGACACACTGGATATAGGCGTCTTGTCCAACTTCAGGTCCTGCCACAAAACAAGTCTAAACAAACTCAAAAAGATTGAAATTATACCATGTAGCTTTTCTGACCACAAAACTATAAAACTAGAAATCAACCATGATAAAACAAGTCTGGAAAGAACAAAAATGCATGGAGGTTGAATAGCATGTTAAGAAACAATAAGTGAAACAAAATATCAATTAGGGAGTCAAAAAATTCATGGAGAAAAATGAAAATGAAAACACAACAGTACAAAATCTTTGGTAAACGTCAAAACTGCTATGA
The DNA here is from genome assembly GCF_007474595.2 of Lynx canadensis. Taxonomy (NCBI): domain Eukaryota; kingdom Metazoa; phylum Chordata; class Mammalia; order Carnivora; family Felidae; genus Lynx; species Lynx canadensis. Next base: position 65,702,405 of record NC_044321.2, on the reverse strand, counting down.
GGGGAAAATTATAGATATGCAGGCCTACCTCAAGAAGCAAGAAACCTGAAATAAACCACCTAAACTTAAATGTAAAAGAGTAAGACAAAGAAAAACAAAGCTCAAAACTAGTAGAATGAAGGAAGCAATAAATATTAGAGCAGAAATAAATGAAATATAGACTAAAAAAACAATAGAACTGGAGGGGAAGGAAAAAAAAAAAAAAGAGGTTAGAGTGGGAGAGAGCCAAAGCATAAGAGACTGTTAAAAACTGAGAACAAACTGAGGGTTGATGGGGGGTGGGAGGGAGGGGAGGGTGGGTGATGGGTATTGAGGAGGGCAACTTTTGGGATGAGCACTGGGTGTTGTATGGAAACCAATTTGTCAATAAATTTCATAAAAAAAAAAAAATAGAACAGATCAATGAAACCACAATCATTTGTGAAGAGAGCAAGAAAATTCATAAACTTTTAGTCAAATAAAGAAAAAAAGAGGGAAAGAGGACACAAAAAATAAAATCAGAGAGGGCATAGCAAGAAAAACAGGCATCACCACAGAAATAGAAAGAATTATAAGACAATATTACGAAATATTATATGCCAAAAAATTGGACAACCTAGTAGAAATGTATAAATTGTGAGAAACATATAACCTTCCCAAACTGAATAAGAAAAGAATAAAAATTTAATTAGACAGGTTACTAGCAATGAAATTTAATCAGTAATAAAAAATCACCCAACAAACTAAAGTCTGGGATCAGATAGTTTCACAGGTGAAATCTACCCAACATTTAAACAAGACTTAATACCTATTCTTCTCAAAATATTCCAAAAAAATATAAAGGAAAGGAACATTCCAAATTCATTCTATGAAGAGGGAGCAATACCCTGATACCAAAACCAAATACAGACACTACAAAAAGTAAAATTACAGGCCAATATCTCTCATGACCATAGATGGAAAAATCCTTACCAAAATATTAGCGAACCAATTCCAACCATACATTAAGAAATCATTAATGAAGATCAAGTGAGATTTTATTCCAGGGATGCAAGGATCATTTCATATTTGCAAATTATTCCATGTGATAAATCATATCAATAAAAGAAAGGATAAAAATCACATGATCATTTTAGTAGATGCAGAAAAAAACATTTGACAACATACAACATCAATACATGAAAAAACTCTCAACAAAGTAGGGTTGGAAAGAACATTGAACATGATGAAGGCCATATATGAAAAAGCTAGTCAGAGAGGTTTTTTTTTTTCTCTAAGCTTCCCTCCTCCTCTGAAAAGCTAGAAAATAACAAATCACTTTGAACACCCAAGTACTCGATTGGAAGTCTTAGAGAACAAAGCCCCAGTCTACAAACATACAAAAAAAATGTGTGGAAGGTAGAAACTGCAGAGTTGATTTGTGGGAGAAAAGAGCCACAGTCACTGCAGTGGAAGGGGAGGCCCTGATTGCAGACAGATGAGCTAGCAGAAAGATTGTGAGAAAGAGTGAAAAAAAGGTGAAAACACACACATGGGTCTACACAAGAAATCTGTCCCCCAAACCATTGATGGGGAAAAGGAGAGGGTTTCAATACTGCCAGTATTTATAAACAGTAGAAGGCAGAGGCTAAAGTTTAATAGGTCAGTGCCTGGTGGTACTCTGATGAGGAAGCAGGGCAGAACCCCAGGAGAAGGCAGCATGGTCTGAGGATCCCCTCAGTTGCTCAGGGGGAAGCAGTTCCTCTGCTTGGAGTGCATTTGATAGTGGTGATCTGGCCTCTTCGAAGGCAAAAAGAAATTTGCTGATGCCATTGAGTTGCCCCACTCACCAGTATAGGATCAAAGATACCAGCTGAGGGCAGCAAACCGCGGCACCAGTTGTGTGTTGTAATTTACTATAAATTTCAAAGTGCTGCCATGGCACCAACGCATCACTGTTCCCTGGGATCAGCTGGTACCTGCCAGAACACAAGGAGACCCTTCCCCAGGGATCAGCATGGGTCCAAGCCAAAGAGGTCTCTGAAGGTTGGGGTTTTGAAATATTGTTTCTCCTGAGATAAAACAAGAGTGCTACACCTCCTAGGCAGGTGGACACCTTGGTCAAGGGCAGAGTGAAAGTGGGATCTAATGAAAGCCAAGGACACAGGAGGGGTAGTCATTTGTACATCTGTGAAGGCACAAAGTTCCTATTCCGCAGACTAGAGAACAGGGAGAAGCCATTTTCACCCCTAACCCACCAACACTGATTGACCTAAGTGAGCTAAAGAGTGCCAACTAGTGGAGAACAGACCCATTAGAATAGCCTTGTCCCCACCATGTGTCCTCCAGGAACATCTCCACTAAGGCAAAGCCACCTGAGAGTCAGATCAGAAGGCTCCTCTCCCAGAAGAGCAGCACAAACTCATCCAACACAGTAAATCTCTTGATCATAGAGTGCTGAAAAGCTTCAGCTCTAGGGGGAAAAAGGATCTAGCTTCCTTTGGGGTTTTTTGGCATTTTTTAAAATGTTTTTGTTTTGGATACAGAAAGAGTAATTTTTTAACTTTGATTTTTTTATCTTTTCTTTTTTTCTGTCAAGCTTCTCTTAACAAAGCTTGTTGACAAAACAGACCAAAACACATCTAAGATATAGCTTTCTTTATTTAATTTTTAATTTTTAAATTTAATTTTATTATTTTTCCTCCAAAATGACAAGACAGAGAAATTATCCCAAAAAAAATAACAGGAAGAAATGATGGACAGGGATTTAATTAATAGAGATATAAGGAAGATGTCTGAACTAGAATTTAAATGAACAATTATAAGGATTCTATAAGACACTAGAAAATCCTTCACTGCAGATATAAAATTTAGTAAGGCTTAAATTAAAAATGCTATAACCAAGCTGCAAACCTGAATGGATGCCAAAATAGTGAGGGTAGATGAAGCATAGGAATGAATTAGTGATATTTAAAATAAAATTATGGAAAATAACAAAGCTGAAAAGAAGAGGGAAACCAAGGTAATAGATAATAAGGAAGACTTAGGAAACTCACTGACTTATTAAAATGGAATAACATTTGTATCATAGAAGTCCCAGAAGCTTAAGAGAGGGAAAAGGTGGGAAAGGTTTATTTGAACAAATTATAGCTGAAAATGTCCCTAACATGAGGGAGGACACAGACATCAAAATCCAAGAAGCACAGATAACTCCCACTAAATTCAACAAAAGTCAGGCATTGCTAAGGCATATCATAGTCAAATTCACAAAATACATAGACAAGGAAAGGATCTTGAAAGCATCAAGAGGAAAACATTCCTTAACTTACAAGGGGAGACAGATTGAATTCACAGCAGGTCTGTCCACAGAAACTTGGCAGGGCAAAGGGAATGGCAGGATATATTCAATGTGCTGAATGGAATACATATGCAGCCAAGAATACTTTATCCAGCAAATCAGTCATTCAGAATAGAAGGTGAGATAAAGAGTTTCCAAGACAAACAGAAACTAATGGAGTAGGTGACCACTGAACGAGCCCTGCAAGAAATATTAAGGGGTCTCTCTGAGTGGGGACAAAAAGACCAAAAGCAACAAAGACTAGAAAGGAACAGACAACATCGCCAGAAACACCAACTTTACAGATAACACAATGGAACTAAACTCATATTTTCAATAATCACCCTGAATGTAAATGGATTAAGTGTTCCAATCATAAGATATAGGGTATCAGAATGGAAGGAAAATGAACAAACAAACAAGACCCATCTATATGCTGCCTACAGTTAATTCATTCTAGACCCAAAGACATCAACAGATTGAATGAGTGGGGATGAAGAACCATCTATCATGATAATGAATGCCAAAATAAAGCTGGAGTAGCCGTACTTATATCACACAAACTACACTTTAAAACAAATAATGCAACAAGAAATGAAGGAGGGTGTTATATCATAATTAATGAGTCTATCCATCAAGAAGATCTAGAAGTTATAAATATTTATGGCCCAAATTTTGGAAGAACCCAAATATATGAACCAATTAATAACAAACATAAAAAAATAATTGAAAACAATACAATAATAGTAGAGGAACTTAACACCCCACTTGTAGCAATGGAAAGATCATGTAAGGAGACATGCATCAAGAAAACAATGGCTTTTAATGACACATTGGAACGGATGGACTTAAGAGATATATTCAGAATATTCCATCCAATAGAGGGATATGCACATTCCTTTTGAGTGTGCACAGAACATTGTCCAGAATAGATCATACACTGGGATACAACTCAGGCCTTAGCAATTACAAAAATACTGAGATCATACCATGCATATTTTCTGACCACAATACAATGAAATTTGAAGTCAATCACAAGAAAAAATTTGGAAAGACTACACATACATGGAGATTAAAGTGCATCCCACTAACCAGTTAATGGGTTAACCAGAAAATTAAAATAAGCAATAAAAAATACATAGAGGGAAATGAAAATGAAAACACGACACTCCAAAACTTTTGGGATGCAGCAGAGGTAGTCCTAAGAGGGAAGTATATTGCAATACAGGCCTACCTCAAGCAGCAATAAAGGTCTCAAATACACAACCTAACCTTACACCTAAAGGAGATAGAAAACTAGCAGCAAATAAAGCCTAAAACCAGCAGAAGAGAAGGAAATAAAAAAAAGACTACTCCAGAAATTAATGATCTAGAAACAAACAAACAAAAACCAGTATTAACATATCAGCAAAACTAAGAGCTGGTTCTTTCAAAGAATTAATGAAATTGATAATCCCATAACCAGACTTATCATGAAGAAAATATAAAGGGCTTAAAAAATAAAATCACAAATGAAAGGGAACAGATCACAACCAACACCACAGAAATACAATTATAAGAGAATATTGTGAAAAATTATATGCCAAAAAACTGGGCAATCTGGAAGTAATGAATAAATTCTGAGAAACATGTAAATTATGAAAGCTGAAACAGGAAGAAATAGAAAATTTGAACAAACCAATAACCACAAAGAAATTGCAACAGTAACAAATATCTCACAACAAGCAAAAGTACAGGGCCAGATATTTTCCCAGGGGAATTCTACCAGCTATTTATTTATTTTTTTTTTTTAATTTTTTTTTTTTCAACGTTTATTTATTTTTTTGGGACAGAGAGAGACAGAGCATGAACGGGGGAGGGGCAGAGAGAGAGGGAGACACAGAATCGGAAACAGGCTCCAGGCTCCGAGCCATCAGCCCAGAGCCCGACGCGGGGCTCGAACTCACGGACCGCGAGATCGTGACCTGGCTGAAGTCGGACGCTCAACCGACTGCGCCACCCAGGCGCCCCTCTACCAGCTATTTAAAGAAGAGCTAATATGTATTTTTCTCAAACTGTTCCAAAACTTCCAAACTCATTCTATGAGTCCAGCATTATCTTGACTCCAAAACCAAAATTTCATTGAAAGGCAGAATTACAGGCCAACATCCCTGTTAAACATGGACGCAAAAATTCCCAACAAGATACTAGCAAATTGAATCCAAATGTAAAGAATTATTCACCACAATCAAGTGGGATTTGTTCCTGGGCTGCAGGTTTTTTTCAAATCCATCAATGTGATATACTGCATTAATAAATTAATGAAAGAAAGGATAAGAACCATATGATCCTCTCAGTAGATGCAGAAAAAGCATTTGACAAAATACAGCATCCATTCTTGATTACAATAAAAATCTCAACAAATTTGAGATATATGGAACATAAGATCATAAAGGCCATATATCAAAGACTGGCTCTATTATCATCCTCATTGGGGAAAAAATTAGAACCTTTCCCCTATGGTCAGGAACAAGACAAAGATGTCTACTCTCAATGTTACTTAGCATAGTGCTGGAGTTTTAGCATGAGCAATCAGAAAATGGAAAGGAGGGGCACCTGGGTGCCTCGGTCGGTTAAGCGACCGACTTCTGCTCAGGTCATGATCTCATGGTTTGTGAGTTCCAGCCCCACGTAGGGCTCTGTGCTGACAGCTCAGAGCCTGAAGCCTGCTTCAGATTCTGTGTCTCCATCTCTCTCTGCCCCTCTCCCACTTGTGCTCTTTCTCTGTCTCTCAAAAATAAATAAATGTAAAAAAAAAGAGAAAATGAAAAGGAATAAAAAGCATCCAAATTGGCAAGGAAGAAGTCAAACTTTCACCATATGCAGATGACATGATGCTCTCTGTAGAAATCCTGAAAGACTCCACCAAAAAATAGCTAGAACTAGCACGTGAGATCAGCAAATTTGCAGGATAAAAATCAACGTAGATAAATTAGTTGCATTTCAATATACCAATAATGAAGCAGCACAAAAAGAAATCAAGAAATTGATCCCATTTGCAATTGCACCCAAAATAATTAGATACCTAGAGATAAACTTAACCAAAGAGGTAAAATATTTGTACTTTAAAAACTATAGAACACTTATGAAAGAAATTAAAGAGGACACAAAGAAATGGAAAATCATTCCATGTTCATTGATTGGAAAAAAATAACATTGTTAAAATGTGTATACTACTCAAACTAACCTACACATTTAATGCTATCCCCATCATAATACCACCGGAATTTTAAACAGAGCTAGAACACATGATCCCAAAATTTGTATGGAGCAACAAAAGACACAGAATACCTAAAGCAATCCTGAAAAAGAAAAACAAAACTGGAGGCATCACTATTAAAGAGTTCAAGCTATATTTATAAAGCTGTAGTCGTCAAGACTACTGTGGTACTGGCACACAAACAGACACAGAGATCAATACAACAAAATAGAAAACCCAGAAGGTGACCCACAACTATGTGGTCTACTTATCTTTGACAAAGCAGGGAAGAATATCCAAATGGAAAAAAAAGGCTATTTAACAAATGGTGTTGGGAAAACTGGAAAGCAACATGCAGAAGAATGAAACTGCATGACTTTCTTACACCATACACAAAAACAAATTCAAAATGGATGACAAACTTAAATTTGAAAGTGGAAACTATGAAAATCCTAGAAGAGAATACAGGCAGAAACCTCATTTACATTGGTCTCAGTAACTTAGTAGACACGTCTATGGAAGCAAGAGAAACAAAATCAAAAATGAACTATTGGAACTTCATCAAGATAAAAAGCTTCTGCATGGTGAAGAAAACTTCTGCATGGTGAAACCATCAACAAAACTAAAAGGCGTCCTATGTAATGGAAGAAGATATTTGCAAAGGACATATTGGATAAAGGGTTAGTATCCAAAATTCATAAAGAACTTTTCAAACTCAACACCTAAAAAACAAATAATCTAGTTAAGAAATAGAAGACACTTTTCCAAAAGAGACATCCAGATGCCCAGCAGCCACGTAAAAAGATGTTCAACATCACTCAGCATCAGGGAAATACAAATCAAAACCACAATGAGATACCACCTCACACCTGTCAGAATGGTTAAAATTAACAATACAAGAAACAACAGGTGTTGGCAAGGATGTGGAGGAAGTGGAACCCTCTTTCACTGTTGGTGGGAATGCAAACTGGTGCAGCCACTGTGTAAAACAGTATGGAGTTTTCTCAAAAAGTTAAAAGTAGAAATAACCTATGATCCAGCAATTGTACACTAGGTATTTACCCAAAGGGTACAAAAATACAGATTCAAAGGAATACATGCACCCCGATGTTTATAGAAGCATTATCAACAATACCCAAACTACGTAGAGAGCCTAAATGTCCATCACCTGATGAACGTATAAAGAAGATTTGCTATACACAAATAAATATAAATATAGATATATATTACAGGATACTACTAAGTTATCAAAAAGGATTAAATCTTGCCATTTGCAATGATGTGACTGTAACGAGTGTATTATGCAAATCAAATGAGTTAGTCAAAGAAAGATTTCACTCATTACACATAAGATTTCACGTATTATTTCACTCATATATGGGATTCAAGAAATAAAAAAAGATGACATATGAGAGGGGTAACTAAAACCCAGAGTCTTAAATATGGAGAACATACTGTTTATAGCCAGAGGAGAGGTGGGGGTTATGTGTGAATTGGTGAAGGGGATTGAAAGTACACTTATGGTGATGAGCACTGAGTAATGTATTGAGTCTCTATATTGTGTACCTGAAACTAATGTAACAAAATATGTTAGTTATACTGAAATTTTTAAAATAAGTAACTACTGGTGATAAAATTATCATTGGTATGAACTAGATGAACAAATTAAATAACACAGTAAGGTTACATTTACTTTTATTGAACATTCCATACAACCACAGCATGGTATACATTTTTGCGTGTATAACCATGAATATCTACCAAGGTCAACTATATCTCCAACCATAATAAAATCTCAAAGTGTGTTTTAAAACGTTGAAGTTATGCATTGTGTTTTCTGTGACCTTGATGAAATTAAATGACAAAGAGTAACAAAGCAAGAACAAGAAATTCTCCAACCATTGGAAACAAAACAACACGTTTTTATTTAATCTGTGTGTCATGTGTGCCAAAAGAAATTTTAAAATACATACAACTAAAAGAAAATGGAAATAAACCATGTCAAAAGCTATGTTGTAAGGAAATTCATAGCACCTAATGCTTAAAAAATATAGGAAAAATCTCAAATTAATTATCTATGTCATGTATCAGCTTTAGCAGTTTTTCCTTTGAAAAACTTTAGAAAAAAAATAAACCAAAGCAGGAATAAGGATTGAAATAATACAAATAAGAGCAGAAATTAATAACATTTAAAAGAGGAAAGCAATAATAACAAAAGAAAGATTAATTAAACAAAAAGCTGTTGTTTGAAATAATAAAATTATAAATCTTTAGGAAGACTGACAATCAAGAGAGAAGAAAAACCCACAAGTATATGGAATTTAACAGGAACTTTCACTGAATATTCTACAACCATTAAATTGATAATAAGATTATATAAATAATATATAAAATAATAATATTCATAGATTTGGCAACATAGAAAAAATGGGTCAATTCCTTAAAAAGCACAGACTACTAATAACTTGATATGAAAACAAATAAAAAAATACAGTGCTAACAAAAAAAGGAAAATAAAATATAAATATCTCTCACAAATGTGAATGCAAAAATTATTAACGAGTATTAGAAAATTGTGTGCGATGATGTATGAAAATGTATGAACCATGTCCAAGTAGAATTTATTTCAAATTATTCAAGGCTGGTTCAACATTAGAAAGCCAATCAACAATAGAGCACATCCAGAGGCTAAAGAAGAAAAAATCATTTGACAATAACAACTAAGTGAAACTATCTTTGACCAAACCCAACATTTATTCATTGTAAAATCCAGCAGAGATTTTAACAATAAAATTTGAAAAAAAAATGTAGTGTGGTTTCTTCTTCAGAGTTTGGAAAAATCCCCACCACTTTCTACTATATGATAACTGTTTATTCCCCCAATTTTTTTAATATACTGTATGCTCTGCTCTCTTATTTTACCAGTTTCTCATGAAAACATTTGGGCTTAAGATCCTTGATGGAATCTAGTCTATTTGGAGCTCCCAATTCAGATGCCTCTTATTTATTTTTCTTGTCTGGTTATTGTGGCTAGTACTTCCAGTACTATATTGAATAAAGGAGTGAGAACGTACATCCTTGTCTTATTCCTTAGAAAAAAGCTCTTAATTTTTAATCATGGAGTATGATATTCACTGTGAGTTTTTCATATACGACCTTCATTATTTTCATATGCATTCTTTCTTTTTTTTAATGTTTATTTTTGGGAGAAACAGCAAGATCAGGGGAGGGGCAGGAGATAGGGACAGAGGATCTGAAGCAGGCTCTGTGCTGACAGCAGAAAGCCCAGTGTGGGGCTCGAGTCCATGAACCTTGAAATCATGACCTGAGCCAAAGTCAGTTGCTTAACCGACTGAGCCACCCAGGCATCCCAAGACATGTTCGTTCTAATCTTACTTTGTTGAGAGTTTTGTCATGAATGGATGTTGTATGTTTTCAAATGCTTTTTCTGCATCTGTAAGATGATTATGTGGCTTTTATTCTTTCTCTAATTAATCAGCTAATATTTTTAAAAACTAAACTTTCTACTCCTTTCTTCCTCTATTCTCCATCTGGAACTACAATAATACATAAGTTGTTTTGTCTGATAGTATGCCATAATTTTCTTGGACTATCTTTCCTGTTTTTCATTTTTCTTTGTTTTTTTCTTGCTGAATAATTTCAGAAGTTCTGTCACCTAAAACTCATATTTTTTCAACTCAATCCAGCTGATTATTTGTGCTATGTATTGCAATTTAAAAATTTTTATTCATTGTATTCTTCAGTTCTAGAATTTCTATTTTTTAAATAATCTTTTTTCTGCTTTCTCATTTTATTTTTTTTTAATTTTATTGAATTTGTGCATTCCTGCAGCTCAATGAACTTTCTTAAAAATCTCTTCAGCAAATTACAGATATCCATTTCTTTGGGTTGGTTACTGGAAAAGTACTGCGTTTCTTTTGTGGCATCATGGTTTTTCTTTATTTTTCATGTTTCTTGAAGTCTCGTACTGTTGTCTTTGCATTTGAAGAGGAGACACGTCCTCCATTCTTCATTAAATGGCTTCAGGGAAAAAAATATGTCTTTAAATGGCTTCAAGGGAAAAATTGTGTCTTTTCTTATAGGGATTCTGAGGCTTTCATAATACTTTTCTATAGATACACCTATAGATACACAGGCTTCACACTTCTTATTTCCTCTTGAAGGATAACTCAAAAAATCATATGCCTTCTCATAATTCTGCAAAGCTGGACTTTGTGTTGACAGTCTCCCATTTGTTTTCTCTAAGTTTTTATTGTTCATGTTTGTGTGATTTTTTTCCCCCAGTCTCACAGAGTTGGGATGGCATTCTGTATGTGCTCACTATCCATCTGCAAAGGAACATACTTGCTGCCCTCAGAGTCATGCACACTGAGCTTGCCATAGGGTGGAGGTGTGGATGAGTAAAAGATGTGAATCATTGGGGGTGTCCATGGAGCAGAATTGGGAATAACCAGATGGGGAATCCCCAGTAGTTCATTGGTGGGTTTCCTAATGGAATCCTCAAAATATTTATGTAGGATCCATATCACTCTGATATATTTAGTTTTGAATTATGTCTCCTATTCTTCTAGTCCCTTCCTTCTCCCAAATCAGGTTACTTGTCTCTGGATTCTAAGTGGGACAAGAAAGAAGTGAACCTTTTTGGCATTGTCCTGTATGGCTGCAAAAGCCGGGAACTCACTTACAACCTCCCAGTGTCACCTGTGAGAGAAATAGGCTGAGAGAATCTCTCTTGAACAAATACATTTACAATGTTGTATAGCCACTCACATTATCTAATTTTGGAAATTTTATCACCCCAAAATGAAACCTTATACCCACTATTCAGGCACTTTTTTTTTCTCCCTTTTCCTAGTTCTTGGAAAACACTGATCTATTTTCTGTCTCTAATGGATTTTCTTTATTCTGCATATTTCATATCAACAAAATCATAAAATATGTGTCTGGATTTTCTTATTTATGATATTTTCAGGGCTCATTTATGTGGTAGCATATATCAGTACTTCTTTTCTTGTTATGGTTGTGTAATATTCCATTGTATAAATATACCACATTTCATTTACCATTTACCAGTTGATAGGCATTTGGGTTGTTTCCACTTTTGAGTTATTGTGATTAGTGTTACTATTAACATCTATATACAGGGTTTTTAAAGATTTTATTTTTAAGTTATCTCTACACCCGCTGTAGGTATCACACTTACAATCCTGAGATCAAGAGTCACGTGCTCACCATACATAGGTTTTAATTTGATTACATCTTTTTAATTATCATGGGCATATACCTAAGTGTATAATTGATGGATTATATGGTAATTTTATGTTTAACTTCTTGAGGGACTGCCAAACTGCTTATCACAATAGGTGTCTCATTTTACATTTCCACCACCAATGTATAAAGGTATCAGCATTTATTGGTAGCAAATGTAACTAAAATTTTTGTGCAATATATAAGTCATGCTCCATGTCTTCAAATATCTTCTATGTTACTTATCTGTCTACTTAGATTATGAAAAATATGAAGTAAAAGAATCAAGGATTATAATGTATATAGTGTTTAAGGTTTCCCAGTACCTAGAATGAGGGCTTACATATGGAAGTCTTTCAATGTTTTTAATAGTGGTCAAGATATAATTAATATTTGGGGCGCCTGGGTGGCGCAGTCGGTTAAGCGTCTGACTTCAGCCAGGTCACTATCTCGCGCTCCGTGAGTTCGAGCCCCGCGTCGGGCTCTGGGCTGATGGCTCGGAGCCTGGAGCCTGTTTCCGATTCTGTGTCTCCCTCTCTCTCTGCCCCTCCCCTGTTCATGCTCTGTCTCTCTCTGTCCCGAAAATAAATAAACGTTGAAAAAAAAATTAAAAAGATATAATTAATATTCAATTTTGATTCTGAATCATAAAAATATCATAATTAGAAAAGATTTTAGAAATCATCCATAAAAGCACACAGCCATCTTTTAACTTCTTTCTACAGACTTCAAGTATATATCGTTCATTTTTAAATAAAAGAAACATGGTGCTCAATTAAGAACAGCATAGTTGAGGAATGGAATGACTACTTGAAGGAATGAGTATTGTGGGAAATTGTGTAGCAGATGTGGAATGATGCACTAGGGACATGTATTTTTTAGCACCAACTTTGTGATTCATCAGTTGCAACTTATGGTAACATGGCACAATTTAATTATCCCAAGAAGCACCTAACAGTGGCAAAAAAATATTTGACTATTTCATTCTGTTAGTGTTCAACTGAGAAGACTGTATGGTTAGAAATGTTTAAAAGTTAAAAATGTTTATTAAATAAAGAAAAAGGTTAATTCCAGCTGATAAAAAAAGCTACTACTAAGATTTTGCTGTTGACAAAGTACTTTCATATGGATTAGCTCATCTGCTGCTTTATTTAAATGCTAATAGAAACAATATATAATTATATACTGATTGACCAGGATGAACATATTTTGTGCCACTACTGACAAAATTTCATACTAATTACAACTTCATGTTTTGTATACAAGTAAAGCAATTACATTTTCTTGAAAACGTCATTTTAACCTCTATTATGCCAGGCCAGTACAGAAAAAAGAGAAATTCATTTCTCATTTGGTCAGCCACTTATATGGAATTTGTAAAAATCACTCAGAAGTTTAGCTGACCAGCCCAAACAAAACACGGGATATATTTATGTAATTATATACTTAGTGTGTATATATATGTGTGTGTGTGTATATATATATATATATATATATATATATATATAATGTGTTACAATTTGTTAAATTTATCCTGGAGTATGAATCTGGAGATGTTAGCTTCATGCTTCATTTTATTTTGATATTGGAATGAAAGAGACTCGTAAATATATATCTTACTCAAAGAATCAAAGGAGAAAACTTAAAAAAGAAATTTGTTTTCCAAGACTCTCAAAAGGTAGTAGAGAACAGTGATTAGCAGTGTAGTGGTTAAAGATGATTATGGAGCCTAATTGCCTGGTTTTAAATCTTCATTCTTCAACATACCAGCTGTGTATAATTTAACTTTGTGACTTGGTTATTTCACCTTTAAAATGGAACTAATAATAACTGTGTCATAGGATTATTTCGTGGTTTAAATAAGACTTAGAATAGGGAGTTATAGGAGGTCTATGATATTATACTGAATGATCACAGTTTACAGACATGTTCTTAAACAGTTGGACTCTTCCATCTATTAACCAAAGTGAATAATTCAGAATCTTGTTTTTCTTCTTTCAAAAAATTCAAAATATAAAATTCCCTCTTCTTCTAAGACCACAGAAAATACTCTTGCACCCCATAATCTCAGAAGAGAAACCTTAAGCATTTATACATTTTGTAAAATGTAACTGATTCAGTGAGTTTTTCTTAAGAGAACAAATGCCATCCTTCACTTTATAGCAAGTAAAATAAGAAAGAGAAAAACAGTGAAACTTCTCTATAACTCTGGTACTGGGAGGCAAGAAGAACACTCACCTTATAGCTTCACCATGCTCATCAGGTTTTGGCTGCTAAGATTCTGTTTGATTTAGGGAATGATATGATCCATAGTACATTTAAGTCTCTAGAAAAAGTTGGGTTAAAACAGGACTCTACTATACTTCTGAATTTAAGGAAACATGAAAACTATATAAACTACATAGACATTAACATTTTTCAAGAGCTATCACACCTTTGTATTATTTTCCAAGCATAAAAATCTTCCATTGAGCCAAGTTATTGGATCTTGGCTAACAGCAGTCAAAAACATTCCTCCCAACTCAGTATTAAACCACACACTGGGAGGTAGTCTAGCAAAGAAAGGGCACTGTAACTGTGAATTTCAATCTGTAAAGAGAAGACAAAATTTTTCTCCTGAATTATCCAGATAGCTTCTTGAGATATTACCAATTCAATGATAAAATAGTATACAGCTTTCTGCTTACTTCTTCTGAAAAACAAACAAATAACAATAACAACAACAAAAAAACAGCTTAAAGATTGTTCTTCCCTCAGTTCTTCTGGAATAGATCTGACCCAAGCAATAACATAAATATCTCTTTGCTTCTCTCATATGACTACCTGTTCCACCCTTAACATACCATGAGTCATTATCATTTCATTTCATTTGGGAGAATCATCTCTGTTGTTTAATATTCTCTGCATAGCAACTTGTTTTTTAAAAACAGTTTTTTGTTTAAATTCCAGTTAGTTAACATGCAACGTGATATTAGTTTCAGGTGTGCAATATAGTGATTCAACACATCCATTCAACACCTGGTGCTTATCACATCACAAGTGCACTTCTTATCCCCATTGACTATTTACCCATTCTCCCACTCATTTCCATTCTGGTAACCATCAGTTTGTTCTCTATAGTTAAAAGTCTGTTTCTTGATTTGCCTCTCTCTCTTTCTCTCTCTCTCTCTCTCTCTCTCTCTCTCTCAGTCTCTCTCTCTCTCTCTCTCTTCTCTTTACCTCATAGTAGCTGATTTTTAAAGTTTAATTTGAACATTAAATCAACCATGAAACTTCTTTTGAGGGATGGAAGATGACTATGGGAAGTGGGTGTTTTGGAGCTTCTTTTGGATTAAAGCAACAAATATTGTGAAAGATATTAGGTTAATGAATAATTCATTAGTATTTGGCAAGAAGATGGCAGACCATGTCCTCATTAATGTCCATTTATAACTATTTCATCTTGCTAACCACATTTACATTTTTAAATGTTTATTTATTTTTGAGAGACAGATAGAGAGGAAATGGGGGAGCAGCAGAGAGACGGCGAGACACAGAATTGAAGAAGGCTCCAGGCTCTGACATGTCAGCACAGAGCTTGATGCGGGGCTTGAACTCACAAACTGCGAGATCATGACCTGAGCCAAACTTGGATGCTTAACTGACCGAGCCACCCAGGCGTCCCATCTAACCACATTTTTAAATAAGCTGTTTTTGCTTATGAGTCTAAACAAAAGGAGTTTATCCTGGCTCTACTTTAATTTCCAAGTAAACCAAGAAACTGTGGGCCTTCAATCAATTACCAAAAAAAAAAGTAGGTGTTGTTTCTTATTTTACTTTGTTCAGTCACCTTTTTATACAAGGCCTCCACATTACAGTGCTATTTTTTTAATTTGTTTGATTTTTAAGATACTGTTAAACCAACCTTACAAGTTTTTAGAAATTGCATTGAATTCAGGAAGTTTATCTTTCTCAGCAAAAGATGGAAACATTTAAAGTTGTATACAAATAATTGAAATGTTCCTATAGAGAATTTAGAAACAGTTTTATACACATTCTAACTGTAAAATTCACCACATTGGCGATCAAGATATAACGATGAGAAGGAATGAATTTATTTTCACATATGCTTGAGTGACATTTTATAAAATATGAAAATGACTTGAAAGTGATTTGGCAACTGGGCTACTTCAGAAACAGACAGGAAACTAAAACAAATGGGAAAAAAATCAAACAGGGAAATTAGACTAACCTAACCATGAAACTTAGCAAAGTTCAGTATAATTAAAATGTGAAAACCTGTAAATAAGATAAAACTTGCAAAAGACTTGAGGAAAAGTGCTTCCTGGAATTTACTAGGACTAAGAAAAATAGCAGAGGAAGAGTTGCCCATTCAATACTAAAGGAAATCTTATTTTTGATATCTCAAAATAAATTGTTTAAAATGCTTATTTTAAAAATTTCTCTTTAAACAACAACACAAAAAATAACTATGACCTAGAAAGGGCAACTCAAAGAACAGGAAGAATGCAGGACTAAGAAAAGAATGACATGGGAAATATTTACTTAAATAAACTGAACATAAGCACTATACAGCATCTATTTATTTTTTTGGAAATAAAAACCGAGTACCTATAGGAATAATTTGTATACCTATGAAAATATTCAGAAGGAGGAAGGGAAGATGGCGGCGTAGGAGGACACTGGGCTCACTGCGCATCCTGCTGATCACTTAGATTCCACCTACACCTGCCTAAATAACCCAGAAAACCGCCAGAGGATTAGCAGAACGGAGTCACCAGACCCAAGCACAGACGAGAGGCCCACGGAAGAGGGTAGGAAGGGCGGCGAGGCGGTGCGCGCTCCACGGACTGGCGGGAGGGAGCCGGGGCGGAGGGGCGGCTCGCCAGCCAAGCAGAGCCCCCGAGTCCGGCTTGCAAAAGCGGAGGGGGCTGACGGACTGTGTTCCGACATCAAGCGCGACTTAGCGTCTGGGAGATCATAAGTGAACAGCTCTGCTCAGAAAGCGGGAAGGCTGGAGGACAAAGGGAGGGAGAGCTGCTGAGCCCCCGGACGACAGAGCTCAGATTGGTGGGGAACAAAGGCGCTCCCCAGCTCCATCTCCCCCGCCCATCCCCCAGCCAAAATCCCAAAGGGAACCGGTTCCTGCCAGGGAAATTGCTCGCTCTGCACAAACACCCAACTCTGTGCTTCTGCGGAGCCAAACCTCCAGCAGCAGATCTGACTCCCTCCCGCTGCCACAGGGCCCCGCCTGAAGTGGATCACCTAAGGAGAAGCGAGCTAAGCCTGCCCCCCTGCCGCCGTGCACCTTGCCTACCCACCCCAGCTAATACGCCAGATCCCCAACATCACAAGCCTGGCAGTGTGCAAGTAGCCCAGACGGGCCACGCCACCCCACAGTGAATCCCGCCCCTAGGAGAGGGGCAGAGAAGGCACACACCAGTATGACTGTGGCCCCAGTGGTGGGCTGGGGGCAGATATCAGGACTGACTGCTGCCCCGCCCACCAACTCCAGTTATACACCACAGCACAGGGGAAGTGCCCTGCAGGTCCTCACCACACCAGGGACTATCCAAAATGACCAAGTGGAAGAATTCCCCTCAGAAGAATCTCCAGGAAATAACAACAGCTAATGAGCTGATCAAAAAGGATTTAAATAACATAACAGAAACTGAATTTAGAATAATAGTCATAAAATTAATCGCTGGGCTTGAAAACAGTATAGAGGACAGCAGAGAATCTCTTGCTACAGAGATCAAGGGACTAAGGAACAGTCACGAGGAGCTGAAAAACGCTTTAAATGAAACGCAAAACAAAATGGAAACCACCACGGCTCGGATGGAAGAGGCAGAGGAGAGAATAGGTGAACTAGAAGATAAAATTATGGAAAAAGAGGAAGCTGAGAAAAAGAGAGATAAAAAAATCCAGGAGTATGAGGGGAAAATTAGAGAACTAAGTGATACACTAAAAAGAAATAATATACACATAATTGGTATCCCAGAGGAGGAAGAGAGAGGGAAAGGTGCTGAAGGGGTACTTGAAGAAATAATAGCTGAGAATTTTCCTGAACTGGGGAAGGAAAAAGGCATTGAAATCCAAGAGGCACAGAGAACTCCCTTCAGACGTAACTTGAATCGATCTTCTGCACGACATATCATAGTGAAACTGGCAAAATACAAGGATAAAGAGAAAATTCTGAAAGCAGCAAGGGGTAAACGTGCCCTCACATATAAAGGGAGACCTATAAGACTCGTGACTGATCTCTCTTTTGAAACTTGGCAGGCCAGAAAGAATTGGCACGAGATTTTCAGTGTGCTAGACAGAAAAAATATGCAGCCGAGAATCCTTTATCCAGCAAGTCTGTCATTTAGAATAGAAGGAGAGATAAAGGTCTTCCCAAACAAACAAAAACTGAAGGAATTTCTCACCACTAAACCAGCTCTACAAGAGATCCTAAGGGGGACCCTGTGAGACAAAGTACCAGAGACATCACTACAAGCATAAAACATACAGACATCACAATGACTCTAAACCCGTATCTTTCTATAATAACACTGAATGTAAATGGATTAAATGCGCCAACCAAAAGACATAGGGTATCAGAATGTATAAAAAAACAAGACCCATCTATTTGCTGTCTACAAGAGACTCATTTTAGACCTGAGGACACCTTTAGATTGAGAGTGAGGGGATGGAGAACTATTTATCATGCTACTGGAAGCCAAAAGAAAGCTGGAGTAGCCATACTTATATCAGACAAACTAGACTTTAAATTAAAGGCTGTAACAAGAGATGAAGAAGGACATTATATAATAGTTACAGGGTCTATCCATCAGGAAGAGCTAACAATTATAAATGTCTATGCGCCGAATACCGGAGCCCCCAAATATATAAAACAATTACTCATAAACATAAGCAACCTTATTGAGAAGAATGTGGTAATGGCAGGGGACTTTAACACCCCACTTACAGAAATGGATAGATCATCTAGACACACGGTCAATAAAGAAACAAGGGCCCTGAATGAGACATTGGATCAGATGGACTTGACAGATCTATTTAGAACTCTGCATCCCAAAGCAACAGAATATACTTTCTTCTCGAGTGCACATGGAACATTCTCCAAGATAGATCATATACTGGGTCACAAAACAGCCCTTCATAAGTTTACAAGAATTGAAATTATACCATGCATACTTTCAGACCACAATGCTATGAAGCTTGAAATCAACCACAGGAAAAGGTCTGGAAAACCTCCAAAAGCATGGAGGTTAAAGAACACCCTACTAACAAATGAGTGGGTCAACCAGGCAATTAGAGAAGAAATTAAAAAAATATATGGAAACAAACGAAAATGAAAATACAACAATCCAAATGCTTTGGGACGAAGCAAAGGCAGTCCTGAGAGGAAAATACATTGCAATCCAGGCCTATCTCAAGAAACAAGAAAAATCCCAAATACAAAATCTAACAGCACACCTAAAGGAAATAGAAGCAGAACACCAAAGGCAGCCTAAACCCAGCAGAAGAAGAGAAATAATAAAGATCAGAGAAGAAATAAACAATATAGAATCTAAAAAAACTGTAGAGCAGATCAACGAAACCAAGGGTTGGTTTTTTGAAAAAATAAACAAAATTGACAAACCGCTAGCCAGGCTTCTCAAAAAGAAAAGGGAGATGACCCAAATAGATAAAATCATGAATGAAAATGGAATTATTACAA
This sequence comes from Lynx canadensis, assembly GCF_007474595.2. NCBI lineage: Eukaryota > Metazoa > Chordata > Mammalia > Carnivora > Felidae > Lynx > Lynx canadensis. The sequence continues at coordinate 65,682,881 of NC_044321.2, read as the reverse complement.
CCAATCCCTCAGAGATACAAACAATTATCAGGGAATACTATGAAAAATTATATGCCAACAAATTGGACAACCTGGAAGAAATGGACAAATTCCTAAACACCCACACTCTTCCAAACCTCAATCAGGAGGAAATAGAAAGCTTGAACAGACCCATAACCAGCGAAGAAATTGAATCAGTTATCAAAAATCTCCCAACAAATAAGAGTCCAGGACCAGATGGCTTCCCAGGGGAGTTCTACCAGACGTTTAAAGCAGAGATAATACCTATTCTTCTCAAGCTATTCCAAGAAATAGAAGGGGAAGGAAAACTTCCAGACTCATTCTATGAAGCCAGTATTACTTTGATTCCTAAACCAGACAGAGATCCAGTAAAAAAAGAGAACTACAGGCCAAATTCCCTGATGAATAAGGATGCAAAAATTCTCAATAAGATACTAGCAAATCGAATTCAACAGCATATAAAAAGAATTATTCACCATGATCAAGTGGGATTCATTCATGGGATGCAGGGCTGGTTCAACATTCGCAAATCAATCAACGTGAAACATTACATTAACAAAAAAAAAGAGAAGAACCATATGATCCTGTCAATCGATGCAGAAAAGGCCTTTGACAAAATCCAGCACCCTTTCTTAATAAAAACCCTTGAGAAAGTCGGGATAGAAGGAACATACTTAAAGATCATAAAAGCCATTTATGAAAAGCCCACAGCTAACATCATCCTCAATGGGGAAAAACTGAGAGCTTTTTCCCTGAGATCAGGAACACGACAGGGATGCCCACTCTCACCGCTGTTGTTTAACATAGTGCTGGAAGTTCTAGCATCAGCAATCAGACAACAAAAGGAAATCAAAGGCATCCAAATTGGCAAAGATGAAGTCAAGCTTTCGCTTTTTGCAGATGACATGATATTATACATGGAAAATCCGATAGACTCCACCAAAAGTCTGCTAGAACTGATGAATTCAGCAAAGTTGCAGGATACAAAATCCATGTACAGAAATCAGTTTCATTCTTATACACTAACAAAGAAGCAACAGAAAGACAAATAAAGAAACTGATCCAATTCACAATTGCACCAAGAAACATAAAATACCTAGGAATCAATCTAACCAAAGATGTAAAGGATCTGTATGCTGAAAACTATAGAAAACTTATGAAGGTAATTGAAGAAGATTTAAAGAAATGGAAAGACATTCCCTGCTCATGGATTGGAAAAATAAATATTGTCAAAATGTCAATACTACCCAAATCTATCTACACATTCAATGCAATCCCAATCAAAATTGCACCAGCATTCTTTTCGAAACTAGAACAAGCAATCCTAAAATTCATATGGAACCACAAAAGGCACCGAATAGCCAAAGGAATTTTGAAGAAGAAGACCAAAGCAGGAGGCATCCCAATCCCAGACCTCAGCCTCTACTACAAAGCTGTCATCATCAAGACAGCATGGTATTGGCACAAAAACAGACACACAGACCAATGGAATAGAATAGAAACCCCAGGGGCGCCTGGGTGGCGCAGTCGGTTAAGCGTCCGACTTCAGCCAGGTCACGATCTCGCGGTCCCTGAGTTCGAGCCCCGCGTCGGGCTCTGGGCTGATGGCTCAGAGCCTGGAGCCTGTTTCCGATTCTGTGTCTCCCTCTCTCTCTGCCCCTCCCCCGTTCATGCTCTGTCTCTCTCTGTCCCAAAAATAAATAAACGTTGAAAAAAAAAAAAAAAGAATAGAAACCCCAGAACTAGACCCACAAACGTATGGCCAACTCATCTTTGACAAAGCAGGAAAGAACATCCAGTAGAAAAAAGACAGCCTCTTTAACAAATGGTGCTGGGAGAACTGGACAGCAACATGCAGAAGGTTGAAACTAGACCACTTTCTCACACCATTTACAAAAATAAACTCAAAATGGATAAAGGACCTAAATGTGAGACAGGAAACCATCCAAACCTTAGAGGAGAAAGCAGGAAAAGACCTCTCTGACCTCAGCCGTAGCAATCTCTTACTCGACACATCCCCAAAGGCAAGGGAATTAAAAGCAAAAGTGAATTACTGGGACCTTATGAAGATAAAAAGCTTCTGCACAGCAAAGGAAACAACCAACAAAACTAAAAGGCAACCAACGGAATGGGAAAAGATATTTGCAAATGACATATCGGACAAAGGGCTAGTATCTAAAATCTATAAAGAGCTCACCAAACTCCACACCCTAAAAACAAATAACCCAGTGAAGAAATGGGCAGAAAACATGAATAGACACTTCTCTAAAGAAGACATCCAGATGGCCAACAGGCACATGAAAAGATGTTCATCGTCGCTCCTTATCAGGGAAATACAAATCAAAACCACACTCAGGTATCACCTCACGCCAGTCAGAGTGGCCAAAATGAACAAATCAGGAGACTATAGATGCTGGAGAGGATGTGGAGAAACGGGAACCCTCTTGCACTGTTGGTGGGAATGCAAATTGGTGCAGCCGCTCTGGAAAGCAGTGTGGAGGTTCCTCAGAAAATTAAAAATAGACCTACCCTATGACCCAGCAATAGCACTGCTAGGAATTTATCCAAGGGATACAGGAGTACTGATGCATAGGGGCACTTGTTTCCCAATGTTCATAGCAGCACTGTCAACAATAGCCAAATTATGGAAAGAGCCTAAATGTCCATCAACTGATGAATGGATAAAGAAATTGTGGTTTATATACACAATGGAATACTACGTGGCAATGAGAAAAAATGAAATATGGCCTTTTGTAGCAACGTGGATGGAACTGGAGAGTGTGATGCTAAGTGAAATAAGCCATACAGAGAAAGACAGATACCATATGGTTTCACTCTTATGTGGATCCTGAGAAACTTAACAGGAACCCATGGGGGAGGGAAAGGAAAAAAAAAAAAGAGGTTAGAGTGGGAGAGAGCCAAAGCATAAGAGACTGTTAAAAACTGAGAACAAACTGAGGGTTGATGGGGGGTGGGAGGGAGGGGAGGGTGGGTGATGGGTATTGAGGAGGGCACCTTTTGGGATGAGCACTGGGTGTTGTATGGAAACCATTTTGTCAATAAATTTCGTATATATATAAAAAAAAAAAGAAAATATTCAGAAATAAATCCTTGAAATTAGTAAGCAAAATCTAGAAAAAATAGAAACCTTATTGGACAAGTAGGCAAAATACAATTAAATAACATTTATTAGGGACAAAAATATTATACTTAGGAATGAAAAACATCACTATTAATTAAAATTCTGGAATCAATATGTCATACACATTTTGGACACAAAGGAATTTTAGGCTTCTTCTTCCTTTTGAATGATTAATTTTCCTCTTTGATGATTGATTTTTTTTGAATTTTTTTTCAATATATGAAATTATTGTCAAATTGGTTTCCATACAACACCCAGTGCTCATCCCAAAAGGTGCCCTCCTCAATACCCATCACTCACCCTCCCCTCCCTCCCACCCCCCATCAACACTCAGTTTGTTCTCAGTTTTTAAGAGTCTCTTAAGCTTTGGCTCTCTCCCACTCTAACCTCTTTTTATTTTTTCCTTCCCCTCCCCCATGGGTTTCTGTTAAGTTTCTCAGGAGCCACATAAGAGTGAAAACATATGGTATCTGTCTTTCTCTGTATGGCTTATTTCACTTAGCATCACACTCTCCAGTTCCATCCACATTGCTACAAAGGGCCATATTTCATTCTTTCTCACTGCCATGTATTACTCCCTTGTGTATATAAACCACAATTTCTTTATCCATTCATCAGTTGATGGACATTTAGGCTCTTTCCATAATTTGACTATTGTTGAGAGTGCTGCTATAAACATTGGGGTACAAGTGCCCCTATGCATCAGTACTCCTGTATCCCTTGGATAAATTCCTAGCAGTGATATTGCTGGGCCATAGGGTAGGTCTATTTTTAATTTTCTGAGGAACCTCCACACTGTTTTCCAGAATAGCTGCACCAGTTTGCATTCCCACCAACAGTTCAAGAGGGTTCCCGTTTCTCCACATCCTCGCCAGCATCTATAGTCTCCTGATTTGTTCATTTTGGCCACTCTGACTGGCGTGAGGTGATATATGAGTGTGGTTTTGATTTGTATTTCCCTGATGAGGAGTGACGTTGAGCATCTTTTCATGTGCCTATTGGACATCCGGATGTCTTCTTTAGAGAAGTGTCTATTCATGTTTTCTGCCCATTTCTTCACTGGGTTGTTTGTTTTTGTGTGTGGAGTTTGGTGAGCTCTTTATAGATTTTGGATACTAGCCCTTTGTCCGATATGTCATTTGCAAATATCTTTTCCCATTCCGTTGGTTGCCTTTTAGTTTTGTTGGTTGTTTCCTTTGCTGTGCAGAAGCTTTTTATCTTCATAAGGTCCCAGTAATTCACTTTTGCTTTCAATTCCCTTGCCTTTGGGGATGTGTTGAGTAAGAGATTGCTACGGCTGAGGTCAGAGAGTTCTTTTCCCTGCTTCTCCTCTAGGGTTTGGATGGTTTCCTGTCTCACATTCAGGTCCTTTATCCATTTTGAGTTCATTTTTGTGAATGGTGTCAGAAAGTGGTCTAGTTTCAACCTCTGCATGTTGCTGTCCAGTTCTCCCAGCACCATTTGTTAAAGAGACTGTCTTTTTTCTATTGGATGTTCTTTCCTGCTTTGTCAAAGATGAGTTGGCCATACGTTTGTGGGTCTAAATCTGGGGTTTCTATTCTATTCCATTGGTCTGTGTGTCTGTTTTTGTGCCAATACCATGCTGTCTTGATGATTCCAGTATTGTACTAGAAGCTAAAGTCTAGGATTGTGATGCCTCCTGCTTTGGTCTTCTTCAAAATTACTTTGGCTATTTGGGGCCTTTTGTGGTTCCATATGAATTTTAAGATTGCTTGTTCCAGTTTCGAGAAGAATGCTGGTGCAATTTTGATTGGGATTGCATTGAATGTGTAGATAGATTTGGGTAGTATTGACATTTTGACAATATTTATTTTTCCAATCCATGAGCAGGGAATGTCTTTCCATTTATTTAAATCTTCTTCAATTACCTTCATAAGCTTTCTATAGTTTTCAGCATACAGATCTTCTACATCTTTGGTTAGATTTATTCCTAGGTATTTTATGCTTCTTGGTGCAACTGTGAATGAGATCAGTTTCTTCATTTGTCTTTCTGTTGCTTCATTGTTAGTGTATAAGAATGCAACTGATTTCTGTACATTGATTTTGTACCCTGCAACTTTACTGAATTCATGTATCAGTTCTAGCAGACTTTTGGTGGAGTCTATCGGATTTTTCATGTATAGTATCATCTCATCTGCAACAAGTGAAAGCTTGACTTCATCCTTGTGAATTTGGATGCCTTTGATTTCCTTTTGTTGTCTGATTGCTGATGCTAGAACTTCCAACAGTATGTTAAACAACAGCAGTGAGAGTGGGCATCCCTGTGTTGTTCCTGATCTCAGGGAAAAAGCTCTCAGTTTTTCCCCATTGAGGATGATGTTAGCTGTGGGCTTTTCATAAATGGCTTTTATGATGTTTAGGTATGTTCCTTCTATCCCGACTTTCTCGAGGGTTTTTATTAAGAAAGCATGCTGGATTTTGTCAAAGTCCTTTTCTGCATCGATTTACAGGATCATATGGTTCTTCTCTTTTCTTTTATTAATGTTATGTATCACGTTGATTGATTTGCGGATGTTGAACCAGCCCTGCAGTCCAGGAATGAATCCCACTTGATCATGGTGAATCATTCTTCTTATATGCTGTTGAATTCGATTTGATAGTATCTTATTGAGAATTTTTTCATCCATATTCATCAGGGATATTGGCCTGTAGTTCTCTTTTTTTACTGGGTCTCTGTCTGGTTTAGGAATCAAAGTAATACTGGCTTCATGGAATGAGTCTGGAAGTTTTTCTTCCCTTTCTATTTCTTGGAATAACTTGAGAAGGACAGGTATTATCTCTGCTTTAAACGTCTGGTAGAACTCCCCTGGGAAGCCATCTGGTCCTGGACTCTTATTTGTTGGGAGATTTTTTTTTTTAATTTTTTTTTCAATGTTTATTTGTTTTTGGGACAGAGAGAGACAGAGCATGAACGGGGGAGGGGCAGAGAGAGAGGGAGACACAGAATCGGACGCAGGCTCCAGGCTCTGAGCCATCAGCCCAGAGCCTGACGCGGGGCTCGAACTCACGGACCACGAGATCGTGACCTGGCTGAAGTCAGACGCTTAACCGACTGCGCCACCCAGGCGCCCCTGTTGGGAGATTTTTGATAACCGATTCAATTTCTTCACTGGTTATGGGTCTGTTCAAGCCTTCTATTTCCTCCTGATTGAGTTTGGGAAGAATGTGGTTGTTTAGGAATTTGTCACTTTCTTCCAGGTTGTCCAGTTTGTTGGCATATAATTTTTCATAGTATTCCCTGATAATTGTTTGTATCTCTGAGGGATTGGTTGTAATAATTCCATTTTCATTCATGATTTTATCTATTTGGGTCATCTCCCTTTTCTTTTTGAGAAGCCTGGCTAGAGGTTTGTCAATTTTGTTTATTTTTTCAAAAAACCAACTCTTGGTTTCGTTGATCTGCTCTACCATTTTTTTAGATTCTATATTGTTTATTTCTGCTCTGATCTTTATTATTTCTCTTCTTTGCTGGGTTTAGGCTGCCTTTGGTGTTCTGCTTCTATTTCCTTTAGGTGTGCTGTTAGATTTTGTATTTGGGATTTTTCTTGTTTCTTGAGATAGCTCTGGATTGCAATGTAGTTTCCTCCCAGGACTGCCTTCGCTGCATCCCAAAGTGTTTGGATTGTTGTATTTTCATTTTCCTTTGTTTCCATATATTTTTTAATTTCTTCTCTGATTGCCTGGTTGATCCACTCATTCTTTAGTAGGGTGTTCTTTAACCTCCATGCTTTTGGAGGTTTTCCAGACCTTTTCCTGTGGTTGATTTCAAGCTTCATAGCATTGTGGTCTGAAAGTATGCATGGTATAATTTCAATTCTTGTATACTTATGAAGGGCTGTTTTGTAACCCAGTGTATGATCTATCTTGGAGAACGTTCCATGTGCACTCGAGAAGAGTATATTCTGTTGCTTTGGGATGCAGAGTTCTAAATAGATCTGTCAAGTCCATCTGATCCAATGTCTCATTCAGGGCCCTTGTTTCTTTATTGACCATGTGTCTAGATGATCTATCCATTTCTGTAAGTGGAGTGTTTAAGTCCCCAGCAATTACCACGTTCTTGTCAATAAGGTTGCTTATGTTTATGAGTAATTGTTTTATATATTTGGGGGCTCTGGTATTCGGTGCATAGTCATTTATAATTGTTAGCTTTTCCTGATGAATAGACCCTGTAATTATTATATAATGTCCTTCTTCATCTCTTGTTACAGCCTTTAATTTAAAGTCTAGTTTGTCTGATATAAATATGGCTACTCCAGCTTTCTTTTGGCTTGATAAATAGTTCTCCATCCCCTCACTCTCAATCTAAAGGTGTCCTCAGATCTAAAATGAGTGTCTTGTAGACAGCAAATAGATGGGTCTTGTTTTTTTATCCATCCTGATACCCTATGTCTTTTGGTTGGCACATTTAAACCATTTACATTCAGTGTTATTATAGAAAGATACGGGTTTAGAGTCATTGTGATGTCTGTATGTTTTATGCTTGTAGCGATGTCTCTGGTACTTTGTCTCACAGGATCCCCTTTAGGATCTCTTGTAGGGCTGGTTTAGTGGTGACAAATTCCTTCAGTTTTTGTTTGTTTGGGAAGACCTTTATCTCTCCTTCTATTCTAAATGACAGACTTGCTGGATAAAGGATTCTCAGCTGCATATTTTTTTCTGTTCAACACATTGAAGATCTTATGCCAATCCTTTCTGGTCTGTCAAGTTTCAAAAGAAATCAGTCACGAGTCTTATAGGTCTCCCTTTATATGTGAGGGCACGTTTATCTCTAGCTGCTTTCAGAATTTTCTCTTTATCATTGTGTCTTGCCGGTTTGACTATGATATGTCGTGCAGAACATCGATTCAAGTTACTTCTGAAGGGAGTTCTCTGTGCCTCTTGGATTTCAATGCCTTTTTCCTTCCCCAGATCTGGGAAGTTCTCAGCTATGATTTCTTCAAGTACACCTCAGCACCTTTCCCTCTCTCTTCCTCCTCTGGGATACCAATTATGCGTATATTATTTCTTTTTAGTGTATCACTTAGTTCTCTTATTTTCCCCTCATCCTCCTGGATTTTTTATCTCTCTTTTTCTCAGCTTCCTCTTTTTCCATAATTTTATCTTCTAGTTCACCTATTCTCTCCTCTGCCTCTTCAATCCGAGCCGTGGTCATTTCCATTTTATTTTGCATCTCACTTAAAGCGTTTTTCAGCTCCTGGTGACTATTCCTTAGTCCCTTGATCTCTGTAGCAAGAGATTCTCTGCTGTCCTCTATACTGTTTTCAAGCCCAGCGATTAATTTTATGACTATTATTCTAAATTCAGTTTCTGTTATATTATTTAAATCCTTTTTGATCAGTTCATTATCTGTTGTTATTTCCTGGAGATTCTTTTGAGGGGAATTCTTCCATTTGGTCATTTTGGATAGTCCCTGGAGTGGTGGGGACCTGCAGGGCACTTCCCCTGTACTGTGGTGTATAACTGGAGTTGGTGGGCGGGGCCGCAGTCAAACCTGATGTCTGCCCCCAGCCCACAGCTGGGGCCACAGTCAGACTGGTGTGTGCCTTCTCTGGCCCTCTCCTAGGGGCGAGATTCACTGTGGGGTGGCGTGGCCCGTCTGGGCTACTTGCACACTGCCAGGCTTGTGGTGCTGGGGATCTGGCATATTAGCTGGGGTGGGTAGGCAAGGTGCACGGCGGCAGGGGGGGCAGGCTTAGCTCGTTTCTCCTTAGGTGATCCACTTCAGGAGGGGCCCTGTGGCAGCGGGAGGGAGTCAGACCCGCTGCTGGAGGGGTGGCTCCACAGAAGCACATTGTTGGGTGTTTGCAGGGAGCAAGCAAGTTCCCTGGCAGGAACTGGTTCACTTTGGGATTTTGGCCGGGGGATGGGCGAGGGAGATGGCGCTGGGGAGCGCCTTTGTTCCCAGCCAAACTGATCTCTGTCATCCTGGGGCTCAGCAACTCTCCCTCCCTTTTTCCTCCAGGCTTCCTCCTTTCCGAGCAGAGCTGTTAACTTATGACCTCCCAGATGCTAAGTCAAGCTTGCTGTTGGAACACACTCTGTCTGGCCCCTCCGCTTTTGCAAGCCAGACTCGGGGACTCTGCTTGGCCGCGGGCCGCCCCTCTGCCCTGGCTCCCTCCCCCCAGTCCGTGGAGCGCGTACCGCCTCGCCGCCCTTCCTATCCTCTTCCGTGGACCTCTCATCTGCGCTTGGCTCCGGAGACTCCGTTCTTGTAGTCTTCTGGTGGTTCTCTGGGTTATTTAGGCAGGTGTAGGTGGAATCTAAGTGATCAGCAGGACGCGCGGTGAGCCCAGTGTCCTCCTACGCAGCCATCTTCTGCCGGTCTTGATGATTGATTTTGTAGATAGTTGAAATTCATTCATTTTTGTATTATGTATACCAATAATATAATCACCAATCTAAGTGAATCCTTAAATTATTATAAGTAGCTCCTGAACCAATAGTTTCACATGTATTGTCTATATTCATTCAATCAATGAAAGCTTTTTTCTCCCCTATGATGTGCAAGCTGTGTTAAGTCCTGGGGGTGGGAAGGGTGCATCAACTTTCTCATCTGCAAATTTCTTAGAATGTAGTTAATAAAATTATACATGGACCATCAAATAGAAATATTCAAATTAAACACAACAAAGTGGGGACATAGAAGAACATCCATAAAACAATTTATCGTTATTCTAAAATCCTAAAATTGTTTTATTTCATGCATGGGGTGCCATGCATGATTCAAACTAACTAGCTTAGGTATTCTATCAGTTGTGTTAGTGTTTCCCCTTTGTGTGTGTGCGTGTGGGGAGGTGTTTTATGTGAACCTAATAAGATTAGCCACTTTGAAAATATATCATTTTTCTGGCATTTTATTTAGTTTTTTCATATTGAATCCTTCTGTATAGACAGTATTTTTGGTTACAAATTATGAATGGAATGCAACTATTTAAATAGAGATTTTAGATAAAATATTTGTGAACTTCTTTTTATGTAAGACGTTCAATTGCGACTTTTGAGGTAGTTAAGCAAATAATTTAATATTCTAGCATTTGTGAAAAACAACTCATTACATCATAAATATCCACATGTTATCATCTTTATAATCCTCAAATGAGGAGACTCCATGTGGACAGCAATAATGTAAATGTTGGAATCATTAGGAGTTCTTATCAGACTTTGTAGTACATTCTCAGAAGAGATGAGTTTTGGAAGCCGACTGAATCCACTTTTAAACAAATTAGAGAATCAGAGAACAAAAATCAAAACAAAATACAACACCAAGAATTTATGATCATAATGCCACTTTTCTCATTTTCTGATGTACCACAAAAACTGGCTCTGAACTAAAGTTTACAGGATTCCCCTCCAAAATGGCCTGTGCAATAGCAGTCTCAGTAGAATAAGCAGGTATCCTTCTAATGCTTGCATTCTGAATGTTTCAGTGTTCATTTGCATGTCAGAAATCAGCCATACGCACGCGCACACACACACACACACACACACACAGACACACACACACACATATCCATAAATACACATAGCCATGCACAGTTATTTACATACTTAAGGTTAGCATTATGGATTTGAATGCGCTCAGCAATATCCTGTTCTCTTCCTTGTTTTTAGCTTGGGCTTATATATGAAGACACTACCACCCCAGTATCGTGCCGTTGCATAAATATTCTCTCTTACCTCTTGAAGTTTTCATCATCTACAGAAGCAGTGCTAGGGGTCAAACTCACAAGGGTGCTGTCCCTCAATTGCAGCAAACACCGCCATGTGTTGTATGTTTGATGAATTAAAAGGATGCTGCCAACTTAATTACACTGTAACCCTTCAATAAAGGAAGGGCAGAGCTGATTAACTAGTGAATAATTGGGGGCCTGATTGATGGTTCTCTCCTTCACTGCTGAAGGCTGTATATATAATTATTTTGCCTTTGGGCCTAATTTTGCCACTGTTAGCTTCCACTTTTGTTATCAGTTGTAATTTATACATGGGGCTTGCAGCCTTAAAAGAAAGGGGATAGAAAATGAAATATCTTTGAATCCCAAGATATGTCACCTGCAAAAAGCAAGAAGGCAGCTTTGAACATCAACATTTGCAGTCATTTAACAGCATTAACACTTCTTGCTTAACAAGAAAACAATAATATTATTCATCAATAACCATATCAGCCTTTGTAAGCTTAAAACATATTGCATCACCTAGTGGTTTTGACTGTACTTTCAGTACAAGATCAATTTATTATAAGTGAAAAGAATTTTCATGAACTCTTACCCCAGTTAAATATTCCCTTTTTGAAATATACTAACAAACTCTGAATGTCTTTCTTTAAAAGGATGTAGGGTATAATTTCTTCAAAGCAAATTTTTAAAAAATTCAAACATTTTCAACAATTAAATATTAGTATAAAATGAACACTACTGCTAAAAATCAAAGTAGCACTGCAGAATATTTGTTTCAAAAAATACAATATTTATTAACCATTTACCATAAACAATGTACCATGCACAATTTTAAAAATATATACAAAGTATTAACAATCGTGTGCAAAAACCTCAGGATTTTACACCTTAGACTTCATATGCACTCTATGAAGGACTTTACTCTTAATGCTATTATAAAACATACCAATTTAAAGAAAGCAAACCAATCATAAGAGAGGGTTTGTTTCTGGATAATCCTTTGAGTTTTATGAAGAAACTAGAACCTTACAATAAAGGGGAGAAATAAGACTAAAGAAACATTTTAAAGATTTCTGTTCTTCTAGCCATGCTAAAATAGTGCAGATGGCTTTATAGTCCAAATTTTTTCCCACTATGATAATAACATCTTAGAGACATATTTCAGGTTACTCATCTTTTAAAACACTTCAATAATAAAACTTCTAATTTGTAAACCAAGGTATACAAATTCTCCCTTTCAGATTTCCTTTGTTGTTTTGTCTTCAATGAGAACTACCTAGCCTATGAATCACAGGATGATTTGAAGACCTTTTCATTCAAAGCTTAGGAGTATGCCAGTGGGCATAGACCAGGAAGAAATAAAAATAAAGATTGATATTTGCCCTTTCTTCTCATCTGCACTTGATTTATAAGTCAATGTGAGTATGCAAGAGAAATAAAGACAAAGACCTTGATGCATCCCTGTGGAGAATATGCACCATTTGGATTGAAGGCATGAAAGAGGGGAAATTAATGGTAAGCTGTTCTTCTGTCACTACTGCCAGCCTGATGGTTTTGCAGAGAAGGCAAGGACTACATGACATGCCCTCCAGTGAAGGGCACGTCTGTCTGCTGTTCTCCTATTATAAACACAGTGCTCAGGGTTTCAGAGGGATTTAAATTTAAATAAGACTGCACTTTGGATAAATAAATATTTACAGTAGTTTACTTTGTTCTTTTAAAGTATTAACTTGTAGAATTCTGCTTGTTTTAAGGAGAAGACATATTTTTTGTTTTCCATTCTCTCTCTCTCTTCTTCCTTTCATTACTTTTTTGAAAAAAATTAAGTCATTCTGTTTGACAATATGGCTTGGACCTTTTATGGCTGGCTGCATTTTTCCTGCTGTCACATTACAATGTAAATAGGCCCTGAGGATTAGGCACATGCAAAGTAAGGTGGACTTAGTTGGATATCACTGAAAAAAATGTACTGTTGAAAATGATTGCAAAGTTGAAATTCGAAGATGGAATTTTCCCCTCCGTTTGAAAGAGAAGCAGATCTATAAAAACATTACAAAGTAAACAATAAACAAGGAAAAATATAATAAATAAAAGTTTTGTCTCATGCAGAAGTTTCAATAAACCATGGTCCCTTATTATTGAAATGACTTATGATGGTAAGGACATTATGTATTGAAATAATACTTAATGCATTGAATGGGAAATTGAATAGTATGTAAATTAATAGCTGAAATTAAAGTTTCACATCTTCACTCAACTTTCCAAATTACAAAAAATCTCTATACACTTTTTTTAAGAAAAAGGGAATTCCTTATTTTTATTCATTTTTTATATTCAAATTGTCTTTCTATTGGAAAATGTTTCACAGGAAATCAACCAAGAATGAGGAGAAAAAGACATTGGTATTGTTTTAAAGAGAGGGAGTAAAATAAGGGACAGAATAAGCACACTTTAAATAATTTGGTGTCTGAGCCATTATTATGTTTCAAACAAAAAAAAAACTTTTTACAAGTTTTTATTTAAATTCCAGTTAATTAACATGCAATGTAATATTAGTTTAAGATGTACAATATAGTGATTTAACACTTCCATACAACACCTCGTACTCATCCCAAGTGCATTCCTTAATTTTCATCACCTATTTAACCCCTCTTCCACTCATATCCCTTCTGTTAACCATCTAGTTTGTTTTTTATAGTTAAAAGTCTATTTCTTGGTTTGTCTCTCTCTTTTTCCTCATTTGCTTATTTGTTTCATTTCTTAAATTCCACATATGAGTGAAATCATATACTATTTGTCTTTCTCTGAATTATTTTGCTTAGCATAATAATCTCTAGCACTATCCACATCACTGCAAATGGCAATATTTCATTTTCTATGGCTGAATAATATTCTGTGCTGCACCCATGATTTGGCTATTGCAGATAATGCTGGTACAAATATAGGGTGCATGTATCCCTTTGAATTAGTATTTTTGTAATCTTGGGTGAATACCTAATACTGTGATTGCTGGATCATAGGGTAGTTCTATTTTTAACTTTTTGAGGAACCTCCACACTTTTTTCTAGAGTGGCTACACCAGTTTGCATTCCCACCAATAGTGCAAGAGTGTTCCCCTTTCTCTACATCCTCATCAACACCTGTTGTTTCTTGTGTTGTAGATTTTTGCTATTCTGACAGGTGTGAAGTGATGTCTCTTTGTAGTTTTGATTTGCATTTCCCTGATAACCAGTGATGCTGAGCATCTTTTCACATATCTTTGGCCATCTCTATGCCTTCCTTAGACAAATGTCTATTCATGTGTTTTGCCCATTTTTATTTTTTTTATTTTTTTTTCTTTCTTTCTTTCTTTTATTTATATATATATATATATATATATATATATATATATATATATATGAAATTTATTGACAAATTGGTTTCCATACAACACCCAGTGCTCATCCCAAAAGGTGCCCTCCTCAATACCCATCACCCACCCTCCCCTCCCTCCCACCCCCCATCAACCCTCAGTTTGTTCTCAGTTTTTAACAGTCTCTTATGTTTTGGCTCTCTCCCACTCTAACCTCTTTTCTTTTTTTTTTTTTTCCTTCCCCTCCCCCGTGGGTTCCTGTTAAGTTTCTCAGGATCCACATAAGAGTGAAACCATATGGTATCTGTCTTTCTCTGTATGTGTTTTGCCCATTTTTAAATGGATTATTTGTTTTGGGAGTGTTGAGTTGTATAACACAGGAATTTTTATTTCACATAAATTAAAATATTATTTTCTTAAAAAAGAAAAAGTACTTGTGTTTCTGCTGTGAAATATACACACATATGTAAGATTCAGTATCCTTCTTTCATGGAAATTACATTCTAATAGAATAAAATAAGACAATTATGCAAATAACTAATGCAGTGGCAAAAGTAATATATTCCACAAGAAAGGTAAAAACACAACTATAAAAATATCCTGGTAATTCAGGGGCAAGAAAAATGACTTCAGGCTACAAAAAGATAACATGAACAAAGTGGCATTTGGTCTAAACTTTAAACAGTTGACAGGATTTAGGCAAAGGAAATGGAGAAGGGGGCATTTAAATGGAAGAAAATAATGGTGGCATGGGAGATATTCAGGGAATAGCAAGTAGTTCAATTTTAGCTAGAGTGGAAGAAATCTGAAGGAGAGTAGTGGGAGATATATTGGGAAAAGTGGTGTTGACTTATACTATACAGAGGTTTGATAAGGATGTAGTGCCTTACTTGGTAAGCAGGAAAAAATCACAAAAGAATTTTAGTGAAAAAGAAGCATCATAAAGGCAATTATTTAATAGAATATATTTTGTAGCAGATTGTAGCATAGATTAAAGTTTTAAAAAAAAAGAGCCTCAAAGCCAGTAGAAAACAATTGTAATTATGCATATGAGAGGTAATGAGGGTCTGTATAACAGAAGAAGCAGTGGAAATGGAGAGGAGGGAATGGATTTCAGCACTTAAGTGAAATGGAATCCATAGAGCTATTTATATCTGAGTAGTGGCTGCTATTGATCTTGGATGACAGGGAAATGAAAAATTAGTGTGTTCATAAAAAAATAGAAAAAAAGACGAATAAGGTGGAAATGGGTTGGAAGTGAATTAAAAATGCAAGACGTGAACTCACAGGATGTATCAAGATTGGAGATTTAGCTTTGGGTGGTGTCAGCACCAAACCAAAATGCATTTCAACATCATTCCTTTTGACTTATTTTGACCTCCAGAAACAGTAGATGACACACAACACCCTGGGTTTAGAAGCAACTGTGCAATCAAATGTATCCAAAGTCGTTTGGTTATCTCTTAATGGACTACTGACAAATCAGCTCCTCTGTGGTGAAGTTATGTTTAAAAGAATGTATACATTGTTAATTTACTTCAGCTATTTTTGGGGGTTGAAATATTTATTTATCTGGAAAAAGAAAAACTGAAGTCTTGAAAGCAAACTCCACACCCGAAAAACAAATAACCCAGTGAAGAAATGGGCAGAAAACATGAATAGACACTTCTCTAAAGAAGACATCCGGATGGCCAACAGGCACATGAAAAGATGTTCAACGTCGCTCCTTATCAGGGAAATACAAATCAAAACCACACTCAGATATCACCTCACGCCAGTCAGAGTGGCCAAAATGAACAAATCAGGAGACTATAGATGCTGGCGAGGATGTGGAGAAACGGGAACCCTCTTGCACTGTTGGTGGGAATGCAAATTGGTGCAGCCGCTCTGGAAAGCAGTGTGGAGGTTCCTCAGAAAATTAAAAATAGACCTACCCTATGACCCAGCAATAGCACTGCTAGGAATTTATCCAAGGGATACAGGAGTACTGATGCATAGGGGCACTTGTACCCCAATGTTTATAGCAGCACTCTCAACAATAGCCAAATTATGGAAAGAGCCTAAATGTCCATCAACTGTCGAATGGATAAAGAAATTGTGGTTTATATACACAATGGAATACTACGTGGCAATGAGAAAAAATGAAATATGGCCTTTTGTAGCAACGTGGATGGAACTGGAGAGTGTGATGCTAAGTGAAATAAGCCATACAGAGAAAGACAGATACCATATGGTTTCACTCTTATGTGGATCCTGAGAAACTTAACAGGAACCCATGGGGGAGGGAAAGGAAAAAAAAAAAAAGAGGTTAGAGTGGGAGAGAGCCAAAGCATAAGAGACTGTTAAAAACTGAGAACAAACTGAGGGTTGATGGGGGGTGGGAGGGAGGGGAGGGTGGGTGATGGGTATTGAGGAGGGCACCTTTTGGGATGAGCACTGGGTGTTGTATGGAAACCAATTTGACAATAAATTTCATATATTAAAAAAAAAGAAAGTAAAGAATCAGTTACTTGCTTGGCATTATTTATGTTTTTTTGTTTTTTGTTTTTTGTTTTTTTTTTTAACTATCAGCACATAATGTCCCATGGTAGGGGTAAAGAGAAAGAAATGGAGAGACATAGGTGCAATTATGAAGTAGCATAAAGGGAAAATAGTCTTTTTTTTCTTTTTTGTCAATGCAATATCAAAGGCAAAACACTTATTCAAAGATTTATATTTTCAACTATAGCTCTTCAAGGTGAGCACTTTATTTTCTTGACAGGATAGGTGCTTGTAAATATCACAAAGTGAAATGCTATTCCTCAATTCTTTTATTTGTGCTATCTTAAGACCTCAATTGGTGATAACTTGCAGTAATGCTAGATAGCACACAATTAGCACTTTCCAAATCCTGGAGTAAAGGATGTCAGTGATGAGGATGGTTGACAGTTCTAGTAACAAAAATTCACAAACTCTCAAAACCTACCTTGGAGTTTCAATTTTTACAATGGAAAAAATTGAAAATTGCATAATTACTTTTACAGAGTATTATAATTCTCAGAGCTGTTTAATGATGTGGCTATCTGAAATTACACTTGAGATTCAGAAAGATACTTCCTTCCTTCGAAATTAAGCGGTGTAACCATTTTTCTGGGGCAGTTATCTCAGCTCATTATAGTGCTAATGAGGCCAAAGTCAAAAGTCTGATCCCCAGATGTATCAATTAATACCTCATTCATAAATTCTATACTCGCACAGCCTTAGTCCAGATCTTAGCCACAATGAGAAAACAGCCAATATGTTGTCTCCAAAAGAGTTGAAATAGGCCAGAGAACAGAGAGACAAAAAAGATCAATGCATGGGGCAAAATGTAAGCATGTTTTCTTCACATAAGGGTGGATACACACATGTTCTTTGGGAAGGGAAATACTCCAGACTATTTATAAACAATAATTCAATGATTATGAATATTCAAGAAGTTCAAAATGTGGTATCTATTACATGCAGGGAACTGGTGGTTAGTTTCTATAATTCAAGCCATCTTACAGTTCCTCATTACATGTCTTTTGCACATGTAAAAACCCTTTGACTTGTTTCAATCATTTTGGAAAATAATAAACCAGCATATTTTAATACATACTACATTTCCCTACTTTATAAATCTTCATATTCATATAAGCATAGTAAGTTGTTAACTAATTGATTTTGTGCTGGTTTAAGACTATTGATTGAATAACCTAGGAAATCATGGAGTAGCTTGTAGCTAATCACTAGGCATCAGCTATTCAAGACAGAATGTAAGTTTCTCTTTCTTTTGCATTCCCTAGAGTGGTCACAATAAAGCCTGATAAAGAAAGAATAAATGATGAATGGTAGAAGAAACTTCTGGGGCACCTGGGTGGCTCAGTTGGTTAAGCGTCCGATACTGGCTCAGGTAATGATCTTGTGGTTTGTGAGTTCAAGCCCCACATCAGGCTCCATGCTGAGAGCTCTGAACCTGGAGCCTGCCTTCCATTCTGTCTCCCTTTCTCTTTGTCCCTTTCCTGCTTGCACTCTGTCTCTCTCTCAAAAATAAATAAGCATTAAGACGAAACTTCTATTAGACCTTGTACTCATGTCTTTTCTCCTTTACTAATGATTTTTAAATGTTGGCAAATTGTATGTAGGTAACTCAATTTTCCTTCATATATATTGCTTTATTTATATATTTTTAAAATTCTTTAACTAGCAAAGCAGGCATTATTATTACTTTAAAAGCAATCAACTAAGGTATAAAGAACCTTAGTGATTAACCTAAACCAATCAGGAGTAGGGAAACATAGTGTATTTATTCACAGCATGGACTCTGAAAGCACAACGTATCTGTTTGAATAACAGGTCCATCACATATTGGCTATGTGATATTAGAAAAGTTGAATAACTTATTTATACCAAATTCTTTCATGTATAAATTAGTCATAATAATGGCATTTCTCTCACAGGGAACAGGGGGGATTAAATAAAACAGTATATATAAAATCTTGAATAGCATTTCTATTATGTATAAAGTACTATATAAGTGGCTATTATTAAGAGTGTATTTTAAGTTTAAAATGTTAAATATATTTATTTTCTCTAAGTAAATAATTTTTATGGCCTGGATAATAGACTTTCAAAGTTAATGGAAAATATATCTTCCAAACTAGGGTGGGATAAAGAAAGAAAGGTGAGATTAAGAGGAAAAAGAAAAGGAAGGGTGAAGCAATAAATTCTGATACTAGAAATTATTTTTATAATTGAAATATATAAAACAAAATTATACAAAATGTTTTAGCTATTTTTTAAAGATTTTATTTTTATTTAGTTTTTTTTTCTTTTTTATTGATTTAAACTGAAGTTAGTTAACATATACTGTAGTATTGTTTTCAGGAGTAGAATTTAGTGATTCATGACTTACATATAATATCCATTGCTCATCCGAAGAAGTGCCCTCTTCTTTTTTTTTAAGTTTATCTATTTATTTTGAGAGGACGGAGGGAAGAGCAGAGAGAGAGGGAGAGAGAAAAAATCCCAAAGAGGCTCTGTGTTGTTAGCATGGAACTCACAAACTTCATGATCATGACCTGAGTCAAAATCAAGTCAGACAATTAACTGACTGAGCCACCAAAGCTCCCCATAACAAGCGCCTTCCATAATGTTCATACCCATGTAGCCCATCCCTCCACCCACCTCCCCTCCAGCAACCCTCAGTTTGTTCTATGTATTAAAGAGTCTCTTATGGTTTGCCTCCCTCTCTGTTTTCATCTTATTTTTCCTTTATTTCCCCTGTATTCATGTTTTGTTTCTTCAATTCCAGATAAGAGTGAAATCATATGGTATTTGTCTTTCTCTGACCTATGTCACTTAGCATGATTTAAAAAAAATGTTTATTTATTATTGAGAGACAGAGAGACACAGAGCATGAGCAGGAGAGGGGTAGAAAGAGGGGGAGACATAGAATCTGAAGTAGGCTCCAGGCTCTGAGCTGTCAGCACAGAGCCTGACGTGGGGCTTGAACTCACAAACTGCAAGATCATGACCTGAGCAGAAGTCATGACCTGAGCCACCCAGGCGCCCCTCACTTAGCATGATAAACTCTAGTTCCATCCACAACTTTGCAAATGGCAAGATTTCATTCTTTTTTGATAGCCAAGTAATATTCCGTTGTGTATATACATATACCACATCTTTTTATCCATTCATCAGTTTATGGATATTTGGGTTCTTTCAATAATTTGGCTATTGTTGATAATGCTGCTATAAACATCAGTGTGCATATGCTCCTTCAAATCAGTATTTTGTACCCTTTGGGTAAAAACCTACTAGTACAATTGCTGAATCATAAGGTACTTCAATTTCTTTCTTCGCTGTGCAGAAGAATTTTATCTTGACAAAGTCCCAGTAGTTCATTTTTTGCTTTTGCTACCCTTACATCAAGAGACATATCTAGTAAGATTGGTACAGCCGATGTCAAAGAGGTTACTGCCTGTGTTGTCCTCTAGGATTTTGATTTTTTCTTGTCTCTTATTTATGTCTTTCATCCATTTCGAATTTATGTTTGCATATTGTGTAAGAAACTATTCCATTTTCATTCTTGTGCATGTTGTTGCCCAGTTTTCCCAACCCTATTTGTTGAAGAGACTGTTTTTTTTTCCATTGGATATTCTTTCCTACTTTGTCAAAGATCAGTTGACCATATAGTTATGGGTTTATTTCTGGGTTTTCTATTCTGTTCTATTGACCTAATGTGTCACTTTCTGTGCCAGTACCATACTGTCTTGATGACTAGAGCTTTGCAATATAACTAGAAGTTTGGAGTTGAATGCCTCCATATTTGCTTTTCTTTTTCAAGATTGCTTTGGCTCTTTGGCGTCTTTTGTGACTCTATACAAATTGTAGGATTGTTTGTGTTAGCTCTTTGAAAAATGCTCCTTGTATTTTGTAAGGATTTCATAAATGTGTACATTTCTTTGAGTAGTATAGACATTTTAACAATTTTTTCCCTTCCAGTGCATGAGCAAAGAATGTCTTTCCACTTCTTTATATCCTCTTCAATTTCTTTGACAAGTCTTCTATAGTTTTCATAGTACAGATATTTTACCTCTTTGATTACATTTATTCCTTGTTATATTTTAGATGCAATTTTAAGTAGGATTGACTCCTTGACATTTCTTTTGTTTATGGGGATACTTTTCTTTTACTTTTTTTTATTTTAAGTTTTTTTTTAATTTACATCCAAATTAGTTAGCATACAGTGCAACAATGATTTCAGGAGTAGATTCCTTAGTGCCCCTTACTCATTTAGCCCATTCCCCCCTCCCACAACCCCTCAAGCAACACTCAATTTGTTCTCCATATTTATGAGTCTCTTCTGTTTTGTCCCCTCCCTGTTTTTATATTATTTTTGTTTCCCTTCCCTTATGTTCATCTCATGTTTGGTCTCTTATAGCCCTCGTATGAGTGAAGTCATATGATATTTGTCTTTCTCTTACTGACTAATTTCACTTAGCATAATACCCTCCAGGTCCATCCATGCAGCTGCAAATGGCAAGTATTCATTTTTTGATTGCTTAGTAATACTCCATTGTGTGTGTGTGTGTGTGTGTGTGTGTGATATCTTCTTTATCCATTCATCCATCAATGAGTAATACTCCATTATATATGTACACCACATCTTCTTTATCCATTCATCCATTGATAGACATTTGGGCTCTTTCCATACTTTGGCTATTGTTGATAGTCCTGCTATAATCATGGGGGGTGCATGTTTCCTTCGAAACAGCACACCTGTATCCCTTCGATGAATGTCTAGTAGTGCACTTGCTGGGTCATAGGGTAGTTCTATTTTTAGTTTTTTGAGGAAGCTCCATACTGTTTTCCAGAGTGGCTGCAACAGCTTGCATTCCCACCAACAATGCAAAAGAGATCCTCTTTCTCTGCATCCTCACCAACATCTGTTGTTGCCTGAGTTGTTAATGCTAGCCTTTCTGACAGGTGTAAGGTGGTATCTCAGTGTGGTTTTGATTTGTATTTCCCTGACAATGAGTGAGGTTGAGCATTTTTTCATGTTTCGGTTGGCCATCTGGATGTCTTCTTTTGAGAAGTGTCTAGTCATGTCTTTTGCCCATTTCTTCACTGGATTATTTGTTTTTTGGGTGTTAAGTTTGATAAGTTCTTCATAGATTTTGGATTCTAACGCTTTATCTGATGTGTCGTTTGCAAATATCTTCTCCCATTCTGTTGATTACCTTTTAGTTTTGTTCATTGTTTCCTTCACTGTGCAGAAGCTTTTTATTTTGATGAGGTCCCAGGAGTTCATTTTTGCTTTTGTTTCCCTTGCCTCCAGAGAGGTGTTGAGTAAGAAGTTGCTGTGGGCAAGATCAAAGAGGTTTTTGCTTGCTTTCTCTTCAAGGATTTTGATGGCTTCCTGTCTTACATTGAGGTCTTTCATCCACTTTGGGTTTCTTTTTGCGTATGGTGTAAGAAAGTGGTCCAGGTTCATTCTTCTGCATGTCGCTGTCCAGTTTTCCCAGCAACACTTGCTGAAGAGACTGTCTTTATTCCATTGGATATTCTTTCCTGCTTTGTCAAAGATTAGTTGGCCATATGTTTCTCGGTCCATTTCTGGATTCTCTATTCTGTTCCATTGATTTGAGTGTTTGTTCTTATGACAGTACCTGATGATTACAGCTTGGTAATACAGCTTGAAGTTCAGGATTGTGATGACTCCTGCTTTTGTTTTCTTTTTCAAGATTGCTTTGGTTATTCAGCATCTTTTCTGGTACCATACAAATTTTAGGATTATTTGTTCTAGCTCTGTTCTAGCTCTAGAATGCTGGTGTTACTGTGATAGGAATTGCGTTGAATATGTAGATTTCTTTGGGTAGTATAGACATTTTAATAATATTTGTTCTTCTTATCCAGGAGCATGGAATCTTTTTCCACTTTTTTGTGTCTTCTTCAATTTCTTTCATAAGCTTTCTTTAGTTTTCAGTGTATAGATTTTTCACCTCTTGTGTTAGATTTATTCCTAGGTATTTTATGGTTTTTGGCGCAACTGAAAATGAGATTGTTTCCTTCATTTCTCTTTCTGTCTCTTCTTTGTTGGTGTATAGGAATGCAACTGATTTCTGTGCTTTGATTTTATATCCTGAAAATTTTCTAAAATCATAAATCAATTCTAGTAGTTTTTTGTGGAATATTTTGGGTTTTCCATGCAGAATATCATGTCATCTGCAAAGAGTGGAAGTTTGACCTCCTCCTGGCTGATGTGTATGCATTTATTTCTTTGTGTTGTCTGATTGCATAGGCTAAGACTTCCAATACTATGTTGAATAACTGTGGCAAGAGTGGACATCCCTGTCTTGTTCCTGATCTGAGGGGGAAAGCTCAGTTTTTCCCCATTGAGGATGATATTAGCGTTGAGTCATTCATATATGGCTTTTGTGATCTCAAGGTATGATCCTTCTATCCCTACTTTCTTGAGGGTTTTTATCAAGAAAGGATGCTGTATTATGTAAAATGGTTTCTCTGCATCTATTTAGAGGATCATATGATTCTTGTCCTTTCTTTTATTGATGTGATGAATCACGCTAATTGTTTTGCAGATATTGAACCAGCCCTGCATCCAAGGTATAAATCCCACTTGGTCGTAGTGAATAATTTTTTTAATGTATTGTTGGATCCGGTTGGCTAATGTCTTGTTGAGGATTTCTGCATCCATGTTCATCAGGGAAACTGGTCTATATTTCTCCTTTTAAGTGGGGTCTGTCTGGTATTGAAATCAAGGTAATGCTGGCTTCATTGAAAGAGTTTGGAAGTTTTCCTTTGATTTCTATTTTTTAGAACATCTTCAAGAGAATAGGTGTTAACTCTTCCTTAAATGTTTGGTAGAATTTCCCTGGAAACCTATCTGGCCCTGGACTCTTGTTTTTTGGCAGATTTTTAATTACTAATTCGATTTCTTACTGGTTATGTGTCTGTTCAAATTTTCTATTTCTTTCTATTTCAGTTTTGGTAGTGTATATGTTTCTAGGAATTTGTCTATTTCTTGTAGATGGAGCATTTTATTGGCATATAATTGCTCATAATATTCTCTTATTATTGTTTTTATTTTGTTGCGTTGGTTGTGATCTTTACTTTCATTCTTGATTTTATTTATTTGGGTCCTTTCCTTTTTCTTTTTGATCAAACTGGCTAGTGGTTGAACAATTTTGTTAATTCTTTCAAAGAACCAGCTTCTGGTTCCATTGATCTGTTCTACTCTTTTGTTTGTTTGGTTGGTTGGTTGGTTTTGATAGCATTAATTTCTGCTCTAATCTTTATTATTTACTGTCTTCTGTTGGTTTTGGGTTTTATTTGCTGTTCTTTTTCCAGCTCCTTAAGGTGTAAGGTTAGGTTGTGTATCTGAGATCTTCCTTCTTTTTTTTTTTTAATTTTTTTTTTTTTAGCGTTTATTTATTTTTGAGACAGAGAGAGACAAAGCATGAATGGGGGAGGGCCAGAGAGAGGGAGACACAGAATCTGAAACAGGCTCCAGGCTCTGAGCTGTCAGCACAGAGCCTGACGTGGGGCTCAAACTCACGGACCGCGAGATCATGACCTGGGCCGAAGTCGGCCGCTTAACCGACTGAGCCACCCAGGCGCCCCTGAGATCTTCCTTCTTTAGAAAGGCCTGGATTGCTACATACTTTCCTCTTATGACTGCCTTTGCTGCATCCCAGTCCTTTTGGGTTGTGGTGTTATCATTTTAATTGGCTTCCATATACTTTTTAATGTCCTCTTTAACTTCTTGGTTAGCCCATTCATTCTTTAGTAGGATGCTCTTCAGTCTCCAAGTATTTGTTATCTTTCCATTTTTTCTTGTGGTTGATTTCGAGTTTCATAACATTCTGGTCTGAAAATATGTATGGTATGATCTCGATCTTTTTGTATTTGCTTAGGGCTGATTTGTGTCCCAGTATATGGTCTATTCAGGAGAACATTCCATGTGCACTGGAGAAGAATGTACATTCTTCTGCTTTAGGATGAAATGTTCTGAATATATCTGTTAAGTCCATCTAGTCCTGTGTGTTATTCAAAGCCATTGTTTCCTAGTTGATTTTTTGATTAGATGAACTGTCCATTGTTGTGAGTGGGGTGGTGAACTCTCCTAATATTATGGTATTAGTATCGATGAGTTTCTTTATGTTTGTAATTAATTGATTTATATATTTGTGTGCTTTCACATTTGGTGCATAAATGTTTACAATTGTTAGGTCTTCTTGGTGAATAGACCCCTTGATTATGATATAATGCCCTTATGCATCTCTTGATACAGTCTTTAAAGTCTAGATTGTCTGATATAAGTATGGCTACTTGGCTTTCTTTTCTTGACCATTAGCATGGTAGATAGTTCTCCATCATATTACTTTCAATCTGAACGTGTCTTTAGGTCTAATATGGGTCTCTTGTAAACAGCATATAGATGGATCTTGTTTTCTTATCCATTCTGTTACCCTACATCTTTTGATTGGAGCTTTGAGTACAATGACATTTAGAGTGAGTACTGAAAGATATTAATTTATTGTCATTATGATGCTTGTAGAGTTGGAGTTTCTGGTGGTGTTCTCTGGTCCTTTCCAACATTTGTTGCATTTGGTATGTATGCATGTATGTACATATGTATGTATGTATGTATTTATATTTTAATCTTTTCTCCCCTCAGAGAGTCCCCCTGCAATTTCTTGCAGGCTGGTTTACTGGTCACAAACTCCTTTCATTTTTGTTTGTCTGGGAAACTTTTGATCTCTCCTTCTATTTTGAATGACAGCCTTGCTGGATAAGGAATTCTTCACTGCATATTTTTCTGATTCAGTACATTGAATATATCCTGCCACTCCTTTCTGGCTGGCCAAGTTTCTGTGGATAGGTCTGCTGCAAACATGATCTGTCTTCCCTTGTAGGTTAGGGACTTTTTTTTCCCTTGTTGCTTTCATGATTTTCTCCTTCCCTGAGTATTTTGTGAATTTGACTATGATATGCGTTGTTGATGGTCGGTTTTTGTTGAATCTAATGGGGGTCCTCTGTGCTTCCTGGATTTTGATGTCTGTATCTTTCCCCAAGTCTGGAAAGTTTTCCACTATGATTTGCTCACATAACCCTTCTACCCCTATTTCTCTCTCTTCCTCTTCTGGGACCCCTATGATTCTGATGTTTTTCCTTTTTAATGAGTCACTGATTTCTCTAATTCTTAAATTGTGCTCTTTTGCCTTAATCTCCCTCTTTTTTCTGCTTCATTATTCTCTATAAGTTTTTCCTCTATATCACTGATTCTCTGTTCTGCCTCACCCATCTTAGCCGCTGCAGCATCCATCCATGACTTCAGCTCAGGTACATCATTTTTTAAATTTTTTTTTTCAACGTTTATTTATTTTTTTTGGGACAGAGAGAGACAGAGCATGAACGGGGGAGGGGCAGAGAGAGAGGGAGACACAGAATTGGAAACAGGCTCCAGGCTCCGAGCCATCAGCCCAGAGCCTGACGCGGGGCTCGAACTCCCGGACCGCGAGATCGTGACCTGGCTGAAGTCGGACGCTTAACCGACTGCGCCACCCAGGCGCCCCACATCATTTTTTATTTCATTCTATTTTTTACTTCTTTCATCTCTGCAGAAAGGGATTCTAATCTATTTTTTACTCCAGCTACTATTCTTATTATCGTGATTCTAAATTCTGCTTCAGACATTTTGCTTGTATCTGTGTTGGTTAAGTAACTGGGTGTTGTGTCTTCCTTCTCTTTTTTTTTCAGTGAATTCCTTTGTTTCATCGTTTTGAAGGAAGAAAATCAATTAATAAGGTAGAGAAATTAATCTTAAACATTAAAATTATAAAATATTAAAATAAAAAAATTAAACACACACACACACACAAATAAAATAAATGATTCTAGATCCTAGGTGTGTTTTGGTCTGGATGTTGAAAGTGGTTTGACAGATTAGAGAAAAAATTGGGGGAAGAAACCACTTGAGAATTTGAAATAATGCATACAGTAAATTAGACTAAAATGAGATGATGGGAGTAAAATAGAATTTAAAAAAATTACACAAAAGTAAATAATATAGTATAAAAAAATAAAGAAAATATTTTAATAAAAATTAAAAATAAAAATGATTTTTTCTCTTTCTGTATTCAAGAAAAATAAAAGAAACAAAAAGAGAAAAAAGAAAAAAAAGGAAACCATTTGAAAATTTGAAAAAGTGAATATACTGTAGTAGATTAAAATAAAATGATGGAAGTAACATGGAATTTGAAAAAATTACAGAAAAGAAAAAAAAACATAGTGAAAACGTAAAGAAAAATATTTGAAATTGAAAATAAAATAAAGTTTTTGTCTTTCTGTATTGAAGAAAAAGAAAAGGGGCGCCTGGGTGGCGCAGTCGGTTAAGCGTCCGACTTCAGCCAGGTCACGATCTCGCGGTCCGGGAGTTCGAGCCCCGCGTCAGGCTCTGGGCTGATGGCTCAGAGCCTGGAGCCTGTTTCCGATTCTGTGTCTCCCTCTCTCTCTGCCCCTCCCCCGTTCATGCTCTGTCTCTCTCTGTCCCAAAAATAAATAAACGTTGAAAAAAAAAATAAAAAAAAAAAAAGAAAAAAAAAAAGAAAAGAAATGAAAAAAGGAAAGGGAAAAAGAAAAAAAAGAAAATCATTTGAAATAACTAAAATAAAATGAAGTAGACTAAAATAAAATGATGGAAGTCAAATAGAATTTGAAAAAATTTATACAAAAGTAAAAAAATTAGTAAAAAAATTAAAGAAAAAAATGTTTAATAAAATTGAAAATAAAAATGAATTTTTTCTCTTTCTCTATTCAAGGAAAAGAAAAGAAGTGAAACAGGAAAAACAAATAGAAAGCTGAATAGATGGGCCTGCTAACAGATTGAAATACAACTGAAATTACTTCATTTTCCCATAGATGTCAGGCTATGAAGAGTTTTATTGTCCATAAACTAAGCAGGAGGTGAGACTTGTGTTCTTGAACAGGGATGTTGGCCCAGTTGGGTGTGGCTTAGTGTAACGGCTCCATTGTCCACTACTTGGCACTGCTAGCCTACTGGGGTGGAGTGTTGTGGTGCTCATAGGTTCATATGTGCATGCGCGGGAGTGGTGAAAATGGCGTCACCCAGCTACCCAGTCTGTAATATCGGAACTCTGTTCTCCTCGATCAGTAATCGTGCACCCGTCCTCTGTCTTCAGCTTTCATCCACTCCCCACTTTTTCACTGTCCGTGACCAGGCCCCAGGCAGTACCTCTCTCCTGAGTTTTGTCTCAGATGCGGCCGTTTTCCCTGGCCCCTTACTTCTGAAGGACTGAGGCTTTGACCTGTTCTGCCCCTCTTCAGGAGGGTCTCACTGAGCAATGGCCAAATGTCGGCTGCATCTGGAATGCTTCCTGGACCCTGATGCTGCTGGTGCCCCAAGACTGCGGCCAGATGCCAGCCCGCCCCAGAAAGAGTTCACAACATAGTGTAGCAGCAGCTTTTCAGGGATTATGGAAAAATCACAACACACATCTGGCACCAGGCTTCATCCTTAATGACCTTGTTCCAGCACCAGCGAATGTGGCTGTTCTCTGGGGCCTGCTGGGACCAGGTGGCTTCAACAGTCTCTACCAGATGGCCTTCCAGCAGTGAAATTGCTTTTCCACGTGTGGCCTAAGAACCTCCCAGACCCCACTCTGCTCCTGAGGACTCACCTTTCCTACCAGATCACTGTCAGTTATCAATCTGCGGAGTTGCAGACTCTGAGCTCCCCTGTTTATAGTCTTAATGGAATTTAAACCCTCTCCTTTCACCTTTCACCTTTCTCCTTTCTCCCTTTTTAGTTTAGTCCCTGTGGCTGTTTCCTATTTTCCACTTTCTCTCCAGCTGCTTTTAGGGGAGTGCTTTTCCCATACTCTCCCCCTATTCTCATCCTCTGCCCACAAAAGCAGCTCCCTGCCTGCTGTGGCTTCTCTCTCCCCAAGTTCACTTCTCTGCACCACATACCTGCTGAATTCTGTGGTTCAGGTTATGCAGATTGTTGTGCTAATCCTCAAATCTGTTTTCTAGGTGTGCAGAATGGTTTAGTGTTGGTCTGGCTGTATTTCATGGATGCAAGACACAAAAAAATTCCATGCTGTTCCACCATCTTGGCTCCTCCCTTGACTTTTCCTTTTGCTGTTTAATTATATGTGTATAGAAATGCAACTAATTTTGGTATGTTGATTTTTATCCTGTGACTTTACTGAATTTCTGTATCAGGTCTAGCATTTTTTTTCATGAAGTCTTTTGTGTTTTCTATGTAGACTATCATGTCATTTTTAAATAGTGAAAATTTGACTTCTTTCCTGTTAATTTGAATGCCTTTTACTTATTTTTCTTGTCTGATTGCTGAGACTAGGATTTCCAATACTATGTTAAATAGTAATGGTGAGAGTGGACATCCATGTTTTGTCCATGAACATAAAGGAAAAGATGTGTTTTTTTTCCTCCCATTAAGGGTAATATTCACTGCGGTTTTTCATACATGTCCTTTATTATGGTGAAGTATGTTCCCACTATCCCTACTTCATTGTAGGCTTACTTTTTTTTTATCATGAATGGATGTAGTACTATGTCAAATGCTTTTTACGCATCTATTGAGGGAATCATATGGTTCTCATCCTTTTTTTATCAATGTGGTTTATCACATTGATTTGTGAATATTGTATGACACTTGAAGCACTAGAATAAGTTACACTTTATTGTATTGTGGTGAATTATTCTTTTATTGTACTGTTGGATTCGATTTGTTAGTATTTTGTTGACAAGTATTGCATCTATGTTCTTCTGGATAGTGACTTAGAGTTCTCTTTTACAGTGGGGTCTTGGTAAGTTTTGGAATCAAGGTAATGTTAGCCTCATAGAATGAGATTTGAAGTAGTTCTTCCATTTCTAATTTTTGGAATAGTTTGAGAAGAATGGGTATTAACTTCCCTTAAATGCTTGGTAGAATTTGCCATTGAAGTCAACTAGCTATGGACTTTTGTTTGTTGGGAGATTTTTTGATTAATGATTCAATTTCTTAGCTGGTTATCTGTCTCTTCCAGTTTTCTATTTGTTTCTGTTTCCTTTTTGGTAGTTTATATGTTTCTAGGAATTTATCCAATTCTTTAAGATTGTCTAATTTGGTGTGGTAAGATGTTTCATGATATTATCTTATTATTGTTTCTATTTCTGTGGTGTTGTTGTTAATTCCTTTCTCTCATTTGTGATTTTATTCATTTGGGTTCTTTTGTTTTTCTTTCTGGTAAGTCTGACTAGGGATTTATCAATTTTATTTATTTTTTCAAAGAACCAGTTCCTGGTTTCATTGATCTGTTTTAATGAATTTTTGTTGCTGTTGTTTCTATATCATTTATTTCTGCTATAATCTTTATTATTTTCTTATTCTGCTGCTGTTCGGCTTCATCTGTTGTTCTTTTTCTAGCTCCATTAGGTGTAAGGTGAGGTTGATTATTTGAGAACTGTCTTTCTTTTTGAGGTAGTGGACTATTGCTATATATTTCCTTCTTATGATCACATTTGCTGCATCTTGAAGATCCAGACCATCGTGTTTTCACTTTCATTTTTTTCCATGTGTTTTTAAAAATCTGTTCTTTAATTTCTTGGTGCAACCATTCATTCTTTAGTAGGATATTCTTTAGCCTCCATGTAATTGTGGTCTTTCCAAATTTTTTTCTTGTGGTTAACTTCAAGTTTCATAGCATTTTGATAAAAAATATATATATACATGGTATAATCTCAATAATTTGGTACTTTTTGTGGCCTGATTTTGACCTAGTATGTGATGTATTCTGCAGAATGCCCCATGAGTACTTGAAAAGAATGTGTGTTCTAATGCTTTGGGATGAAATGTTCTGGATACATACACTAAGTCCATCTGGTCCAGTGTGTCACTCAATGCCATTGTTTGCTTCTTGACCTTTTGCTTACATGATCTGTGCGTGGATGTAAGTGATGTGTAAAATTCCCTACAATTATTGTATTATTATCAATGAGTCCCTTTATGTTTGTTGTTATTTTTTAATATATTTTGTGGCTTCTAGTTTAGGAACATAAAAATTTATACTTGTTAGATCTTTTAAAATAGTCCCCTTTCTATGATATATTGCCCTTATCCATTTTTGGTTTCAGTCTTTGGTTTAAAATCTTATTTGTCTGACAAACGTATTGCTACTATAGCTCTCTTTAACATCTATTTGATGTTAAATATTTCTCCATTTCCTGACTTTCAGATCCATTCTTGCTTCTGGAGACAAGACTGAATTCAATGTACTTTCCTCTTAGGACTGCCTTTGCTGCACCCCGAAGAGTTTTGACTATCGTGTTTTCATTTTCAATTGCTGCAATGTATTTTTTTAATTTCTTCTCTATTTTTTAAATTTTATTTTTTATTTTTTAAAATTTACATCCAAATTAGTTAGCGTATAGTACAACAATGATTTCAGGAATAGATTCCTTAATGCCCCTTACCCATTTAGCCCACCCCCCATCCCACAACCCCTCCAGACACCCTGAGTTTGTTCTCCATATTTATGAGTCTCTTCTGTTTTGTCCCCCTCCCTGTTTTTATATTATTTTTGTTTCCCTTCCCTTATGTCATCTGTTTTGTCTCTTAAAGTCCTCCTATGAGTGAAGTCATATGATTTTTGTCTTTCTCTAACTCATTTCACTTAGCATAATACCCTCCAGTTCCATCCACATAGTTGCAAATGGCAAGATTTAATTCTTTTTGATTTCTGAGTAATACTCCATTATATATACACCACATTTTCTTTATCCATTCATCCATTGATAGACATTTGGGCTCTTTCCATACTTTGGCTATTGTTGATAGTGCTGCTATAAACATGGGGGTGCATGTGTCCCTCAAAACAGCACACCTGTATCCCGTGGATAAATGCCTAGTAGTGCAAATGCTGGGTCATAGGATAGGTCTATTTTTACCTTTTAGAGGAAGCTCCATACTGTTTTCCAGAGTGGCTGCAACAGCTTGCATTCCCACCAACAATGCAGAAGAGATCCCCTTTCTCTGCATCATCACCAACACCTGTTGTTGCCTGAGTTGTTAATGTTAGCCATTCTGACAGGTGTAAGGTGGTATCTCAGTGTGGTTTTGAATTGTATTTCCCTGATGAATGATGTTGAGCATTTTTTCACGTGTCAGTTGGCCATCTGGATGTCATCCTTGGAGAAGTGTCTAGTCATGTCTTTCACCCATTTCTTCACTGGATTATTTTTTTTTGGGGGTGTTGAGTTTAATAAGTTCCTTATAGATTTTTGATACTAACCCTTTATCTGATATGTCATTTGCAAATATCTTCTCTCCATTCTGTCAGTTGTCTTTCCTATTGCTGATTGTTTCCTTCGCTTTGCAGAAGCTTTTTATTTTGATGAGGTCCCAGGAGTTCATTTTTGCTTTTGTTTCCTTTGCCTCTGGAGACATGTTGAGTAAGAAGTTGCTGTGGGCAAGATCAAAGAGGTTTTTGCCTGCTTTCTCCTAGAGGATTTTGATGACTTCCTGTGTTACATTGAGGTCTTTTATCCATTTTATTTTTGTGTCTGGTGTAAGAAAGTGGTCCAGGTTCATTCTTCTGCATGTCACTGTCCAGTTTTCCCAGCATCACTTGCTGAGGACACTGTCTTTATTCCATTGGATATTCCTTCCTGTTTTGTCAAAGATTAGTTGGCCACATGTTTGTGGGTCCATTTCTGGGTTCTCTATTCTGTTCAATTGATCTGATTGTCTGTTCTTGTGCCAGTACCATACTGTCTTGATGATTACATCTTTGTGGTATAGCTTGAAGTTCAGGATTGTGATGCCTCCTCCTTTGGTTTTCTTTTTCAAGACTGCTTTGGTTATTCAAGGTCTTCTCTTGTTCCATACAAATTTTAGGATTACTTGTTCTAGCTCTGTGAAAGAATGCTGGTGTT
The DNA here is from genome assembly GCF_007474595.2 of Lynx canadensis. Lineage (NCBI taxonomy): Eukaryota > Metazoa > Chordata > Mammalia > Carnivora > Felidae > Lynx > Lynx canadensis. The sequence continues at coordinate 65,650,207 of NC_044321.2, read as the reverse complement.
ACTTTGATAGTGATTGAATTGAATATGTAGACTGCTTTCTGTAGTATTGACATTTTAACAATATGTGTTCTTCATATCCAGAAGCAGGGAATCTTTTTCCATTTTTTTGTGTCTTCTTCAATTTCTTTCATAAGTTTTCTATAGTTTTCAGTGTATAGATTTTTCACCTATTCGGTTAGATTTATTCCTAGGTATTTTATGGTTTTTTTATGCAACTGTATAAATAAAATCAAGAATGAGAGAAGAGAAATCACAACCAACACATAGAAATAAAAACAATAATAAAAGAATGTTATGGGCAATTATAGGCCAATAAAATGGGTAATCTGGAAGAAATGACCAAATTCCTAGAAACATATACACAACCAAAACTGAAACAGGAAGAAATAGAAAATTTGAGCAGACCCATAACCAGTAAGGAAATCAAATTAATAATCAAAAATCAGCCAAAAAACAGGAGTGCAGGGCCAGATGGCTTCCCAGGGAAATTCTACCAAACATTTAAGGAAGAGTTAACACTTATTCTCTTGAAGATGTTCCAAAATAGAAATTGAAGGAAAACTTCCAAACTCTTTAAATGAAGCCATCATTACCTTGATTTCAAAACCAGACCGACCCCACTAAAAAGTAAAACTATGGACCAATTTCCCTGACGAACATGGATGCAAAAATCCTCAAGAAGATGTTAGCCAACTGGATCCAACAATACATTTAAAAAATTATTCACCAAAACCAAGTGGGATTTATACCTGGGAGGCAGGGCTGGTTCAATATCCACAAAAGAATTAACATGTTTTATCACATCAATAAAAGAAAAGACAAGAACCATATGATCCTCTAAATAGAGGCAAAGAAAGCATTTGACAAAATACAGTATCCCTTCTTTCTTGATAAAAACCCTGAAAAAAGTAGGTATAGAAGGATCATACCTCGAGATCATAAAAGCCATATATGAATGACATAATGTTAATATCATCATCAATGGGGAAAAACTGAGAGCTTTCCCCCTAAGGTCAGGAACAAGACAGGAATGTCCACTCTCGCCACTGCTATTCAACATACTATTGGAAGTCATAGCCTCTGCAACCAGAAAACGCAAAGAAATAAAAGACATCCAAATCACGCAGGATGAGGTCAAACTTTCACTCTTCACAGATGACATTATAGTCTATAGGAAAAACCCAAAAGATTCCACCAAAAAACTGCTAGAACTGATTCATGAATTCAGCAAAGTTGCAGGATATAAAATCATTGCACAGAAATCGGTTGCATTCCTATACACCAATGAAGCAACTGAAAGAGAAACCAAGGAATCGATCCCATTTATAATTCCTTCTTTAATTTCTTTTTTAACCCATTCATTCTTTAGTAGGATGGCCTTTAACCTCCATATTTTTGAGGACTTTCCAATTTTTTTCCTGTGGTTGATTGCAAGTTTCTTAGCATTGTGATCTGAAAATATGCATGATATGATATCGAATTTTTGTACCTGTTGTGGACTGATTTGTGATCCAGTATGTGATCTGTTATGAAGAATGTTCCATGTGCACTGGAGAAGAATGTGTATTATGCTGCTTTAGAATGAAATATTCTGAATATACCTGTTAAATCCATCTGGTCCAGTGTGTCATACAATACCGCTGTTTCCTTTTTCATTTTCTGCTTACTTAATCTGTCCATTGTTGTCAGTGAGGTATTACAGTCTCTTACTATAATAGTATTATTATCAGTGTGTTTCTTTTGTTTGTGATTCATTGATTTACATATTTGGGTTTCACAGTTTGGGGGTATAAGTATTTACAATTGTTAGATCTTGACTGATAGGCACCTTATTTATGATATGATTCCCTTCTTCATCTCCTGTTACAGTCTTTGTCTTTAATCTAGTTTGTCTGTTGTAAGTATGGCTACTCTGGCTTTCTGTGGACATCTATTAGCACAATAAATGGTTGTCCATCCCTTCAATTTCAATCTGCAGGTGTCCTTAGGTTTAAAATGTGTCCCTTGTAAGCTGTATATAAAAGTTTCTTGTAGTTGTTTTTGTTTCATCCATTCTGCTGCCCTATGTCCTTTGATTGGAGCACTTAGTCCATTTACATTCAGAGTGATTATTTAAAGATATGAATTTAGTGCCACTGTATTACTTGTGATTTTCTGTTTCCATCACTGTATTACCTATAGATTTGGTGTCTCTGCTGATGTTATCTGGTACTTTGTAGTCTTTGCTGCTTTCCATTCAGGGAGTCCTCCTTAAAATTTCTTGCAGGGCTCGTTTAGTGGTCACAAGTTCCTTTAGTTTTTGCTTGTCTGGGAAAGTATTTTTCTCTCCTTTTCTGAATGACAGTCTTTCTGGTACAGGATTTATGGCTGCATATTTTTCCTATTCTGCACATTGAAATTTCCTGCCACTTCCTCCCTACTGGCCTACCATGTTTCAGTGCACAGGTGTGCTACTAACTTTATATGTCTACCCTTTAGGTTAAGGACCTTTTGTTCTTTCAGGATTCTCTCTTTGTATTTATATTTTTGAAGTTCCATTATCATATGTCATGGTGTTGACCTGTTTATGTTGATTTTCATGGGAGATATCTGTGAATATTGGTCTTGGATGGCTGTTTTTTCCCAAGATTAAGGAAGTTTAAAGCTTCAGTTTGCACAAATAAGCCTTCTGTTTCCTTTTCTTTTCCTGCTTCTTCTGGGACTCCTGTAGTACAAATGTTATTACATTAGATGGATTCACTGAGTTCCCAATGTCTAGTATCATCATCCAAGATTTTTTATTCCTTCTTTTGTTTAGCTTCATTATTTTACATAATTCTCTATGTTCTGTATCACTTATTCACTCCTCTGATTCTCCCATCCTTGGGGTCATTACATTGAGTCAGTTAGAATCTTGGTTATTGCATTTTTTTATTTCAGTCTGACTGGTTTTTGGATTTTATCTCTGTGTTGAAAGTATCCCTGATGTGTTATATGCTTTTCTCCATGCCTGTTGGTATCCTTATAATTACTGTTTAAATTCTGGATGAGGCATATTACTTACTTCTGTTTCAATTATTTTTTTCTAAATTTATTTATGTATTTATTTTGAGTGAGAGAGAGAGAGAGAGAGAGAGCACAAGCAGGGGGAGGGGAAGACAGAGAAGGAGAAAGAGAATCCCAAGTAGAATCCATATTGTTATCACAGAGCCTAAAATAGGACTTAAACCCAGAAACCATGAGCTCATGACCTGAACCAAAATCAAGAGTCAGACGCTTAACTGACTGAGATACCCACGTGCCCCTGAACCACCCAGATACACCTTTTGTTTGTTTGTTTCAATTAGATCTCTGGCTATGAACTTTTCTTGTTTCTTTTGGTATCAATTCCTGTGTCTCAGCATTTTGCCTAGGTCTCTGTCTTCTTCTCTTGTGAAGAAAGCCTGTTATGTTCCCTGCTCCTGAGAGTAATGACTTTGTAAAGAGTAAATCACTTAGTAACCAGGGCCTGAAACTTCAGGAGGTGTCTCTAGTGTGTACTGCATGAACTATGTTGCTCTATTTTGACTGTTATATACCTCAGGCCACTTGTGTGCAGAGTTTTTCTTTGCCTGCATCACAGAGTGTTTAGACCTTGTCTGGAGTGTGGTAAATTTTAAATAGCTGTGTCCTGATCTGCTTTCCTGAAGAAACCTGAAGTATCTCTTGGTCTTCTCAGGGAGGTGCCCACTGAGGTGCCCACTTGACAGATAAAAGAAGTCACAGCAGAATTCAGTGGGGTGGGATTTGATGTGAGCAAGTTAGGTAGCCAGTTTTGGCACTGTACTGTTTACTGAAGTTGGCTTATGCTGAAGGGTGGAGAAGAAAAATAGTGTCAGCCCACTTCTTTGTCCCCAGAGAGGGGAATCTGTGCTTGTTGCTTTTAGTAAAACACTTTCAGAGGAGTATATACTTTCCCTTCATACATCACAGGCATTTTTCAGATGGCTGATTTCACACTATCTGTATCTGGGTTGCTTGCCTACCTGGAGCAACACAGCACACCTGTGGCACTACCCGAGCCAGGCCTGTTGACTTAAAATTCCAATCTTCAGGGACCTGGTGTAGCAGGGATCTGTGCTTATCTTATGGTAAAGGTTCTTGGCTCACTGTGACTGATTCAGGTTTGCCACAGAAGGGAAGTTGCACCATAACACAGGGCCGTGGGATTTGGAATAATGAAGCTAAACAGTCAGTGTCCTGGTTAACAGCATTCAGCAGATATCTCTGCTCTTATGTGGGTATATATGTACCCACATAATGGGAAGGGGAGCAAAATGGCACCTTCCACTTCTTTTATCCCCAGAGAGACAATGCCATCTCTCACAGATATGCTTTAAAATGTATAAACAGTATATGCTCTAAAATGCCCCATAGGGGATTCACAGATCATGCAATCTGCACTGTGTTTGCTTGCATCTTCTCCAGAAGCTGTGCATCATCCTCAAGTGTCTATCCAAGCCAAGCCTGGGGACCTCTAAAACTCCAGTCTTTGAGCCACACTAGTTGCAAAAACTCAGGAAATTTAGCCTGTCTCATTTTCCCAGCCTATAGCTTTAAGGTAGCGTCCCCTTGGGCTTATCCCTGTGAAATCCACTTTCTTTTGCTTTTCTCCACAACCAGGGCTCCCTACCATCTGCAGCACCTGCTATCCATTTCTTTCCCAAAACCATATCTGCACATTTTCTACCTTCCTTGAGGTGGACTCTTCTCTCCCTCTGATTGTGTAGTACATTCTATCAGTTCTCGGATTGAATTCTTGTGTATTCAGAATGATTGGATACTTATCCAGTTGTGTTTGAGGGACTAAGGTCCTTATACTATGCCACCATCTTATTTCCCACTGAATCTGGCTTATTTATTTAACATAATGTTTTCAAAGGTCATCTATATTGTAACATTGTAAGATCTTGATTCTTTTTTATGGCTGAATAATATTCCCTGTTACATATATACCACATTTTTTATTTATCCATTATTTTCTTGATGGACACATGCATTGTTTCCACAATTTAGCTATGGTAAATAATGCTGCAATGAGCATTGGTGCACAAGTATCTTTTTGAGTTACTTTTCAATTACTTTGGATATACAGTAGTCCTCATTTTTTGCAGTTTTGTTTTTTACATTTTCAGTTATCTACAGTCAGTTGTGGTCTGTAAACAGATAATATATCTTCTAATGTATCATCAAAAGGTCAATATTACTCTAAAACCATGTTACAATGCCTACATCATTCACTTCACTTCATCTCATTACATTGGCATTTTACCATCTCATATTATCACAAAAAGAAGAGAGAAAGTACACTACAGTATTTTGAGACACAGACCATATTCACATAACTTTAATGACAGTAAATTGATATAATTAATGTATTATATTATCATTGTTAATCATTTGCTGTTATTAATTTATAAATTAAGTTTTGTCAAAGGTATGTATTTATAATAAAAAAACTATATATATATATATATATATATGGTTAAATACCATCTGTGTTTTCACTTGGGGTCATAGGACATATACCCATAGATAAGGGGACTACTGTATTCCTAGGAATACAAATACTGGGTGGTATGAAACCAACAGACTGTTTTCACTGGCAATATTATTTCACATTAACAAATGCTATATAAGAGTTCTAATTTCTCCACATTCTCATTAAAATTGTTTTTCTTTCTTTTTTTAAATTATAGCCATCATAATGGGCAAGAAGTAGTTTCTCATTTTGATACGAATTTTTCATTTCACTAACAATAATGATGCTGAGTATATTAACATGTGTGTGCTGGTCATTTGTATTTTTTTGTTAAAAGACATAATTATGCAAGCAATTCCCCATAATTTAAATATATTGCTTGACATTTTAATTGAGTTGTAGGGGTTCTTTGTATATTCTGGATATTAAACCATTATCATATATATCATGTCCAAATATTTTCATGTATTGTCCAAGATGGCTTTTCATTTTCTTTTATTTAAAATTTTTATTTTAGTTAACATAAACTATTATATTAGTTTCAGGCGTACAATATAGAATTCAACAATTCCATACATCATCCGGTGCTCATCACAAAAAGTGTACTCCATAATTCCAATCACTTTTTTAACCCATCTCCCCACCCACCTCCTCTCTGGTAAACATCACTTTGTTCTCTATAATTATGAGTCTATTCCTTGGTTTCTCTCTCTGTGTATGTCTTTTTTCCATTGGTTCCTTTGTTTTGTTTCTTAAATTCCACATATAAGAGAAATCATATGGTATGTGCCTTTCTCTTACTGACTTATTTCACTTATTATATTCTCTAGCTTCACCCACGACACTGCAAATGGAATGGCAAGACTTGGTTCTTTTTCATGGCTGAAAGCTAGGGAATATACAGTATATATATATATATATATATATATATATATACTCTGTTCAAAAATCAATGGAAACTTGGCCTGGAGTATAATTTGGCTATTGTAAATAATGTTGCCACAACATAGGGGTGAATGTATACCCTTTGAATTAATGTTTTTGTATCTTGGGGCAAATACTTATATGTTGAGGTATGTCCCTTCTAAACCTACTTTTTTGAGGATTTTTATCATAAGTGTTTGTTTTACTTTGTCAAATGCTTTTTCTGTGTCTATTGTAATGAACATATGGTTCTTAGCCTTTCTCTTATAATTTGGTGTATCATGTTGATTCATTTGTGAATATTGAACTACCTTTGCAACCCAAGAATATATCACACTTGATCATGGTGAATAATTTTTTTTAATTTGTTGTTAGATTCAGCTCTCTAGAATTTTGTTGATGAATTTTGCATCTGTGTCTATCAGACATTGACCTGCAGTTGTCTTTTTCAGTGGTAAATTTATCTGGTTACTTTAGGAACAGGAGACATAATAGGATTTCCTAAGTAACATGTGTGGTGGAGAATTTAAGGCAGCAAGCATAAGAATGGTCATGGAGCTTGAGACAAGAATAGAAAACATCTGGACAATCCTTACCACAGAGATAAAACTTTAAAAAGTATCAATAAGAGATAAAGAGTGCAATAAATGAGATTAGAAACAAGTTTTATTTAATGAACAGCAAGCTGAAAGAAACAGAGGAGCAAGTTAGTGACCTATAACACACAAAAAAGGAAAGTAATGAAGCTGAACAAAAAAGAAAAAGAATCATGCAAAACAAGAATAGAGTTAGGAAACTCAGTGAATCCATCAAACATAATAAAGATTTTAGGAGTCCCAGATGAAGAAGAGAGAAAGGAAGCAGAAAAATTATTGAAATAAATAATAGCTGAAAATTTCACTAATCTGGGAAAGAAAACAGATTTCTAGATGTAGGAGGCATAGAGAACTCCCATCAAAATCAACCAAGCAGGCCAACACCAAGACATATGTTAAGTACATTTGTAAGATATAGTGATAACAAAAACAAACATACAAAAAACTTAAAAGCAGCAAGACAGTGGTGCCTGAGTGGCTCAGTCACTTGAGTGTCCAACTATTGATTTCAGTTCGGGTCATGATTTCATGGTTCATGGAATTTAACCCCACTTTGGGCTCTGAACTGACAGCATGGAGAATGCTTGGGATTCTCTCTCTCCCTCTCCCACCCTCAAAATTAATTAATTAATTAAAAAAAAAAGCAAGAAGGCGATCTTGGATCCTGCAGTGGAGGGACAACACACAACAGCCTCATGAGTGTCCTCTCTCACCACAGAGCCTGGCTCTCTCTCCCCTGTGGCCCAGCCTTCCTGTCCCAGTTGAGAAACTGGAGGTAAGGTCAGTGACCTGAGGCTCACAGGCCCTGGGGCATGTGGTATAAACACGGTTGGACCTGCCCTGCAGTCGTGGTGTTTCCTGTGTCATTAGGTCAGGCTATTTAGTCCTGAGAAGAGTATTTTTTTAGAGAGAAAACAGAAGATTGTGGCGTAGGAGGATGCTGCGCTCACCACGTCCTGCTGATACTATAGATTCCACCCACATCTGCCTAAATAACCCATAAAAATTCCAGAAGACTAGTAGAACGGACTCTCCAGAGCCAAGCATAGACAAGAGGCCCATGGAAGAGGGTAGGAAGGGCGGAGAGGCAGTGCATACTACATGGACTGGCAGGAGGGAGCTGGGGCAGTGGAGGAGCAGCCTGCCTGGCAAGGCAGAGCCCCCGAGTCTGGCTTGCAAAAGCAGAGGGGCCAGATGGAGTGTCTTCTGACAGCCAGTGGGACTGAACAATTGGAATGTTACAAGTCAACAGCTCTGCTCGGAGAGTGGGAGGGTAGAGGAAAATGGGAGGGGGATTTGTTGACCCCCGGAGGACAGAGCTCAGCTTGGCTGGAAACAAAGGAGCTCACCAGCGCCATCTCCCTCGCCAATCCCCCAGCCAAAATCCCAAAGGGAACCAGTTCTGTCACGAACTTGTTTACACCATGCAAACACCCAACACTGTGCTTCTGTGGATCCATCTCTCTGACGGGTCTGCCTCCCTCCTGGTGCCACAGGGCTCCTCCTGAAGCACACCATCAAAGGCAAAGTGAGCTGAGCCTGCCCCTCCCCCCCCAAACCCCCCCCCCCCCCGTGCACCTTGTGGATCTACCCTGGCTAATACACCAGATCCAATCGAAGAAGCACCACAAGCCTAGCAGTGTGTAAGTAGCCTAGACGGGGGCCAAACCACTCCACAGTGAGTCCTGCCCCTGGGAGAGGGGAAGATAAGGTACACACCAGTCTGACTGTGGCCCCAGCGGTGGGCAGGGGGCAGACATCAGGTCTGACTGCAGCCCCACCCACCAATGCAAGTTAATCCAGACAGCACAGAGGAAGAGCCCCGCAGTTCGTGCCACTCCAGGGACTATCCAAAATGACAAAATGGAAGAATTTTCCTCAAAAGAATCTCCAGGAAGTAGTAACAGCTAACGAACTGACCAAAAACGATTTAAGCAATATAACAGAAAATGAATTAAAATAATAGTCATAAAATTAATCAATGGGCTTGAAACAAGTATAAAGGACAGCAGAGAATCTATTACTACATAGATCAAGGGACTAAGAAAGTCAGGAGGAGCTAAAACATTCTATAAATGAGCTGCAAAATACAATGAAGGCGATGACAGCTCAGGTTGAAGAGGCAGAGGAGAAAATAGGTGAATTAGAAGATAAAATTATGGAAAAAAGGAAGCTGAGAAAAAGAGAGATAAAAAAATCCAGGAGTATGAGGGGAGAATTAGACAACTAAGTGACACAATTAAATGTAATTACATACGTATAATTGGGATTCCAGAGGAGGAAGAGAGAGGGAAAAGTGTTGAAGGTGTACTTGAAGAAATCATAGCTGAGAACTTCCCTGATTTGGAGAAGGAAAAAGGCACTGAGATCCAAGAGGCACAGAGAACTCTCTTCAGACATAACTTGAATTGATCTTCTGCACAAAATATCATAGTGAAACTGGCAAAATACAAGGATAAAGAGAAAATTCTGAAAGCAGCTAGGAACAAACATGCCCTAACATATAAGGGGATACTGATAATACTAGTGACGGATCTATCTACTGAAACGTGCCAGGCCAGAAAGGAATGGCAGGAAATCTTCAATGTGATGAACAGAAAAAAATAGGCAGCCAAGAATCCTTTATCCAGCAAGTCTGTCATTTAGAATAGAAGGAGAGATAAATATCTTCCCAAACAAACAAAAACTGAAGGAATTCATCACCACTAAACCAGCCCTACAAGATATCCTAAGGGGGATCCTGTGAGACAAGGTACCAGAGACATCACTGCAAGCATGAAACCCACAGACATCAAAAGGACTCTAAATCCTTATCTTTATAATAACACTGAATGGAAATGGATTAAATATTCCAACCAAAAGACATAGGGTATCAGAATGGATAAAAAAAAAAAAGACCCATCTATTTGCTGTCTACAAGACACTCATTTTAGACCTGAGGACACCTTCAGATTGAAAGTGAGGGGATGGAGAACTATCTATCATGCTACTGGAAGTCAAAAAGAAAGCTGGAGTAGACATACTTATATCAGACAAACTAGACCTCAAATTAAAGGCTGTAACAAGAGATGAAGAATGGAATTATATAATCATTACAGGGTCTATCCATCAGGAAGAGCAAACAATTATAAATGTCTATGAACCGAATACGGGAGCCCCCAAATATATAAACCAATTCATCACAAACATAAGCAACCTTATGATAAGAATGTGGTAATTGCAGGGGACATTAATACTCCACTTACAACAATGGATAGATCATCTAGACACACGGTCAATAAAGAAACAAGGGCCCTGAATGAGACATTGGATCAGATGGACTTGACAGATATATTTAGAACTCTCATCCCAAAGGAACAAAATATACTTTCTTGTCGAGTGCACATGGAACCTTCTCCAAGATAAATCACATACTGGATCACAAAACAGCCCTTCAAAAGTATACAAGAAATTGAGATCATACCATGCATACATACAAACCAGAATGCTATGAAGCTTGAAATCAACCACAGGAAAAAGTCTTGGAAACGTCCAAAAGCATGGAGGTTAAAGAACACCCTACTAAAGAATGAGTGGGTCAACCAGGCAATTAGAGAAGAAATTAAGAAATATATGGAAACAAATGAAAATGAAAATACAACCATCCAAACACTTTGGGATGCAGCAAAGGCAGTCCTGAGAGGAAAATACATTGCAATCCAGGCCTACCTCAAGAAACAAGAAAAATCCCAAATATAAAATCAAACAGCACACCTAAAGGATATAGAAGCAGAACATCAAAGACACCTGAAACCCAGCAGAAGAAGAGAAATAATAAAGATCAGAGCAGAAATAAGCAATATTGAATCTAAAAAAAAAAAAAAAACTGTAGAGCAGATCAATGAAACCAAGGGTTGGTTTTTTGAAAAAATAAACAAAATTGATAAACCTCTAGCCAGGCTTCTCAAAAAGAAAAGGGAGATGACCTAAATAGATAAAATCGTGAATTAAAATGGAATTATTACAACCAATCCCTCAGAAAGACCAGCAATTGTCAGGGAATACAATGAAAAATTATATGCCAACAAACTGGACAACCTGGAAGAAATTGACAACTCTTAAACACCCATAAACTCCCCAAACTCAAACAGGAATTAATAGAAAGCATGAACTGACCAATAACCAGTGAAGAAATTGAATCAGTTATCAAAAATCTCCCAAAAAATAAGAGTCCAGGGCCAGAGGGCTTCCCAGGATAATTTGATGAGACATTTAACGCAGAAATCATACCTATCCTTCTCAAGCTATTCCAAAAAATAGAAAGGGAAGGAACATTTCCAGACTCATTCTATGAAGCCAGCATTACTTTGATTCCTAAACCAGACCCTTAGCAAAAAAAGAGAACTACAGGCCAATATCCCTGATGAATATGGATGCAAAAATTCTCAATAAGATACTAGCAAATCGAATTCAACGGCATATAAAAAGAATTATTCACCATGATCAAGTGGGATTCATTCCTGGACTGCAGGGCTGGTTCAACATTTGCAAATCAATCAATGTGATACATCACATTAATAAAAGAAAACATAAGAACCATATGATCCTGTCAATCGAGGCAGAAAAAGCATTTGACAAAATTCAGGATCCTGTCTTAATAAAAACCCTCGAGAAAGTCGGGATAGAAGGGACATACTTAAGCATCATAAAAGCCATTTATGAAAAGCCCACAGCTAATATCATCCTCAATGGGGAAAAACTGAAAGCTTTTTCCCTGAGATCAGGAACACGACAGGGATGCCCACTCTCACTGCTGTTGTTTAACATACTGTTGGAAGTTCTAGCATCAGCAATCAGACAACAAAAGGAAATCAAAGGCACCAAAGTTGGCAAAGATGAAGTCAAGCTTTCACTTTTGGCAGATGACATGATACTATACATGGAAAATCCGATATACTCCACCAAATGTCGGCTAGAACTGATACATGAATTCAGCAAAGTTGCAGGATACAAAATCAATGTACAGAAATCAGTTGCATTCTTATACACTAATAATGAAGCAACAGAAAGACAAATAAAGAAACTAATCCCATTCACAATTGCACCAAGAAGCATAAAATACCTAGGAATAAACTTGACCAAAGATGTAAAAGATCTGTATGCTGAAAACTACAGAAAGCTTTTGAAATAAATTGAAGAAGGTATAAAGAAATGGAAAAACATTCCATGTTCATGGATTGGAAGAGTAAATGTTGTTAAAATGTCAATACTACCCAAAGCTATACACACATTCAATGCAATCCCAATCAAAATTATGGCAACATTCTTCTCTAAGCTAGAGCAAGTAATTCTAAAATTCATATGGAACCACAAAAGGTCCCGAATAGCCAAAGTAATTTTGAAGAAGAAGACCAAAGCAGGAGGCATCCCAATCCCAGACTTTAGCCTCTACTACAAAGCTGTCATCATCAAGACAGCATGGTATTGACACAAAAACAGACACATAGACCAATGGAATAGAATAGAAACCCCAGAACTAGACCCACACAAGTATGGCCAACTCATCTTTGACAAAGCAGGAAAGAATATCCAATGGAAAAAAGACAGTCTCTTTAACAAATGGTGCTGGGAGAACTGGACAGCAACATGCAGAAGGATGAAACTAGACCACTTTCTTACACTATTCACAAAGATAAACTCAAAATGTATGAAGGGCCTGAATGTGAGACAGGAAACCATCAAAACCCTACAGGAGAAAGCAGGAAAAAACCTCTCTGACCTCAGTCACAGCAATTTCTTACTTGACACATTCCCAAGGGCAAGGGAATTAAAAGCACAAATGAATTATTGGGACCTCATGAAGATAAAAAGCTTTTGCACTGCAAAGGCAACAATCAACAAAACTAAAAGGCAACCAACAGATGGGAAAAAATGTTTGCAAATGACATATCAGACAAAGGGCTAGTGTCCAAAATCTATAAAGAGCTCACCAAACTCCACACCCGAAACAAATAACCCAGTGAAGAAATGGGCAGAAAACATGAATAGACACTTCTCTAAAGAAGACATCCAGATGGCCGACAGGCACATGAAAAGATGCTCAACGTCGCTCCTTATCAGGGAATTACAAACCAAAACTACACTCAAATATCACCTCACGCCAGTCAGAGTGGCCAAAATGAACAAATCAGGAGACTATAGATGCTGGAGAGGTTGTGGAGAATCGGGAACCCTCTTGCACTGTTGGTGGGAATGCAAACTGGTGCAGCTGCTGTGGAAAACAGTGTGGAGGTTCCTCAAAAAATTAAAAACAGACCTACCCTATGACCCAGCAGTAGCACTGCTAGGAATTTACCCAAGGGATACAGGAGTGCTGATGCATAGTGGCACTTGTACCCCAATGTTTATAGCAGCACTCTCAACAATAGTCAAATTATGGAAAGAGCCTAAATGTCCATCAACTGATGAATGGATAAAGAAATTGTGGTTTATATACACAATGGAATACGACATGGCAATGAGAAAGAATGAAGTATGGCCCTTTGTAGCAACGTGCATGGAACTGGAGAGTTTCATGTTAAGTGAATTAAGTCATGCAGAGAAAGACAGATACCATACATTTTCACTCTTGTGTGGATCCTGAGAAACTTAACAGAAGTCTATGGGGGAGGGGAAGAAAAAAAAAAGAGGTTAGAGTGGGAGAGAGCCAAAGCATAAGAGACTGTTAAAAACTGAGAAGAAACTGAGGGTTGATGGGGGGGTGGAAGGGAGGGGAGGGTGGGTGATGGGTATTGAGGAGAGCACCTTCTGGGATGAATACTGGGTGTTGCATGGAAACCAATTTGACAATAAATTTCATATTAAAAAAATAAGCAACAAGGCAAAAGAAGTCCTTAACTTACAAGGGGAGACACATAAGGTTAGCTGGAGATTTATCAACAGAAACTTATAAGGCTAGTAGGAGGCAGCATACTATATCCAAAGTGTTGAATGGGAAAGCCTGTAGGAATTAGTAATATATTTGCAAGGCTATCATTCAGAATACAAGGAGAGAGAAAAAGTTTCCCAGACAGAGAAAAAAAAAAAAAAAAAAAAAAAGCAGTCCTTGACCACAAAACCAGTCCTGCAAGAAATATTTAAAGGGAACCCTTTGAATGGAAACAGAGACCAAAAGTGACAAATACAAGAAAGGATCAGAGAAATAAATAGAAACAATGACAAAACAAATAATAAAATGGCACTAAGTACATATCTAGCAATAATTATTTTGTATGTAAATGGACTAAATGCTCTAATCAAAAGAAACTGAGTTTCAGAATGGATAAATAAATAATACTAATCTATATTCTGCCTACAAATGTCTCATTCTACACCTAAAAACACCTGGAGATTGAAAGTGAGGGAACAGAGAAATATTTATCATGCAAATGTGTGTCAAAGGAAAGCCATAGTACCAATACTTATATTCTACAAAGAAAATTTTAAAACAAAGAATCTAAAGAGTACAAAAAGGTAATTATATAACAAATGTATCAATTCAACTAGAAGATATAACAATTTTACATGTTTATGCAGCCATCATTGAAGTACCAAAATATAGGAAGCAGTTAATAACAAACATAAAGCACCGAATTGATAATAATGTAATAATAGTAGGGGGCTTTAACACCCCAGGTACATCAAAGGACAGATCATCTAAGCAGAAAATAAACAAGAAAGCAGTCGCTCTGAATGACAAACTGTACCAGATGGACTTAATAGGTGTACTCAGAACATTTTATCTAAAAGAACAGAATACACATCCTTTTCAAGTGCCCATGGAATATTGTCCAGAATAGATTACATATTAGGTCACAAATCAGTCCACAACAAGTACAAAAAGATTAAAGTCAGGCAGTGCAGCTTTTGTGACCACAAAACTATGAAACTAGAAGTTAGCCACAAAAAAATATCTGGAAAGACCACAAATACATGGAGGATAAACAACATGCTACTAAACATTAATAGGTCAACCAGGAAATCAATGAATAAACAAAGATACATGGAGACAAAAGAAAATG
The DNA here is from genome assembly GCF_007474595.2 of Lynx canadensis. Taxonomy (NCBI): domain Eukaryota; kingdom Metazoa; phylum Chordata; class Mammalia; order Carnivora; family Felidae; genus Lynx; species Lynx canadensis. The sequence continues at coordinate 65,635,148 of NC_044321.2, read as the reverse complement.
AAAACACCACAGTATAAATCCTTTGGGATGTATCAAAAGCTGCCCTAAGAACTATATAACAATACTGATCTTCTTTAAGTTGCAAGAAAAACCTTAAATAAAAAGTATAACTGTAAACCTAAAAGAGCTAAAAACAGAACACAAAAGGACTAAAACCAAAAGAAGGATGATATAATAAATTTAGAGCATAAATAAATGTTACAGAACCTTAGAAAACAATAGAATAGATTAATGACAGTGGGAGCTGAGTTTTTGAAAAAAAAAAAAAGTTAATAAAACTGATAAGCCTCAAAGTAGACTTGTCAAAAAGAAAGGAGATAAGATCCAATAAGTAAGTAAGTGGGTAAGTAAGAAAGTAAATAAATAATAAAATAAAATAAAATAAAATAAAATAAAATAAAATAAAATAAGGAGAAATAACAACCAACACCAGGAAATAAAAAATAATTATGAGACTATTATGAAAAAAATATATGCCAAAAAATTAGACAGCCTGGAAGACATGGACAAATTCCTAGAAACATATAAACTACCAAAACTAAAATAGGAGGAAATAGAAAACTTGAACAGACCAATAACTGGCAATGAAATTGAATCAGTGATCAGAAAACCCCCAGCCAACAAAAGTCTAGAACTATGTGACATGACTTCATAGCAAATTCTACCAAACATTTAAAGTAGAGTTAATACAGATCTCTCAAATTATTTGGAAAAATAAAAAAGGAAGGAAAACCCAAGTTAATTCTATGAGGCTAGCATTGCCCTGATACCAAACCATTTAAAGACACCACTAAAACGATAACTACATGACAATGTACTTGATGAACATGCATATGAAAATTTTTAAATAAAATACTAGCAAACCGAATCTAACAATACACTAAAAAATCATTCTCACCACAATTAAGTGTGATTTATTCCTTGGTTGCAAGGGAAGTTCAATATTCACGAATCAACATGATGGATCACATTTGATAAAATAGAGAATTAGAACTATATTATTGTTTCAATTCATGCAGAAAAAGCAGTTGATAAAGTACACCATCCATTAATGAAAAAAAAAATACTTAGACCAAGTAGGTTTAGAGGGAAAATACCTCAACATAATAAAGACCATATTTGAAAAACCCACAGCTAATATCATCTCAATGGGGAAAAACTGAGAATTTTCCTCTACTGTCAGGAGCAAGACAGTGATGTCCACTGTCATCACCCTTAATTAATATAGTACTGAAAGTCTTAGTCACAGCAATCAGAAAACAAAAATAAACAAAAGGAATTCAAATCAATAAGGAAGAAATAAAACTTTCAGCATTTGTAGATGACATGATACTATATATAGAAAACCCCAAAGACTTCACCAAAAAAGTCCTGCTAGAACTGATACACAAATTCAGTAAATTCACAGAATATAAAAATCAATATACAGAAATCTGTTGCATTTCGGGGGCACCTGGGTGTCTCAGTTGATTAAGTTTCTGACTCTTGATTTCAGTTCAGGTCATGGTATCACAGCTGGGAGATTAAGCCCGTGCTTTCTCTCTCTCTCTCTCTCTCTCTCTCTCTCTCTCTGTCAAAAAAGAAAAAGATCTTGGAGTACCTGGGTGGCTTAGTCAATTAAGGATCCAGACTCCTGATTTCAACTCAGGTCATGATTTTGTGATTCATGAGATCAAACCCCATGTCCAGCTCTGTGTTGGAAGCCTGGAGTCTACTTGGGATTCTCTCTCTCCTTCTATCTGCCCCTCCCCAGCTGACATGCTCCATAAATAAATAAATAAATTAATTAATTAATTAATACCTTTTAAAAAAGCAATCTGTTATGTTTATACAACAATAATGAAGCAGCAGAAAGAGAAAATAAGGAAATAATCCCATTTATAATTGCACCAAAACAATCAGATACCTAGGGATAATCTTAACCAAAGAGGTGAAAGACCTGTACTCTGAAAATAATAAAAAACACTGATGAAAGAAATTGAAAGTGACACAAAGAAATAGGAAGACATTCTATGCTCATGGATTGGACGTACAAATATTGTTAAAATGTTTATACTAACCAAAGAAATCTACACATTCAATGCAAGATTGAATACCCCATCAGAATACCAAAAGCCTGTTGCACATTGGTAGAATAAAACATCCTAATATTTTTATGAAACCATAAATAATCAGAATAACCAAAGCAATCTTGAAAAAGAAAAACAAAGCTGGAAACATCACAATTCCAGACGTCAAGTTATATTACAAAGTTGCAGTAATCAAAATAGTATTGTACTAGCACAAAAATAGACACATAGATCAACAAAACAGAACAGAAAACCCAGAAACAAACCCACAAGTATGTGGTCAATTAATATTTTACAAAGCAGGAAAGAATATGCAATGGGAAAAATACAGTCTCTTCAACAAATGGTGTTGGGAAAAGTGAACAGTAACATGCAAAAGAATGAAACTGGAGCACTTTCTTACACCATTCACAAAAATAAATTCAAAATTATTAAAGACTTAAATTTGAGACCTGAAACCATAAAAATCCTAGAAGAGATCACAGTCAGTAACTTTTTTGATATGGACCATAGCAACTTCTTTCTAGATATGTCTCCTGAGGTGAAAGAAATAAAAGCAAAACTAAACTATTGAGACTTCATCAAAATAAAGTGTTTCTGCACAACAAAGAAAACAATTGACAACACTAAAATTCAACCTACGAAGTGGGGGAAGAGATTTGCAAATGGCATATATGATAAAGGGTTAGTATCTAAAATATATAAAGAACTTATAAAACTCCACAGCCAAAAAAAATGAATAATACTTTTAAAAAAAATCAACAGAATACGTGAATAGACAGATTTTTCAAAGAAGACATAGATATGGCCAAAAGACACATGAAAACATGTTCAACATTACTGATCAGCTGGGAGATTCAAATCAACACTAAAATGAGATATCACCTCACCTCTGTCAGAATGACTTAAATCAACATCACAAGAAACAAGTGTTGGTGAGGGCATGGAGAAAAGGGAACCATCTTGCACTGTTTGTGGGAATGCAAAATGGCAAAGCCACTCTGGAAAATAGTATGGAGATTCCTCAAAAAGTTAAAATTAGAACTACCCTATTATTCAGCAATTGCACTACTAGATATTCATCCAAATAATACAAAAATACTGATTTGAAGGGACACACGTATCCTAGTGTTTATAGTAGTATTATCCACAATAGCTAAATTATGGAAATAGCCTGTGTCCATGGACTGATGAGTGCATAAAGAAGTGGTATATATACACAGCAGAATATTATTCAGCTTCAAAAAAAAAGGAATAGGGGCGCCTGGGTGGCGCAGTCGGTTAAGCGTCCGACTTCAGCCAGGTCACGATCTCGCGGTCCGGGAGTTCGAGCCCCGCGTCAGGCTCTGGGCTGATGGCTCGGAGCCTGGAGCCTGTTTCCAATTCTGTGTCTCCCTCTCTCTCTGCCCCTCCTCCGTTCATGCTCTGTCTCTCTCTGTCCCAAAAATAAATAAACGTTGAAAAAAAAATTAAAAAAAAAAAAAAGGAATAAAATCTTTCTATTTGCAACCACGTGGATAGAGATAGTCAGTATTATGCTAAGCAAAATAAGTCAGTCAGAGAAAGACAAATACCATATGATTTCACTCATTTGTGGAATTTAAGAAGCAAAACCAATGAGCAAAGGGGAAAATAAGAGAGAAGCAAACCAAGATATAGACTCCTAACTCTATAGAAGACACCAATGACAATGAAAAACAAAGTAGGTGGAGTGATGGGTTAAATAGGCGATGAGGATTAAGGCGCGTGCTTGTTGTGATGAGCACCGGGTGTTTTATGAAAGTGTTGCATCACTATATTTTATGTATGAAACTCATATTATACTGTATGTCAACTATCTGAAATTTAAATAAAATTAAAAAAATAGAATGTGTATTCCTCTCAGGATGTATTCTTCTGAATTTATCTGTTATGTCCATCTGGTCTAGTTTGTCATCCAAAGTCATTGTTCCCTTGTTTTTTCTCTTTAGATCATCTGTCCATTGATGTCAATAGGGTGTTAATGTCCTTTAATATTATTGTATTGTTTTTTTCTTCCAAGTTTTTGTTTAAATTCAAGTTAGTTAACATATAGTGTAATAACGGTTTCAGGCATAGAGTTTAGTGATTTATCACTTACATATAACACCCAATTCTCATCACAACTGCACTCCTTAATGACCATCAACCATTTAGCCTATCCCCTACCCACCCCCCTTCCAGCAAACCTGTTTGTTCTTATAGTTAAGAGTCTCTTATCATTTGCCTCCCTCTCTGTTTTTATCTTATTTTTCCTTCCCTTCTCCTATATTAATGTATTTTATTTCTTAAATTCCACATATGAGTGAAATTATATGAGATTTTTCTTTCTCTGACTGACTTATTTTGCCTAGCCTAATACACTCTAGTTCCATCCACATTGCTTCAGATGGAAATATCTCATTTTGCTTTATTAACTGTTTTATGTATTTGGTTGCTCCACTGCTGGGTGCATAAATGTTTACAATTGTTTTATCTTCTTTTTGGATTGTCCTTTTAATTATTGTATATTGTGTCCCTCTTTGTCTCTTGTTACAGTTTTTGTTTTAATGTTTGCTTTGTTCAGTAGAATTATTGCTACTATGGCTTTCTTTTGACATCCATTTGCATTATACATTTTTCTCCACCCCCTATATTTTAATCTGTAGGTATCTTTTTTAAATTTTTTTAATGTTTATTTATTTTTGAGACAGAGACAGAATGTGAGTGGGTTAGGGGCAGAGAGAGGTAGACACAGAATCCGAAGCAGTCTCCAGGCTCTGAGCTGTCAGCACAGAGCCCCATGCAGAGCTCGAACCCACAAGCTATGAGATCATGACCTGAGCCGAAGTTGTATGCTCAACTGACTGAGCCACCCAGGCACCCCAATCTGTAGGTATCTTTAGGTGTAAAATGTGTCTATTGTAGGCAGCATATAAAGGAGTCTGTTTTTGTTTTACCCATTCTTTCACCCTAGATCTTTTGTTTAGGGCATTAGTCTATTTACATTCGAAGTAATTATATATATATAATATATATATATATAGTTATAGTTATTTTAGTGCTTGTTTTGTGGTTGTTTCTGAAGTTTTTCTCTTATTTTTTCTTGTCTTTCTCTCTTTCATGTTTTGCTTATTTTCCTTAGTGATATATTTAGACTTCTTTCTCTTTATTCTTTGCATATTATTAGTAGTTTCTGATTTATGGTTACCATCAAGTTTGTAAATAAATTATTCTGCATATGGTTGTCTATATTAAGTGGATGATATTTTAAAGTTGAACTCATTCTTTATTCATCACCTCTTCGTGTTTTAGGTATATGACATCATATTTTGCATCCTCTCATTTTGTGAACTCTGATTTTTTTAAAAAGATATTCACTTTTATTAATTTTGTGTTTTCTACCTTCATACTGTCACTTTTTTTCCTGTCCTTTCTACTCAAAGTGTTCCCTTTAATATTTGTTGCAGGGCTGGTTTAGTGATCATAAATTTCTTTAGTTTTTGTTAATCTAAGAAACTCTATCTTTTCTTCTATTCTTAATGATAGCATTGTTGGGTAGGATATTTTTTGCTACAAATTTTTCCCATTCAGAATTTCTCTGCAACCATTGCTCCTTACCCACCACAGGGGCCATGATTTGTTTCTCCACCAAACTACATGTCCACACTTCTTACCTTCTTCAATGTGTCATCTTCTGTACCTTTAGTTGTGGAATTTGTTCTGCCAGTCATCCAGTAATTTTCTCAGTATTTAGGATTACTTGATAGTTATTTATTTGTATGCGTAGGATAAGGAGAGCCTAACATCCTACTCTGCTACCATCTTCCTCTCCATCTTTTCATTTTCTTAATAATGCCTTTGACACACAAAGATTTTACTTTTGATGCAGTCCTGTGTATCTATTTTATCTTTTAGTGATTATGCTTTTGTTGTCTGATCTAAGAATCTATATCCAATGCAAGGTTATGAAGATTTATCCTTATGTTCACTTCTAACAATTTTATAGTTTAGCTCTAAAATTTAGGTCATTGATATATTTTTAGTTTTTTTTTATATAGTGTGATATGGAATTGCAGTTTTGTTATTTTGTATGTGTATATGCAGTTGTCTTGGCACCACTTGTTAAAGAAACTTGTCTTTCCCTTGCTGAATTTTAAAAATTAATGGAAAGTCAATTGGCCAGACAGTAATATCAGCAAAATCAAAGACTGAAAAGATCTGAACTCCTGCTCACCTATGGAAGCATCAAAAACAAAAAACAACAACCAAAAACTGGCTGAACTCTCTTTATTGTAGTTCTAGAAAACATTCAAGTCTTTAGAAACCAAATGACTACACAATAAAGAAAAAGCCACTTTCAAAACAGTAGAAAGCTTAATAACTTTTATTTGCTCTTAGCCCTGAAACAAGAGGTATCAGAGCATACCTTTTTTTTTGCAGTGTTCTACCCTGTGAGATGACTGAAGGAATGGTCTGTCTTGCTTAACTCAGGTGTCAGCCAAGCAAAACTGATTGACACTGCTTGTGAACACTGTGGCAAGACTACAGAACTGAATGTATCTGGGGAAAGGGATTACAGATGAAAAAAATATAATAGAACACATAAGGTTTCAAGGAGAACTGTGGTAAAACTTTGTGGGAAATTAAGACTATTAAAATAAATCATATTCATGTGGAAACAGAAAATTAAACAGTTCTAGGAACGGTGCATGCTCAAACAAGAATGAAGATTTTATGCTTTTACCTTTGACTGATACCTAGGCTAAGAGCAATCATAGTTTACTAGTGAAGGTCTAGCATGGCATAAATGCATTCTGCAAGCACTGAAAAAGTGTGTGTGTGTATATATATATATATATATATATATGTAATTCTTTAACTATATATATATATATATGTATATATACACATTTAAAAAATCAATTAAAAAAACTGGAAGCAGGGGGCGGGAGTTAAGATGGTAGAGAAATAGGGGTACATAGATTATCTTTGTCCCTCAAACACAGCAGTATTGAGGTCAGATCACTTGGAACACCCAGGAAATAGATCTTTGGAGGTGTAAAAGGATCTCCATAGCTGAAGAGAGACAACTTAGCAGGATCAAGGTGCATGTATATGTGTTAGAAAAAAAAATGGAGATACAAAGGAGAAAGAACATTATACGTGGAAAGACAAAAAGGAAAGAAAGAGAGAGGGGTTGTGAAAGTGTGGTACCAAGTTAGCACAAGAGAAAAATATCTCTGGACCATGGACTTTTGCAAACAGGCTTTGGAGCTAAAACTCAGAGGCTTTTGAAGTGTGTGACTTTCTACAGAGCAAGACTGTGGTGTATGCTCTTGGGGAGGAAGAAGATTGCCCAGGATTACATGGTGTGGTGTAGCTGAGAAAGAATTGTTCTCTTCCTAGAGTACTTTAGGAAGAGGGCTTATTGCTTCTCGAAAGACTAAAGATCCTGCAGGTGCCAGGCAGAGGCCTTTCATCAGCAGGGTGGAGAGGTTCTATTCTGGAGCAGGGAAGAAGATCTATACAGAGCCGGGTACTTTAAGACATGGGGTTTTGACTCTCAGCCTAGTGCCAAGAAGAAGGTGCAGGAGAAATGTGGTTCAGGGCAAGCTGACCGCCCTCATTATTCTTTGAGGACTACCTGAACAGCGTGGGTTGAGATTCTCAGTGTAGGGAGGAGAGAGTGCATTGATGCCATTCTTCACAAGAATACCAACATAGTAGGACTCCAGAGACCAGCACAGCAGCTCCCAGTGGAGGGTGGGGATAAGTTTGCAACAAAGTTGCCCATCCATGACTGGCAACTGCTTATTTTCTAGAGCAAGTCTGACCCAACACAGCCAGTCTCTCCTCCAGACCAGCACAGCCACCAGGCCCAGGGACAAACAGACAAATCTTTATTTTTTTCTTTCTTCTCTTTTCTTGTTTTTCTTTTGGAATTAGGCCCATAGTTTCGTTTTTTTTTTTTTTTTTTTTTTTTTTTTTTTTTTTTTTTTTGGAGAATATATATATATATTTATTCAGGCACTTTTATTCTACTTTTATTTATTTTATTTTATTTTATTTTATTTTATTTTATTCTTTTCTATTCTTTTTTCCATCTTTTCTCTTCTTTCTAATTCTTTATTTTCCTTTCTCTTTTTCTGGAATTAGCCTTATAGTTTTTTGACTCTCTGGTTAGTTTTCCTTTCTCCTTTTTCCTTTTTCTTTTTTTTTTATACTATCAGGCTCCCCCAACCCCCCTCCCTGAACTTTTTTTCCAGGGTTACTTCAACAAACCAATCAAAGCACACCTAGTTAAGATCCAAACACTCCACCACTGCAATCAAGGAGAAGGTCTGCAGAGGACTGACCAGTGAGTAGAACAGCCAAAACACAACAGCAGAGTGTACACAACATACACCAGGAACACTTCCTGGAGTGCCAGGCCCTGAAGAGTGTATGACCCCTTCTTAATATAGTAGTAATCTCAGTAATCTCAGGACACATAACAAACTTTTAAAACACACAAAAGGCAGAAACTTAGCCAAAATGATAAGACAGAGGAATTCCCCCCAAAAGAAAGGTCAAGAAGAAATCACAACAAGAAAATTGCTCCCAAAAGATAAAAACAATATATCTGAATAAGAATTTAGAATAATAGTTCTAAGACTAATAGCTGGGCTTGAAAAAAAGCATAGCAGTCACCAGCATAACAATTGCTGTAGAGATGAAAGACTTAAGGACTAGTCAAGTTGAATTTTTCAAAATGCTATAACTATACAGGAATGCTGATGAATAGCAGCACATGTACCCCAATGTTTATAGCAGCACTCTCAACAATAACCAAAGTATGAAAAAAGCCTAAATGTCCATCAACTGATGAATGGATAAAGAAGATGTGGTTTATATATACAAAGGAATACTACTTGACAATGAAAAAGAATGAAATCTGTCCATTTATAGAAATGTGGATGGAACTGGAGGGTATTATGCTAAGAGAAATAAGCCAGGCAGAGAAAGACCGATACCATATGTTTTCAGTCATATGAGGATCTGGAGAAACTTAACAGAAGACCATGGGGGAGGGAGGGAGGGAAAAAAGTTACAGAGAGGGGGGAGGCAAACCATAAGAGACTCTTAAGGACAGAGAACAAACTAAGGGTAGATTGAGGGTGGGGGAGAGGGGAAGTGGGTGCTGGGTAGGGAGGAGGGCACTTGTTGGGATGAGTACTGGGTGTTGTATGGAAACCAACTTGACAATAAATTATATTAAAAAATAAAATAAAAAATAAAATGTTTATACCCCCCTAAAAATGCTATGACTGAAATGAAAAATAAATTAGATACAGCGACAGGGAGGATGGAAGAAGAAGAGGAGATAATAGGCTAAATAGAAGGTAAATTTATGGAAAATAATAAAGCTGAAAAACAGAGAGAAAGGGAATTGCTAGATAATGAGGGGGAGACTTAGATAACTAAGTGATTCCATGAAATAAAAGAATATCCATATCATAGGAGTCCCAGAAGGAGAAGAGTGAGAAAAATTGGTGGAAGGTTTATTTGAACAAATTATAGCTGAGAACTTCCTTAATCTGGGGAAAGAAACAGGCATTCAAGTCCAAGAGGCACAGAGGACTCCCCTCAAAATCAACAAAAACATATCAATACCACAGCATATCATAATGAAACTTGCAAAATACAAAGAGAGAATTCTGAAAGCAGCTAGAGACAAAAGGTCCTTTACCTACAAAGGTAGACACATAAGGTTAGTAGCAGAACTGTCCACTGAAACTTGGCAGGTGAGAAAGGAGTGTCAAGAAATATCCAATGTGATGAATAGGAAAAATATGCAGCCAAGAATCCTTTATCCAGCAAGGCTGTCATTCAGAATAGAAGGAGAGATAATGACTTTCCCAGACAAACAGAAACTAAAAGATTTTGTGACCACTAAACCAGCCCTGGAAAGAGCCTAATGGAAACTCTCTGACTGCAAACCAACAAAGACTACAAAGGACCAAGGAACATCACCACAAACACAAAATCCACAGATAACACAATGGCACTAAATTCATACATTTCAATAATCACTGTGGAAATAAATGGACTAAATGTTCCAATCAAAAACATAGGATATCAGAATGGATAAAAAAAAAATCCATCTATATACTGCCTACAAGGGACCAATTTTAGACCTGGGGACACATACAGATTGAAAGGGAGTGGATGGAGGATCATCTATCATGCTAGTGGACGTCAAAAGAAAGCCAGAGTAGCCACACTTACATCAGACAAACTAGATTTTAAAACAAAGACTGTAACAAGAGATGAAGAAAAGCATCATATAATGATTAAGGGGTCTATCCATTAAGAAGAGCTAACAAATGTAAATAATTATGCCCCCAAAGTGAAACACCCAAATATGTAAATCGACTTTCACAAACATAAGCAAACTTATTGATAAGAATACCATAATTATAGGAGATTTTAATACTCAATTTAAAGTAAAGGGGGGTGCCTGGGTGGCTGAATCGATTAAGTGTCCGACTTCAGCTCAGGTCATGCTCTTGCTGTTCGTGAGTTCAAGCCCCATGTCGGGCTCTGTGCTGATAGCTCAGAGCCTGGAACCTGCTTTGGATACCGTCTCCCTCTCTCTCTGCCCCCCCCTCACTTGCACTCTTTCTTTCTCTCAGAAATAAATAAACATTAAAAAAATTTTAAGTAAAGGGAGGCCCTGGGTGGCTTAGTTGGTTAAGCATCCAACTTTGGCTTAGGTCATGATCTCATGGTTCATGAGTTCGAGCCCCACATCAGTTGCTATCTGTGCTGACAGCTTGGAGCCTGGAGCCTGCTTCAGATTCTGTGACTCCCTCTCTCTCTGGCCCTCCCACACTAGTCATCTCTCTCTCTCTCTCTTTCTCTCTCTCTCTCTCTGTCTCTCTCTCTGTCTCTCTATCAAAATAAAATAAATATTTTTTTTAAAAAATTAACAGAAATTAAGCAATGGACAAAACATCTAGACAGAAAATCAAAAAGGGAACAATGGCTCTGAATAACGCATGGAACCAGATAACTTAAAAGATATATTCAAAAAATTTTATCTTAAAGCAGCAGAAGTGCACATGGAACATTCTCCAAAATAGATCACATATTTGTTCACAAATCAGGTATCAATAGTTACAAAAAGATTGAGATCATACCATGCATATTTTCAGATCACAACGCTATAAATTAATGTCAATTCTTCTTAAACTCTTCCCCCAATAATTGGAGAGAACACTTCCAAAGTAATTTACAAGGCTGTTATTTTCCTCATACCAAAGCCTGAAAAGGACACCATGTAAAAAGTAAACTACAGATCAATATATGTGATGAATACAGATTAAAAATTCTCAACTAATATTAGCAAACTGAATTCAACAACACACTAAAACTAATATATACACCATGACCAAGAGGTATTTATCCCTGGAAGGCAAGGTAGTTCAACATATGCAAATCAACAAATGTGGCACAGCACATTAATAGGATGAAAAATAAAAACAGACAAGCCATGTCATCATCTGAGTAAAGGCAGAAGTATTTTACAAAATTCAACATCCTTTCACGACAAAAACTCTCAAAGATTTGATTTAGAAGGAGCATACCTCAAAAATAAAGGTCACATACGGGCTCCAGGGTGGCTGAGTCGGTTAACCATCCGACTTCGGCTCAGGTCATGATCTCTCAGTTCATGCATTTGACCCCTGCATTGGGCTGTGTGCTGACAGCTCAGAGTCTGGAGCCTGCTTTGGATTCTGTGTCTCCCTCTTTCTCTACCCCTCCCCTCCTGACACTCTCTCTCTCTCAAAAATAAATAAACATTAAAAAATAATAAAGATCACATATAACAGACTTAAAACTAACTTCATACTCAAAACTTGAAAGATTTAAAGCTTTCCTCTAAAAGCAACAAAAATACAGGTGTTCCCTGTCTGAATACTTTTATGCAACATAGTCTTGAAAGTTTTAGCTAGAACAACTATGGAAGACAAAGAAATAAAAGGCATATAAATTGGAAAGGAAGAAGCAAAATTGTGTTTATTTATATATGTTATAACCCTATATATAGAAAACCTTAAGTGTCAACAAAAAAGCTGTCAGAGGGGCGCCTGAGTGGCGCAGTCGGTTAAGCGTCCGACATCAGCCAGGTCACGATCTCGCGGTCCGTGAGTTCGAGCCCCGCGTTGGGCTCTGGGCTGATGGCTCGGAGCCTGGAGCCTGTTTCCGATTCTGTGTCTCCCTCTCTCTCTGCCCCGCCCCGGTTCATGCTCTGTCTCTCTCTGTCCCAAAAATAAATAAAAAAACGTTGAAAAAAAAAAAAAAGCTGTCAGAACTTAATCAACAAATTCAGCAAAGTTTCAGAATATAAAATCACCATTCAGAAAACAGTTGTGTTTCTATTTACTAAAAATGAAATATCTGAAAAAAATCACAAATGAGAACTATCCCAAATGGATAAAGAAGTGAGATATATATATATATATATATATATATATATATATATATGATATACACACACAAACACACTGGACATACACACACACAAACATACTGGAATATTATTCATAAAAAAAGAATAAATTTTTTCCATTTGCAACAACATGAATGGATCTAGATGGTATGATGCTATTTAACTCATATGTCGAATTAAAAGAAACAGAAAAAATGAAAAAAGAAAGATGAGACAAAGCCCATAAATATAGATGATAAATATAGATGATAAACTGACAATTGCCAGAGGGAGGTGGGTGAGGAATGGGTAAAATCAATGAAGGAAATTAAGGGTACACTTATTGTGATGAGAACTGAATAATGTATAGAATTGTTTAATCATTATATTTACACCTGAAACTAATATAACACTTTGTGTTAATCATCATGAGTAAAAAAGTAAGCTGTCTTGTCAACAATAATATCAAATTCAAAAATACTGTGCAATAAATGTAACCAAGAAAGTGAAAGATGAGAGCAACATAAATACTAGACTTTGATGAAAGAAATTAAAGAAAACACAAACAAATGTAAACAAATCCTGAATTCATGGGTTGGAAGAATTACTATTGTTTAAATGCCCATAATACCCAGAGCATCTATATGTTCAATGAAATTCCTATCAAAATTCCAAGGTTATTTTTATATAAATAGAAAAAAAAAACCTAAAATTTGTATGGAACTATGAAGACCCCGAATAGCTAAAGAAAGCATAAGAAAGTAGAACAAAGCTGGAGGCATGACACTTTCTGATTTCAAACTATACTTAAAAGCTAAAGTAATTAACACAGTGTGGTAATGGCATAAAAATATACACATATGCCAATTAAATAGAATAGAAATCCCTGAAATAAACCCATGAATCTATGGTTAACTAATATTTGACAAGGAACTCATATCAACTTAATAGAGAAAGAATAATCTCTTAAACAAATGATGTTGTGAAAACTGGGTAACCACATGCAAAACAATGAAATTATGGCCCTGTCTTATACCACCCACACAAAATTAACTCAAAATAAATTAAAAACTTGAACATAAGACCAAATACTCTAAAACACTTAGAAGAAAATTTAGGGGAGACGTAATTTGACATTGATTTAGACAAACATATTTTGGATATGACATCAAAAGCATAAACAACAAAAGCAGAAATCAACAAGTGCAATTACATCAAATTTAAACAAACAAACAAACACACAAACAAATAAAAATAAAGAACTGCTCAGCAAAAGAAAAAAGTCCAGGGTGCCTGGGTGGCTTAGTTGGTTAAGCGTCTGACTTCGGCTCATGTCACGATCTCGCGGTTTGTGAGTTCAAGCCCCACATCAGGCTCTGTGCTGACAGCTTGCTCAGAGCTTAGAGCCTGCTTCAGATTCTGTCTCCCTTTCTCTTTGCCCCTCCCCGGCTCACACTCTGTCTCTGTCTCTCTTAAAAATAAATAAGCATTAAAAAAAAAAGAAAAAAGTCTGCAAAATGATAGAGCACCTAGGGGATGGAAAAAAATATTTGCAAACCATATATCAAATAAGATAATATTAATATTAACTAATATTAATTTTCAAATATATTTTAATATAGTTATATAAATAAAGAACTCCTATAAGTCAATAACAAAAAGTCTGATTAAAAAATGAGCAAAGAAACTGAATAGACATTTTCCAAAGGTATCCAAATGGTCATCAGGTATATGAAGAAATGTTCAGCATCATTAATCTTCAGGGAAGCTTAAATAAAAACTTCAATGATATGTCACCTCACAACAGTTAGAGTAACTGTCCTAGAAAAGGGAAGAGACAACAATGTTTAACATGGATGTGGATGGAGTAAAGGGAACAGTTGTGCACCATTGGTAGAAATATAAATTGGTGTAGTCACTATGGAAAACAATTTTCAGGTTTAAAAAAAATGGATAAATAGATGACAGATAGATAGAGATAAAGATATGTAGGTACAGGTATAGATAGTATTGTGCTACATAACTATTGTATGTTATATTATTATATAATTGTTACAAATATAATTACAAATAATATTTATTATATTATTTAATCATGAGGGGAAAAAAGGAAATCCTGCCATTTGCAACAACATGGTTAAACCTTGAGGGTATTAATCTGAGATGAGTTCAGACAGAGAAAGAAAAATACTGTATGATTTCACTTACATGTAATATAAGATCTAAAAGAAAACGTGTAAAATCAGAGTAAAATGGTGATTAGCAGGGCCTGGGGTGTTGTGAAAATGGGATTTATTTAATGGTAAGAATGTGCAACTAGTAGATAAATAAGTTCTGTAGATCTAATGTGTAGCATAGTGATTTTAACGAGCAATATTGTACTACAAACTTAAGAGTTTCTGAGACTAGTTGTTAAATGTTCTCAACACACACACTAAAGAAATGATAATTATGCAAAATGACAGAAATTTAACACTATGGTGGTGACCATATTGCAATATATAAATGTATAAAATAAAACATGTTGTATAGCTTAAACTTACACAATGTTTTATGTCAATTATATATCAAATGAAACTAAATTATATGTTATTTGATCCATGAAAAATAACTGAAAAGGACACAGAGAAGATTTATGTGTTAGTGTTCTCCAGAGAAGCAGAACCAACGTTCAAGACCAAAGGCAGTGTTCTGGCAAAATTCCTCCTTCCTCTGTGTAGGCTAGTCTTACTCTATTAAGGCAGTCAACTGATGGATGAGGTCCACCCACATTTGTAGTGTAATCTGCTTTGGTCAAAATATTCCATTTTAAATGTTAATCTCATCCAAAAACACCTTTACCAAAAGATACGGAATAATATTTGTTCAAATATCTGGGCACCCTGATTCAACCAAGTTGACTCATAAAATTAACCATTACAATTAGAAAGTACATAGAGGAACTTAATGCTCTAATCCATCTGCATCAAACAGACAATAATAGAACATTTCATCCAACAACAGCATAAGGCATATTATTCTCAAGTGCACATAAAATATCCTCCAGAATCGCTCATATATTAGGCCACAAAAGAAGTCTTCAATAATTTTAAAGATTGAAAACATACAAAGGATCTTTCTGATTACAGTAGAATAAAACTAGAATTAAAATACAGAAAAAAACTGGATAAAACCACAAGTATATGGGAATTAATAAATCTCTTAACTAACCAATGGGTTACAAAAGAAATTATAAGGAAAATTTAAAAATATCTTGATACAAAGGAATATTTTTAAAAAGTATACCAGAGATATGTGATATACAAAAGCAATACCAAAAAGAAAAATTATAACTTTAAATGCTTATGGAACAAAGATCTCAATTCAACAGTCTAACTTAACAACGTATTACCTACTGAATATTTCTGTATCCCCCAAAATTTGTGTGTTGCAATCCTAAACCCAGATATAATGGTTTTAGGAGGTGGGATATTATTAGATGATTAGTTCATAAAAACAGAGCACTCATCAGTGGAATTGGTGGCCACTGGTTTAGTTAGAACATTAAGAAAAGAAAAGAAAAGAAAAGGAATACAATTTGGAAATGAAAAAGTAAAATTATCTCTGCTTAAAAAATACATGATCTTTTATGTAGAAAACACTATATTTGGAAAAAATGGCTGTTAGATCTAAGAAACAGATTTAGCAAAGGTACAGGACACAAATTTAATACTGAAAAATCATTTGTTTTTATACACTAACATTAAACACTCCAAAAAGTAAGTTAAGAAAATAATTCCACTTATAATAGAAAAGAATGAAATACTTAAGAATAAAACTTAATAATAAAATACTTAAGATTAAAAAAAACTGTACTCTGAAAACTACAAAACTGCTGAAACAAATTACAGAAAACACACATTAATGGAAATATATCTCATGTTTATACATCAGAAGATAATATTTTTAAGATGCCAATATTACTCAAGCGGTCTACAGATTTAATACAACTGCAATCAAAATTCCAATTACAGAAATAGAAAAACCCATCCTAAAATTCATATGCAATCTTAATAGACATTTAGTAACCAAAACAATTTTGAAAAAGAAAAAAATGGAGAACTTACGCTTTCTCATTCCAGATTTTAATACAAATGTACAGTAATAAAAAAAATGTAGCACAGGAATAAAGGCAGGCACAAAGACTAATAGATTAGATTAGAAAAAACAGGTAAAACCCTCACGTGTATGGTCAAATGATGTGTGCCAAGGATGCACACACCACTCAATAGGAAAATGACATTGTTTTCAACAAATAATACCTGGAAAACCGGATGTCCACATGCAAACACAGTAGTTGGACCCTTATTTTACAGTGTATACAAAAATTAACTCAAAATGAAGGACCCAACGTTAGAAGCTAAAATTATTAAACTCTTAAATGAATACTTCAAGAAAAACCTTCAAAGCTTTATCCAAACTTTGGATTTGGCATTTATTTCATGAGCATGACAACAAAATCACATGCAACAAAAGAAAAAAGTAGAGTCCATAAAAATTAACTTTAGTGTGTAAGGGACACTATCAAGAGATTAAAATGTCAACACTCAGAATGGGAGAAAACATTCTATGGGAAGAATTGTGTCCCCTTAAAATTTACATGTTGTATTCTTAACCTCAGTAACTCAGAATGTATTTGGAAACAAATCTTTAAAGAAGTAACTGAGGTAAAATATAGTTACTAGGATGGGCCCTAATTCAATAAAACTATTGTCCTTATAAGTAAAAGAAATTAAAACACATACACATACTATAGGAAGATGTCATGATACCTAAAGAAGATGGCCAAGAAAGAGCTCAAAACATATCAACCCTACTTATACATTGATCTTGGACTTCTAGCTTTCAGAACCATGAGACCTTAGATTACTGTTAGTTGTCGCCCAGTATATGGTATTTATTATGGAAATACTAGCAAAATGATAGAGATTTTGGTACCAGAAGGTGAGGTGCTTATGTAACAAATACCTAAAAAATGTAAAAGCAATTTTGAAAATGGATATTGGATAGAATCTAAAACTAGGTATTTACACAAAGAATACAAAAATACTAATTCAAAGGGATACATGTACCCTGATGTCTATAGCAGCATTACCTACAATAGGTACATTATGGAAGAAACTCAAGTGTCCATCGACTGATGAATCAATAAAGAAGATGTGATACGTATATACAATGGAACATTTCTCAACCATAAAGAAGAATGATATCTTGCCATTTGCAATGACATGGAGGGAGCTTGAGAGTATCATGCTAAGCTTAAATAGGTCAGAGAAAGACAAATACCATATTATTCACTCATATGTGGATTTTAAGAAATGAAACAAAACAAATGAGCAAAAGGGAAAGAATAAAACAAAGAGACAAACCAAAGAGCAGACCCTTAACTATAGAGAACAAACTGATGGGTTACCAGAGTAGAAGTGAGTGGGTAGATTGTTTAAATAGAAAATGAGGACTAAAAAATGTACTTGTGATGAGAACAAGGTGTTGTATGGAAGGGTTGAATCACTATATTTTACATCTTAAACTAATATTACACTGTATGTTAACTACCTGGAATTTAAATAAAAACTTTTAAAAAATACAATTAATACCTTTTTACTTTAAAAATAGGTTTGAAGTGTATGTTAAAAAAGCTGAGATTTTCTTGAAGTGTCTGTTGATAGAAATGTGAACTGTAGGTGATTATTGAAAGGCTCATAAGTGAGAGACAACTCTAAAGAAAGCTTCTAACATCTTAGAAACATAGATATTCCATAATGAAGAGAATGTTGGTAGAAATATGAATGTTAAAAGTGCTTCTGGTGAGATCTCAGGCAGAAATGAGGAACACATTATTGAAAACTGGGAAAATTGATCCTCGTCATAAAGTGGAGAGTAGCTTGGAAAAATTGAGTTCTAGTTTTTGGAAAATAGTCCTTGTTAGTAATAAACTTAGACATTGAAATGAGAAGGTTTTTTTAAGCAAAGTGTTGAAGGCATGGCCTGATCTCTCCTTAACAATGCAAAACAAAATAGACAAACTGAGGGGGGGTGTTAATAAACAAACAAACAAACAAACACAGAAAGATTTGAGAAATTCTCAGCCTACCCATACTTCAGAAAATGGTAAAGAGTGCTCTGGAGAAGGCCATCTTGGTGGCTCAATCGGTTAAGTATCCAATTCTTGGTTTCATCTCATGTCATGGTATCACATTCATGAGTTTGATCCCCATGTTGGGCTCTGTGCTGGCAGTGTGGAGCCTGCTTGGGATTCTCTCTCTCTCCCTCTGTCTCTCTGCACCACCCCTCTTTTCACTTCTCTCTCTCTCAAAATTAAAAAACAACAACAACAACAACAAAAGAATGCTCTGGAGAAAACACTAAATGTATGGCTAGACAAAATCTACATAGATTATAGTCTTGTTACTTATGGATTCAATAAACCATCTCAGCAAAAGCCAGAACAGAAATATGGTTATACCAGCAGAAACACTGCCAGTTTTGATGGAAGGAGACAAAGATGAAACAGGATGAAGGAAGGTTGTTGGACTTCTGGTATTCTTTGAGATGGGACAATAGAGCTATATAGTTGTGAACATGTGCTATATCTCAAGAAAAGGGAATAATAACCCCAAAGATGTTTTACAGATTGGTAGAATTGCTACCACCAGCATGAGCCCAGAAGGCAGAGACCAGGGGATCTGTCTCCTCCTTGATTCAAAAGCAGTCAGGGATGACTCACAGGGCTGAGGTTTTGTGGCTGCCAAACATGGCTGAGGCATTAGGGCCACAAGTCTGGTGTGCACAGAAGACAGGGACACGCTGCTGGGCCTGGAGAACAAAACATTGAGCCAAAGAGGATTATTCTGGAGGCTTAATATATGCCTGCTAGGAATTTGCTTGCGACTAATGACCCCTTTCTTCTTTTTAATTTCTCCATTTTGGGGTAGAAATTTCTATGCTATGTTTGTTACACTATTTCAGTTTAAAAGCAAATAACTATTTTGGTATTATAGCTTTACAACTGGAGAGGAGTTTTACATCAGGATGAATCACATCTATAGACACACCCATATGTGGTTTAAATAATATTTAAATGAGATTTTAGACTTAGCGTTGATGTTGGAATGTATTAAGATATTTTGTGGGTGTTGGGATGGGGTGAATGTATTTTGCATGTGAGGAGAATATGAATTTTGGGGCCCCAGGGAATGGAGTATTATGGACTAAATTGTATGTCCCAAAATTTATATGTTGAAGTCCTAACTTCCGATACCTCAGAATATGACTCTATTTGAAAATAGTCTCTTTAAAGAGGTAATTAAGGTAAACTTATGTCATTAGAGTAAGCTGTAGTCCAATATTACTCGTGTGTTTATAAAACAAGGGGATTGGGAAAGAGGCACACAGAGGAAAGAGCATCTCATGACAGTAGCAGAGAATGGTCATCTACAAACCAAGGAGAGAGGCCTCAGAAAAACAAATATCAACTCTGCAAACACCTTGATCTTCGATCTAGCCTCCAGAAGTGAGAAAATATATTTCTGTTAAGCCACCCAGTCTGTGGCATTTGTTATGTCAGGCCTAGAAAATTAATACACAACCCAATTTTTAAAATAGGGAAGAACTTGAACAGATATTTCCACAAAGAAGATATACAGATGGTCAGTAAGCACAGGAACAGATGCTGAACATCACTAGTTATTAGGGAAATTAACATAAATCAAAATTACAATGAAGTACTACTCTAGATTCAATACTATGGCTATGACAACAACCACCACCACCACCACCACCAATAACAACAACAAATAGTAAATGTTGTTGAGGATGTGGAAAAACTAGAACCATTGTGCATTGCTGGTGGGAATGTAAAATGATGCAGGTTTTGTATCAAATGGCATGACAGTTTTTCAAAAATAAAGCATGGCATGCCATTTAATTCAATTCCACTTGAACATATATAGCCAATAGAATTTGAAGTAGGGATTTGAACAGACGCTTGCAAAACCATGTTTGTAGCAGAATTATTCATAGTAGCCATAAAGTATAAATAGTCCAAATGCCCATCAATGAATGAATGGATAAACAAAATGCAGTGTATATATACAATAAAATACTTTTTAGTCATAAAAAGTGAAAACTTGGTACATGATACAATATAAATGGACCCTGAAATTAATCATGCTAAGTGAAATAACCCAGACACAAAAGGACATATATGTATTACATTTATATGAAGTACCTAGGATAAGTCCAAAGTAAATTAGTGATTACCATTGACTGGAAAGAAGGGATAATAATACAGAGTATTATTGTGCATATTGTGCATATTATGCAGAGTATGCATAGTTGTGACGGGTGCACATTGTGCATGCACTCAATGTCACTAAATTGCACAATTAACATAGTTAAAATTGTAAATTTTATCACTATAAAAAAAGATTATCATGATAAAGTCAATTCTATTTTATGGTTTATATCTATATATTAGATATATTAATTTATTCCTGGACTTTAATTTCTATTCTATTTTATATGTCTAGTGTAATGCCAATACCACAATGTTTTGAATACATTGGCTTTGAGGTAATTTTGATATTGGGGAGTATGAGTGTTCCACTTTTGTTTTTCTTTCTCAAAATTGTTTTGGCTATTCATAATTACTTGCAATTTTATAGGAATTTGAGGATCAGCTTTTCAAATTCTGCAAAAAAGGTTTTCGAATTTTTGATAAGGGTGGCATTGTATCTGTATATTGCTTTGGGTATTATTTCTGTATTCAGCATATTAGGCTTTCCACTTCATGAACACAGGATGTCTTTCCATTTATTTAGGTTTTTAAGATATTTTTCAACTGTATTTTGTTTTCAGTTCACAGGACTTGTTCTTTTCTTAAATTTAGTCCTTGTTATCTTAGTCTTTTGCATATCACTGTAAATATAATTACTTCAAAAATCTTTCTTAATCTTTTTATATTGTTTATTCCTGGTTTTTGTACAGAGACACAGCTCAGTTTTGTATTGATCTTGTAACTTTTAGCTATGCACTATTCATTCCTTCACTCTAGCATCAATTTTGTGCATTCTTTGGTATTATCTTTTTGTAGGATCAGGTAAACTGTGAAGACAATATTCTTTTTTTCTTTTCAAATTTGATATCTTTTATTTATTTTCCTTTCTAGTTGCCCTGGCTAGAACTTCCAGTGCAATGTTGAATAACAGTAGTGAAGTGGCATCTTTGTATTCCTGACCTTTGTGGGAAAAGTCACAGGCTTTTATCATGGAATTTGATGTTTGCTATGTGGTTTTTTTTTTAATGTATGTGCTTAATTATGTTGAGGAAGTTTCCTTGTTTTCCTTGTTTTATGAATATTTTTATTGTGAAATGGTGTGGAATTTTTTCAAATGACATTTTTGTGTCCATTGAAATAATCATGTTTCCCCCTTTTAGTTTATTAATGTACTATTAATTGACTTTCCTATGATGAGCTAACTTTGCATTTCTGGGATAAATCCCACTTGGACATGGTGTATAATCCTTCCAATATGCTGCTGAATTAAATATGTTAGTGTTTTGTTAAGGATTTCTGTATTTATATTTATCAAGAATATTGGTATATCCTTTTTTGTGATGCCTTGTTTGGCTTTGGTATCAGAGTAATGCTATTCTTATAGAAGGGATTAGGAATTGTCTCTCTTCATTTTTTTTTTCAGAAGAGTTTAAGAAAGATTGGTGATAATTATTTAAATGTTTGGTAGAATTTATCAGTAAGTTCATCTGGTCCTGGAGTTTTCTTTCTTGGGAGGTTTTGATTACTGATTCATTCTCTTATTTAAATTTTTTTTTTCAACGTTTATTTATTTTTTTTGAGACAGAGAGAGACAGAGCATGAATGGGGGAGGGGCAGAGAGAGAGGGAGACACAGAATCAGAAACAGGCTCCAGGCTCTGAGCCATCAGCCCAGAGCCTGACGCGGGGCTCGAACTCAAGGACCGCGAGATCGTGACCTGGCTGAAGTCGGACGCTTAACCGACTGCGCCACCCAGGCGCCCCTCATTCTCTTATTTAGTTATAGGTCTGTTGGGATTTTCTTTTTGAGTAATTTTAGGTTGCTGGTATGTCTCTAGGAATATGCCAATTTGCCAATTTTAGTGATCTCTTTATTTTTCTTTCTGCTTTCAGTTGTTTCTTATCTTTCCTTTGTCAGTATAGCTAAAGATTTGTCAATTTTGTTTCTCTTTTCAAAGACCCAGTTTTTCCTTCCTTTGACTCTCATTAATGGTTCTCTAGCACAGAGATAATTTAAATGTGCTGAAATCTGTTTTTCCATTGCACTTAAACATATATAACATAACATTTAGCATTCTGTGTCATTAAGTACATTCACATAGTTGTGCAACCTTGGCCACCCTCCATCACCAGATTTTTTCATCTTACACCCCTGAAACTCAGTTGTCATTTATTACTAACTCTCAACTTTTTCCTCTTCACAGCCTCTGGCAATCACCATTCTACATTCTGCCTCTATAAATTTGACTCATCTAGATATCTCATTTAAGTGGAATCACAATATTTGTCCCTCTGTGAGTGTCTTATTTCACTTAGAAGAGTGTCTTCAAGGTTAACCTATGTTGTAGCTTGCAGCAGTGTTCTGAATTCCCTTTACTTTAAAGAATAAATATGAGGGTTGATGGGGGTGGGAGGAAGGGGAAAGTGGGTTATGGGCATTGAGGAGGGCATCTGTTGGGATAAGCACTGGGTGTTGTATGGAAACCAATCTGACAATACGTTTCATATAAAAAATAAAAATAAAGAATAAATAGTATTCTATTTATGTATATATCGCTTCTATGGACTGAATAGTGTCCTCTCAAATTTATGTATTAAATCTTTAACCTCCAATGTGACTATATCTGCAGATAAAGTCAAGAAGTAATGAAACATAAATAAGTCCATAAAGTAGGACTCTAATGATATAGGACTGTGGCCTTTATATAAAGAGGAAGAGAGATCTCATTCTCTCTGCTGTGTGAGTACATAGGAAGAAGGATGTCATCTGTAACCCAAGGAGAGATCCCTAACCTTGATATTGATATTGATATTGATATTGATATTGGGTTTCTCATCTCCAGAACCATGAGAAGATAAATTTTTGTTGTTTCAGCCACTAGATTATGGTATTCTGTTATGGAAGCCCAAGTAGACAAATACAATCATATTTTCTTTATTCCTTCTTCTGTCAATTGACTCTTGAGTTGCTACCATCTTACTATTCTGAGTAGCGTTGGTATAAACATTGTATACAAATATATGTTTTAATCTCTGGTTTCAGTTATTTTAGGTATATATCCAGAAATGAAATTTTATGCGATGCGTAATTATTTGAGAACCTGCCATTCTATTTTCCATAGCAGGTATACCATTTCCCATTCTCACTAGCAATGTGGGTGTCCCAATTTCTCCATATCCTTGCCAACAATTTTTCATTTATTTCATAATACTGACCATACAATGTGAAATGATATATAATTGTGGTTTTAGTTTTATTTCTCTAATAACTAGTGATGTTCAGCATTTTTTCATGGGCTTGTTGGGCATTTTTATATCTTTAGAAAAATGTATGTTCTATTCTTTTGCCCTTTTTAAATTGTTCTGTTGTTGCTGACTGTATATATTATTTATAGTTATTGAATATTAATTTCTTATCAAATATATTACTTGAAAATATTTTCTTACATCACCTGGGTTGCTTTTTTCTCTGTTTATAGTGCTCTTTGATGCACAAAAGTGCCTATTTTTGATGAAGTGCAATTTATCTATTTTTTGGTTTCCTTTTCTTTTGTTTGCATATTCATAAAATCATTGCCAAATTTTTGACCATGAATATTTTACTATTTTCTTCTAGAAGTTTTTGATCCATTTTGAGTTAACTTTTTTATGGCAAAGGTCTAACTTCATGTTTTACAAGTGGATATTCAGTTTTACCAATAAAGTTTTACCAATGATGTTTGCTTAAAAGACTGCCCTTTTCTCATTGAGTTATCTTGACACCTTTGGTAAAAAGTCATTTGACTATATATGTGAGAGTTCTGTGGAGAGTTCTCTATACTATTCCATTGGTGTATATGTCTGGTTTGATGTCAGTATCACAATGATTTTATTAACATTACTTCGTATTAAGTCTTGAAATCAGGAAATACAATACCTTCCTTTTGTTTTTCTTTTATTATTTTGACTATTTGAAATCCCTTCTGATTCAACATGAATTTGGGACAGATTTTTCCGTTTTATTTTTCCAATTATTTATTTTGAGAGAGAGAGAGAGAGAGAGAGAGAGAGAGAGAGATAACAAGCAGGGGAGGGCCAGAGACAGGGAGGGAGAGAGAGAATCCCAAGCAGGCATGGACAGCATGGAGCCCATTGATATCTTAGCAGTGTTAAGTCTTCCAGTCCATGAACACAAAATACTTTTTCATTTACTTGTTTCTTCATTAATATTTTGTTGTTTTCAATGTACAACTGTTTTTCTCCCCAGGTTAAATTTATTCTTATGAATTTTATTCTTTTTGGTATAGAAACGATGCAAATATTGATTTTTTTTCCAACTACTGTGATAGGTTTGTTTATTCTAGCAACTTTTGTATGTCCTTAATCTATAGAGTTTTCTACATTTAAGATCCTGTTGTCTGCAAATAGATATAATTTTACTTCCTCTTTTCTAATTTGGTTACATTTATTTTTTTTCTAGCCCAAATGCTCTATCTAGAAATTACATACTCAAGTAGAAGTGGCAAAAGTCTACATCCTTTTCTTGTTCTTAATATTAGAGGAGAATCTAGCTTTTTACTATTGAGTATGATGTTATCTGTGAGTTTTTCATATTTGTCCTTACTTATGTTGAAGTAATTTTTTTTCTACAGTTGTCCCTCCTTATCCAGGGTTTCACTTTATGGTTTTAGTTACCATGGCCAGCCACAGTCTAGAAGCAAATAATCCTCCTTCTGATGTACAGTCAAGTCAATAGTAACCTAATACTATGTTACATAGCCTATGACATTCACTTCACTTCATCTCATCACATAGGCATTTTATTATCTCACATCATCACAAGAAGTGTGAGCACAGTACAATAAGATATTTTGAGAGAGAATGAGAGCTCACATTCACATAACATTTATTACAGAATGTTGCTATAATTGTTCTATTTTATTATTAGTTATTGCTCATCTTTTACTTTTACTAATTTATATATCAAAATTTCATCATAGGTGTGTATGTATGTAAGTGTAGGCACAAACATAACATATATAGGATTTAATATTATTCATGATTTCAGGCATCCACTGGGGGTCTTGGAATGTATCCCATGTGAATAGGGGCAGAAAACTATATTTCTAGTTTTTTTTATTTTTTTATGTTATGAAAGTGTATTAGGTTTGTCAAAAGCATTTCTACATCGAGATGATTTATTCCCCTTCACTCTGTTAATGTGGTAAACTAATTGTGTTAGTTGATTTTCATATGTTAGACCATCTTTGCATTCTAGGAATAAATGCAACTTGCCTGTAGTATATAATCCTTTTAATATGCTGTTGAATTTGTTTTAATAGTATTTTGTTGAGGGGTTTTGCTTCGATATTTATAAGGAATATTGGTCTCTACTTCTCTTTTCTTGAAGTAACTTTGTCTGGCTTTCTTATTAGGCTAATTCTGCCCCTGTTGATTAAATTAAGAAGTGTTCTCTACTCTTTAATTGCTTGGAAGATTCTGAGAAGGATTGGGGTTATTTATTTACTTTTTTACATGTTTGATAGAATTCACCAGTTCTATCTGGTTTTGGCCTTTACATTTTTGGGAAGTTTTTGAATATCGATTCAATGTTTTTACTACATATAAGTCTATTTACACTTTCTATTTCTTCATGATTCTACATGCTAGGCTGTGTTTCTAGGAATTTGTTCACACCAACTAGAATATACAATTTGTTGGTGTACAATTGTTCATTGTACTGTGTTTTAATCAATTAGTCCTGTAAAATCAGTATCAATACTATCCCCTTCATGCCTTATTTTAGGTATTTGAGTCTTTTTTCCAGACAATTTAGCTAAGCATTTGTCAATTTTGTGAATATTTTCAAAATAGTCTTAGTTTTATTAATTTTACCTACTTTTTGTAATATCTTTTATTTATCTCTTCATTATTTCCTTCCTTCTGCTAGTATGGGGTTTAGTTTTCTGTTGTTTTCTAGCTTCATAAGTTGCAATGTTGCGTTACTGATTTGAAATCTTTCTTAGTTTTTAATGTAAACATTTATGTAGTATTTTTCACTTTGGACACTGCTATCAGTCCTCATAAGTTTTTTTTATGTATTATTTTTCTTTTAATTCATTTAAACATATTGCCTAATTTCACTTTTGATTTTCTCTTTGACTCACTGTTTAAGAGAGTTTGGTAAAACTTTAATATCTAACTGACATCTAACATCACTCCATTGTGTTTTGGAAGAGAGCTTGTGTGGTTTCAACATTTTTATATTTGAAACTCATTTTTGGCCCATGTATAAACTATTCTTGATAATATTCTATGTCCAATTGAGAAGTGCATTCTTCTGTTATTGGGTGTAGTGTTCTATAAACTTTTATTAGTTTGATGTAGTTTATAGTTTTAATCAATTCCTCTATCTCTTACTGATTTATATAGATATTCTACCTATTATTGAAAATGGTGTATTTATGACTCCAACTATTATTTTAGAACTGGTTGTTTCTTTCCTCAAGTTTGCCAATGTTTGCTCTTATATTAAGATTCTGGTTTTTTTTTTTTCTGAGTCTGGATATGTTTATAATTGTAATATCCTTTAAAATTTTTACTTTTTAAAGTTTTTATTTAAATTCCAGTTAGCATAGTGTTATATTCGTTTTGGGTGTACAATACAGTGATTCAACAATCCCAAACCTCATACTGTACTCATCAAAATGAGTGAACCCCATTTTCTACTTACCCTGTCCCCCCACCTACTTCCCTTCTGGTAATCATTAGTTTTTTTTTTTGTTTGTTTGTTTGTTGAATTTGAGAGAGAGAGAGAGATAGCATGCATGAGAACAGGAGAGGAGCAGAGGGAGAGAAAGAGAATCTTAAACAGGTTCCATTCTCAGCACAGAACCCAAAGTGGGGCTGGATCCCATGAATCTGGGGTCATGAGCTGAGCCAAAATCTGGAGTTGGATGCTCAATCGACTGAGCCATCGAGGCACCCCACATCAGATTGTTCTTTTTCATTAAGAGTCTGTTTCTTGACTTCCTTCTCTCTCCGTCTTTCTTTTTTGTAAGTAGATTTATTTAATTTGAGAGAGACAGACCAGGGGAGGGGGCAAAGAGAGAGGGAGAGATAATCCCAAGCAGACTCTGGGTTGTCAGTGCAGAAACTGATGTAGGCTCAATCTCACAAACTGTGAGATCATGACTTGATCTGAAATTAAGAGTTGGATACTTAACTGACTGAGCCAACCAGGCAACTCAGAACTCTCTCTTTTATTTTCCCCTTCACTTTTTTTTAATTCCACATATTAGTGAAATCATATGGTATTTGTCTTTCTCTGACTGACTTATTTTGTTTCACATTATACACTCTGGCTCCATTCATGTCATTGCAAACGGCAAGATTTCATTCCTTTCTTTGTAATATTTATTTTTTTTATTTTTAATTAAAAAAATTTAATTTATTTTCGAGTGAGAGAGAGACAGAGTGTGAGTGGGGGGAGGGGCAGAGAGAAGACACAGAATTTGAAGCAGGGTCCAGTCTCTGAGCTGCCAGCACAAAGCCCGATGTGAGGGTCGAACCGAATCTTAACCAACTGAGCCACCCAGGAGCCCCCAATATTTATTTATTTTGAGAGAGAGGGAGAACAAGTGGAGCAGGGGCAGAGAGAGAGAGAGAGAAAGACAGAGGATCTGAAGTGGGCTCTGTGCTGACAGCAGTGAGCCTGATGTGGGGCTTGAACTCATGAACCATAAGATCATGACCTGAGCCAAAGTGAGACTCTTAACCAACTGTGCCACCCAGGTGACCCTAGATTTCATTATTTTTAAGGACTGAATAATCTGAATAACTTTCTATTCTGATACACACACACACACACACACACACACACACACACATCACAGCTTTATCCATTCATGAATCAATGAGCTTCTTCCATATTCTTGGTTATTATTAGTAATGCTGCTATAAACATAGTGATGCATATATCCTTTTGAATTGCTCTTCTTGTATTATTTGAATAATACCCACAAATGTCATTTGCTTGATGATAAGGTAGTTTTATGTTTAAGTTTTTGAGGCACTTCCATACTGTTTTCCAGAGAGGCTGCACCAGTTTGCAATAAAACAAATAGTACAAGAGAGTTCTTTTTTCTCCACATCCTTGCCAAAACCTGTTGTTTCTTGTCTTGTCGATTTTTGCCATTATGACAGGCATGAGGTGATATCTCATTGTAATTTTGATTTGAATTTCCTTGATGATAAATGATGAGTGTCTTATCATGTGTCTTTTGGGCATCTGTATGTCTTCTTTGGAAAATATGTCTATTCATGTTTTCTAACAATTTTTAATTGGACTATTTGTTTTTTGGGTGTTGAACTTTATAATATTTTGTTTTGTTTTAGGAGTACAATTTGGTGATTCATCACTTTCATATAGCACCCAGTGCTCACCACAACAAGTGCCCTTCTTAATATCCATCACCCATTCAGGCCATCCCCCTGCCCACCTCTCCTCTAGGAACCCGCAGTTTGTTCTTTATACTTAAGAGTCTCTTAGGGGTTGCCTCCTTGTCTTTTAACCTCCTTCCTCTTTGTTCATCTGTGTTTTTTTTGGTTTCTGTTTTATTTTTTTAATGTGTATTTATTTTTGAGATACAGGAAGAGACAGAACAGGAGGCAGGCAGGGGCAGAGAGAGAGGGAAACACAGAATCCAAAGCAGGCTCCAGGCTCTGAGCTGTCAGCACAGAGCCTGACACTGGGCTGAAACCCACGAACCATGAGATCATGACCTGAGGCAAATTCGGACGCTTAACTGACTGAGCCACAAAGGCGCCCCTGTTTTGTTTCTTAAATTCCACACATGAGTGAAATCATATGGTATTTGTTTTTCTCTGATTGACTTATTTCACCTAGCCTAATACACTCTAGTTCCATCCATGTCATTGTAAATGGCAAGATGTCATTCTTTTTGATGACTAATATTCCATTGTATATATGTTCTGCATCTTCATTATCCCTTCATCAGTCAATAGATATTTGGGCTATTTCCATAATTTGCTTATTGTTGATAATGCTGCTATAAACATCAGAACACATGTGCCCCTTCATTCAGTATTTTTGCATCCTTTTATGGTTTGTCTCCTTTTTTTTTTCTTTTCCCCTATGTTCACCCGTTTTGTTCCTTAAATTCCACACGTTAGTGAAATTATATGGTATTTATCTTTCTCTAACTGACTTATTTCACTTAGCAAACTACACGCTAGATCCATTCACATAGTTGCAAACGGCAAGATTTCCTTTTGTTTGGTGGCTCAGTAATATTCCATTGTATATCTATACAACATCTTCTATAACCATTCATCACTTGATGGACATTTGGGATCTTTCCATAATTTGGCTATTGTTGATAATGCTGCTATAAACATTGGAGTGCATGTGCCCCTTCAAATCAGTATTTTGGAATCCCTTGGAAAAATACTTAGTAGTGCAATTGCTGAGCTGCAAGGTATTTCTATTTTTTGTCATTTTGAGGAAACTCCATACTGTTTTCGAGAGTAGCTACACCATTGAATTCTCAAAACAGTGTTAGAAGTTTCCCTTTTCTCTGCATCTTTGCCCACATGTGTTGTTCTCTGTTTTGTTAATTTTAGTCATTCTAACATGTGTGAGGTGGTATCTATTTGTAGTTTTGACTTGCATTTCCCATCATTTCAGATGATAAGTGATGTTGAGCATCTCTTCATGTGTCTTTAGCTATATGTATGTCCTTTTTGGAAAAAAAAAAGTCTTTTCATGTCTTCTGTGCATTTCTTAACTAGGTTTTTTTTGGGGTGGTGTTGAGTTTGATAATTTCATTAGAGATTTCAGTATTAACCCTTTATCTGATATGTCATTTGCAAATATCTTCTCCCATTTTGTAGGCTACCTTTTAGTTTTGTTGATTGTTTCCTTCACTTTGCTTTTTAGCTTGATGAAGTCCAAATAGTCCATTGTTGCTTTTGTTTCTCTTGCCTCAGATTTGTCTAATAAGAAGTGGCTATGGCTGATGTCAAAGAAGTTGCTGTCTTTGTTTTCCTCTAGTATTTTATTGTTTCCTATCTTACATTTAGGTTTTTCATCCATTTAGAATTTATTTTTGTGTCTTCTGTAAGAAAGTGGTTCAGTTTCATTCATCTGCAAGTTGCTGTCCAGTTTCCCTAACACCATTTGCTGAAGAGACTGTCTTTTTTTCCAATATTCTTTCCTGCTTTGTCAAAAATTAGTTGACAATATAGTTGTGGATCTATTTCTGGGGTTTCTATTGTGTTCCATTAGTCTATGTGTCTGTTTTTGTGCCAGCACAATGCTGTCTTGATTACAACTTTGTAATATAACTTGGAGCACAGAATTGTGAAGCTTCAAGCTGTGTTTTTCTTTTTCAGAGTCTTTTGTGGTTTCACACAAATTTTGGAATTGTTTATTCTAACACTGTGGAAAATGTTGGCACTATTTTGTTATGGCATTGAATGTGTAGATTGATTATGGTAGTATAGACATTTTAACAATATTTGTTCTTCAAATCCATTAACATGGAAGGTTTTCTCCATTTCTTTGTGTCATGTTCAATTTGTTTCATCAGTGTTCTATAGTTTTCAGAGTACAAATATTTTACCTCTTTGGCTAGGTTTATTCCTAAGTGTTTTACGGTTTTTTGTGCAATTGTAAATGAGATTGATTCCTGGACGTCTTTGCTGCTTCATTATTGAAAATAGAAATGCCTCAGATATCTATCTGTATGTTGATTTTGTATCCTGCAACTTTACTGAATTCGTGTATCAGGTCTAGCAATGTTTTGTTGGAATCTTTCAGGTTTTTTTCATAGAGTATTGTTTCATCTGTGAGTAGTGAAAGTCTGACTTCTTCCTTGCCAATTTGGATATCTTTTATTTCTTTTTGTTATCTGATTGCTAAGGCTAACACTTTCAGTACTATGTTAAATAGCAATGATGATAACGGATATCTCTGTCTTGTTTCAGGTTGTAGAGGCAAAGCTCTCAGTTTTTGCCCATTGAGAATATTAGCTATGGGTCTTTCATATATGGCCTTTATGATGTTGAGGTTTGTTCCCTTTATCCCTACTCACTTGAGAATTTTTATTGAGAATGATGCTGTAATATGTTAAATGCTTTTTCTGCATCTATTGAGAGGATCATCTGTTTTTTCATCCTTTCATTTATTAATGCGGTGTGTCATGTTGATTGGTTTCTGAATAGTGACCCACACTTGCTATACAGGAATAAATTCCACTTGACCACGGTGAATGATTTTTAATGCGCTTTGGATTTGGGTTTCTAGCATCTTATTGAGAATTTTTGCATTCATTTTCATGAGGAATATTGGCCTGTAGTTTTCTTTTTTGTGGAATCTTTATGTGATATATTATCAGAGCAATGCTGACCTCATAGAATGAATTTGGAAAATTTCATTCTTTTTCTATTTTTTGGAATACTTTGAGAAGAATAAATATTAACTCTTCCTTAAATGTTTGGTAGAATTCATTTGTGAAGTCATCTGACCCTGGGAATTTTTTGATTACTAATTCCATTTCTTTGTTGGTTATCAGTCTGTTCAACTGTTCTATTTCTTCCTGTTTCAGTTTTGGTGGTTTATATTTTTCTAGGAATTTGTCCATTTCTTCCATGTTGTCCATTTTTTGGCATATAGTTTTTCACAATATTCACTTATACTTGTTTGTATTTCTGTGGGGTTGGTTGTTATTTTTCTCTCTTGTGTGATTTTATTTTTGTGGGCACTTTTTCTTTTCTTTTTAATAAGTTTAGGTAGAGGTTTTTCAATTGTATTAATTTGTTCAAAGAATCAGATCCTGTTTCCATTGATCTCTTTTCTTGTGTATTTAGTGGCTATATCATTTATCTGCTTACAAGGGAAAACCCATAAGGCTACCTGGAAATTTCTCCACAGAATCGTGGTGAAACAGAATAGAGTGGCATGATATATCAAAGTGCTGAATGGTATAAATCTGCAACAAGACTACTCTAGGAAGGCTATTATTCAGAATAGAAGGAGTGATAACGAGTTTCTGACAAACAATAACCAAAGTATTTCATGACCACTGAACCAGCCCTGCAGTAAATATTAAAGGGAATACTTTGAGTGCAAAGGAGATATCAAAAGTGAGAAAGTCAAGACAGGAACAGAAAAAAATCTCCAAAAAAATGACAAACAAGTCATAAAATGTCAATAGGTAAATATTTATCAATAATTTCTTTTAATGTAAATTGACTAATTGACTAAATGCTCCACTGAAAAGATATAAGGTGACAGGATGGATAAAAATGCAACACCCATCTATATGTTGCCTACAATAGACTCATTTTAAGTCAAAAGACACGTACAGATTGAAATTGAGGGGATGGAGAAACATTCATCAAGCAAATAGGTGTGAAAGGAAAACCAGAATAGGAATAATTATATTGGCAAACTAGACTTTAAAACAAAGGCTCTAACAAGAAGCAAAGAAAGGCATTATATAATCACAATGTTGACAATCCAACAAAAAGATATAACACTTGTGAATATTTACACACCCAGCAGGGGACTTTAGCATATAGAATATATATAACCATTAATAACAAACATAAAGGAACTAATTGATAACTATACAATAATAGCAGGGGATTTAGCATCCCACTTACATCAATGAAAGGATCATCTAAAGAGCAAATAAACAAGGAAGTAATGACTTTGAATGGCACACTGGACCAGATCAACTCAAGAAATACAGAATACATATTTTTTTTTCATGTGCCTAGAGTACATTGTCCAAAATAGGTCAAATATTAAGTCACAAAACTGGCCTCAACAAATACAAAAAATTGCAGTCGTACCATGCATCTTTTCTGACCACAACACTATGAAGCTAGAAGTCAACCAGAAGAAAAAAATCTGGAAAGATCACAAATGCATGGAATTTAAACAACATGCTACTAAACAATGAATTGATTTACCAGGAAATAAAAGAAGAAATTTTAATTTTTTTTTTTAGCGTTTATTTATTTTTTTTGAGACAGAGAGAGACAAAGCATGAACAGGGGAGGGTCAGAGAGAGGGAGACACAGAATCTGAAACAGGCTCCAGGCTCTGAGCTGTCAGCACAGAGCCCGACGCGGGGCTCGAACTCACGGACCGCGAGATCATGACCTGGGCCGAAGTCGGCCACTTAACCGACTGAGCCACCCAGGCGCCCCAAAAGAAGAAATTTTAAAAAGTACATGGCAACTAATGAAAATGAAAACGACTTGAAACAATTATTTTGAATAGAATCTTTAAAACTGCTCAAACATTCTAGAAAAATGTAAAATAATGTATATATACATATATGTGTGTGTGTGTGTGTGTGTATATATATATATATATATATATATATATATATAAATTGTATATTATATATCCACCCCAAGACATATCTTTATCATGCAGGAAAACACTTAATAAGTGAGAACTGTTTAAAGAGCTTTTATTCTTGTTCTATATGGGTCAACTTCTGTGACCATTAAAAGTACAAAGATGTGACCTGAATTGTGAAGAATTTTATATCTGACGCAAACATTATTCTTAGTCTTCTGCCAAAGTTAATAAATCTGTTCAAATCATAAACTTTTTCAGAGCTGGAAGAGATTCTGTAGCTTAGAAACAATTTGTTTCAACTGTAATCAGTTATCTTCTCTTTTTTCAAATGTATCTTAATTTTTGGTTTAGAGTCTTGACCTTAGAAGATATGCAACAAGTGATAATTTATGACTGGCAGCCCTGAGATGGTAATTGGCTTGCCCAAAGTCACAAGAGCATTTAGAGAGAGCTAGGGCCAGAACCCACATCTCCTGATGCTCAATGACTAATTTTTCAAGATAGTTATATAAATTGTCCTAATCATAGTAGCTATTGTCACAAATTTAATGTGCATATAATAAACTTAAATTTTTCAATTTTGAAGTAGGTTAAAGATGACCACCATTTCTTTGAATGTCTTCACTGAAAGTTGTAGTCAACATTTCCTCTTAAATCTATGCACTTTCTGACTTCTTGACCAATGGAATATGTTAGAAGTGACAGTGTAGCAGTTACAGGTGCGGATCTTAAGAGACTGGATGTCTCTACTTCCTGTGTTTTGGTACATTCACTATTAGAGAGATGTGAGCTAACATAAAAGTATGACTATGCTGAGAGTGCTGTTCTATTAGAAGTCCAAGCCACATGTAGAGGAAGTAGTGGATGTGGTGCCATGTGCACCAAGGCACCAGATATATGGGTAAGTAAAATCAGTTGTCATGGAAGTAAATCCTTCAGATTCATATGTCTGATTTGATGCCACATGGATCAGGGCCCAACAGCCTGGATATTTTTTCTCAAAACTTGACAGCCTTAAAACCAGACAATATAATAAAATAGTTCTTTGTTTTAAGTAGCCAGTTTTGAGGTCATTTGTTCTGCAGCAGTAGATAATCAAAACACATGCAAAAAAAAAGTAGTATTATTAATCAAAAGTAACACTTATTAACTACTTACTATGTGTTAGGCATTGTAACTTTCCATGCATGATGTCATTTAATACAACAATCTTCAGTCATTTTCTTAATCTAGCTATTGTTTATTCATCCACGATTTTTAGCTAAAGCATCACTTTTTCAAGAAAGGTTTCTTTTACTTCCATGACTAGATAAATTTCCTGTATTATATGCTTTTACAACACTATGTATCCAAGTTTTTGATACATATCATAATTTTAATTTTGCATTTATTTTTGTTATCTCCATATACCACCAGTGCCTAGTACAGTACCAAGCTAATAAGCGTGTTCAACATGTGTGTATCAATTATTATTTTTACATAAGAAATTAAGTAAAGAGAGGATAATTAATTTTCTCAAGCTCATACAGCAAGCTTGTACTTGAGCTTAAACATATCTAATTTTGCAGTGCAAGTTCTTAACCACTAAACCCTTCCTCTATGGAGTGAAATTCTGGCGCAATTAATCTACAACAAAGGACAATATAAAAGTCATGAGTGTTGGACATAAATTTTTATATGATGCCATTGCAACATATTAAACTTTCTTTGATTTTTAAAAAGTTTTTATTTATTTTGAGAAAGAGAAAGAGAGACAGAGACAGAGAGAGAGAGACAGAGAGTAGGGGAGGGGAAAAGAAAGAGGAAGAGAGGGAACCCCAAGCAGACTCTATGCTGTTAGTGCAGAGCTGAACACAAGGCTCAATCCCACTAACTGTGAGATCTTCACCTGAGCCAAAATCAAGAGTCAGATATTTAACCAACTGAGCCACCAGTGCGCCAAAGCTTCTCTCATTTTTTTAAAGGAATACCAAAGTAAATTTCTATTTCCTGAGACTGTTGTGAAGAATATATAATACACAGTTTATAAATCAAAATGCATATATGGCATACTAGATGGTGGCATACTGGATGACACAGATGCACAGTGACTAAGAAATAATATTAAATACATAATGTGTCCTTTTTCTCCCAGAGTGTAAGTTTCTCTCATTGACAGATATGAAGAATTTTAAAAGCTGTGTACTCAGTTCATTAATATAACTTCCAAAATTGCCCAAGATTTACTTGAAAATGTTAGCTGTATTATTTCACATTACTCCACCCCAAAGAAAGACCAGCAAGTAATTGGATAGAGCTTTTCCATTACAAAGCCAACTTATTTTTTTTCAGTCTGCCATTTATTCAATATTTAACTACTAAATATTTATTTAAATATTATACTGAGTCAAATAAGAAACTCTCATTGACCTCTGCATAACAAACTGAAGTGTATAGAAGAAGGGGAACAAAAATGGGCTCTTCTGTCAGACAAATCTGACTATGAATCTTAGTTCTGAAAATTATTAGCTGTGTAGCTTGGAGCATGTTGCCTAACTGTTCCAGGTATCATCTATTTCTTCATCTGTAAAGTGAATAAAGTAATAGTATTTCACTCATTACAGTGTTTTAACTATTAAAGAAAATAGCCCATGTAAAGCACTTGACAACTAATTAATAAATGTTAGTTATATTAATAATGATGCAGATGATGATAAAGATGTTCTAAGAAGTAACTGTTGTAGTAGGAAGACAAAAAACCCCTATGGTGCTATAATTCTTGTAGAATATTTAGATAATACAAGCCACATAAGAGTTTGAAATGAGCAGAATATAACCTTCTCTGTTTCTACTGTCTTTCTCCCATGCCCACAACATGAATATATTACATACACACACACACACACACACACACACACACACACACACACACTTGCATACACACCAGGTAATAGTGTCAGATTTCCAAAAAATGTTTAACATCTCTTCAAGCACAAGGGATATGGGCTAGAAATTTTCAAAGAGGCAGGACATATGTTCTATAGTAAGCAGCTCCTAGACTAGTTAAATTACAGCCATATGGGTGATGCATTTTAAAAAGGACAACCTCTTTACAAAACCATGGAGAGGAAGCAAATAAAATGCAGATGCAAGAATGAATACTGATCTTTCATTTTCAGCTTTTAAAAAAAATATTGAACTGTGTTAACTCTCAGAAAACTAAACACCAAACTCCAAATGTTCCCTTTCCTTCTGTATGCATCTATGTATGTATGAATGTATGCATGTATATACATACATATAAACACCAACACATAGGGTTTTATTCCTATAGTTAATCTAGCATTAGCAAAAGTAGGTTTATAAACATGTATAAAGATCACTATGTTGTTTTAGGCCCTTTTACTTTTTATAAATACGAATGAGGATACACATAAATATCTACTTGGCACCATGTAGAAGGCAGAAAACTACTTAATAAATTAATATATGGTCTTTTGGTCTTTGAATATTATAAATGATTTTTTAAATCAAATATAGTGCTTCAAAGTACAGGAAAATTGGCTTTAAATCACACTGATTGTACTAAAATATTTACTTTCTTTTCAAACCTCATCTTAAATACCCAATCACAAACTTTCTCCATATTCACTTGTTTGCAACTAGTGTTTTCTTCTGAATTGAATGGCATTTTCTTTGTGACTTCTGCATGCCATGATGCCTGCATATAGCTACCTGTACCTTTGTCCTGTTTCCAATAATAGATAGTAGTGATGAGGGCAAAAACCTTAACTCATCTTTATATCTTTATCCACCAAATCTACTCTGATTCTGTCCTTGCTCAAAAACCATTTCATTAACAGGAATTGCCATTCCATATTTTGTTAAAGATAATGCTAGTTAACATGCAGACTGTTACTATTATGCAGCTGTTATCACACACAAAAAATTAAAAAAAACACCTTAAATAGCAAACATTCCATTTTCTTGCTCACATATCTATAGTTTAACCATAGCTGTATGTAGGATACCAGACATTACTTTTTAAGAACTAGGATTTTTACTTCTAATTATATCTACTTGTCAAAAAATGTCACCTGGTCAAGCCAAACCATGTACTAGTCACTGTATTTGGTTCGTGTAATTCTTATAATCCCCTTGTATTTAGTTCATGTAATTCTTATAATCCCCTTATAAGTGGGTACTATTGTGCCCAATTTATAGGTAAAGAAAATGAAACTCATGGAGAAATTAATTTATCTAAGATCATGGAGCTAATAAATAATGGAGTCAGGATTATAACTAAAGATGTGAAATTTCATAGATTCTAATATTTAACACTCTACCATGCAGTCATTCAGTTACTCACTGAGGAATAAACATAAGTAGAAGTGCACTGTCCTCATCATTATTATGTTTAATGAACTCAAAAACATATATACACTTATTTAATCACTTATTCAGCAAATATTTATTGTGCACCAACACTGTGTCAGACATTAAATTAGGCCCTGGGAATATAGTGTTGAAGACAACAGAAAAAGCCTTCATGAAACTTAAATTATTATAATGGAAGGGGAGAGTTTGATTAGAAGTAAATAGTTAGATATTGATAAATTTAAAAAAACTAATGAAAAAAACATAGTTTAGGAAATAAAGTATAACAGAGTGAGATAACAGAGCTTGGAATTTTCTACTGGGTGACTGAGTAAGATCCCTCTGATTGTGAAAAGAGACTTCAGTGAAGAAGTGAGACACATAGATATATTAAGAAGAATTTATATGGAAAAAATTAATGAAATTAATTTTAGGTGATTTTGTGAATCCCAGTTTTAAATCCCAATTCAAAATCCAGTTTATATTAAAGATGAAAACTTGGGATTCCAGTGATGCCTGGGTGGCTCAGTCAGACGTCCAACTTTGGCTCAGGTCATGATCTCATGGTTTGTGAGTTCTAACCCCACACTGAGCTCTGTGCTGACAGTTTAGAGCCTGGAGCCTGCCTTTGATTTTGTGTGTGTCTCTCTCTCTTCCCCTCCTTCGCTAGTGCTCTGTTTCTCTCTGTCTCAAAATTAATTAATTAATTTAAAAAACTTTGGGATTCCAGATGAACACTTACATTTGACTGTGAATGGCCTAGAGAATAATAGCGAGAAGTCCTCTCTAAATGGGAAGGTTTTCAGAATAAAATGTTTCACTACATATTCCTTAGAAAATCTCTACAAAATATTTTGCTCTCTTTGTTCTCTTTTTCTTTTTCTACTTTATTTCAAATGTATGTCTCAATTACTTTCATATAGTCTCTAGACTACTAAATGGCTTCATGGGATGCCTGGGTGGCTCAGTGGGTTGAGCATCCAACTCAATTTTGGCTCAAGTCATGATTTCATGGTTTCTAAGATGGAGCCCTGAGTTGGGCTTTGCACTGACAACATTGAGCCTTCTTGGGATTCTCTCTCCCCATCACTCTCTGCCCCTCCCCTGTGCACACTCTCTCTCTCTGAAAATAAATAAATAAACATTTAAAGAAAAAAATGGCCTCCTGATTATTTTCATTTCTAATCTTGTATCTAATCAATTCTTCACAATGGTAACAAGGTTATGTTTTCATGGTTTAAATCATGATACTCAACTCTGAAACCTCCACTGGTTCTTCTTTGATTCAAGACTAAATTTCAATCCTCAAGCAGTAATCGAAGGCTCTCCAAATACTGGATTCAAGCTACTTGCCCTAATATATTTTTTATTAAATCCCTCCATATCCCATACATTTGGTTCATTTCCATTTCCTGAATACATCATCTGCTTTAAACTTATTGAAGTCAGGAAGTTCATCATAGATCTCTTATCCAAGTCTTCCTTTATGATCCCCAAATGTAGTAGGCTTTCAGATAGGCTTTAAATTAATCTTGAATCTGATTTACTTTTTTTTTCATTTTTTTTTTGAGAGAGAGAGGGTGCAAGTGGGGCAGAGAGAGAGGTAATCTTAAGCAGGCTCCATACACAGTGTGAAGCCCAATGTAAGGCTCAATCCTATGACCCTGAGATCATGACCTCAACTGATATTAAGAGTCCAGCACTCAACTCACTGAGCTACCCAGGAGCCATTGATTCAACTTTTTAAGTTATAATAAATATCACAGATTACTGTATACGTAAAGGTGCTTACTAGATTTAGAAAGATGTCTCTTTTTTAAATTAACTTTTATTTTTCTATTACTTGAGTACAATTGACACAAAATGTTCTAAAAGTTTCACATGAACAAAATAGTGATACTTTTCCATACAATATGTTATGTTCACCACAAGTGTAGCTACCATCTGTCACCAAACAACTCTATCACAATAGCACTCACTGTATTCTTTATGCTGTGCCTTTTATTCTCATGATTTCTTAATCCCATAACTGGAAGACTATATCTCCCATTCCTTTTTTACAATCTCTTCTCATTGCAGAAAAGATCCATCTGCATTTTTATATCAAAAATATGATCACCAATGTCTTCTGATAAATATTTAATGGACAATATGTCAATACATGTTTTAGGAAAGACAAATGAAAGGAAAATATTACCAGCAGGTGTTTAATTTCAGTTCTTCTTGTGCCGTAGGAAACTGGGGATTTTATTTTATTTTTTTAATATAATTTGTCAAATTGGTTTCCATACAACACCCAGTGCTCATCCCAACAGGTGCCCTCCTCAGGACCCATCACACACTTTCCCCTCTCCCCCACCCCCCATCAACCCTCAGTTTGTTCTCAGTATTTAAGAGTCACTTATGGTTTGCCTCCCTCCCTCTCTGTAATTTTCCCCTTCCCCTCCCCCATGGTCTTCTGTTAAGTTTCTAAATATCCACCTATGAGTGAAAACGTATGGTATCTCTCTTTCTTTTTATGACTTATTTCACTTAGCATAATACCCTCCAATTCCATCCACATTGATGCAAATGGCCAGATTTCATTCTTTCTCATTGCCAAGTAGTATTCCATTGTATATATAAACCACATCTTCTTTATCCATTCATCAGCTGATGGACATTTAGGCTCTTTCCATAATTTGGCTATTGTTGAAAGTGCTGCTATAAACATTGGGGCACATGTGCCCCTATTCGTCATGACTCCTGTATCCCTTGGGTAAATTCCTAGCAGTGCTATTGCTGGGTCATAGTGTAGTTGTATTTTTAAGGTTTTGAGGAACGTCCACTCTGTTTTCCAGAGTGGCTGCACTGGTTTGCATTCCCACC
Source organism: Lynx canadensis (assembly GCF_007474595.2). Classification (NCBI taxonomy): domain Eukaryota; kingdom Metazoa; phylum Chordata; class Mammalia; order Carnivora; family Felidae; genus Lynx; species Lynx canadensis. Next base: position 65,593,684 of record NC_044321.2, on the reverse strand, counting down.
AACAGTTCAATAGGGTTCCCATTTCTCCACATCCTCTCCAGCATCTATAGTCTCCTTATTTGTTCATTTTAGCCACTCTGGCCGGCATGAGGTGATATCTCAGTGTGGTTTTGATTTGTCTTTCCCTGATGATGAGTGACATTGAACATCTTTTCATGTGTTTGTTGGCCATCTGGATGTTTTCTTTGGAAAAGTGTCTATTCATGTCTTCTGCCCATTGTTTCACTGGATTATTTGTTTTTCAGGTGTGGAGTTTGGTGAGTTCTTTATAGATTTTGGATACTAGCCCTTTATCCAATATGTCATTTACAAATATCTTTTCCTATTCTGTTGGTTGCCTTTTAGTTTTGATTGTTTTCCTTTGCAGTCCAGACGTTTTTATCCTGATGAGGTCCCGAGAGTTCATTTTTGCTTTTAATTCCCTTGCCTTTAGAGATGTGTCAAGTAAGAAATTGCTGTGCCTGAGGTTAAAGAGGTTGTTTCCTGCTTTCTCCTCTAGGGTTTTGATGGTTTCCTGTCTCACATTCAGGTCCTTAATCCATTTTGAGTTTATTTTTGTGACTGGTGTAAGAAAGTGGTCTAGTTTCATTCTTCTGCATGTTGCTGTCCAGTTCTCCCAGCACCATGTTAAAGAGACTGTCTTTTTTCATTGGATACTGGAAATTTGGGATTTTAAAGCCATTCTGTCATACTTACTTTTATCAACTACACACTACACACCTTTTTTGTTACTCTTGTTGTTGTTGTTGTTGTTTAGATTTGGCTACCTAAGCCTTTTGATGGAGAGTCCACAGTTCTCCAATGATTAATTTTAATTTGCATATTCTTTTTAGTCTTTTAATATATTTGCTGTCTCAACTTGCATTTGCTTGTGCAAAAAGTTATATCAGAGGACAAAGATAAATTCCCTATACAACTGGGTGGATTTTCATTAAAAATGTGCCATTTTTTTCCTTTTTTTTTACAGTTGGATTTTTCAAAGTTATTATATAAATTCCACTTAGTTAACATAGAGTGTAATATTAGTTTCAAGTAAGCAATATAGTGATTCAGCACTTCCATACAACAGCTGGTGCCCATCACAAATTCATTCCTTAATCCTCATCACCTATTTAACCCATCCCCACCCATCATCCTTATGGTAACCATCCATTTGTTCTCTATGGTTGAATGTTTTTTGGTTTGCCTCTGTCTCTCTCTTTTTTTCCCTTTGCCCATTTGTTTTGTTTCGTAAATTCCACAAATGAATGAAATCAGATGGTATTTTTCTTTGACTATTTTGTTTAGCATGTTTCTGGCTCCATCCATGTCATTCCAAATGACAAGATTACATTGATTTTATTGCTGATTAATATCCCATTATACACATTATATAATTATATATAATACATAGTAATATAGTGATATTCCTTTATATATAGTTTATTTATATATAATAATACATATTATTATGTATAGATATTTAAAAATAAAAATATAAACATATAAATATATTTTAGTTTATTTTTATGTATGGTAAGAAAGTGGTGCAATTTCATTCATTTTCATGTTACTGGCCAGTTTTCCCCACATCATTTTTTGAATAGACTATTTTTTCCCATTGAATATTCTTTCCTGCTTTTTAAAAGTTTAACAGATCATATAATTGTGGGTTTATTTCTGGGTTGTCTATACTATATATACATATATGCATACATATATGCTGGCTCTTCCTCATCTAATCATCAGTTGATGGACACAGGCTGTTTTCATCATTAGGCTATTGTAGATAAACCTCCTGTAACATCAGGGTGCATGTATTCCCTTTGAATTAGTGTTTTTTTTTTTCTTTTTAAGTTTGTATTTAATTCCAGTTAGTTAACAGATAGTGTAATATTAGTTTCAGTAGTAGAATTTTGTGATTCATCACTTACATAAAACACCCAGTGCTCATAACAAGTGCCCTCCTCAATATCCATCCCCTATTTAACTCATCTCCCCACCCACCTCCCCTCCAGCAACACTCAGTTTGTTCTCTATAGTTAAGAATCTCTTTCATGGTGCCTGTCCCTTTTTTTTCCATCATCTTCATCTGTTTTGTTTTGTTTCCTAAATTCCACATATGAGTGAAATCATATGGGATTTGTCTTTCTCTGACTGACTTATTTTTCTTAGCATAACACACTCAAGTTCCACCCATGTTGTTGCAAATGACAAGATTTCATTCTTTTGATGGCTGAGTAATATTACATTGAATATATATACAACCTCTTCTCTATCCACTCATCAGTTGATGGACATTAGGGCTCTTGCTATAATTTGGCTATTATTGATAATACTGCTATAAACATCAATGTGCATCTATCTTTTTTGATACAGGGGAGGGACAGAGAAAGAGGAGAGAGAGAATTCCAAGTAGACAGAGCTGACAGCACAGAGTCCTGTGCAGGGCTTGAAATAATGAACCATGAAATCATGGCCTGAGCTGAGGTCAAGAGTCGGACACTTAACCAACTGAGCCAGCAAGGTGCCCTGCATGTGTTCTTTTGAATCAGTATTTTTATATACGTTGGATAAATACCTAGTAGTGCAATTGCTGGATCATATGGTAATTCTATTTTTAACTTATTGACGAAATTCCATCCTGTTTTCCAGAGTGGCTGAACCGGTTTGCATTCTCACCAACAGTGTAAAAGGGTTCACCTTTTTCCACATTTTCATCAACACTCGTTGTTTTTGTATTGTTGATTTTAGTCATTGTGACAGGTATGAAGTGATATATTATTGGAGTTTTGATTTGTGTTTCCATGATGATGAGTGATGTTGAGCATCTTTCCATGTGTCTGTTGGCCATCTGGATGTCTTCTTTAGAAAAATGTCTATGCATGTCTTCTGCCCATTTTTAAATTGGATTATTTGTTTTTGTATGTGTTCACTTCTATAAGTTCTTTATATATTTTGGGTACTAACCTTTAATAATATATGTTATTTGTAAATATCTTCTACCATTTCATTGCTTTCCTTTAATTTTGTTGATTGTTTCCTTCAATGTGCAGAAACATTTTATTTTTGATGTAGTTCCAATAATTTATTTTTGTTTTCCTTGCCTCAGGATACATATCTAACAAGAAGTTGTTATGACTGATTTTAGAGAACTTACTGCCTGTATTCTCTTCTAGGATTTTGATGGTGTCATATCTCTCATTTAAGTCTTTGATCCATTTGTAGTCTATTTTTGTGTATGGTGTAAGGAAGTGGTCCAGTTTCATTCCTTGGCATGTTGCTTTTCAGTTTTCCAAACACCATTTGTTGAAAAGACTGTCTTATTCACATTGAATATTCGTTCTTGCTTAGTTGAAGATTAATTGACCATAGAGTAGTGGGCTCCTTTCTGGGTTTTCTATTCTGTTCCATTTATCTGTTTCTATTTTTTTGGCAGTACCATAGTGTTTTGGTCACTACAGCTTTGTCATATAACTTGAAGTCTAGAATTGTGTTGTCTCCAGCTTTGTTTTTCTTTTCTCATTTTACTTTTGCTATTTGGGGTCTTTGTGGCTCCATAAAAATATTAGGAGTGTTTATTTTACCTCTGTGAAAAACACTGTTGGTATTTTGGTAGGCATTGTATTAAATGTGTAGATTTCTTTGGGTAGCGTTGATATTTTCACAGTATTTCTTTTTCCAGTACATGTGCATGGGATATCTTTCCATTTTTTGTGTGTCATCTTCAATTTCTTTAATCAGAGTTTTACACTTTTTTTTTAAATTGTTTTTCCAACGTTTATTTATTTTTGGGACAGAGACAGACAGAGCATGAACGGGGGAGGGGCAGAGAGAGAGGGAGACACAGAATCGGAAACAGGCTGAGCCATCAGCCCAGAGCCTGACGCGGGGCTCGAACTCACGGACCGCGAGATCGTGACCTGGCTGAAGTCGGACGCTTAACCGACTGCGCCACCCAGGCGCCCCCAGAGTTTTACACTTTTAAGAGTACATGTTTTTTATATCCTTCTCTAGGTTTTTCCGGGGTATGTTGTTTTTGAAGGAATTATAAATGAGACTGATGCCTTAGTTTCTCTTTATTCTGCTTTATTATTGGTGTATCGAAATTCAATTATATTCAGGGGGTGTGGATTTGAAAGATTTCTTTATATATTTTGGGTACTAGCTTTGTATTGGATATGTCATTTGCAAATACCTTCCACCATTCAACAGGTTTCCTTTTAGTTTTGTTGATTGTTTCCTTACTGTGCATAAGCTTTTTATTTTGATGTACTTCCAATAGTTTATTTTTGCTTTTGTTTCTCTTGTTTCATGAGATATATCTAGAAAGAAGGTGTTATGGCCAATATTAGAGTCCTTACTGTTTGTGCTCTACTCTAGGATTTTAATGGTTTCAGGTCTCACATTTAGGTCTTTAATCAAGTTTTAGTTTATTTTTGGTATGGTAAAAAATTGGTGCCATTTCATTCACTTCCATGTTACTGTCCGAGTTTCCCAACATAATTTTTTGAAGGGAGTGTATTTTTTCTCATTGGATATTCTTTCCTGATTTTTGAAATATTAATTTATCATATACTTGTTGGTTTACTTCTGGGTTATCTATCCTGTTCCATTGATCTATATGTCTATTTTAATGCCAGTGCCACACTGTTTTAATTTTACAGCATTGTAATATAATTTCTAGTCTGGAGCTGTGATGCGTACTGCTTTGCTTTTCTTTTTGAAGATTGTTTTGACAATTCAGGGTCTTTTGTGTTTCCATATTTATTTTAGAATTCCTTTTCTAGTTCTCTGAAAAATGCCAATGGTATTTGATAGGAATTGTATTAAATGTCTAGCTTGCTTTGGATTATATAGATTTTTTAAACAATATCTGTCCTTCTAATCCATGAGCATGGAATATCTTTCCATTTTTGTATGACATCCTCAATTTCTTTTATCAATGTTTTATAGATTTCAGAGTACAGGCCTTTCACCTCCTTGATTAGGCTTATTCCTAGGTATGTTATGGTTTTGGTGCAGTTGTAAATGGGATTGATTCCTTAATTTCTCCTTCTGCTGCTTTATTATTGGTGTATAGAAATTCAAGAGATTTCTGCACATGGATTTAATATCTTTGACTTCCTGAATTCATTTATCCCTTCTAGCAGTTTTTTGGTGGAGTCTTTCCAGTTTTCCATGCAGAGTATCATGTCATGTATAAATAGTGAAAGTTTTATCTCTTCATTATCAGTTTGGATGCCTTTTAATTATTTTTGTTGTCTGATTGCTTTTGCTAATTTTCCAGTAATATGTTGAACAAAAGTGATGAGAATAGAAGTACTTGTCTTTTTCCTGACCTTAGGGAGAAAGCTCTTAGTTTTTCCCTATTGAGTATGATGTTTATTTTGAGTTTTGCATATATGAAAATTATGTTGAGGTATGTTCCCTCTAAACCTACTTTGTTGAGGGCTTTTATGAGAAATGGATGTTGTACTTTGTCAAATGCATTTTCTGCTTCTATTGAAATGATCATATGTTTTTTGTCTTTTTTCATATTGATGTGATGTATCATGTTTATTGAAGTGCAAATATTGCCACACTTGCATCCTGGGAATAAACCTTACTTGATTGTGGTGACTGATTATTTTAATTATTGTTGGGTTGGTTTGCTATTATTTTGTTTAGGATTTTTACATGCATATTCATGAGAGATATTGGCCTGTAGTTCTATATTTTTGTGGTGTCTTCATCTGGTTTTGGAATCATTGGTGATACTGGCCTCATGGCATGAATTTGGATTTTTTTCCTTCTTTTTCCATTTTTTATAATAATTCAAGAATAATAGGTATTAACTCTTCTTCAAATGTTTGGTAGAATTCGCCTGCACATTTGTCTGGTCCTGGGCTTTTGTTTGTTGTGAGGGTCTTTATTATTCTTTATTGTTATTGTTATTGTTAATTGTTATTATTATTATTATTATTATTATTACTGATTTAGTCCCCTTGCTGGTAATCAGTCTGTTACAATTTTCTATTTTATTTTGCTTCAGTTTATGTATGTTGTATGTTTCTAGGAATTTATCCATTTCTTCTAGTTTGCCTAATATGTTTGCAAGTAATTTTTCATAATACTCTGTTTGTATTTCCATCTTTTTTTGGTATTTCTCCTCTTTAATTTGTGATTTAGTTTATTTAAGTTGTTTATTTTTTTGTTTTTTGATGAGTTCAGGTAGAGGTTTATAAACTTTGTTTATGTTTCCATAGAAGCAAGTTTCATTTCATTGTGCTATTTATTTGTTTCTATTTTGTTTATTTCTAATTTCTATTATAGTCTTTCTTCTGCTGGTTTGTTTTTTGTTGTTGTTGTTGTTGTTGTTCTTCTTTTTCTTGCTCCTTTCAGTGTAGGGGTAGGTTCTTTATTTGAGACTTTTGTTGCTTCTGGAGATAGGCCTTTATTGCTGTAAACTTCCCTCTTAGAAGCACTTTTGCTGCATCCCAAAGCTTATGGGCCATCATTTTCACTTATTTACAGGTAATATTGGATTTCTTCTTTGATTTTTTTTTTTGGTTAACCTACTCATTATTTAGTAGCATGTTAGCATTCATTTAACCCCCATATATTTGCTGTCCTTCCAGATATTTTTCTTGTAGTTGACTTCTACGTTCATTACACTGTGGCCAGAAATGATGCAAAGTATTCTTCGACTTTTTGCAGTATTTTAGACTAGTTTTGTGGCCTAATATGTGATCTATTTTGGAGACTGTTCTGCGTGCACCTAAAAGTAAAGTATATCCTGATGCTTTAAGATGCAGTGCTCTAAATGTCTGCCTTAAATCCACGTGGTCCAGTGTATCATTCAAAGCCATTGTTTCCTTATTGATGTTTTTATTGAATGATCTGTCCACAGATGTAAGTGGGGATGCTATTGTCATTGTATTACCATTGATTAGCTATCTTATGTTTCTTCGTAATTATTTTATATATTTGGGTGCTCTCATATTGGGTACATAAATATTTATCTATTACTGTTTTTTTTCATTTATAATGATCATTTTGTTTTTATATAACATCATCTGCATATAACAGTCTATATTAAGTTGATGGTCATTTAAGTATGAACTCCTTCTGTACTACTCTTTTCTCCACATTGTAGGCATACTGTGTCATATTTTACACCCTTCCTTTCTTTTAATCTCTGGACTGGTTTTTTAAAGGAATTCTTATTTTTACTGCTTTTGTGTTTCCTACTTTTCATACTCATACTTGAGGTTTTTCCTTTCTTCCCAAAGAGTCCCTTTTAATATTTCCTGCATGGTTGGCATAGTGATCTTGAACTCCTTGAGTTTTTGTTTGTCTGAGAAACTCACTATCTCTCCTTCTGTTCTGACTGATAACCTTGCTGGATAGAGTATTCTTGGGTGTAGATTTTTTTCCTTTCAGCAATTTGAATATGCCCTGCCACTGAATTCTGGCTAGAAAAAAAATCTGCTGAAAAATCTTTTGGTAATCTTATGGAGTTTCTCTTCAATGTAACTGTTTTCTTTTCTTTTGCTGATTGTTTTTTCTTTATCACTACTTTTTGCCGATTTGATTACTATGTGTCTTGGTATGGATCCGTGGTTCCCTTTGTTTGTGGGACCTCTGTGCCCCCTGGATTTTCATATCACTTTCCTTCCTCAGATTAGAGAAGTTATCTATTATTTCTTCAAATAAATGTTCTGCCCTCTTTCCCTCTTTTCTGTCTTCTACTTCTGGTACCCATACAATGAAAATTTTATTACACTGGATATTTCCTGAGTTCCCTAAGTCTACTCTCATTTTGTAAAATTAAATTTTCTTTCATTTGTTCATCAAAGATTTTATTTAAATTCAAGTAAGTTAACATATAGTGTAGTATTGGTTTCAGTAGTATAATTTAGTGATTCATCACTTACATATAATACCCAGTGCTTGCTCATCCCAACAAGTGCCCTCCTTAATGCCCATAACCCATTTAGACTATCCCCTGACCCACCTCCTTCAAGCAACTCTCAGTTTGTTCTCTATAGTTAAGAGTCTCTTGTGGTTTGCCTCTTTCTCTGTTTTTACCTTATTTTATTTTTCCTTCCTTTCCCCTATGTTCATCTGTTTTGTTTCTTAACTCCACATATTAGAAAAATCATGGTATTTTTTTTCCCTCTTGCTGACTGATTTGGCCTAGCATAATGCACTCTAGTTCTATCCACATCCTTGAAAATGACAAGATTTCATTCCATTTGATGGCAGAATGATGTCAATTATATATATTTACACATACCACTTCTTTTTTTAAATTTTTTAAATGTTTATTTATTTTTGAGAGAGACAGAGACAGAATGAGAGTGGGTCAGGGGCAGAGAGAGAGGGAGACACAGAATCGGAAGCAGGCTGCAGGCTTTGAGTTGTCAGCACAGAGCCTGGCGTGGGGCTCAAACTCACAAACTGTGAGATCATGACCTGAGCTGAAGTCAGTCACCCAACCAACTGAGCCATCCAGGCTCCCCTACACATACCACTTTTTTATCCATTCGTCATTTGATGGGCATTTGGGCTCTTATCATAATCTGGCTATTGTTTTGTTTTGTTTTTTGTGCTGCTCTAAACATTGGGGTACATGTGCCACTTCGAATCACTAGTTTTGTATCCTTTGGTTAAATACCTCGTATTTGAAATTGCTGGGTCATAAAGTAATTCTATTTTTAACTTTTTGAGGAATCTCCATAGTGTTTTCCAGAGTGGCTGCACCAGTGTGCATTCCCACCAACTGTGTAAAAGGATTCCCTTTTCCCTGCAACCTCGCCAATATATGTTGTTTCCTGTGTTGTTAATTTTAGCCATTCTGACAGGTGTGAGGTGGTGTCTCAGTGTGGTTTTGATTTTATTTCTCTGATGATGAATGATGTAGAGCATCTTTTCATGTGTCTGTTAACCCTCTGGATATCTTCTTTGGAAAAGTGTCTATTCATGTCTTCTGCCCATTTCTTCACTGGATTTTTTTTTTTCAGGTGTTGAGTTTGGTAAGTTCTTTATATATTTTGGATGCTAGCCCTTTATCCGATATATCATCAACAAATATCTTCTCCCATTCTGCCTATTACCTTTTAGATTTGCTGATTGTTTCGTTTGTTGTGCAGAGGTTTTTATCTTGATGAGGTCCCAAAATTTCATTTTTGTTTTCATTTCCCTTGCTTCATCTATTTTGAATTTATTTTTGTGTATAGAGAAAAAAAAAGTCGCCCAGTTTAATTCTTCTGCATGTTGTTGCCCAGCGTTCCCACAGCCATTTGTTGAAGAAGCTGTCTTTTTTCCGTTGGATATTCTTTACTGCTTTGTTGAAGATTATTTGCCAGACATTTTTGGGCCCATTTTTTGGTTCTCTATTTTGTTCCATTGTTCTATATGTCTGTTTTTGTTTCAACACCAAACTGTCTTGATGATTATAGCATGGTAATACAGCTTGAAGTCTGGAATTGTGATGCCTCCTGATTTGCTATCCCTTTCATCGTTACTTTGTTTGGGGTTTTTATGGTTCCATACAAATTGTAGAATTGCTTGTTCTAGCTCTTCAAAACGCTTGTGTTATTTTTTAGGGATTGCATTGAATGTGTAGATTGCTTTGTGTAGTACTGACATTTTAACAATATTTGTTCTTCCACTCCATGAGCATGGAATATTTTTCCATTTCTTTGTTGCTTCTTCTATTTCTTGTATGTGTGTTCTATAAGTTTCAGAGTACAGATCTTTTACCTCTTTGGTTTGGGTTATTCCTAGGTATCTTATGATTTATGGTGCAATCGTAAATGGAATTGATTTCTTGGTTTCTCTTTCTGCTCCTACATTTCTGGTATATAGAAATGTAACCAATTTATGAACATTGATTTTTTATCCTGCAACTTTGCTGAATTCATTTATCAGTTCTTGCAATTTTTAGGTGGAGCCTTTTGGGTTATCCATGTAGAGTATCATGCCATCTGCTCATAGTGAAAGTTTGACTTCTTCCTTGCCTAATTGGGTACATCTTATTTCTCTTTGTCCTCTGATTGCTGAAGCTAGGACTTCCACTATTATGTTGGCCAGCAGTGGTGAGAGTGAAAATCTCTGTCATATTCCTGACCTGAGAGGAAAAGCTTTCACTTTTTTTTTTCCCATTTAGGAGATTAGCTGTGGGTCTTTTGTATATGACCTTTATAATGTTGATGTATGTTCTGACTATCCTTACTTCAATGTTTTTGTCAAGAAAGTAGTTGTATTTTGCCAAATGCTTTTTCTGCATTTATTGAGAGAATCATACAGTTATTGTCATTTCTTTTATTAATGTGGTGTATCATTTTGATCAGTTTGTGGAAGCTGAACCACCCCTTCAGCCCAGGAATAAATTCCACTTGATCATGGTGAATAATTCTTTTAATGTACTGTTGGATTAAATTTGCTAGTTTCTTATTGAGAATTTTTTAAAATGTTTTTAATGTTTATTGTTGAGAGAGAGACACACATACAGAGCACAAGTGGGGAGGGGCAGAAAGAGAAGGAGACAGAATCTGAAGCAGGATCCAGGCTCCGAGCTGTCAGCACAGAGCGCAAAACGGGCCTCAAACTCACGAACTGGGAGATCATGACCTGAGCCAAAGTCAGATGCTTAACTGACTGAGTCACTCAGGCATCTCTATTGAGGATTTTTGCATCTATGTTCATTAGGTATATTGGCCTGTAATCCTCTTTTTTAGTGGGATTTTTGCCTGGTTTTTGAATCAAGGTAATGCTGATTTCATAGGATAAGGTTGGAATTTTCCTTCCATTTTTATTTTTGGGAAGAGTTTCAGAAGAATAGGTATTAATTATTTTTTAAATGTTTGGTAGAATTCCCATGGGAATCAATTTTTGCCTTTGACTCTTGTTTGTTGGGTGATTTTTGATTGCTGATTCAATTTCTTTGTGGCTTATGAGTTTATTCAATTTTTCTATTTCTTCCTGTTTCAGTTGTGGTAGTCTATATATTTCTAGGAATTTATCCATTTCTTCCAGATTGCCCAAGTTGTTGGCATATAACTGCTCACAATATTGTGTTACAACTGTTTGTATTTCTGTAGTCTTGGTTCTTTTTTATTCAAATTTTAAATGTTTATTTTTGAGAGAGAGAGAAAGAAAGAGAGAATACAAGTGTAGAGGGGCAGAGGGAAGGGAGACACAGAATCCAAAGAAGGGTCCAGGCTCTGAGCTGTCAGCACAGAGCCCAACATGGGGCTTGAACCCACAAACTGTGAGATCATAGCCTGAGCTGAAGTCAGAACTGTTCTACTGTTAGTTTTCATTTCTATGTGGCTCATTTATTTTCTAATCTTCATTATTTCCCTTCTGTTGGTTTTGTGATTTATTTGCTTTGCTTTCTCAATATTGTTTAGGTGTAAGTTGTGTTATTTGATACTTTTTTCCCCTCTTGATAAAGGCTTGAATTGCTGTATACTTCACTGTTATGATATCTTTTGCTGCATCCCAATGGATTTGTTTTCATTTCCTTCACTCCCATGTTATTTTTATTTCATCCTTAATTTCTTGGTTAACTCATTGATTCTTTAGTAGGATGCACTTTCACTTCCATGTATTTGTGGTCTTTCCAAATTTTTTCTTGTGCTTCACTTCAAGTTTCATAGTGTTGTGGTCTGAAAATATGTTTGGTACATTCTTAATATCTTTGTACTTGTTGAGGCCTGATTTGTGACCCGTATGTGATCTATTTTGGAGAATGTTCCATGTGCACTTGAAAAGAAAGTGTATTCTGCTAGTTTAGGGTGAAATGCTCTGAACATATCTGTTAGGTCCATCAGGTCCAGGGTGTCATTAAAAGCTATTGTTTCCTTTTTGATCTTCTGCTTAGATGATCTGTCCATTGCTGAAAATGGGGTGTTAAAGTCCCCTACTATTATTGTATTATTATCAATTAGTTGTGTTTACTTTTTTATTAAATGCTTTATGTATTTGGGTGTCCCTAAGTTGAGGCATAAGTATTTATAATTGTTGGATAGACCCTTTTATTATGATGTAGTGCCCTTCATCATCTTTTATTACAGTATTTGTTTTCAAATCTAGTTAGTCTTTTGGGTGTTGTGTTTGGTAAGTTCTTTATAGACTTTGGATACTAACTCTTTATCTGATATGTCATTTACAAATAACTTCTCCCATTCATCAGTTGCTCTTTGGTTTTGTTGGTTATTTCCTTTACTGTGCAGAAGCTTTTTATCTTGATGAGATACCAATACTTCATTTTTGCTTTTATTTCCCTTGCCTCCAGAGACAGGTCAAGATGTTGCTACACCCAAGGTCAACACATCCAAGAAACAAATAATCCAGTGAAGAAATGGGCAGAAGAAGTGAATAGACACTTTTATTTTGTAACTTTTTAAATATAATTTGTTGTCAAAATGGTTTCCATACAATACTCAGTGCTCATCCCAAAAAGTGCCCTCCTCAATATCCATCACCCACTTTCCCCTCTCCCCCATCCCCTCACCAACCCTCAGTTTGTTCTCAGTATTTGAGAGTCTCTTATGGTTTGCTTCCCTCCCTGTTTGTAACTTTTGTTCTCCTTCCCTCCCCCATGGTCTTCTGTTAAGTTTCTCAAGATCCACCTGTGAGTGAAAACATATGGTATCTGTCTTTCTCTGACTGGCTTATTTCACTTAGCACAATACCCTCCATTTCCATCCATGTTGCTGAAAATTAAAAACAAAATTGAACTATTGGGACATCATCAGGTAAAAAGCTTCTGCACTGCAAAGGAAACAATCAACAAAACCAAAAAGCAACCAATGGAATGGGAAAAGATATTTGTAAATGACATATCATATAAAGGGCTAGTATCCAAAATCTATAAAGAACTCACCAAACTCCACACCCGAACAACAAATAATCCTGTGAAGAATTCAGCAGAAGACATGAATAAACACTTTTCCAAAGAAGACATCCAGATGGCCAACAGACACATGAAAAGATGCTCAACGTCACTCATTATCAGGGAAATACAAATCAAAACCACACTGAGATACCCCCTACACCAGTCAGAGTGGCTAAAATGAATAAATCAAAAGACTATAGATGCTGGCAAGGATGTGGAGAATAGACATTTTTATTATTTTTTTTTAATTTTTTTTTTCAACGTTTATTTATTTTTGGGACAGAGAGAGACACAGCATGAATGGGGGAGGGGCAGAGAGAGAGGGAGACACAGAATTGGAAACAGGCTCCAGGCTCTGAGCCATCAGCCCAGAGCCCGACGCGGGGCTCGAACCCACGGACCGCGAGATCGTGACCTGGCTGAAGTCGGACGCTTAACCGACTGCGCCACCCAGGCGCCCCGAGAATAGACATTTTTAAAGAAGACACCCAGATGGCTACCAGGCACATGAAAAGATGCTCAACATGTCTCATCATCAGGAAAATACAAATCAAAACCACAATGAGAAATCACCTTACACCATCAGAATGGCTAAAATCAACAACTCAGGAAACAACAGATGTTGATGAAGATGCAGAGAAAACGAAACCCTTTTGCATTGTTGGTGTGAATGGACACTGGTGCAGCTACTCTGGAAAACAGTATGGGTGTTCCTTAAAAAGTTAAAAATAGAACTACCCTATGACCCAGCAATTGCATTGCCAAGTATTTATCCAAAGGGTTCAAATATGCTAATTTGAAAGGCATATGGACCCCAATGTTTATAGCAGTGCTATCAACAATAGACAAATTATGAAAAGTACCCAAATGTCCATCAACTAATTAATGAATAAAGAAGATGTGGTACACATATGTGTGTGTATATGCATACACATACAATGTAATACTACTCCACAATGAAAAAGAATGAAAATCTGCCATTTGCCACAATATGGATGGAATTAGAGGTTATTATGCTAAGTGAAATAAGTCAGGCAGAGAAAGACAAATATGATATAATTTCACTCAAATGTAGAATTTGAGAAACTCAGCAGATAAATATAGGGGAAGGAAAGGAAAAATGAGTTAAAAACAGAGATGGAGGCAAACCATAAGAAACTATGAAATACAGGAACAAATTGAGGGCTGCTGGAGGGGAGGTAGGTGGGGGGATGGGTTAAATGGGTGATGGGCATTAAGGAGGGCATTTGTTGGGATGTGCACTGGGTGTTATATGTAAGTGATGAATCACTGGGTCTTACTCCTGAACCCAAGACTACACTGTATGTTAATTAACTGGAATTTAAATTTAAAAAAATCTAGTTTGATATAAGTATGCCTACTCTAGCTTTTGATGTCCATTAGCATGATAATTGGCCCTCTACCCCCCTCACTTTCAATCTGGAGTTCTCTTTGTTCCTAAAATGAGTGTCTTGTAAACAGCATATTGAAGAATCTGGTATTTTTTTTCCCCATTCTGATACCTTATGCCTTTTGATGGGAGTTTTTAGTCCATTTACATTCATAATAATTATTAATAAATATTAATTTAGTGCCACTGTATTACGTGTAAAGTCTCTGTTCCTATAGATTGTCTGTTCCTTTTTAGTCTTTGTTTCTTTTGGTTTCTCTTTCCTGTTCAAATTGCCCACTTTAATAATTGCTGCACAGCTGTTTTAGTGTTCATCAAACATTTTTAGTTTTTACTTGCATGTGAAACTATCCTTCTCTTCTGAAAGACAGCTTTTCTAGATAGTGTATTCTTGGCTGCATAGTTTTCTCATTTAGCACATTGATTATATCATGCTACTCTATTCATGCCTGGCAAATTTCTGTGGACGGGTCTGTTACTAACCTGATTTTTCTACCCTTGTAGCTTAAGCACCTTTTGTATGTAGGTACATTCACAATTTTCCCTTTATCTTTGTATTTTGCAAGTTTCACTATGATATGTCTTGATGTTGATCTGCTTTTGATTTTGAGGGGAGTTCTCTGTGCTTCTTATACTTGAACGCCTATTTCCTTCCCCATATTTGGGAAGCTCTCAGCTATAATTTGTTGAAATATAATTTATGACACTTTTTCCCACTCTTATTCTTCTGGAACTCCTATGATATGGATATTATTTTGCTTTATTGAATCACTGTGTTCCCTAAATCTGTATTTGTAACCTAAAAATTTCTTTCCCTCTCATTTTCAGTTTCATTATTTTCCATAATTTTATCTGCTATATTACCTATTCATTCCTGTGCTTCTCCCATCCTCATTGTATTTACAGCAGCCAGTTTTGCATCTCAGTAACATTTTTTTTTATTTTTTCCTTTTAGTTTTTAGGTCTTAGAACCAGTGAGGTTCTCTCTGGTGTCTTCTATGCTTTTTATTCAAGGCCAGTTACTTTTCTTATGACTATTGTTCTAAATCCTTGTTTGGATATATTAGCTATATCTGTTTTGACCAAGATCCTGACTGGTTTCTTCTCTTTCTTCAGGAAAAATTCTTCCATCTTGTCATTGTTTTCTATGTTTCTATCTTTTGTGTGTTACAAAAGCTTTTTATGTTTCCTGCTCCTGAGAGAAATGCTATATTAAGAAGTATTCATACACTGTCCTGGGTCTGTCAATCAGGAACTGTTTCTGGTGGATGCTGTGTGCATTCTTCTCTATACCCCAGGATGTTCTGATATAGCTGCTGTTGTGATTTGGCTGCTCATTATCCCAGATCAGGCCTCTGCAGAGTTCCTCCTTGCTTGCAGTGAGGAGTGTTTGGACCTTTAACTAGGTGTACTTTGATTTGTTTGTTAAAATAAACCTGATGTTCTTTAAAAAGCCCTGATCCAAAAAAGAGAAAAGGAGCAAAAAACCCAAACAAACAAGCAAACAAAAACTATAAGCCTGATTCCAAAGAAAAAAGTAAAGAAAGAAAGAAAGAAAGAAAGAGAAAGAAAGAAAGAAAGAAGAAAGAAAGAAAGAAAGAAAGAAAGAAAGAAAGAAAGAAAGAAAGAAAAAACTGGTTCAGAAACGAGAAAAGGAAATTAAAAAAGCAAACATATGAACAAAAAACTATAACCCTGATTTGAAAAAAAGGAAACACAAATAGAAAGAAAAAAGAGCCTTGCCCTATTTCCACCAGAACTGAAGCTGACACTTTGGAGCATTCTATGATCATTAGACTTGGTGCATGCAGAGGGCCTATATGTCTGTCTCCTGGGTGATAGACCCGTTGTGCTGGCTCACAGTCAGACCTGCCCTAGTAAAGATGCACCTGTAGGGTGCAGATGGCCCCCAGCCTCCACTGGGGGCACTGTGTTTGTTTGCTCAAGTCTGACCATGCTGGTGGGCAGGGGGGTGGGAGAAGGCATCACTTTGCTCTTTTATCCCCAGGTAGGGTAGCTCGCCTTGCCACTGTTCAGGAAACTTTCACAAACAAGCAAACAATTTCCCTTCCTGTGTTCCAGCATCCATCACATCCTTCCCCTCAACCCTTCTGAGCCTGGGCCATTGACACACCAGACACCACAGCTCTCCTGTTTTATCTCCGGAGCACCACTGGGATTCACAACTCCAAATCTTAAGGACCCAGCAAGGTGTGGACCCATTCCCCTCCTCCTGAGGAGAGCTTTGCAACACTGCACCTGGTGCCATTCTGTCTCAAAAAGGCAGTTGCATGGCGTTGCAGGTGCCTGGAGTTTATGGTGAAGCATAGCGAAATGCTGTGACCAGTTTATCTACCCTCTGCCGGTACCTCTGTCTCCAGCTGTTGAACAGCTTCTCAAAGGTGCCAGAAGAATCTTTTGTCCTTGGAGAGGCAATAAACCCTTTTTCAAATGTACTCCATGAATGGAAATATTCTCTTCCAGTGCAACCCAGGGGTTCCCCACATCAGGATGTTGGCTTTCCACTCCTGGGCCTCTACCCTCCTCACCAGGAGCACTGCCAGCTGCCTGGATAGAATCCAGTGAATGGCACAGACCTCCCAAAACAGAATTTGAACTCCACTGTTGCAAAAACTTGGAATAGTCTGTTCCTCACGATTCTCCAGTCAATGGTTTGGGGGGAGTGCTTTTCTTGCATGAACCTGATGCTACTCTCTCTTCCTCTATCTTTCTCCTTTACATGAAAAGGGCTCCCTCCCCTCTGTGGCACCATGGCTTTGCTCTCCTCCAATTGTGTCTTTGCACTTTGCACCTGCCCTGTTCTTCTCCCTAAAATTATGCGGATTGTTCTCTTAATCCTCAGATCAGTTTCCTAGGTATTCAAAATGATTTGATGTTGATCTAGCTGTGTTCAAGGGAAGAGACTAGCCCAGGGTCCCCCTACTATTCCACCATCTTAACCCTTCCCCTTTTCATTTGTTCAGCTTGATTACTTTCCATTACTGTTTCCAGTTCATAAATTCAGTCTTGTGCTTCTTCCCGCCTGCTATTTATTCCATTATGTGTATTCTTCATTTAATTTATTGTGTTCTTCATGTCTGATTGATTCTTTTTTTGTTTGTTTGTTTTCTGTCTTTCTTAAGGATCTGCTTGATGTTCTCCAGTCTTTTCTCAGGTCCAATGACTATCTTTATGATACTTATTTTAAATTCTCTATAAGACATGTTTTTCATATTTGTTTCACTTAGATCTCTTGCTATGATTTTGTCCTGTCTTTTCATTTGTGATGTAGTCTTCTGTCTCTTCCTTTTGCCTAACTCACTGTCTCTTTCTCTGTGTTAGAAAGGTCAACTATGCCTTTTGCACTTGAAAGTGATGGGTAAGTTGTGCACTTTTAACTAGGGCATGGTTGTCCTCCCATACAGTGGATGCACAGCCATTGCAAACCTGGGCTGGCTGCGGCTAATCCACAAAGCACACATGAGCAGCAGGTGCAATTTTAACAAGGTGCTTGTGTTCTCTACAGGAGGTCAGGAGAGGTAGTATTTGCAACATTTGTGCAGGTCTTTTGTTGGAGGGGTGGATCTTCTGTGCAGGGACTGAGAGAAGTTTCACTTGGGGGGGGGCAGGGTGTGGTGTTTACAAGTCAGATAGTGAATGAAGGTGCAGCACTGGTTCCCACAAGTGGCCATGTGTTTATGATATGAGGCAGGAAAGGGAAATGATAACTGCCAGCTCCTATGTTGCTGGAGAAGCCCCTCACAGAGTTTCGTAACTAACTCTCTCCTATAAGTCCTAGACACCTTTCAAACTAATGCTCTCAAGCTGTACCTCCATGGGTTGTTTGCTCTGCTGTCTCTTTAAGGACAGAAACTCAGCTTTTTATTGCCCTCCTGGCTCTCTCAGAGCCAAGTACACTGATTTTTAGAGTTCTATGCTTTAAGTCCTGCTGGTTGTAAGCACTCAGGAAATTTGGTCCCTCTGGTTTCAAAGCCAAATGTTATGGGGGTGTCTCTTCCCTTTGTAGGGTTCCCATCATTCTAGTCTTTTTATTGTCCTTCACTGTACCCTTATATCCCTCCCTCCAGTGGTCAGAGCCACAGAGTTTAGGTTCCCACCAAGTTCTCAACTTTCCTACCCTATTTGATGTGTCTTCTTCTTTACATTTACTTGTTGAGTTTGTTAAGATAGTCTTTGGGTCCTTTTCTGCGTTGCTTGCTCTGGTGCAAGTGTTATCTGGTTACACTCCTGGGATAAAGTGAACTTAGGGCCCCCCCCCCTACTCTGCCATCTTCCCAGGAAGTCTTCCTTTAACTTTTATATGATAGTTGAATGGTTCACACAGTATCCTAACATAGAGTTACAGTTTTCTAGTTCTGAGTATTTTTTATCTTTACCAGTGTGTTATGTGCTTTAATGTTTTCATGTTGCTCATTAGTGTAATTTCATTTCAGTTTAAAGAACTTCTTTCAACATTTCTTGCAAGGATTAGTTGTGGTGAAATCCCTCAACATTTCTTGAGGTGGAAGGCTTTTGTATCTCCTTCATATAAGAAGGATAACTTTGCCAGATAAGGTAGTTTTTACTGTAAATTTCTATCTTTCCACAGTTTGGAGGTATCATTCCACTCTCTTCAGCCTTGTAGAGTTTCTGCTGAGAAACCCACTGATAGCCTCATGGAGGTCCCTTTGTGGGTTATTCTTTGTTTAACTAGCTGCCTTTAAAATTATTTCTTATCTTCAATTTTGATAGTTCCCTTATGATGTATTTTGGAGAAGTTTTCTTTGCATTGAGGTAATAGGGTGTTCTATTGGCTACATGGACTTGCATGTCCAAGTCCATGCCCAGGATTGGAAAGTTCTTACTTAATACCTCTTTAAATAAACTTTTTTCCTCCTTCCCCTTCTTTTGTCTTGCTGGACCCAAATAATTTAAATATTTGCCTTTCTGTTGGATTGTGTTAGTGCTTGTAGACTTTCTTTACTCTTTATATTTTAGTTCCTTCTCATAACTGTATCATTTCTATATTCCTGTCCTCCAAGTCATTTATTCCTTCTTCCACCCAATCTTTCCTGTTACAGATAGTCTATATTGCATTTTTATCTCATTAATTTTATTCTTTATCTCCAGAATTTCTGTATTTTAACATTCTCAATATATTTGATTAATTGCTTCTTCTGTTTATTAATTATATTCCTGATTTCATTGAATTCTTTATGAGTTTTTGTAGCTCATTGAATTTTTTTACAATAGCTATTTTAAATTTATCAATTAGATCATAATATGCTATGCCTTTGATTTTGGTTGCTGGAGAATTATTCTCTTTTTGTGGTACCATATTTTCTTGACTTTTTGTATCTTTTTTGTAGCTAGCACTTCTGCTTTCACGTTTGAAGTAGCAGATACCACTTTAATTAAACTTTTTCTTCTTTTGTTCTTATAGTTCACCAGGCTGGTTAATGGAAACATTTATTTTTTATTCCAAAATGTTGTTCTATAGCTTAAGTTTGTCCACTAATTGTGGCCTATTTCCTGAGCACATTCTTTATCTACTGGATCTTGGTCTTATGGACACACTGCAGAATGTGCACAAGGAATCAACAAGAGTTGGGGGAGATGTGTATTTAGAACATAGTGTGTTTGAGACATGCACAGTACAGAAATTCTCAAGGGTGGCACTCCCAGAAGAATGTGGGTGGGCTTTCTGCTGAGCACAATAACTTCAAAGCCTTTTGAATTTTTATCTGCTTTTCTCAATATCCTTCTTTTCCAGTGGCAAATCTCCCATCTTAGTTCTCCTGGTGCTGGTGAAGAAAATTTGTGTTCTCCACTTGCCTCCCACTCAGCTGGGATAACTGAGCCCTCTCTCATTGCCTTTGTCTCTCCCTACAAGATAGGTGTCTCTGACAGAAAAATGAGTCCCAATTAAGTGGAGTTAACAACAGAAAAATTGTCTTACCACCTTCACTGCAACCGAACTTGTATTTTTTCTTTTTCCTCCAAAGATGTGATGGATTCTTCCTTCAGGAGAGATGGACTTCTGCAGGATCTTTTTTGTGGGTGGGTGACTGTCCAAGTAACATTCACCTAAGTCTGTCTCCTCTGGTTCCATAGTGCATATGGCAGTTTGTCTATCTCCCACTGACACATTTGTGGGCAAGATTCTTCTTGGGTCCTTTGGAGCAAGGTGCAAAATCTGGAAACCCCTACAAAGATATTCTTATTCATGTATGGATGTCTGATTCCTTGATTAAAAAGGGCATGTAAATGAGGAATGTCTTCATTCCTCATTCTCACTATTTTATGTTTATTTATTCTTGTCTGTTGTAATTGCTTCCTACATGACACTCTATCTTCTACTAGCTTTCTTCTCAAAGACACCTTTCACAATCACATTAATCATTCTAAAGAAGAGCTACAGCTTATATTTTCCTTTGCCTAAAGCCTTAAACTACTCTATAATACAATTTAATAGTATTTAGCCCAGTGCTTGAAAATCTCTCTGATAATTATCCGTCCTACCTTTCCTGCTTCTTCCACTATTTTATTTCCAATATATGTTATATTCCCAAGCTAACTAAATGATTGTTTCTCAAACATGTATTTTCCTATTATTGTGCTTTATTGATTATTCTTTCTACCTAGGTTGTCCTTTTCCTATTTTCAATGGCATTAGGCTTTCCTGTCTTTCAATATTCAGTCAAATGTCACCCTTCTCTTAATCTGCTGACAGAGTTAATCACTTCTCTACATTTCGATTTCATTTTGTTCATACCTCTCAACATTTTCACATGTATTATATATTTATTTGTAAGTTTTAAAATCCCTGTAATGCTGAAACATTTTTGAGAATATAAATTATGTAGTATGTATATATTTTTATTCCTCACAGTTTTATTCATTTTATAAATTAATTATTTTGGTGCTTATTTAGTTGACTGAGTGAATGTAAGAAAATGCATGCATCTTACTGAGGCATAAATCCTCAGGGAATTCACTGCAGGAGTTCCTGCATTTATTCATTTGATAAATATTTATTAAGTACCTTCTATGCTTCAGATACTGTATTGTGCTATGAAAATTCATCAGTGAACCAGAACAAAATCCCTGTTCTTAAGGAAAGAAGGGATTATTATATATTCTAGGTGTTACTGCTTAACTTCCATGGACATTTTGTAATTATTTATTTGGAAAGTTGAAACTTTAAAGGACAACCCCCAGGGTTTTAAAAGGAACTCCAGTATTATGTTCCTATCGTTTGACATGCTCAGTTGCATATTGGCCTCATCCCTGAACTGGGTGTACCTTGCTAATCTCTGATTCTTGGTTTTGCTCCTGCTCAGACTTCATTTCTCTTACTGTGTTGACTCGGCATTTGACCCTGACCTGCTCCTTAATCCACTGAATCCACTTTTTCTTCACAGACTAGTAATTGGCATATTTCCAAGGCACTTTCAAGCATTCGCAACCACCCTCACAGCTCCTGTCTGTGTGCTGATGGCTTGATGTAACCTTGTCCTGCTACATGACCCCACATAGGACAGATGTTTACCAATTGGCCATTCAGTGTAGATATGTATTTCTAATATGCTTTGTGCCAGTGGTAGACAAGCATATAGACAACCAAGTCTCTATTGAGGACCTAGTGAATGTTCAGCATGGCTAAGCAATATGAGGAGAAATAATGTAGTAACCACCTTCCTTTACATGCACTTCTAAAAGTTTATACTCTAGTTGAAGGAGTAATACACAATTCATACAAAGGAAATGGGTGAATGCATTATGCCTGTTTTCTTCACTTACATTATTTAAACATGTATTATTATTTCTCTAAGTTACATAGGCCTTATTTTAAAAAATATATATCTGTATCTGTATCTATATCTATCTATATACATATGTATATAGACATATATATAGATAAATATATAGATAGTTGATAGATAGATAGATAACTTCTACAGAATACATTTAGAGAAATACTTGGCTCCAAATCCTAGCAAACCTTTTGTTACCCAGTATGTTGGAAGATAAGGAGAGGAGAGAAAGGGAAAGTTCAGTTAACAATGACAAATTAAATAATATTAACTCAAGATTTCTTATTCCTCTGCCTCTTATCATTTCTTAGATCTACTCTGTAGGGACTCTTGATCTGTAGCCTATAGCCAAAATGTAATAGTTGTATGAGATTACATCAGAAATTTTATGATAGGTATATTTAACTGATACGAATTCAACTCTACATTCTTACCTTTATTTGATTAAAATCCTATTAAATTATACTTTATATAGATGATCCGCATTATGTACTGTAAGTGTTACACATTACTTTATAAATTATATGTTTTCACATACATGTTACTCTCCAGGATCGCATACCAAAATAAGATTTACTGTAGTGTTTGTATTGTCAATGTAAAAGAAATATAAATAAATTTCAAAAGGAATTTTGACTAATTATTATTTTAAACTTAAGGAATGCTTTTATAACATTAACCCATGCATAAGATGATACTCTGAGTAAGTAGGACTGAGAGATATTAGGAAGCTGAATAAGGCAAGTCATGTTGTAGAAACCAAAGTGAGGAAAGTATATGTACAACCATTTTATCTTTTTAAAAATAAAAATCTTTCCTAAATTAAAAAGTGTTCAAATATTCATGTAGGCTCCATGAAAAATGACTGCAGAAAGTGTTTCTGAAAATAAATCATTTGGTGCTTATAGCAAAGATGCTGAAATTCTGAAAGTAAAAAATAAACTACTCTTCAGTATATGCAGAAGCTTATAAATAATTGATAAGCTACTCTGTAAAAAAAAAAAAAGTGACCAAATTCACATTTAGGTTCCTGTACATAAACTGATGTTATCTACCAAAACTTTTTACATAGGGTATTACACTGTTTTGGCACTGATTCTATTTAGTTCTGACATTAGCCTGAGTTAGTAGAAAAGATTTTTACCGGGGGCTGAAGAAATAATTTTCCAAGATTTCTGGTTGGTAAACTTCTGGGTGACACAACATTTAATTATATTCTTTATCTGACATCAACTCCCAACACAAAATATTTCTGTGTCTTCTTCCACAAGAAGTATTGACTTTAAAATGAAGGCATGATATTTCAATTATAGCAAATACTGCATTAACAAGAAGGCTCTCTAATTGTTTTTGCTTTTCTTCATTACTCATTTGTATATTTATGTTTATTTGATCAATGTAGATTGTCAATCTGGATCATTTTGGCGGGGGGGGAAGCATGTAAACAAGCAAACAAAATAATCCTGTCAGGGACTTCATTCATTATTCATGGTGCGATATATGGAGTTCACTTATATAGGAAGATCATTTGAAATGATAGCTAAATATCTGTGGACATATTTCCACAAGACTTTCCCTATTATTAGTTTATAGTACACACTGGAGAAAATGAAACTATTCATTGTTAAATGTCAAAAACTAAGATAAAATTTACAATCACTTTTTTTTTCTACTAAGAGTTTTTGCTTTGTGGTTACCATAGTCAAATTTTAGCTAAATATGACATAACCCTAGCCTATACAAAAACTCTACTTTTTTACTCTTCCTTCCCAAATTTTACATTTTTGATGTCACAATTTACCTGTTTTTTTATATTGTGTATCCTTTAACAAATTACTATAGATATAATTATTTGTAATGGTTTGATCCTTTTACCTTTGTGCTAGAGCAAAATTATTAACACAGCACCATATTACAGTATTTTAATATTATGAACTTGAATTTATAATTAAACCCTTTTCTACTTCTTTCTCTCTGCCTTCTCCTTCTGGAACTCAAATAATGCATAGATTGTTTTGTTAATGGTCCATAGTTAGCATAATTTTCTGCACTCTTTTTCCTCCTTTTTTCTTTATTCTCCTGTGACTGGATAATTTCATATGATCTGTCTCCTACTTCGCAGATTATTTCTTCTGATTAATTAAGTCTGCTAGTAAGTCTTCTCTCTTTTGCTTTTTTTTTCTCCATTCCTTGTATTCTTTAGTTCCTGAATTTCTGTTTGGCTGTTTTTTTTTTTTTATGATTTATAGCCCTCTGTTAACTTTCTCTTTTTGTTTGTTTATTGGTCTCCTGATTTCATTGCATTGTTTTTCTGTGTTCTTGTAACTCACTAAGCTTTCTTAAAACAATTGTTTTTAATTTTTTATTAGACAAATTGCAAATCTCTGTTTCTGGGTAATTACTGTCTTCTCTTTGTGATATAATGTTTCTTTAATTTTTCATGTGTCTTAAAGTTTTACATTGCTGCCTTCGCATTTGAAAAAGAGGAGTCACGTCCTCCATTCTCTACTGGTTTACTTCTAGAGAATAATACCTTCCATCAGCTCTATTAGGGATTCTGAGGATTTCTCAAATTGTTTCTATGGATATACCTGTTTTGTATTCTTGTTCTCTTGGGAGGTATAGTGTTATAATTTTCATTCTGCAATTATATTCTTCATCATGATGATTCTGCAAAGGGAGGCCAAGAGTTGAGACCCTCCCCTTTGCTTTCCTTAATGCAGTGATGAATGCTCAATTTTGTGTGCTTTCTCACAAAGCTGTAGGGACTGGCTTTCTGTGCACCCTAAGGCCAGTTCCCTGTGTGCACCTTCCATCATTTTTGCCACCCTCACAGGTGCACACAGGAAGCTGGCAACATGGTGGGAGTGCATGGAGCATTGGGGTGCCCATGGGCCAGTTGGGGGAATTTTCAGAGAAAGCATCCTCAGTAGCTAATGACGGGTTTTCTGGTGTTACCCCCTTCATAATTTGTAGGATCTGAATCCCTTTGCTGCCTTCTGAGAACCCTGGTAACTGTTCTCCCAGCTGTTCCCTGTCCCTTAGTCAGACAGCAGCACCTCAGTGTCTTGGATGGAACAAGAAAGAAGTGGATCCCTTTGGAGTGCCACACAGAACTGGGGAAGCCAGATGCTCACTCATATGCTCTCACTTTCTCCTGTGGGGGAAACTAAGACTAAGAAGGACTGTCTTGGCACTGAGTTGTGTTTCCTTAGTGGGAGGGACAATGTACGTTCTCTTATAATCTTGAATGCACACAATCTCAGATTTTTTTTTCTTTTTGATCCTGTGGTGTGTTGGAACTTCTCTTGACACCATTTTCCATATTAGTATTCTGGACAAAAAGAAGATTGCAATGTATATAACCATAAAACAGGGAAAATTCTTTTATCAATTACATTGCCATTAACTCTCAATGGATTCTGTCTAGCTCATTTTCCTCCATCTGCAGGCCATTCTCTCCCTCTATGACCCAGACAGCATCAGATATGTGCTCCAACAGCAATAAGAGGAATGGTTTAACTGAAGCTTGAAGTTTTCCTGCTTATAGTGTTAGTTTTCCTTTCTGCACACCATGTGGGGCTTCTTCATGTATTTTTATTTATGTAATGTGAGTATATTTCACCCCAGTCCAATCTTCCAGGTGATAATACAGGACTGGATTTAAGGTAAGAAGCTGATCTACCTACATGTGTTTTTCTTCTTTGCAAAGAAACAATATTTTTGGATATGGGATTAGTCTATAAGGAAAGTTTATAAAGTTTTCTGAGTGATGGAGTTTGATATAGACAGAGAAGTAGCTGTGTAATACCAGGAAGTCAGCTAAGTTAGTTTTATGCCTCTTCACATCTTTGTTTTGATCAACTTCTACTCTCCACCCCATCACCCAGTGCTTTTTCTGTGTTCTCCACCTTCCCTAGACAACTTAAATCTTGGATTAAATTTCATGGTAAGAACTTCTTAATTTTTCATTAATTCCAAACTTAAGTTCAGAAATTTATCTAGCATGCTTCTGGTATCTTATTTAGTTTCAGTATGCTAAAATTATATCATATTGAGGTGAAAAGTTAACCAATTCATACCATTTTTTTAAATTTTTTTAAAATATTTATTCATTTCTGAGAGACAGAGCATAAGTGGGGAAGGGGCAGAGAGAGGGAGACAGAGAATCTGAAACAGGTTCCAGGCTCTGAGCTATCAGCACAGAGCCCGGCGCGGGGCTCAAACTCACGGACTGTAGATCATGACCTGAGCTGAAGTCAGACACTCAACTGACTGAGACACCCAGGTGCCCCCATACCATTTTTTTTAATTTCATGGACCAGTAAAACAAAACAACAGCATGAAGAAATCAAGACCAACACATGTTTGCAGACTTTTTATTTCAACAAAAAATATTTAAAAAACACATGCGTGCTTATGTGTGCACACACTCACACACATGCACTTGCAGTCTACCATGTATATGTAACAGTTAATGTTTATCATTCCATTAACCTGTGCAAGGTATTTCACATTGTAGTAACTCAGGTTATCATCACAATATTGTAATGCAAATGGTGCCATTATTAACCATACTGTAGAGTTGTGAAAAGTAACTTTTATAAAAGTTTAATCAGTTGGACGAAGTTGCAGAATTGAAAATGAATTAGGTGCCCTTCAGTCAAGATGACTTGAAGCCAGGACTCCACTTTTTAACCATTATGTCAAATTGCTTTTGGCAGACGAGATAAAATATACTATTTTTCATGTAGACCATTATTTAATAAGAGAAACATCCTTTAAAACAAGAATGGTCGGATAAATAACTTAGAAAAATTCAAAAATTTTAAACTACACTAATCCTAATTCAACATAAAAATTCTGGATTGAACTAAGTCTTGCCTTATGAAAACAACTGATTGATTTTACTACTGGCACTTAAAATATTTATTATAGATAAGCACTTAGCAATCACTGTGTTAACTTATTTTTGTGGCTTTTAATAAGAACCTCCTGAAAAGAAATTCTTAGTTGTTAGCACATCCAATAGTGTAATAGCAATCTAGCAGATTTTCTTAAAGTATACTTAAACAGTCAACTGCCTACTTAACTTATGAATATAGTGGTGAGGAAACATAGGCCTTTGAATCAAGGAACTTGGTTCTAATTCCAGTTCTACTGCCAGACTGCCTTCTCATATCATATGCCATTTTAATAAATGAGTGAGATAATAACAGTGAAGTACTTAATAAAGGTCTGGAACATAAAAGCAAACTATTTTAAATATAGCCGGTAAGTTCAAGTCAATTAAGTTCTGTGGATTTCAGTTTTCTTAAAGGTATAGATTCCATGATTTTGAAAGAGCTTAGGACTTTTGTTCTCACAAGTGTCTCTCACAAACATTAAATGCCTATTTTTAAGTTTTAATTTAAATTTCAGTTAGTTAACATAAAATGTAATATTAATTCAGGTGTAAAATTTAGTGATTCAACCCTTCCATGAAACATCCAGTGCTCATCACAAGTGCACTCCTTAATTGCCATTCCTTATTTAGCCCTTCCCACCACCCACCTCCCTTCTGCTAATCATCAGTTTGTTCTCCATAGTTAAAAGTCTGTCTTTTGGTTTTCCTCTCTCTCTTTTTTTCCCCTATGAACATTTGTTTTGTTTTGTAAATACCACATATGAGTGAAATCGTATATTTATCTCTCTCTGACTCATGTCACTTATCATAATACACTCTAGCTTCATCCATGTCATAGTAAATGGCAACATTTCATTTTATTCTTTTCATGACATATGTATATATATATATATACACATTTGTATATATATATATATATATATCAATAGGTGCACACCATTTGGGCTCTTTCCATAATTTGGCTATTGTTGATAATGCTGCCATAAAAATCAGGGTGCATGTATCCCTTGGAATTAAGATTATTGTATTCTTTGGTAAATACCTAGTAGTGCAATTACAGAGTTGTAGGGTAGTTCTATTCTTTTTTAATTAATTAATTAATTAATTAATTTAAAGAGAATGAGTGGAAGAAGGGCAGAGAGAGAGGGAGAGAGAGAGAATCCCAAGCAGGCTCTGCACTGCTAGCACAGAAGCTGATGGGGGGTTGAATTTAGGAACCATGAGATTCTGACCTGAGCCAAAATCAAGTCAGAAGCTTAACCTACTGAGCCACCCAGGTGCCCAAGGTCGCTCTATTTTTAACTTTTTGAGGAACCTCCATACTGTTTTCTAGAGTGGCCGCACCAGTTTGCATTCCCACCAACAGTGCAAGATGGTTCTCCTTTCTCTGCATCCTAGCCAACACTTGTGGTTTCTTGTGTTGTCGATTTTAGCCATTTTGACAGGTGTGAGGCAAATTCTTGATTTGCATTTCCCCTGATGATGAGTGATGATGAGCATGTTTTCATGTGTATTTTGGCCATCTGTATATCTTCTTTGGAAAAATGCTTACTTATGTTTTCTTCCCATATGTAAAATGGCTTGTTTTTGGGGCATTGATTTTGATGTTATTTATATATTTTGGATAGTAACCCATTGTCAGGTATGTCATTTGCAAATATCTTCTTCCATTCCAAAGATTGCCTTTTAGTTTTGTTGATTATTTCCCTCACTGTGCATATTTTATTTTGATGAAGTCTCAATAGTTTATTTTTACCCTTGTTTTCCTTGCCTCAGAAGACATGTCTAATAATAATTAGTTATGGCCAATGTAAAAGAGGTTACTGCCTATTTTATCCTCTAGGATTTTGATGGTTTCCTATCTCACTTTTAGGTCTTCCATCAATTTTGAATGTATTTTTCTGTATAGTGTAAGAAAGTCGTGTGATTTAATTCTTTTGCCTGTTGCTGTCCAGTTTTTCCAATACCATTTGTTGAAGAGACTGTTGTTTTTCTATTGGATATTCTTCCCTGCTTTGTTGAAGGTTAACTGACCATATATCTGTGGGTTCATTTCTGGGTTTTCTATTCTGTTCCACTGATTTACGTGTCATTTTTGTGCCAGTACCATGTTGTCTTAGTCACTATAGCTTTGTAATATAACTTTAAGTCTGGAATTGTGATGTCTCCAACTTTGTTTTTCTTTTTCAAGGTTGCATTTTGGTAATTTGGGATCTTTTGTGGTTCCATACAAATTTTCAGATTGTTTCTTCTAGCTTTGTGAAAAACGCTATTAATTAACAGGAAATAACTTTGAAAAAACAAAGCAAAATAATTTTTGGTCAAAAGACAGCTTATATGTGAGTCAAATCTAAGAGATTTTGATAAATAATACTCAAATTCCAGATAACTTGCAACCTCAAATTAGAAGATGAGAAGAAACTTCAAAAATGAATGATGTAATGTCTTCCTCTTTATAGATGAAGAGACTGAGAACCAGAGAAGTTAACTGATAGCAGGTAAGTGACAGAGATAGGACTCCTGAGTCCCTGTGATAGTATTCTTTACATTCTATCACATCTACTAATTTACCTTAATAGTTTTGTAAAATTTTGTCAGTAACTGAAGATAGTGAAAAATATTGTAGTCTGTAAACATTCGGACTCTTGGGTGATTTTATTTTCATTTTTGAGTTTTAATTTTAATTTTAATTTAAATGCTTCTTGCAAAATATTAACAAATGTCCAAAGATAAAGGTTAGTAAGGAGTTCTCCTTAAAGACAACAATTTTATTTGTCCTAGTGTAATCAATCTAATGTGAATTTACTCCTTGGTGAGTCATAGAAACTGCACCAGGTGAACTGTCACACAGAGAAAACTTATTTGCAACAAATAAAGAGATTACAGGGAATGGCTTCCAAAAGCCATGATTCCCTGAGATAAGGTGAATGGGTACCTTTTTTTTAAAGATTACAATGAATAGTTAGAGAAGCCTGATCATAAGTTGAGGCAGGCAAAAGGTTGGGCATACCCCTTAAAGAAACATGCCTAAAGATATATTGTATGTTATGTAAATGAGGCTGAGGCCCCTCCCTGGGCAGAGATTGTAGTATTATAATAAAAGTAATGGTAAGCCATTTTATACCTCATTCCATGGACCATCTGCTCAGGTGTGAGTTGGGGGATTAGCTCAAAAAGTCTGGGTGGTCTGGGGCTGCAAGAAGTCTTGTCAGGGCAGTCGCCATCATCTGAAGGGAGGTTTCAGATGGATTTCATTTGCCTGAGTTAAGAGGTAAACTGGAAAGAAGAACATTGTAAGACAAAGATTAGTGAATACAAGCAGGTAGGCAGTAAGTGTCCAGCCTTGGGAACCAGTCCTATAAGGATCTTTGTTGATCTTCTATGTTTAATACCAGAAAAATAAACCTGGTATATCTACTTAAACAATTTGTCTTTTAGTAGGTGTTTTTCTGTCAATTCCAAAGTGCAATAAGTCTATATTATTGATGAAATTTAATAGGGTTTTGTGCATTTTTGCATCTTTTGAGTATTTATAGGGAACATTCTGAAGCAGCAATTAAAATAATTAAGGAAGGTGAAGAAATCATTAGCATTTAACAAAGATTTCTGAGAAATGTAAATTTCTGTCGGATAACTAAATCTACACACAGATGCTTCCTGACAGAGGCTATGATTTCAAAGTGCTTTTCATGCCAAATAACTTGTTTACACCCTCAGTGTTTTCAAATTTACTGTCAATTTACAAATAATTTTTTATTTTGCTATTTATTCCAAAAAGCTATTTATACCTTTTGATGGATATGTCTTCCAGACTTTTATCTTGCATGTAGACAAAATAATTAATATTTTCCCTTGAGGCAAATATTTTTTCTTAGATCTAAATGTGGGTTAGATTCTTCTTCATTTCCATATGCTTTGCTCTGTCAATCATCTACATTATGCGTTGCTAAAAATATATCTCCATGGATGTCAGTTTCCATGTTTTACAGATTACACACACACACACACACACACGGAATTTATCTAATAGTCTATGAATATACACACATAGTGTGGATTCAAATAGAAAAATACCTTTGTTATAGCATAGCAATTTGAGAAATCAACTTTTAAATAGGAAATAACATACTTGAAATCACCTTGTGGTTCCTATTATGTCCCTATTGTGCTTGGCTACTGATGTGCTAAAACTCAACTGAAAGCCTAAAAAGATATTTAAAATATCTATATCTATATCTATATCTATATCTATATCATCTATATCTTAACACCAGTGTCTATTTTTTAAAATCCTAAAAATACAGGAAAAAAACCAGAATTATATATTAACACAGACAAGACACAGACTTAAATATAGAGAGTAGCAAAGCAGATGTCACTAGAAAACATTTAGCCAACCTTGAGATTGTGAAATATTGCTTTCTTATGGAACACATTTTCTATGAGTAAAATTCTATTAGCTTCAAAACAGCTGTTATTTTAAGGTTAAAAGTCTGTGTGTGTGGGCACATACCTGTGGTGGATTTTTATAAATGATAGAAATGTCTAAGTTTAAACATTGCACACAAGGATATATATGCATATATGCAAATCTTAATAAGCATACTTTCTATATCTAGAAAAATAATGACATATTTGTTCAGGTTATATACATTGTGAAACCAAATCTTCTTTTAACATGTTCTACAAACTTGTAAAAGCAAAAGAGAAAACATTGCTAATTTGTATTTTTGCTTATTTCAAATATTATCTAGAAAGGCCAGTATATTCATATGAAACAATATATCCTTAGCTAAAATTTGTTTGGATAGTAAATATGAAATACACACATTTTCCTTTTATGAAAGTTTTCTATTACCCACTGCTAGTTAAATTACTGGTGACAGAACTACAGTATCTTCAAAATTCAATTTACAAGCTGTACAAGTTAACAAAATTCTTCAGCACGGGTCAGGGAATATGCTGACAAATACTAAAAGGTGGGATGCCAATAAGACTTGTAGCCCAATAACACAGGATAAAAGAATTAAGAAAGTATAAATAAAATTCTAAGGATCTAACCTTTTTTCTAAGAAACACATTTTTTAAACTTAGATATTTTTAAAATTTTTATTTAATTCAGACTAAAAAAAACGATATTTGGTAAAGACACAAGAAATCAGGAAGCCTATTGATTAATAGATAACTGACCAAAATGAAATAAATTAGCCTGTGTAATATATGTTTGTCAGCTACTGAATATGTGAGGGCCTGAAATGCCACTCCTACAGGCTCTCAAATTATCTTGTTGCTGTTCTGTCATGGCTGTTCTCATCTGTTTTTCTGATATGATCAAATGACAGAGTATTATAACACAACCATTCTGATGGGCCCACACAGGTTAGATAATATACAATTGCCAAGAAGCTATTGAGAATGTGCCATTTGTTCTCATTTGGAGGGAAAAAAAATATACTAATAAGAATATCTAATGTTTATATGGCACTTAGTATATCCAGGACTGTTACAAATATTTTGTGTATTTTAAAAATTTAATCCATACAGCACTTCTATGAAATAGTACTATTACTATAATTATTTTACAGATGAGAGAACTAAGGCTCAGAGAGACTAGGTAATTTCCCTAAAATAACACTTTTTTTTTAATTTGAAAAGCATGTATTTATTAGTTTTAAACACTCTTACTTAAGGTATGTAAAATAAACCCATTATCTTTATTATTCTTTATTATTGAAGTATAGTTGACATATAATTTTATATTAATTTTAGGTGCACAATATAATGATTCAATAAATCTATACATTATTCAGTGCTCCCTCCAATATGTGTAGTCACCACCTGTCACCACACATTATTAAAATATTACTGAGGATACTTCTTTTTATTTTTATTTTTTTAAGATTTTATTTTTAAGTAATCTCTACACCCAATGTGGAATTCAAACTTATAACCCCGAGTGTGAGATCAGGAGTCACATGCTCTGTGGGCTGAGCCAGCCAGGCACCCCATGACAACATTTCTTATATTGTACTTTTTTTCTTCATGACTTATTTAATTTATAACTAGGAGTATGTACCTTTTAATTCTCTTCACCTATTTCACCCAACTTCCACCCCTACTCATCAGGTTGTTCTCTGTATTTAAGAGTTTTTTTTCTTGTTTTTTTTCTTGTTTGTTTTCATTAGACTCCACACAGAAGTGAAATCATATAGTATGCTTTTTTGTCTGTCTGACTTATTTAGCTTAGCATAATACCCACTTGTTTCAGGAACAGGAAGATAACAGCAGTGTAGGAGGACCCTAGGCTCACCTTGTCCTATGAACACAGCTAGATGATGATCAAATCACCATAAATACATCAAAACTCGACCTCAAGTCTGACAGAACAAACTCAACAATTATAGGGAGAAAAGAGGACACATTGAATAAGGTAAGAAGTGCAGAGACATTATTTAGGGGAGAAACAGACCATGGCTGCTGTGGAGGAGAGAGAGCAGTGGTTGGGGAAAAGGAGGAAGTAGAGAGGAGAACACAAGGGAACACAGAAGGAGAATATTTCTCCAAAGACATTGGCTTCAAAAATGAGAGGAGCTGAATTTTGTGAGTTCTTGCAACCAGTGGTGTTTAAAGCCTGAAGTTTTAAAGGTCCACAGGTTTGGCTGAGATAAAGCCTAGAGGGCATCAGGGCTGCTACTACAGAGAAGGCAGGCAAACAACCTGGGGGAAGACAGCCTGAAAATAGAGCCTGGGCTACACAGTGGGTAGATTATTTGCACTTTTCAGAAAGTGTCCTTGATAGGTAGTATTCACTGAGTTACCTCTCCAGGAACAAAGGAGATGGCACAGGCCATTTACCTCTCATAACAGTATAAACACAGAGCCACCCATGGGAAGCAGTAAAGAAGGAAACCATCTGCCTAACTTGCTCATATTAAGCCCCATCCCTTGGGCTCTGGTGTGACTACCCTTATCAGTTACACTCACCTCATTTCTAGTGGGGTAGGTCCTTCCAAGAGAAGACCAGCAAAAATCCCCAGCTCACACCATGTCTATAAACCAGAGACTTTTGCAGTGCCTCAGTCCCTATGGAGGTGATGACATGTTTCATTTCACAGGAGTACCGGAGCACACCTAGTTAAAACTTGTCACATTCAGGCCAGGGATCAAACACTGCCCACAGCAGGAAAGGAAAGTCTCTGGAGATAGTTGGCACAAAGGAGAGAGAAACCAGAACACAACAGTAGAGTGCACACAGCACACCCTGGAGGTACTTCCTTAAGTGCTAGGCCATGGGCATGATACGACATCTGCCTCATAAGTCCATTACTTTCATGAACTGGATACATAGCTGGCTTTTCTAGCACAGAGAAGAAGGTAGAGATTTAGACAAAATGGGAAGACAGAAGAATTAGTCCCAAGGGAAAGAAAATGATAAGTCCACTGCCAGAGATCAAAATGAAATAGATACAAGTAACATGCCTGATGGGGAATTTAAAACAAAGATGATAGAGATACACACTGGGGTTGAGAAAAGAATAGAAAACATCAACAAGACCCTTCCAACAGAGATAAAAGATATAAAAAAGTATCAATCAGAGATGAAGAGTGCAATAAAGAAGATAGGAAACAGCCTTAATGCAATGAACAAGAAGCTGGAAGAAGCAGATGAATGAATTAGTGATCTACAAGACAAAATAAAGGAAAGTAATGAAGCTCAACAAGAGAGAAAGCAGTATTATGCAACACAAGAAAGACTTAGGGAACTCAGTGACTGTATCAAACATACAGTCAAATAAATACATTCAAATAAAATTTGAATTATAGGAGTTCCAGAATAAGAGGGAGAAAAGGGTACAATTTATTTGAAGAAATAATAGCTAATAATTTCCCTAATCTTGGGAAAGAAACGCAAATCAAGGAGGCACAGAGAACTCACACAAAATCAACAAAAGCAGACCAATGCTAAGATATATTGCAATTAAATTTGTACAATCTACTGGAAAAGAAAAAGTCTTCAAAGCACCAAGACAAAAGAAATCTTTAACTTACAAAAGAAAGCTCCTAACGCTAGCTGGAGATTTCTCCACAGAAACTTGGCAAGCCAGAAGGGAGTAGCATGATATATTCAAAGTGATGAATGGGAAAAAATCATCATTCAGGAATATTTATGTAACAAGGGTATCATTCAGAATAAAAGGAGAGATAAAGAGTTTCCCAGAAAACAAAAACCAAGTTAATTCATAACCACAAAACCACCCCTGCAAGAAATATTAAAGGGGAAACTTAGAGTGGAAAGGAGAGATCAAAGTTGGCACTATAAAGACAGGAAACATAAAAGCAGTAAAAATGAATACTTCTGTAAAAATCAGTCAAGGAAATCATGAAAAAAAAGGATGTGAAATATAATCACGGATACATAAAACATGGGGAGAAGAAAAAATGATTAAAATTTGAATGGCCATCAACTTAATATAGACTGCTATTTGCAAAAGAGGTTGTATACAAACCTAAAGATATGCATATGTCAAAACCACTAATATAGATGCAAATAATAAAAAGAAAGAAACCCAAATATATAGCTAAAGAAAATCAACAAAACATGAGAGAAAGAGAAGGTCAGAGAAAATCTCCAGAAACAACCACAAAACTAAAAAAAAAAAAATGGCAATAAATGCATGTCTATCAATAATTATTTAATTCTTTTGAGTAAGAAATTGCTTTTATATTCTTATATTTTCTGTTTTACTTCTGTATTTATTTTTTTATAACTTTTTATTTAAACTCCACCTAGCTAACATACAGTGCAATATTAGTTTCAGGCATACAGTTTAGTGATTCAACACTTTCATACCACAATAGGTGCTCATCACATCAAGTACACTCCTTAATACCTATCACCTGTTTAGCCAATCTCCTCAATGACTTCCCTGTGGCAACCACCAATTTGTTTTCTATAGTTGAGTCATTTCCTTGGTTGGCTTCTACCATTTTCCCCCTATGATCATTTGTTTTGTTTCTTAAATTCCATATATATATATATATATATATATAATCACCTCTTTTTATCCATCCGTCAATGGAAATTTGAGATCTTTCAAAAAATAAGCTATGGTTGATAATGCTGCTATGAATATCAGGATGCATATGTCCCTTTGCATTTGTATTTTTGTATCCTTAGGGTAAATACACAGTAGCTCAATTTCTAGAACATAGGGTAGTTCTATTTTTAACTTATTGAGGAGCCTCCATACTTTTTTCCACAGTGGCTGCACCAGTTTGCATTCCCACCAACAGTGGAAGACAGTTCATGTTTCTGCACAACTTCACCAATACCTGTTATTCTTGTGTTGCTGATGTCAGCCATTTTAACAGGTGTGAGGTGATATTTCATCATAGTTCGGGTTTTTATCTGTCTGATGAGGAGTAATGCTGAGCAGATTTTTATGTGTTGGCCATCTGTGCCTTCTTTGGAAAAAGTCTATTCAAATCTGCTCATTTTTAAAAATATTATTTGTATTTTGGTTGTTGAGCTGGATAGGTTCTTTATGGATTTTGTATACTAACTACTTATCATATATGCCATTTGCAAATATATTCTCCCATTCTGTAAGCTGCCTTTTAGTTTTGTTGAGTGTTTCCCTTCTCTGTGCAGAAGTATTTTATTTTGATGTAGTCCCAATAATTTATTTTCACTTTTGTTTCCCTTGCCTCAGGAGACATATGTAGCAAAAATTTGCTACGGCTGATGTCAAAGAGATTACTTCCTGTGTTATCCTCTGGGATTTTGATGGTTTCTGTCTCACATTTAGATTTTTCACCCATTTTGAATTTATTTTTGTGTATGGTGTAAGAAAGTTATCCAGTTTCATTTTTTGCATCTTGCTGTCTAGTTTTTTCAACACCATTTGTTGCAGAGACTGTTGTTTTTCCATTGGATATTCTTTCCTGCTGTGTCAAAGATTAATTGACCATATACTTGTGGGTTCATTTCTGGATTCTCTATTCTATTCCATTCATCTATGTGTCTATTTTTGTGCCAGTACCATGCTGTCTTGATCACTATAGCTTTGTAATATAACTTGAAATCTGGAAATGGGATGCCTCCATCTCTGCTTTTCTTTGTTAGGGTTGCTTTGACTACTCGGATTCTTTTGTGGTTCCATACAAATTTTAGGACTGTTTCATCTCATTCTGTGAAAAATACTGTTGGTATTTTCATATGGAGTGCATTAAATATGTATATTGCTTAGGGTACTGTAGACATTTTAACAATAATTGTTCTTCCAATCCATGATCATGGAATGTCTTTCCATTTCTTAGTGTCATCTTCAATTTCTTTAATCAGTGTTTTATAGTTTTCAGAGTACATATTTTTACTTCTTTGATTAGATTCATTCCTGGTATCTCATTGTTTTTGATGTTATTGGAAGTGGGATTAATTCCTTTATTTCTCCTTCTGGTGCTTAAATATGTCTGTATTGTAATGAAATATATTTCTGTACATTGATTTTATGCCCTCCAACATTACTGACTTTATGTATCAGTTTTGGTAGTTTTTTGGTGGAATGTTTCAGGTTTTCTAAACATAGTATCATGCCATCTACAAATAATGAAATTTTACTTCTTACTCTTTAATTTGG
Organism: Lynx canadensis; assembly: GCF_007474595.2. Lineage (NCBI taxonomy): Eukaryota > Metazoa > Chordata > Mammalia > Carnivora > Felidae > Lynx > Lynx canadensis. Next base: position 65,556,039 of record NC_044321.2, on the reverse strand, counting down.
ATAATTTTTATTTATTTTTGTTTTCTGAAATGTGGCTATGACTTCAATACTGGGTTAAATAACAGTAGGGAGTTTAGACATCCCTGTCTTCTTCCTGATCATAGTGGAAAATTTCTCAGTATTTTCCCTGTTGAGAATGGATTAGTTGTGGGTTTTTCATATATGGCCTTTACTATGTTGAGGCTTGTTCCATCTTAGCCTGCTTTGCTGAGGGTTTTATCATGAATGGATGTTGTACTTTGTCAAGTGCATTTTCTGCATGTATCAAAAAGATTACATGTTTCTTATGCTTTCGTTTATTAGCATGGTGTATCACATTGATTTTTCAATGTTGAATCACCTTTGCAGCACAGGAATATATCCCACATTGTCATGGTGAGTGATTATTTTAATTCACTTGGATTTAGTTTGCTAGTATTTTACGGATAATTTTTGCATCTTTGATCACCACGGATATTGCCCTGTAGGTTTCTTTTTTCTTTTTTTATATTTTCTTTATTTTTGATAGGGAGAGACAAAGCACAAGTGGTGAAGGGGCAGAGAGAGAAGGAGACACAGAATCCGAAGCAGGCTCCAGGCTCTGAACTGTCAGCACAGAGCCCAACGTGGGGCTAGAACTCACAAACTGCAAGATCATGACGTGAGCCGAAGTCAGACGCTCAAGCAACTAAGCCACCCAGGCGCCCCTGTTGTTTTCTTTTTTTAATGGTGTCTTTATCTGGCTTTGGTATAAGGATAATACTGGCATCATAGAATGACTTTGGAAGTGTTCCTTCCTTTTCTATTTTTTTGAATTAGTTTGAGAAGTATAGGTTTTAATACTTCTTTATATGTTTGAGAAACTTCCCTGTGAAGCTATCTGGCCCTGGACTTTTCTTTTTTGGTAGATATTTGATTATTGTTTCAATATCTTTGATGGTTATTAGTGTGTTCAAGTGTTCTTTTTTTTTTTTTTTTTTTTTTAATTTTTTTTTCAACGTTTATTTATTTTTGGGACAGAGAGAGACAGAGCATGAACGGGGGAGGGGCAGAGAGAGAGGGAGACACAGAATCGGAAGCAGGCTCCAGGCTCCGAGCCATCAGCCCAGAGCCCGACGCGGGGCTCGAACTCACGGACCGCAAGATCGTGACCTGGCTGAAGTCGGACGCTTAACCGACTGCGCCACCCAGGCGCCCCAAGTGTTCTCTTTCTTATTGTTTCAGTTTTTGGTAGCTCATACATTCCTAGGAATTTGTCCATTTAGTTTGCTCAATTTGTTGGCCTCTAAATTTTAAATAATATTCTCTCATAATTGTTTATATTTCTGTGATGTTCTTTGTTATTTCTTCTCTCTCCTTGTGATTTCATTTATGTGGTTCTTTCTCTTTCCTTTTTGATGAGTCTGGCTAGGGGTTTATCAATTTTATGAAGTTTTTCAATGAACCCACTCCTGGTGTCATTGATCTGCTCTACTGCTTTTTAGTTTCTGTATCATTTATTTCTTTTCCAAACTTTATTAACTTTAGACTTTGTTGTTATTTCTTTAGTTTCTTTAGGTGTAAGGTTAGATTGTTTTTTGAGATATTTCTTGCTTCTTAAAGTAGGCTTGTGTTGCTATATACTTCTCTTCCCTTTTAGGACCACTTTTTGTTGCATCCCAAAGGCTTTGGATAATTTTTTTTAATTCCACTAGTTTTCATGTATTATTTCTTCATTTATTCTTTGATTTCCTGGTAGACCCATTGAATGGTTAGTAGCATGTCATTTAACCTCCATGTTTTTGTGGTCTTTCCATATTTTTTCTTCTTTTTTTTCCCCTCAAGTTTCAAAGTGTTGTAGTCAGAAAATATTCATAGAATTACTTCAATATTTTTTGTGTTTATTGAACTCTGTTTTGATACCTAATATGTGATTCATTTTGAAGAATGTTACATGTGCACTTGAAAAGAATGTGTATTCTGCTTCTTTAGGACAGAATATTCTGAATGTATCTGTTAAATACATCTGGTCTAGAGTGTCATGAAAAGCCACTGCTTTCTGTTTGATCTTCTGTTTAGATGTAAGTGGGGTGTTAAAATTCTCTACTATTATTGTACTATTATCAATGAGTTCCTCTACATTTGTTATTATTGTTTTATATATTTGGGTGTGCTCATGATGGGTGCATTAATATTTAGAATGTTACATCTGTTTGGATTGTCCCATTTAATATGATATAATGCTCTTCTCTTTCTCTTGTTAAAGTGTTTGGTTTGAAGTCTAGTTTGTCTTATATAAATATTGCTACTCTGGCTTTCTATTGACATCCATTTGCATGACGAATATTTCTATGTACACTCATTTTCAATCTGCAGACATCTTTAGATATAAAATGAATCTTGTAAACAGCCTGTAGATGGGTTTTGTTATTTTATCCATGTTGACAACCTACACCTATGAAAGGAACATTTATTCCTTTTGTTCAGAGTAATTATTAATAGATATATATTTAGTGTGATTTTATTACTTGTTTTGTCATTATTTCTGGAGATTTTCTTTGTTCCTTTCTTATCTTTGTCACTTTGGGTCTTTCCTTTCCACTCAAAGCATCTCCCTTAATATTCCTTGCAGGTCTGGTTAGTGGTCATGAGAAAACCTTTGGGATTCAGCAAAAGAGATCCTAAGAGGAAAGGATATAGCAATACAGGCCTATCTTAAGAAGCAAGAAAAATATCAAATACAAAATCTAATCTTGGGGCACCTGGTGGTTGTCTGACTCTCAGTTTTGGCTCAGGTCATGATCTCCTGGTTTGTGAGTTTGGGCCCCACATAGGGCTCTGCACTGGCAGCTCAGAGCCTGCTTGGGATTCTCACTCCCCCTGTCTCTTCCCTTCCTCTGCTTGCTCTCTTTGCCTCCCTCATGCTCAAAATATAAACTTAAAAAAACCTAAACTTACCCATTAATTAGCTAGAAAAAGCATAGCAATGGAACCTAAAGTCAGCAGAAGGAAGGAAATAATAAATATTACAGCAGAAATAAATGACATAGAAACTAAAAAAAAAAACTAATAAACATAAAATACCCTCCCCAAAAAAAACAGATCAATGAAACCAGAAACTGGTTCTTTGAAAAACTTAATAAAATTGATAAACTGGCTAGACTTATCAAAAAGAAAAGATAAGGTACCCAAATAAATAAATCACAACCAACACCACAGAAATACAAACAATTATAAGAGAATATTATAAAAACCTATAGGCCAATAAATTGGACAACATAGAAGAAATGAGTAAATTCTTAGACATATATAAATTACCAAAATTGAAGCAGGCAGAAATATAAAACTTTTAAAAATTGATAACGTTCAATGAAATGATATCAGTAATCAAAAACCTCCAAGCAAACAAAAGCCCACAACCATGCAAATTCACGGGCAAATTCTACTAAACTTTTAAACAATAGTTAATCCTTATTCTTTAAAAAAAAAACCTATTCTTTTCAAAGTATTCAAAAAATAGAAAAGAAAGAAAACCTCCAAATTCATTCTATTAAACCAGCATTAGCCTGATAACAAAACCAGATAAACACCACTAAAAAAGAGAACTACAGCCCAATATCTCTCATAAACAAAGATGCAAAATTCCTCAACAAAACACTAGCAAGACAAATCCAACAATACATTTTAAAAATCATTCAACATAACTAAGTGGGATTTTTTTCTTGGGTTGCAAAAGTGGTTCAATATTCACAAATCAATGAATGTGTTATATCACCTTAATAAAAGAAAGAATAAGAGCCATATGATCATTTCAATAGATGCAGAAGAAGCACATGATAAAGTATAATATCCATTCATGATAAAAAAAAAACTCTAACAAAGTAGGTTAAGATGGAACATACTTCAACATGATAAAGGCTAGATATGAAAATCGCACAGCTAATATCATCCTCAACGGGGAAAAAAACTAAGAGCATTTTCTTTGTTGTCAGGAACAAAACATGGATCTCCAATCTCACCACTTCTATTCAACATGGTAATGAAAGTCTTAGCCTTAGCAGTAAGACAGCAAAAAAGAAGTGAAATGCATCCATATTGGTGAGGAAGAAGTAAAGCTTTGAGTATTTTTAGATCACATGACACTCTATATAGAAAACACAAAATATATCACTAAAAACTTCTAGAACTCATAAATTCATTAAGTATTCAGGATACAAATTCAAGTGCTACTATGGCACTAATACACTAGTAATGAAAACGCAGAAAGAGAATTTTAGGTATCAAACCCATTTACAATTGCACCAAAAACGTTAACATAACTAAGAATAAGCATAACCAAAGAGGTGAAAAACAAGTCCTCTGAAGACTATAAAACACTGATGAAAGAAACTGAAGATGACACAAACAAATGAAAAGATAGCCTATACTCATGGATTGGAAGAACAACACTTGATAATATGTCTATACTAACCAAATAAATAACACTTGTTAATATGTCTATACTAACCAAAGAAATCTACACCAGTTTGCATGCCCACTGATAATAAATTTAATAAAATCTTATCAAAATATCAACAGCATTTTTCATAGTTAGAACAAATAATATTAAAATGTGTACAGAACTACAAAAGACCCTGAATAGTTAAAGCAACATTGAAAGCGAAAAGCAAATCTAGAGGCATCCCAATTCCAGACTCCAAGTTATATTACAAATCTGTAGCAATCAAAACAGTATGGTACTGGCACAAAAATAGATGCATAGAGTAATGGAACACAATAGAGAACCCAGAAATGAGCCCACAACTCTATGGTCAATTATTCTTCCACAAAGCACAAAATAATATCCAATGGATAAAAAAGTCTCTTCAACAAGCGGTGTTGGGAAAACTGGACAACAGCATGCAAAAGAATGAAAGTTGACCACTCTCTTATACCATATACAAACATAAATTCAAAATGGATTACATACCTCAATCTGAGCCAGGAAACCATAAAAATCCTAGAGCAGAACACAGGCAATAACTTCTTTAATATCAGCCACAGCATCTTTTTTCTAGATGTCTCCTGAGGGAAGGGACACAAAAGTAAAAAACTATTGGGATTACATCAAAATAAAATACTTCTTCACAGAGAAGGAAACAATCAACAAAACTAAAAGGCAACCTACGGAATTGGAGAAAGAATTTGAAAATGGCGTGTCATAAAGGGTCAGTTTCCAAAATATGCAAAGAACTTATAAAATTCAACACACACATACACACACACAACAAATACTTCCATTAAAAAATAGGCAGAAGACATGCATAGAAAGTTTTCTAAAGAAAACATGCAGATGGTCAACAGACACCTGAAAAGATGCTCAACATCAATTACTATCGGGAAATGCTAATCAAAACTACAATGAGATAACTGCCAGAATGGCTAAAATCCACAACACAAGAAAAAACAGGTGTTGGTGAGGATGTGAAGAAAGAATACCTTCTTGCACTGTTGGTAGGCATGCAAACTGGTGAAGCCTCTCTGGAAAATACTAGGGAGGTTCCTTAAAAATCTTAAAATATTACTGCCTTAAAATTCAGCAATTGAACTATTTTATATTTACCCAAAGAATACACAAATGCTAATTGAAAGTGATACATGGACCTCAATGTTTATAGCAGCATTAACAACAATAGTCAAATTATGGACGTAGTCCAAAAGTCCATCCACTGATGAATGGATAAAGAAGTTGTGATTTATATATACATATAGATAGATGATAGATAGATGATGATGATGATGATGATGATGATGATAGATAGATGATGATAGATAGATATACACACACAATGGAGTTTACTCATCCATAAAAAAATAAAATCTTGCCATTTGCAATGACGTGGATGACAGATAGTATTACACTATATGAAATAAATCAGTCAGAGAAAGACAAATACCATATAATTACACTCATATGCAGTGATGGGATTGGTGATGGGGATTATGGAGTGCACTTGTGATGAGTACCAGATGTTGAATGGAAGTGTTGAATCATTACATTTTACATCTGATACTAATATTACTCTGTATGTTAAATAACTGGAATTTAAATAAAAACTTTTAAAATATAAGCAAACAAACAAACAGTTTTAATTACCTACTTTTAGAATCCTTAAGGGATCCCTGGATGTCTCATTTGGTTAAGCTCCAGACTCCTGGTTTTGGCTCAGGTCATTGTTCCTGAGATCAAGCCCCATGTTGGGCTCTGTGATGATGTGTGGAGCTGGCGTGGGATTCTCTCTCTCTCTCTCTGCCCCTCCTCCCCATCAAAATAAATAAATAGAATTTTGTAAAAAAGGAATTCTTAATATTTTCCCTGAGTTACTTTGATAAATTTTAGTGTTTTGTTTCTAAATGGCCAGAAAATAGGAGGTTTAATTTGTTATTTGCAAGCATGTCTCCAAAAATAAAGCACATAGACATAGCATTTTCATCAAAGGTAAAGTAAAATTAGATATATTGCTCCTATCAATTTTTAACATTAATTTTCAAAGTATTAGAGAATCTTGGTTGCTGTGGAAGAACTTTGATCAAATGAAAATAACAAGGATCTGAGAAAAAACCATACTCAGGTTCATTTACACAATTATTTTCATTTATGTGCAGTCATAAACTTATTGCATACTAACACTATTGTTTTATAAAAATTTTATATTTAAATAATTATTGATTGTGAAGTTAAGTAAATACTATATGACCAAGTATAAAACTAATTACAATAAAGAATAGTTTAAAAACCTATGAAAAAAATACCCTTAGGTCTATCCTTGTCACAAATAGCAAAATTGCATTTATAATTGTTGAATAATAGTCATATATATATTTATACATAAATATATGTATGTGTGTTTATACACACACATATGTGTATACACACATATGTGTATACACATATACTTACATGTGTAAATTCATATATATAAATATTACTCTCCCATACAAAATAATGGAATCTTGCCATTTGTGACATACATTTGCATATAAATTATATAAATGACAATATTTCATTCCTTGTTATGGATGAGTAATATTTATGTATGTATATATGTGTGTATACAAATGTGTGTATATACCACAATTTCTTCATCCATTCATCTATCAATGGATACTTGAGTTGTTTTCATATCTTGGCTATTATATACAATTCTGCAATAAACGTAAGGGTATATATATGTTTGCAATAAACATAGGGATGTATATATGTTTTTAAATTAACATTTTTGTTTTATTTAGATAATATCTAGTAGTGGAATTAGATAATATGGTTACATTTTAATAAGAATTAGAAGCAGAACTCAGAGAAAATCTCACTTCAGCAGATTGTATTCTCTACCGAACAGCTTTTCTAAATACTTCAGAATTCAGGTAGGTGGGAATTATATCAGTATAAGATTAAACACTTTAATTTTAAAAAATGAAGGAAATATTTTGCAAATATTGATAGCTTAGAAGTAACTGGTTACATTTTATTGGTGACATGCCTCAAACTTAATTATGATTCTGTGAGAATTGTTGGTCTTTTATAGTACTTATCCATAAAACAGTAAATAAGTGTTTATGTAACAACTACACTGTAGCAGACAGTATGCTAGGTGTTGAAGATACATTAATAAACTGAACTGATGACAGCTTTAAGCGAGTTTATATACCTCTTATATTTTTTATTTCCTTGGCTGTCTTCAATACAAAACTGTGATTTATTTAAAGTCACAACAGTATGACATTTGTGTTTTTATCTCTAGAAGCTAGAAGTGGCTGGTAAATAATGATCATTTAATAAATATCTATGAAATATTCAATAAATTAATAAAATTAAGGATTCCATGAAAGACCACGGTGAAATTCTGGACCTATGTTAACATAAACAACTTACAAATTTTTTTTAAAACATACAAATATATTTGAGCACTTGTTTAATTCCCAGTTCTGTGCTAGACAATAATTAGAAATAAATTTAAAATATTATCTGTGCAGAAAGATTTTTATCTGATGAAGTTCCAACAGTACATTTTTGCTTTGTTTCCCTTGCCTCCAGAAATGTGTCCAGAGGTAAGATGCTATGGCCAAGGTCAAAGAGGTTACTGCCTGTGTTCTTCACTAGGATTTTGATGGTTCCCTGTATCACATTTAGGTCTTTCATCCATTTATTTTTTTTAAATGTTTATTTGTTTTTGAGAGGAGGGATGGACAGAGAGAGAGAAGGACAGAAGATCCTAAGCGGGCTCCATGCTGACAACAGAAAGCCCCTTGCAGGGCTTGAACACACCAAACATGATATCATGACCTGAGCTGAAGTCGGATGTTTAACCTAGTGAGCCATCCACGTGCCCCTCTTTCATCCATTTTTAACTTATTTTTGTGTATGGCATACAAAAGTTGTCCAGTTTCATTCTTCTGCATGTCACTGTTCGGTTTTCCAAAAATGCTGGTATTAATTTAATAGGGATTGCACTGAATGTAGATTGGTTTGGATAGTATACACATTTAAAAAAAAAACACTTAACATTTATTTATTTTTGACAGACAGAGAGAGACAGGGCATGAACATGGGAGGGGAGGAGAGAGAGGGAGACACAGAATCTGAAGCAGGCTCCAAGCTCTAAACTGTTAGCACAGGGCCTGACATGGGACTCGAACTCACCAACCATGAGATCATGACCTGAGATGAAGTCGGATGCTTAACTGACTGAGCCACCCAGGTGCCCCAGGTAGTATACACATTTTAACAATATTTGTTCTTCCAATCCAGGAGTATGGAATGCTTTTCCATTTCTTTGTGTCTTCTGCAATTTCTTTCATAATTGTTCTATAGTTTTCAGGGAAGCAACCAATCAACCAAACCAAAAGGCAATCTACAGAATGGGAGAAGATATTTGCAAATGACATATTGGCCAAAGGGCTAGTATCCAAAATCTATAAAGAATTTACCAAACTCAACACCCCAAAAATAAATAATCCAGTTAAGAAATGGGCAGAAGACATGAACAGACATTTCTCCAAAGAAAACATACAAATGACAGACACATGAAAAACTGCTCAACATCACATCGTCAGAAAATACAAATGGGAACTAATGAGATATCACCTCACACCTGTAAGAATGGCTAAAATTAACAACTCAGGAAACAACAGATGTTGGCAAGGATGTGAAAAAAGGGAAACCTTCTTAAAGTGTTGGTGGAAATGCAAACTGGTGAAGCCACTCTGGAAAACAGTGTGGAGGTTCCTCAAAATGATAAAATAGAACTACCCTATGACCCAGAAATTGCTCTACTAGGTATTTATCCAAAGGCTACAAAAATATTGATTCAAAGGGGGCACATTACCCTATTTTATTATTATTTTTTTTGCAGCATGGTGAACAATAGCCAAATTATGGAAAGAGCCCAAATGTCCATTGATGATGAATGCATAAAGAAGTTGTGGGAATATTACTCAACCACCAAAAATAATGAAATTTTGCCATTTGCAATGATGTGGATAGAACTAGAGTATATCTTGGGCACCTCGGTGGCTCAGTTGGTTGAGTGTCCAACTTCGGCTCCGATCATGATCTCACGATCAATAAGTTCGAGGCCCACATCAGGTTCTGTGCTGACAGCTCAGAGCCTGAAGCCTGCTTTTTATTCTGTCTCTCTCTGCCCCTCCCTTGCTCATGCTCTGTTCTCTCTGTCTCTCACAAATGAATAAACATTAAAAATTAAAAAAAAAAAAGAACTAGAGTGTATCATGCTAAGTGAAATAAGTCAGCCAGGGAAAGAAAAATGCCACATTGTTTCACTCATACATGGAATATGAGAAACAAAACAGAGGAATATAGGGGAAGGGAAGGAAAAATAAAATAATATAAAAACATACAGGGAGACAAATCATAAGAGAATCTGATCTATTGAGAACAAACTAAAGGGTACTGGAGGGGAGGTGGGTGGGGGGATGGGCTAAATGGGTGATGAGCATTAAGGGGGGCAGTTGTTGTGATGAGCACTGGATGTTATATATATACGTGATAAATCACTCAATTTTTCTCCTGAAACCAATACTACACTCTATGTTAACTAATTTGAATTTAAATAAAATCTTGGAAGAAAAAATATATAAAAAGAATAAAATAAAATATTATCTGCACTTTTAAAAAGAAAATTATTTTTTCCCTTGGTATAAAACAAGCCAATTAGAAGTAAAATATGTTTAAATATTAATTTTAAATACTAATTATAAATTTGTTTTTCTCTTCTTGCCCATATAATTTATTCATGCCAGTTGGCCATCATTCAGTTCAGACAATTAGATCATTCCACCTTTACATATTCAAGAAAGAGATATCAAAATATGAATGCAAAGAGATCAGAAAGTTTCCATTTCTTAGAATTAAAGTTTGGTAATATAGATTTTTTTTTTTAATTTCTACGAGTGTATGATAGTGATTTCCAAAAGGCAATATACTAAAAAGATTATGGTTAAAATTTATCTCATAAATAATATATTTGCAAAAAATGTATGGTGATTAAAGCCTACCTTATTGCAGTCTAAAAGCTGCAATAGGACAGGAACGTGGAAATATAACAATGGAGCAACTCATGGAACTTAACTTGGTTTGGGTCAGATATTCCTACTAGCAGCAGGAATATAGTAGTGTCAATTCTCAAGGAGAAAATTCTCCAAAATCATGGGCAAGAGTTCTAATCTCTGGGACTACCTCTAGCACCATGAATCCTGGGGAGATTATCGGGAACTGGGTGCATCTGTTCTTTCAAGAAGAAACTTGAAGGAGCGAGAGAATTAATGAAATGGAAATTTGACAGGAGTTTATAGTTGACCCAGCCATTAGTGAATTACATGCAGGTTATTTGTCTTTTAACGTTTGTGAGCATAAGTGTAATGAAAATATTGTGACTAAATTATCTCTAATATCAAAAAAATCTGTTAATATCAAATATTGAAGACAGAACTTTCCACAGCCATCATTTTATATGTGAAAAATCTTTATAACATTCAGAAGCTATTCACATGAAATATCTTTAAAAAAGTTTTTTTTTAGAACAATTCAGTTTTGCTTTTTGAATAAAAAATGAATGGCAGTCATAGTGCAACATATTTAACTTTTAACAAATTTTCATGTCACACACACATACACACACACAAAACATGCATTATATGGGTATCAGATTAATTATCCTGCAAGTTTGATTTGGTTAAACATTAAAATATAGGCAAGTGTGCACCTTCACAGTTTGTTGCTTATATCAGCATTTGAAGTGATCTTTTCTCTCTGCTCTCAATTCAAAAAAGGAGGAAGAGTTATTATAATTAGTGTTAAGGGCACATTGTCTATGAACATTGAATCAAATATTTTAAAGAAGTATCAAGGTAGATGCTCCAAACTCTATGTTTAGAAAGTTGATTAATGGTGCTTTGTTTCGGTCAAGAATATTTTTGGCCATAATATTTGACCCCTCCCTGTGTCAAATATCACTAGAAACAAACTTCAAGTAAATGAAGCCTGTTGCTGATGCCACCAGAATGAAAAAAAAAATGTTTATCATGCAGTAGGTGACCCTCAGCTTATAAAGAAGGAAAAACTTTCTACTGCAGAAATAAAATAGTTGTCATGATTTAGGACCAGTTTTGTGCTGAAGCAGGGGTGTACTGAAAAATTAATTAAAAACTCTCCTAGTATCCTGATTTTACAATTTCCTAGGATTTTTCAAACTGAATTATATAATGCTATATGCAATATAAATATCCACTTTGAGGGGTGCCTGGGTGGCTCAGTCGGTTGAGTGTCTGACTACGGTTCAGGTCTTGACCTCACCATTGTGGGTTCGAGTAGCCTGGTGCCTACTTCAGATTCTGTGTCTCCCTCTCTGCTCCTCCCTTGCTTGCACTCTGTCTGTCTCTCTCTCTCTCTCTCTCTCTCTCTCTCTCTGTCTCTCTCATAAATAAATAAAATAAAACATAAAAAATATTCATTTTGAGACAATAGTGGAAATAATTCCTTCTAAAGTTCATGTGGGCATAGCTATAGCGTCTACCTAATGTATTTAAGTCATGAATAATAATAAATGTATTCTTTATTAAGGAAAAAATAGAATGAGTAATCATATTGATTACAGATGTTTTTGAAGTTATGACAATGTTCAAAGCAGGAATTAGTGGGGGCAAGGATGGAGATAAATTTAAGTATAACATTTTTCTATATTTTCCAAACTTTAAATTCATTTTTATTGCATTAGAATTTTAAGTGTCTCCTCTAATTAATTTTGATAAATCTAAATCCATGAGGGTTGATAAATTGAAATTATGTGTGAAGTGGCAATTATTTCTCACAAGTTAAATTTAAAAAACTAACATGTATCATTGTCTCTAACAAATTTCAATGTCAGCTTCATATTATTAAATACTAACATTCAGAAAATAGATTATAAAATTTATCACTATAAAGTTCTTTCATTTTATGTATGGTTTGGTGAAATTATTTAAAATATATGTATAGTATGGCAATTGTCAATTTTTCTTTAATATAGTAAGTTTTGAAAGACTGATTTTTAATGTTTTTATTTTAATTCCAGTTAGTTAACATACAGTGTTATATTAAGTTCAGGTGTACAATATAGTGACTCAACAATTCCAAATATCACCCTGTGCTCATGAGTACAAGTGCATTCCTTAATCTCCAATGTATTTTAACCCATCCCCCACTCACCTCCGTTTTGGTAAACATCAGTTCGTTGTCTATATTTAAGTCTGTTTCTTGGTTTCTCTCTCTCTGTCTCTCTCTCTTTTTCCCATTTTGCTCATTTGTTTTGTTTCTTAAATTCCACATATGAGCGAAAGCATATGGTATTTGTCTTTTTCTGACTGGGTTATTATACTTAGCATTATACTTTCTAGTTCCATCCATGCCATTACAAATGGCAGAATGGGCACTGAGGAGGACACCTGTTGGAATGAGCACTGGGTGTTGCATGGAAACCAATTTAACAATAAATTTAATATTAAAAATAAAAAAACAAAAACAAAAAAGCAAATGGCAGATTTTCATTTTTTAAAAACTGATGTTTCCTTCACAATGTTATTGTCAACTGTGTCTTTCTATGTAATTCTATAACTGTTTTTGGTTCAGAGGAAGACAACTAAAATCACCTCTTAACTGACCTTCCCTCTTAGCCTATTTTTCTTCCAACTAATCTATATATTATGATGATCAAACCACTCCTCTCTGTTCAAAGAAAAGGAATTAATTCTGATTCCTCTCACATCAGTTTAAAGCTCTTTAGCATGTTCATCACATATCCTAAACTAATAGGAAGCTATTATAATCTATTTACTTATATTGAATAATTTGTTTGAGCCAGAGCAGATATTTGCCCTATCCTATTCCCTCTCATTGCCTCCTTCTACAGAATCAATGTCTATCACTTCTGCCTCAAAATCCCTCAGCACCTCTGAAAGCATATATTTATTTTTTGATTTCATCAAATTGTATACCCATCCACCTTATAGAACTCAACATTACTCACAGCTCCTGTAACACCAATATTATAAAATATGAAAGCCATATTTTATCATAATTTTAAGTCTCTCAACTTTATCCAAACCTTCACTATCACTAAAGGTGCTCTTTGCTTTACCACAATCTGTTACTAGGAAGGTCAAGTTGTTTTAGTGTGAAGTTATGTGACTTCCCTCACTCATATCTCCAAATATCTCTATCTTCACATTTCTTTTCAACTTGCAGTCTCAGAAATGAATTGGCCAGTGTTTGACCCAGTCTCAATCTCCCACTTCATCATTCTCCATTCCTGTCATTCCCCAGAAATTAGTACCATAGGAGCTTAGATATGTGTATTTTGTTTTCCATTAACACATTTCTTAGCCTTCAGAACTGGTCAGATTCCTCTAAAACATCAAAATAAATATTCTTAAACTAATCAACAATTCCCTACCATGACTATCCTTCAGGTTACAGCTGTTTTCTTCTTACTTTTACTTTGAAACCACATGAAAGATTGATCTGTATTCACTTTCTATTCTTAACCTACTATAATCTTTCAACCGGTTTTACATTTATTTCCTATATCTTTTTTCTTCTCCTTCAATAATAATAATAATGATTCTGATAATAATTATTATTGTTCATTCCTGTTTATTCAATTGTATCCTCTGTGTATAATTGTATGGTTGTCAAACCTACATTGCCAGCCATAAGTACTGTCTTACCTTCAAAACCCAAGTTTTCAAATGAATGTTAGAAATCTACTTGTAAATATTTCACATATACATCAAATTCAGGGCCTAAAATGGACTTTGATATTTACTTCTCAAGCTGAAATAAAACTGGTTTCATTTTCCTTGCTTTTTATTGCACTTAATGCTTTAAATTTAACCATCTGAGGTAAAACGATGAGAGGAATTTTACATATTTTTCTCTTTATCCCTTCTGTATCAAAGCCCTGAAGATTAAAATTCCACATTTCTTATTTTTTTTCCTTTCCATTCTGTCATTTTCCAAATTCAGGAACCCATAATTTCCTCCCTCGACTATGATAATAGCTTTGCTAAGTGAGCTCTGTTTATTAATACATATTTTAATTGTTTATTTTTATTTTTCTATTTTTTTAATTTTCAAATGTAATTATATTTTCAGTGTAGCTAAGATATAGTTATATTAGTTTCAGTTGAACAATATACAAATTCAAAATTCCACATATTACTAAGTGCTCATCAAGATAAGTGTAGCCTTAACCTTAACCTTCACCTATTACTCCCATTCCCCCACCCATTTACCCTTTGGTAAACCATCTGATTGTTTTCTATTTTTAAGAGTCTGTATCTTCATTTGCCTCCCCCTTCCCCCAACCTTGTTCATTTGTTTACCTTCTTTAATTCCACATATGAGTGAAATCATGTTACTAGTCTTTCTCTGACTGACTTTATTCACTTGGCATTATATTGTCTAGCTCCATCTATGATGTTGCAAATGGCAAGATTTCATTCATTTATATGAATGGATTATACACACACACACACACACACACGCACACACACACCACATCTTATTTATTCATGCATCTATCAATATACACTTGGGATGTTTCCATAATTTAGCTATTGTAAATAAAGCTGCTAAAAATATAAGGGTGCATATACCTTTTTGAATTAGTGTTTTCGTATTCTTTGGGTTTTCATATTCTTTGAGGAACTTCCATACTGACTTGCACAGTGGCTACACCACTTTGAAACCCCATCAACAGTATACAAGTGTTCCATTTTCTCCACATCCTCTCCAACACTTTTTTCTTGTATTTTGATTTTAGCAATTCTGACAGGTATGAAGTGATATCTCACTGTGGTTTTGATTTGCACTTCCCAGATGATAAGTGATGTTGAGTTTCTTTTCGTGTCTCTTGGCCATCTAATGTTTTCTTTGCAGAAATACAGGTTCACTTCTTTTGCCCATTATTAATTGGATTATTTTTGATGTTGAGTTGTGTAAGTTCTTTTTATATTTTGGGTACTAACCTTTTATCATATATGTCTTTTGCGAATATCTTCTCCCAATCCAATAGGTTGTCTTCTAGTTTTATTGGGGGTTTTATGGTTTTATGTCACACATGTGTATGGTGAAACAAAGTGTTCTACTTTCATTCATTTGCATGTTGCTGTCCAGTTTTCCCAACACCATTTGTTGAAGAGACTGTCTTTTGCCCCCCTCACATTATTGCCTCCTTTGTCAAAATTAATTGATAATACAACTGTAGGTTTATTTCTGGGTTTCTTTTCTGTTTCATTGATCTATGTGTCTTTTTTTGTACCAGGACCATACTATTTTTATTATTTCAGCTTTGAAATATTACTTGAAAACTGGAATTGTGATGCTTCCAGCTTCTTTCTTTCTTTCTTTCTTTCTTTCTTTCTTCTTTCTCTCTTTTTTATTTATTGTCAAATTAGCTAACATACAGAGTAGTCTTGGCTTTAGGAGTAGATCCCATGATTCTTCACTTACATACAACACCAAGTGCTCATCCCAGCAAGTGACCTCCTCATTGCTTATCACCCATTATCCCTCCCTCCTCAACCCCTACCCCCGTCAACTCTCAGATTGTTCACTGTATTTTAGAGTATCTTATGGTTTGCCTCGCTCTGTGTTTGTATCTTATTTTTCCTTCCCTTTCCCTATTGTCATCTGTTAAGTTTCTCAATTTCCACATATGAGTGAAATCATATATCTGTCTTTCTCTGACTGACTTATTTTGCTTAGCATAATACGTTCCAGTTCTATCCATGTTTTTGCAAATGACATGATTTCATTCATTTTCCTCACTGAGTATTCCATTGTGTATATGTACCACATCTTCTTTCTCCATTTATCATTTGATGGACATTTGGGTTCTTTCCATAATTTGGTTATCGTTGATAATGTTGCTATAAACATTAGGGTTCCTGTGCCCCTTCAAATCAGAAACCCTGTATTCTTTGGAAAAATCCCTAGTAGTTCAATTGCTGGGTCATAAGGTAATTCTATTTTTAATTTTTTGATGAATAACCACACTATTTTCTACAGTGTCTGTACCAGTTTGCATTCCCACCAATAGTGCAAGAGAGTTCCCCTTTCTCCAAATCCTCACCAATATCTATTGTTTCATAAGTTGTTAATTTTAGCCACTCTGACCGGTGTGAGGTGGTATCTCAATGTGGCTTAATTTGTCTTTCCGTGATGATGAATGTTGTTGAGCATCTTTTCATGTGTCTGTTTGTCATCTGGATGTCTTCTTTGGAGAA
Source organism: Lynx canadensis (assembly GCF_007474595.2). Taxonomy (NCBI): domain Eukaryota; kingdom Metazoa; phylum Chordata; class Mammalia; order Carnivora; family Felidae; genus Lynx; species Lynx canadensis. The sequence continues at coordinate 65,539,260 of NC_044321.2, read as the reverse complement.
GTGTCTATTCATGTCTTCTGCCCATTTCTTCACCGGATTATTTGTTTTTTGTGTGTTGAGTTTGGTAAGTTTTTTTTTATAGATTTTAGATACTAACCCTTTAACTGATATGTCATTTGAAAATATCTTCTCCCATTCCATCAGTTGCCTTTTAGTTTTATTCATCATTTCCTTTGCTGTGCAGAAGCTTTTTATCTTGATGAGGTCCCAATAGTTCACTTTTGCTTTCAATTCCCTTGCTTTTGGAGATGTGTTGAGTAAGAAATTGCTGAAGCTGAGGTCAGAGAGGTTGTTGTCTGTAAGATTTTGATAGTTTCCTATCTCACATTTAGGCCTTTTTATCCATGTTGAATTTATTTTTGTGTATACTATAAGAAAGTGGTCCAGTGTCATTATTCTGCATGCTACTGTCCAGGTCTCCCAGCACTATTTGTTAAAGAGACTGTCTTTTTTTTTTTTCCATTGGATATCTTTTCCTGCTTGATCAAAGATTAGTTGGCCATATATTTGTGGGTCCATTTCTGGGTTTTCTATTCTATTCTATTCCATTGGTCTATGTGTCTGGTTTTGTGACAATGCCATCAAACTGTCTTGATGACTACAGCTTTGTAATACAGGCTAAAGTTTGGGATTGTGATGCCTCCAGCTTTGGTTTTCTTTTTCAAAATTACTTTGTTTTTTCAGGATCTTTTGTGGCTCCACACAAATTTTAGGAATCTTTGTTCTAGCTCTGTGAAAAATGCTAACGCTATTTTGATTGGCATTGCATTGAATGTATAGATCACTTTGGGTAGTATAAAAAATTTAAAAATGTTTGTTCTTCTGATCCATGAACATGGAAAGTTTTTTCCCTTTCTTTGTGTCTTCAAGTTCTTTCATAAGATTTCTATAGTTTTTCATCATACAAATCTTTTCCCTCTTTGGTTAAGTTTATTCCTAGGTATTTTATGGTTTTCAGTGCAATTGTAAATGGGATTCATTCCATGATTTCTGTTTCTGCTGCTTCGTTATTGGTGTGGAAAATATTTTAGAAATTATGAATTAATAAAATTGATTCATAATTATAGTATTTAAAGATATCATTGAAGTACTGAACTGTTATATCATTTGGTTTATTAGTTGATTAAGCAGAGTTTCCACATTTTAGAGGACTTTCCATTGTAATTACCCACTACATTTAAAAAGGTAATTGCTTTATCTTTTTCCCTGATTTACTTCAAAACTATGGTTTTCTGAGGGAAGACTTTCATATTGGTTGACTTATAACCTTCACAAATCTGACATTCTATAAAAGTAATAAAAACACTGGCAAAAAAGTGAAAAATCAACTTTTTTTGGAACTCTGATAATTAACCAAAGCTTACAACAATGTGAGGATCACTAATTCAAGAAAAAATTATTGAATCTCAGTATGAACAGCAGGATTGATCATGGCATTGTAAAATTGACTTTTTTTCTTTTCCTCACCTTTTCTGTAGCCTAGAAAATCAGCACCATGACAACCATGGTAATTAGGAACAAAATAAACCAGTCACTAGAAAGGAAAAAGTAAGTTTGGATCTCAACAAAAAGCCCCAACCAAATATTACTGTCATTATATGATCTGTCTTCCAACTTTCTTAAAGAACTTCATTTACATGGTGGTGTTTTTAGCTGACCTAATTTGGACCTCATTTTAGAGGAAAAGCCTTATCTTCAGGACATTTGTTGAAAACAACTGGTGGTGGTTATTTTACATCACAGCTTCCCAAGGTTGTAATATCAGACAAAGGAAACAAGAAATATGCCCAAAATATTAGAAGAAAGAGCTGAAAACAGGTTGTCCCATAATAGGTTTTTAAAAACTCTGACATATTCTTGAGGTACTATAAGACTACAAACATGCTCAGAAAATATCATAGAATGCTCCAATGTATAACTTTTGATTGAAATTTTCACATTGAATAAACAAGAAGTGAAGTACAAGGAGGGGTGAGGAGTGGTAAATTTTCTGATTAAAAGAGTTGTGCCCCAACGCATACACAGAGCCCCTTGGCAAAGAGGAAAATATTTGTTAACTCAAGTAATTACAGGAATAAAATGGGAAATTAATATCAAGTCAGTATAACCCTGACATTAAAACCAGACAAGGACACCAAGTAAAGAAAACTATAGATCAAATTCTATTATAAATAGAAATGTAAAAACGTTCAACAAAATACTAGCAAACAGAATACAACAACATATGAGTTATATATAATGAACACGGGGAATTATCCCAGGAATTCAAAGTTGGTTTAACATCTAAAATTTAATTAATATAGTGTGCTATATCAGTGGAATAAAAAATCACACAGTTATATCACTAGATATAGAAAAATATTTTGATAACAATCAAATGCTTTTTATGAAAAGGACACTCAATGAACTAGTAATAGATGGGAACTTCCATATCTTGTTCAAGACCCTTTATGGAAAATTCACAGGTAGCATTCTACTTAATGGCAAAAGAATGCGTGCCTTGCCCGAAGATGAGGAATAAAACAAGAATATATGCTTCCACAACTTCTTTTCAACCCTGTATTTGATATTTTAACCAGTGCAGTTAGACAAGAAATAAAACCAAGTCATTTATATATTCCAAACTTCAATGTTACTAATATTGAATATTGTAATGCCCGAGGTCGCGAACCCGCCGCAAGAGACCACCAGAGTCGTAAGTCAAAGCCAAGCGGCAAGGGTCATTTATTGCAGGTTCGAACCTGGACCTCTGCGCACTCGTTGCCGGTGACGCTAAGAGGTCCTGATCAGGGTTGGTACAACGTTTTTATAGACAGAGACAAATAGCACAGGGGAGGTTTCAAATTATGAGGGGCCTGATTAGTTGATTTTAAAGTAAGGACATTTGTTGTTCTCTGATTGGGCGTCCTTTGTCTGTCCTTTGGTGGGAAGGCTTTGTCCGTTACTTGTGGCGGGAGAAAAAGGGGGAAGGGGGAAAGGGGAGGAATGTGTTAAGCAAGCAGGTTTACAGAAGCGAGAAATGCCAGTTAGTTTATGTACAATTACTCATTCCATTACATATCAGACTACATTTAGGAAGTTTCACAACCCATTCTACTACACAGCGGGTTACATTCAGGAAAGGTCTCACAATGCTCGTAGCAAACAGCAAGCAAAACAGACTTCTCAGCAATTGTATTTCTTATCAAAGATCCACAATAAGCAGAAAAGAGAACCTGGCTTTAAACTAAGGCAGGGCTGTCATTTGGATTTAAAGCTGTTCTTTTCAAATATGTCTGCTACCAAAGTCTTCATGTTAAACCATGGTTTATGGAGAAAGTGTCCTGTAATATGTGGGAGAAATACCTTGAGCTAACACTTTCAGATTATGAATCATCTTTACAATGCAATTCTTCAGTAATTGTTTACAAGAACATTTATGTATAAATTAATGCCTGGTTCAAAATAACTCATTCAACTATTAAACTCATATACTTGAGTATTTAGGTTAATTGCTTTCTCTGCTACTTGGACCCAAAAAATACCTTTGAAGAATTATACTTTTCTTATAGCACAAGTGTCTGTAAATAAAGATATCCTTTCCTAGCTGAAAGCAATACTGATTCTTATTTCATATGAAAGTAAAATATCACTTCACTTTTGGTGAAGGAGCATAAGGCAATCTAACACTCCACAAGTGACCCCCTTGCCAGGTGGGATTTGTGTGACATTCCTCACGCATTCCTGGCTGCCCAAGAACAAAGGAAAGGGAAAAACAAATCATTGTCATACAGAACAGGAGCCTCCCATTGGTTTCCAACTGTTTTAATGATTTAAAACAAAAAAAAAACAATCTCTAGAAACCTATAGACTCAGTTTCCTGGAGCCCTTTGGGGAACAAAGACAAGAAGAAAATGTAGATAAAACTACATTTCTTTAAAACATGTAGCCCATTGACAAATACTTGAGGCAAATACAGAGTATAACATTCCTATTGTCTTCATGTTAATGTTTTGCTAGAGAGGAAAACAACCTTAGCTTGACAATAACTAAGCCTCCAGTATCTTATGAGTCCTGTTTAGCTTTTTGAAAGTCTTTTTGGAAACCTCTTTTTGCCCTTACCTCCCCCACTTACATATTATGTAATCAGTCATTCTTCACAACTCCATCGCGGCACTTTCTGCCCATAATTCTTGTCCCCATGCCTTAACAAAATAACCTTTTTGCATAAAAGTTGTCTCAAGAATTCTTTCCTGGCTGTCAGCTTTGGACCCCCCCACTCTAAAACCACATCAACTTTAACTTTAAAAGTGAAAGATATTCGGGGAGGGGGGGTGGAGGTAAAATGGCAGAAGAGTAAGGTGACCTTAAGCTTGTATCCTCCCTTAAACCACAGCTAGATAAATATAAAATTATTCTGAACATCCAAAAATCAAATGGAAGTCTTAAAGAACAAAGCTGCACATGTACAAACCAGAAATGTGACCATGGAAGGTAGTAACTGCCTAGAGTTTGTGGCAGAAAAGAGCCACAGGCATTCACAAGGAGAGGGAGCCCTGACTATGGTGAGAGTAGTGAGAGAGAAGGAGAGAGAGAAAAAGGAAGAGAATAATAATTTAAAAACAGAGTGAAAACACGCACAGATGACTACACAAGAAAACTATTCCCCAAAACTTTTGACAAGGAAAAAGGAAGGGTTACAATATTGCTAGTTTTTTTGTAAACAGCAGGACACAGACTCAAATGTTTCAGAGGTCTGTGATGTTAATAGTTTCATGCCTGAAGAGCTGGGCAGTGCTCTGGTGGGAGAGCAGAGATGAGCCCCAGAAGCAGGCAACCTAAAGATCCCCAAGGCCATAGAAGAGAAGTGGTTCCCCTGCTTGGAGTATATTGTAAAAGTGATATAGCCTCTCTGTGGGCAAAGGACCCTGCAGGCACCATGGGACAAAGTATAGGAACAAAGACACTGGCAAAGGTCTACAAAGCCTGATGTTGGCTCTGTGTTGTGATTTATCATAAACTCCAAACCACTGCTCAGTTGCCTGACTTACATTTGAGACAAGCCAGCACCAGCGACAGCTTGGAGTGCATTTAGGAGAGGTGATATGGCCTCTCTGCCAGGCAAAGGATCCTGCAGCGCCATGGAGCTGTCTTGCTCACCAATATAAGAACAGAGATACTGGCTGAGGGCAGCAATCCAGCTGTGTGTTGCAATTTACCATAAACTCTGACAGTCTGTGCAGTTGTTTGGCTGCCTGTGATAAGCTGGCAGGATAAGGATAAGAAAATCCTCCTGAGAGACTAAGAGAAAAATTACCAGGTGTACTCACAACTGCAAAGAAAAGACCTCCCCCCACCCCCAACCCCGTTCCGGAAACCAGCCAGGGCGTGCCTGGTTGTAGTCTGACATAAAGGCAGGAACCAATCAAGTTCTGCTGAATGGTTTGAAATAAAGGCGGGAACCAATCAAGTTCTGCTGAGTGTTCAAATTTAAATGTTAACCAACAACAGCTCTGTAACCTCTAAAAAATATCCCTAACTTGTTTGTGCCTGTCTATAAAAGAAGCTGTAAGATCCTTACTCGGGGTCTCTTAGCGTCACCGGCAACGAGTGCGCGGAGGACCGGGTTCGAACCTGCAATAAACGACCCTTGCCGCTTGGCTTTGATTCTGGACTCTGGTGGTTTGTTTTCGGGGGGTCTCTCGAATCGGGGCATATCACTCCCTTATAAGATCAGTACGGGTCCACCCCACAGATGTCTCTGAAGTGTGGGGTTTTTTTGTTTTTTGTTTTTTGTTTTCAACGTTTATTTATTTTTGGGACAGAGAGAGACAGAGCATGAACGGGGGAGGGGCAGAGAGAGAGGGAGACACAGAATCGGAAACAGGCTCCAGGCTCTGAGCCATCAGCCCAGAGCCTGACGCGGGGCTCGAACTCACGGACCGCGAGATCGTGACCTGGCTGAAGTCGGACGCTTAACCGACTGCGCCACCCAGGCGCCCCACTCAGATGCAATCTTGAATGCTTGCCATGCGGCAAGGATGGATGAAGCAGAGCAGTTAATCATTGATATAGAAGACAAAATTATGGAGAATAATGAAGCCGAAAAAAGAGGGAAACTAAGGCAGAAGAGCATGATATAAGAATTAGAGAACTCAGTGACTCATTAAAATGAAGTAACATCTGAATCATAGGAGTCCTAAGAGATGAAGAGAGAGAAAAAAGGGGTACAAGGTTTATGTGAGCAAATCATAGCAGAATACTTTCCTAACCTGGGGAAAGACACAGACATCCAAATTCAGGAAACACAGATAATTCCCATTGGATAAAACAAAACCTGACCATCAATAAGGCATTTCATAGTCAAATTCACAAAATACACAAAGAAAGAATTATGAATGCATCAAGGGAAGAAAAAGTCCTTAACCCATAAGGGAAGACAGATCAGGTTTGCAGGAGACCTAGCCACTTGGCAGAAACTGGCAGGCCAGAAACTTGGCAGTCCAGAAAGGAGTGGCAGGATATATTCAACGTACTGAATCAGAAAAATGTGT